>NC_136386.1:13069356-13743642 GCF_965140285.1 Lepidochelys kempii | reverse complement strand
CACTCCTGCATGCCCAAGCAATATTTTTATACTCATACCTCGTCATTTGTCCATTCTTCCACTTCTTGTAAGCTTCTTTTCTGTATTTAAGATCAGCAAGGATTTCACTGTTAAGCCAAGCTGGTCGCCTGCCATATTTACTATTCTTTCTACTCATCGGGATGGTTTGTCCCTGAAACCTCAATAAGGATTCTTTAAAATACAGCCAGCTCTCCTGGACTCCTTTTCCCCTCATGTTATTCTCCCAGGTGATCTTGCCCATCAGTTCCCTGAGGGTGTCCAAGTCTGCTTTTCTGAAGTCCAGGGTCCGTATTCTGCTGCTTTCCTTTCTTCCTTGTGTCAGGATCCTGAACTCGACCATCTCATGGTCACTGCCTCCCAGGTTCCCATCCACTTTTGCTTCCCCTACTAATTCTTCCCGGTTTGTGAGCAGCAGGTCAAGAAGAGCTCTGCCCCTAGTTGGTTCCTCCAGCACTTGCACCAGGAAATTGTCCCCTACATTTTCCAAAAACTTCCTGGATTGTCTGTGCACCGCTGTACTGCTCTCCCAGCAGATATCAGGGTGATTGAAGTCTCCCATGAGAACCAGGGCCTGAGATCTACTAACTTCTGTGAGTTGCCGGAAGAAAGCCTCGTCCACCTCATCCCCCTGGTCCGGTGATCTATAGTAGACTCCCACCACGACATCACCCTTGTTGCTCACACTTCTAAACTTAATCCAGAGACTCTCCGGTTTTTCTGCAGTTTCATACTTGAGCTCTGAGCAGTCATACTGCTCTCTTACATACAGTGCAACTCACCTTTTCTGCACTGCCTGTCCTTTCTGAACAGCTTATATCCATCCATGACAGTACTCCAGCCATGTGAGTTATCCCACCAAGTCTCTGTTATTCCAATCACATCATAATTCCTTGACTTTGCCAGGACTTCCAGTTCTCCCCGCTTGTTTCCCAGGCTTTGTGCATTTGTGTATAGGCACTTGAGATAACCCGCTGATCGCCCCTCTTTCTCAGTATGAGGCAGGAACCCTCCCCTCTCATGCGCTCCTGCTCTCTCCCGGTATCCCACTTCTCAGGGTCTAACTGAGCACCATATTTGGGGTCGGAAGGAATTTCCCCCTGGGTCAGATTGGCAGAGACCATGGGAGATTTTCAACTTCTTCTGCATCATCGGTCGCGGCTCACTTGCAGGTTTAAACTAGTGTAAATGGTGGATTCTTGGTAACCTGAAGTCTTTAAACCATGATTAGTCCACTTTGGTAACTCAGCCAGAGGTTGGGAGTCTGTTACAGGAGTGGATTTGTGAAGTTCTGTGGCCTGCAATATGGAGGAGGTCAGACTAGATGATCGTGGTGGCCCTTTCTGACAGTAAAGTCTATGAGTCTATAATTTCGTTTTGTTGAATTTAGACTGATTCTCAATTTGTCAAGGTCATTTACAATTTTAATCCTATCCTCCAAAGTGCTTTCAGTGCCCCCCCACCTTGATGTTATCCACACATTTTATATGCATATTCTCCATTTCATTCTCCAAGTCGTTAATAAAACTACTGAATACTGCTGGATCCAAGACTGACCTCCATGGGATCTGCCGAGATATGTCTTCCCAGTTTGACAGTGAACCATTGATAACTACTCTTTGAATAAGCTCTTTCAACCAGTTTGGCATCCACCTTACAGTAATTTCATCTATGCTGCATTTTCTTGGTTTGCTTATGAGACTGCCATGTTGGACAGTGCCAAAAACCTTACTAAAATCAAGATATATCATGTCTAGTGCTTCCCCCTATCCAAAAGGCTGGTAACCCTGTCAAAGAAGGATATCATTAGATTGGCTTGGTATGATTTGTTCTTGACAAATCCATGCTGGCTATGCTTTATAATCCTATTATTATGTAGGTGCTTACAAACTGATTTTTTAATAGTTTGTTCTAGTATCTTTCCAGGTATTGAAGTTAGTCTGTCTTGTCTATAATTATCATTGTCCTCTTTGTTCCCCTTTTTAAAGATAGGTACTATGTTTGCCCTTCTCCAGTTCTCTGGGACCTAATTTGACCTCCATGAATTCTCAAAGATAACTGCTAATTTTTCTGAGATTGCTTCAGCTAGTTCCTTAACTACCCTAGGATGAACTTCATCAGCCTGTGAGTACATCCGACTTCTCTAAACATTCTTTAACCTGTTCTTCCCATATTTTGGCTTGTGTTTCTTCCACCTCATTAATATTGTGCCATTTAACCACAGATCCCTAACGGGAACAATTCCTCAATTCTTCCTCCACCTGCCACCAGTGAAAGTATGCATGCTACTGCAAAAGTTGGTCAATTTTTATCCTGATTTCACTCCACTCCTGGAAGACAATATCTGAAACTTTTTCATGGGTCAGAAATTCCAGATAATTTTGCAGATTTCTGGGGAGAGAAAACTTTCTTGAACCACCTTGGTAGCTCACCATGCTGTTCCACTCAATGATATGCAGTTCCAGGATCAGTTCCCTAAAAATATTCAGTGCATGAATTGATGGGAATCCCACCATTTGTCTAAAACAAAATTTCCCTTTTTCAAGCTGGTATTTTAAAAAATATTTATGTTTTTCAGGGGTGTACCTGTCTGGAACTGTAGTAAGAGCCACCATTGGTGAGTGTCCGTTAAAAAGGATTTCATCCTTCCCTCCCAAAACAAGTTCCAGAATCCCAAATATTTTTCATAATTCAAAAAAATAAACGTTATTTACCATGCTGTGTGTGCCTCATTCTTCCAGTGCCAGAAATGAGAATGTCTGCCCATGAGAAACAATGAAGGACTGGTTTCTAAACATTCCATAATGTTGCCAATTGTGGCCTTGGGTCTAGGATTAAAGATTAGTTTAGTGGGGTATCTTATTATTATTTATTTATTTCTACATAGAAATGCAATTAACATACTGTGTGCTTTCTTCCTTTGGCAGGTACTTTGACATCTGCAGAGCCAGGCTTTCTATCCAACACAGGGGGCACTACCAGTGGCCAGCAGAGGGTCTGGAAAAAGAGGAATATGGAATAGCTGTTTGGACTGGTGTCCCAAAGGAGTGAGGAGCTCCTTGCCTTCCAGAGAGCCAAGGAAAAGAGGCCCATACTGCAAGAAGTGAGAATGCTGGAACTCTTCCTTCAAGAGAAGAGGGGAAACCATGAGCAGGACAGCCTGTTCCTGGAGTGGATCATCACTATGCAAGCCACCAGGGTGATTCAGCAAGCTCCATTGACAGCTCCATAGCTTCCCAAAATTGGAGCTCTGTGCCAGCTATGTTGTGTGTTGCTGTCCAGGTCCATGTAGCAAGTCAGCTGGAGTCTCCTCCAGTGTTCCCTCTAATTTTTGACATGCCATGTGCACAAAATATTTCTTCTGTGCAAATTTTTGTGTGCGCGGTGTTTTGCCATGTGTGCGGGGTTTAGGATCTGTGTGTGCATGCACACGTGCACAGCTGAGAGACAACAGTAGTCTCCTCCATTGCAGCATAACTTGGAACCAGTTCAGGGTTTGGAGAACATTTGACGCCCCATGAACCTCCTGCATGAACATCAACCCCTGCACTGCCCTATACAAGGAGATCCTGGCAGGGTCCTGAGGGCAAGGGGCCTAGAAGTGCCACGACCAGCAACTGTTTCCACTACTGCTTCAGTGCAGTACGGTGGATGTTGCAAGTTTGGACTGTAGAAATGTTCTCCTTCCATACTGACAGTTGCACACTTGCTTATTTCTGTTCTATCTGTGCTTCTCTATAAAAAAAAAAATTCTTCACTTTTTTGTGCTTTGAAAGCAGACTGGGTTGTCTGCCACGTGATACTAATATAATTCTCTGTTAACTTGAAAATTTTGTATAGCAGAGTTGGTTATTTCTTAGTGATGTGTGTAAACTTATGTAGGCAATGTATACTGCAGTAGTGCTTGACTGTACAGTTACCTTTGATTAAGATTTTCTCTGAATTTTATATACGCTCAAGGTTTTTCATGTGGGCAGTTTTCAGTTCCACACAGTATTATTTCTGGTGTAATCCTGTTCGGTGTAATGTTGAACTTCTGCTTTACAGCAAAATTATTTTTATTGGGGCTTCCTGTGTATTTTATGTCTGATGGGTTTGTTATGTGCACCCTTTACAGTTCCATACTTAAAGAGGGATGAAACCATAAATAACAATGTGTGTTACTTTCAACTGTGTGCATAACCACTATAAGACATATGAAGTACAGGGTAAACCCCAATAAAAATAACTGTGCAATACAGTACAAGTTCAAGGGTATATTGAAAGGGCAGAAAACATATACAACAATGTAATATTGCACTTGACCTGTACTGCACATTTAGGGTTTTTTTTTGGCGTGTCCTCTGTATTTTATATTTCTGAAAGGGTTTTGGTGTGCACAGTTGAAACTTCCACACTTTGTTATTTATGGTTTTATTCCTTTCAGTGTTACTTTGCACTTAAGCCTAATTGTACAATCATTCATCAGATGTTACTTTTCCCTGTCTTTCCTAGTTGCATATTTTTTGTTCCACTGTTCCAAATTTCTCTTTGTGGAATTTATTATTTGTTTTTTCATGCTTTGTAGTGTTGGGGGTTATGTTGAGCTTGTACTGTAAAGCGCACCTGTATAAGTCTTTCCTCCCTCTCCCCATATTACAATCAATGTTTTTATTTTTGACTAACTGAATTTGTTTGTGAATTATGTTCTCTGTGACATGGACAACTAGAGTGCTAAAGGATCCGAATTAAGGTGTTTAGTATCACAGAGGAAGGAATGACACATGAAGTGCCATCCAAGACCTCAGTCACTGGACAGCTGCACAACCCTATGTGATGACTGCATCCATAACCATGAACTTCTTAGGTGGAGGACCCATCTGCCCACTACCCACAACACCAATGCACATTGGGATACAGTCACCCACAGAAAGAAACTCTGGTTTGTGCTGGGCTCTGGGGCTGCAATAACCCCCCACACTATGGTGCCCTTTTCATCCCTCAACCCATGCAGACATGCAGGGGTTGATAGGTGACGGGGGGAACAATGAGAGCTACTGTAGGCAATTGCTGTCCAGGGCCCCACAGGCTTTTAGTCCATGATCTGTGCTGGGCTCTGAGGTGGCAAAGACCGATTACATTACACCCATAAACAAAGGCATGTATTGGTAACTGATGTTGAAAAACTGAAAAAGATAACATTTATTAACAGTGCACACAGTGTAAGGCAAGAACATCCTCAGATTTCACTAACTTCACCCTGACGTGGAAACATGTGGACACAGAGGGCATCCCTTACTTTCCTTGCACTCCAGGAAGTGGACCCAGAGAGGAAAGGTGCATTTTCTGGTTGCGTGTACCAAGCCTGAAAACCAGTAGTGTTTTCATAATGTTTACCTGCATCCTCACAGATTTTGTGGAGGGCACATCAGGCATTGGCTGCAGAACCACAAGCATTGGCTGTACTGTCCAAAGGGTTCTGTAAATTGCATCACCTTGCCTTCAGTCTGCCAAAGACACACTCCACAACCATCCTGCAACTGCTGAGCATGTAACTGAATCTTCTTCTAGCAGATGCTGTATTGTCAGAGTATGATTCATGGACCATGCTAGCAGCAGGTATGCAGGCACAAAAGCCCTGTAGACAACAATGTTTTTAGGATATAATAAGGTCCCAGCTTCTTCCAAAAGGTACAGTCCAGATCTCCTGAAAACCCTCATGTCATGCACTTTTTCAGTGCTATTCACACTGTGTTTATGAACCTACCTCTATGGTTCACCAAGGCCAGCAGAATGATAGAATAATTCCCTTTGCAGTTTACATATTTGCTTGCTCCCTGTGGCAGACAAATTATGGGCACATGTGTGGCATAAATCACCCCACCCTAGTTGGGAAATCCCATTTCTCTGAAAACTGGCTATTGTTTCTGGCACATGTCAAGTGTCAGCCACATGTGGGTATGTCACAGTAATAATCACCTGGCAAACCTCCACCACCACAACACTCAGAGTTGACTTGACCACACCAAATTGGTTAGCCATGAATAAGTAGCAGAATGGGATAGCCATCTTAGAGCGCAATAGAAACCCACATCTGCACTGGAATGGCCTCCCTCAATCAAGTGTTCTGGTGCATGGGGGTCAGGGCAAGCTCCACATACTGTTCCAGGAATGTCTGTTTCCTCATGAGGAAGTTCTGGAGCCACTCTGGGGTCATCCCAGGTCTGCAGGACAATGTGGTCCCACCATGCTGTTCTAGTTATGCTGTACCAGAAAGCTGTTACACACATGGAAAATAAATTGCAGTGGATGCAATCAATAGAGCTCTTCATTCTGCCATGAATGGACTATGCCAATTTTGGTTGGACATATTCCTGGAGGTTTCATCACATGACATAATCTTTAACTAAAGATTATTTTTTAATTCCTGTAGACTCCAGGATAATCCCAGAGGGTTGGCAACCCTAGAATGGACACCCCCCCCCTTTAGCACTCCTCCACCTTCTTTGTCTCAGAAACTTCCCAAAATGCCATCCAGCATCTCGCCAAATATTTATTCTGGGATAATTCACTTGCAAACAGGAGCAGATGATCAGACACATCCATATTCCGCCCACAGGTTGGAATGGACAGAATTTGCGCAGGTTGCACAGTGAGAAGTAATTTACAATATGGCAGGCTGAAATTACCAGGTATCAGAGAAAGAGAGAAAAGTTCTAGCACTGGGGGGGTGCTCTACATCATGAGAGCACTCAGGACAATGGGATATGCAATGTGCAACTGTCAGTGCAGATGTAGCTACGTGGGGTATGGCCTATGTATAGCTCTCTGGTGTGGACTCTGGTGGCAGATTTAGCTAACATGTGAACCCATGCAAGCAAATCAGGACATTCCCTAAAAGCAATTTAGGAGACAACCAGTGTTCTCATGTTTGATGTTATAAACTCCAGAGCACTACCTTAGACAGGTACAACGGTGAATCTGAGAGTTATTTAAGATCTTGTGCTTTTCCTATTAATCAAAATTACAGAAACACCTGTGCTAAGTAGTTCTGTGCTGATCAGTTTGCAATACCCTGGAGGAAATCTATATACTGTGCCCAAATAGGCAGGTGTTTCTTACAAGCTGTGGGAAATCATTATTCAGTAACTATCAGAATATCTCATTCCTTACGTGCCGTGCAGAGCTTCAGTGATCTGCAGTAGCAAACACATGGAAACATTATTGAAGGTCCCTTCAAGGTGGGATTCAAAAAGATTGCTAATATCATTCTCAGGATTAGGTGAAGAATTTACAAGCACTGGTTTGCTTGACAAATGTAACCCTTTTATGTGTTTGAAAACTGTCCACAGTGGGATTTTGGTTTTGTTTTCTAAGGCCTGAATACTTAAAAGGAGTTATGCACTAAGTCCCAGTTTTGGGACCACTGCGATGCGCAAAACTCCTGTTGAACCCTATAGATGCCTTAAACTTACTCAGCACCTAAAATTTCAGAGTGAAAGTTCCTAAGATGCCTATGCTTCTGCCTCTGAGCATGTGCACTGCTGTCTCCCTCTAGGCATCCAAAATTCTATCTACAGCCTAAGCCCCAGGATGATTCGTGGACCGGGGGAAGATAAGCTTTTGGCTGGCTAACTCAGATGTGGAGCCCCATCTGGTAGGTGTGCTCAGTAGCTGCCTACTGGACTGGGTCCCATTGAAAATTAGGCTGGAGAAGGAGGTGGGAGTGATGCCCAACTTACAAATTTTAGTCCAGTGGTTAGAGCATTCACCTGGGATGTGGGAAACACAAGTTCAAATCCCCTCTTTCTGCCAGAGGGGGAGAAAATGTTTGAAAAAGGGCATCCCACTTCTCTAAGGAAAGTGCTCTACCCATCACGTGCTGGGATATTCTGATGTGGGGCTCCCTCAGTCTCTCCTTTTGAAACCATTTCGCTGTACATAATGAAAGAGTGATTGGGCATGGGACAGGGCCCAACATCTCCCACTTCCAGGCAGGTGCACTAACTACAGGACTACAGAATCATTCTCACTCTTTCTTTGGCCCAGTGACTGCCCCAGTGTGAATAAATACTTAAATAGTCAGTGGGCCAGAGAAATGAAGAGAGAGAGAGAGAGAGAGAGAGAGAGAGAAGATTTAAAAAGAAAGACCCAGATCCTCAAACGTACTTAGACACTTGAGGTCCAAGTTCTTACAACGTGGGACTGGGCCACAGTCTGTCATGTGTCTTTGATGAGATGGCTGGCTCTCTTTCTATTCATTAGTGCCCCAGCCTGATTTTATGAGGGAACAGAGATTCTTGAAGATGCCCAGGGCTTCCTTATGAGTCAGTGTTACTTTTTCCTTGGACTTTTTAAAAGCACCCAAGGTAACAGTACGGACTACAGGGCAGTAAAAGAACAGTAGGGACCAGATAAAAGGGGAAATTTTTCATTGAATCATCTTTTTTCCACATCCTTATTGCAGAACTACTGGTGCAGGGTTTTTTTTCCTATATGACTTATTCAGATGAGGCTAGGTAGCAGAAAATAGTGTACTATGAATACAGTAACCTCTTGATATTTCTATTGAGCACACAGAAAATAGAAGAGATACCAAACCATGAGAATATTAACTTGCTCACCATTTTGAAGCAAGCTTAGGGTTCTAAAACACTTATCACATCTTTAATTGTGTGTATTTATGGGAAATGGGAAGTGGAATTAATGGTGAATATTGCTTTGTAGGAAAATCAGATGCTGCCTGAGTATTAACTAAAGAGAAAATCAATGTTGTGTAAAGGTTGCCTTCCAGGAAAGAAAATAATGCTTATAAATATGTTTGTCTCTCTGCTTTCTGCAAAAAGTCCCTGCAGTCCCTGCAAACTTTGCTATATTGCCAAATACAAGATCGTAAGCTTAGTGAGTCCAATGAGATCTTGCAGGGGTACTGAAACCCATTCTGTATATTTAACACACAAACCAAAGTCTTGAACCTAGTTTATTGCTCAGAAATCACAACTTTCACAATCTTCCAAACACACTGGCCAAATAAGAAGCAGTAACTATAATCGTCATGTCCTGCTTCTAGACAGTGAACCCTGCCATTGTGTCTTGTCGCTCTTGATAGTTCCCCTGGGAACCATGTCACAGCATCAGACAATTAACACTGCCTGACACAATGATGGACCTCTCATCAAAGGGAACCAAAGCGTAACTGCTGGCAGTTGCTGTTCTAATGCCTCTCACTGAGCACAGCTGCAAGGCACCATAGGCTGACACAAGAGTAGCAGGAAGGTTGTGAGCACAGGAAAGAAGGAAATGGAGAGGAAGCAGCCATTCTATCAGATATCAGGCAAGAGAAATTACAAAGAGAAAGGGATATGGCTCCTGAATCCTTAGTTAGGAACCTAGAAGGAAATTTATGGAGGCACAAAAGGGAGTTGGAAATTCAACTCCCATTGGCTTTCAATGGCAGTCAGGCACCTAAGTGTCTTTTTTGCCTTTTAAAATCTCTCCCCTAAATAGGCATCCAGTTTTAAATTTTTGGCCACAAAGAACTGCCTTAAAAACTGGCCTAGATGCTGAGGCTTTCCTCAGGGAATCTCCCTTTGATATGAGTGGGTGTTTCCTCGATAGAGGATTTTGTAGAAACCGAGGAAGGACCAGATTAAAAACTAACAAACTGAAGGCAATATCAGAATTGTCTGGCCCTGAATAAAGATCACAGGATGTTGAGATTTTTAGTCTACACCAGACAGTGTTATCAGTTTTAGAGATGGATTATGTATACCATATCCCAGGGGTCAGCAACCTTTGAGAAGTGGCGTGCCAAGTCTTCATTAATTTAAGGTTTTGCATGCCAGTAATAAATGTTACATTTACAGGGGCCCCCCGACAGAACCCCAGACTGGCAGGGGGCTGAGAGGCTCAGCACGCTGCCGGTCTGGGTTTCCATCTGTCGCTTGCACTGCCGGTCTGGGGTCCCGGCCACCGGCTCCACTCAGCCCGATGCCGGCCTGGATGGACGGAACCCCAGGCTGGCAGCAGGCTAAGCGGGGCCAGCGGCCGGGACCCCGGCTGGCAGCAAAGGGCCACTAAAAATCAGCTCACATGCCGCCTTTGGCACACGTACTGCAGATTGCCGACCCCTGCTATCCACTTTGTTTTAGAGTGTATGGATAAATGTAGAGATTCCCACAGTGAAAGGCTGAGGGTACTAACAATTAAAACAGTCTACAAATCATGATTCAAAAACTGGCATCTGTACATATGCTGTTAATACTTTTCACAAACTTCCTTGAGCTTTTTTATTACAGGTGATATGTACTAGAATCATAGAAATGGAGGGCTGGAAGGGACTTTGAGAAGTCATGAAGTCCATCCCCCTGTGCTGTGGCAGGACCAAGTAAACCTAGAACATCCCTGACAGGTGTTTGTCAAACCTATTCTTAAAAACCTCCAGTGATGGGGATTCTACAGCCTCCCTTGGAAACCTTTTCTGGAGTTTAAGTACCTTTATAGTTAGAAAGTTTTCTCTAATCGCTAACCTAAACCTCCCTTGCTCCTTTTACCACATTACATAATTACATGATGCTTTAGAATAGCTCACTGATTTTGGGGAAATAAAAATTCTCTGGCAGGCTCAACATATACCTAGGTTCTAATAACTCCAGATGGGTTAACCGAGTAGTATATATGTTTTAGTCCGTTTTTTAATCCGATGTTTCTTGAAATCATTGAAGCATGATGGCCTAACATGTAAGTAATATGCATTTTTTTGAAAAGGGGATTATATACATTAGACTGCCAAAATAAAAGTAAGTTAGATTTCAAATAATAGGCAAAATTCTTCTTACTCTATTAATGTAGGTAATCAATATGATCACTATTGTGAATAAAGTGAATTGCCGTAGGATAAAATGAACAAGGTAGCACTATGGGGATGAATTAACTGCATTAAATCCAGGCTATTCAGAGACAATTCTAAAAGTTCAATTTGACAGTTAACTGGTGAGCCCAAGAATGTTTGTTATGCAGAAGAGTTTAAAATCACAAACATGGCTAATTCTCCACTAACTTACACATGTGTAAGCAAGAACTCCATTCAAGTCAGGGGAGACACACTGATATAAACTTGCATAAATGTGAGTAGACAGAACCACTGAATTTACTATTAGTGTCTGCCTAAATATGCCCTCTGATTGTGTTGGAATATTGCGATGTGTCCCTCTTCTTAGCCTATGCTATTGTGTAATGAGGCTATGCAAAAAGCTAAATTAGCTCCTAAAGGTGGTTGAATTTCAATCTCCTTCGTACCGTCAGGTCCTTCTATAAAAGACACTAAATAAATGACAAGCAAGTATTACTAATTGTTCCTATAAGCCAAAATTCATTAAAACAAACAAAATCTAAAACTATATGCTTTCACTGATGTCTATGGGAACTGAGGACATTAGCACTTCCAAGAAGATGCTCACTATATACCGTGAAAGATGAGACTAATAGCTACCTAGCCAGATGCTTCATAGATACAGACAGACAGACAAACTGGGTAAATATGAAGTAAGCAAGAGTTAACAATGAAATTTAGCAAATTAGTTGATGGACAGAAGGGATGGAGAGAGGGAGAAGGACTGTGATTAATGAACGGATAGTGCAGAGTTACACAATTGATTGACACTTGTCTTCAGGAAACCCTGAATGACCCATTACAACAGTGTGCAGTCCTGAAACAGGTTTCAGAGTAACAGCCGTGTTAGTCTGTATTCGCAAAAAGAAAAGGAGGACTTGTGGCACCTTAGAGACTAACCAATTTATTTGAGCATGAGCTTTCGTGAGCTACAGCTCACTTCATCGGATGCATACCGTGGAAACTGCAGCAGACATTATATACACACAGAGATCATGAAACAATACCTCCTCCCACCCCACTGTCCTGCTGGTAATAGCTTAATAATAATAAAATAATAATAATAGATAATCTATTACCAGCAGGACAGTGGGGTGGGAGGAGGTATTGTTTCATGATCTCTGTGTGTATATAATGTCTGCTCCAGTTTCCATGGTATGCATCCGATGAAGTGAGCTGTAGCTCACAAAAGCTCATGCTCAAATAAATTTGTTAGTCTCTAAGTTGCCACAAGTACTCCTTTTCTTAGTCCTGAAACAGTTCAAGTTGTTCCATCCTTGCAAACAGAAGTCAAATTCAGTCTGGCTCTGAGTCCAATTAGAGCTCTTGAATCTACGGTGCAATAGGCAAAACTATATTGAATCTTCAGTTGAAACTATATTCAGGCAAAACTACATTGAATCTTCAATTGAATCTACGTTGTAATAGGCAAAACTACATGAATTATTGCTGAAAAATCCATACCAAATTTCAGGAATAAGTCTCCTTACTGATGCTGATCTAACTCAGACATTTAGCACTTGTTGGAATATAAATGTGTAGTCATTTGTATAGGATATTTAACTGCAAATAGAGACAAGGTGTAATGCTTAGAGAAAATGTATTTTCAAATATATCATAATTGTTCTGCAATGTCCTCCCTTTAGGCTTTTAATGTCATATTGTCCTCGAACATGTCACCAGCACACTGAATGGATTGATTTATCAGTTGACATTAAAATGTGCCGTCATTTTTATTAGACTGGATGTGAAAAGTAGTGGGGGGGAAATGCCTGATGAAGTAACTGCATGGTCATTAGCCTGGTGGAGCTTAACTTGCTGATGCTTACTCTGTAAAGTCTTAACTAAAATGTTTTCCTTGTTTTCCTTGTTCTTCTATTATAAATCTGTGTTCCAGTATCTTTCAAGCCTCTACGCCTTAGAATCCATTTCTAAGCATGTACAGATGAAGCTGGAACATATGAATTGCCAGACTAGATCAGACAGATGTTCCATCTACTCTAGCATCCTGCCTCTGACAGTGGCAACCCCAGATGCTGCAACGGAGGCTGCAAGAACCCCTGTAGGAGGCAGATGTGGGATAATTTGCCTTTAGGGACATCTGTTAGAAACTAATGGTTAGAGATTGGTTTAATCTTAAGCCTTAAAGCATCATTCTTTATACCCCTTCCATTTTTTTCATATTTACCAAATATGAGCGGAGACAGAGAGAGCAGCTAGGTAGCAGCTGAAGTGGTTCCCCCAGTTCCAGATATTGGTGTATTTTTGGGATGTTTGCATGGGTTTATAAGCCAGGGTTGTAATAGTGTCTATTAAATACAGTTGCCTTTTCTACAACAGCATCGTTATCATCTCTTCTCACCATGGTCGAGGTTCACTGGAACGTGCATGTCATGCTTCCATATTTCACACTGATTCTCCATTAATCCAGTACCGCATTTCCTTAATCAGTTTAAGGGAATTTATTCAGGGCCATACTGAGCTCTGATTAACACCTGAGTGCAACACCATCTTTTTGGCATGTTTGATTATTAATAGAAGTGTAGTTAAATGTGTCAGCCAAATGTCCCCTGTCAATGCTTAATGATTCAGTGCACTCCTAGTATTTTCAAGTTGTCCTTCTTAGACTGAATAAAGAAAATTGCAGAGTCAAATGTTATCTGAAAGAACTTTTTAAATTTTTTTAAATTGTTATTAAAGATGACTTGTTGCAGAGAGAATATTTGATATCTTATCATGGGGAGAAACATACATCATCTAAAATTAGATAGGTTTAGTCTTGGATTTTATTGGCAAACCCATAGCAAAGTAAAACTGATGAAACCCAATGTGACAGGACATGCCTTCTGAAAGTTGTAATAAAATGCTTTTCATAGGGCTAAAGTTAATCAAACTATATCTTTAAAGCGATTGTGCCAATCATGAAACACATTACAACATATAGAAAAAAAGCGTCCTCTATGTGGCCATTCAATATATGCTCTTAGAAGAAGTATTTATAAATGCAATATTAATGCAGGAATAGACTGTGATGGTCTCATTGACATTGGGCCAGACTGTGTTATCTGCACTCATGCTGAATTGTAACTTATTCCACAATGAGTCCCATTGAAATCAACAGGAAAGCAGAGCATGTGCTTAGGTGCGATCGTCAACAGGAATGATTTCCTGAATCAGGTTCTTAGTGCATTATAAGCTATAGTGGTGTGACACAGAGGTCCATTTGGGCTAGCTAGCAAAGAGTTCACTATTGTGTCAGCAGCTCTTAACAGATCTGACAAACTCACTACAGCCAACACATTGCTGTGATAGTATTTATCTGTAAAGAATGTCATCTGAAATCTTAAATGAAAGCTGGTGACACACTGGTTATCATATGCTTTATGAGATGTACAGATGGTGTGTAAGGAGTTATGTGTACCGACTAAAAACATTAACTATATAACCATGCAGCATTGACAAACAAGTTTTCTGCCAGACAAAGCTTGTCTACTCCCTATTGCTGTGTCTGATGTAAATTAACCACTGTAAGGCAAACACAGTGGGAGATACAGTTGCATTCCAAGTCAACACAAGGATGTGAAATCACCATGGGAAGACACCAGAGACTAAAACCACACAAGGTTGACCTTCTTTGTGGTGCAAAGACCATGAACTTTGGGGTAAAATAGGAAGACAAAAGAACCCGTTTTATCCTTTTCCTATGAAGTAATCGGGCAGTGCAATTACATTCATGAAAACAGGATCTCAGGCAGAATTTGGTTGAAAGCACTGTGAAGGACATTTGGGTAAGGGATTAGACTGGTAAAGTTAAGTTTAGACTATAAGAAACAAGTTATACCTTTTTTGTTTTATTTGTACCCTGTTATTTGCTTGCTCACTATCTCTTAAATCTTAACCTTTGTTAATGAGTTTATAGGGTTTTGTTTTGTTTTTTTACCATAAAGAGATTGCTGTTCTTATATTAGAGCTGATACTCAGTTGAGCCAAAAAAAGATTGTGTGTGTATTGTTCCTTTGGGAACTGCTAAACTGGTAATTTCTGTGTGTCCAGTGACAGTGGCTGGATACTACCAGGGCATGCTCTGAGGAGTCTGGGGACGGGTACATCAAGCTGTTGGAGAGGAGTTAGCTGTGTGCTCCAGGCCTGCATCACCACATAATGGTGATACTCCTGGGTGTAATACCTAGCGGCAAGATTCCAAGGTTTGATTCCTTTTGCAGTTACACTTCAGGGTAGTATCACCCATTGGTATAAATCCAAAAGCTACTTTGTCCAGTGGCTATAGTTCGGGGTAGTGTCACCCACTGGTGGTTGGGGAACCCAAGCCCACCCTATGCCACTGGCTTCTGACCCAGGACCCTTTGAAACGGTGGCCCTTGCACAGGGCTCAGGCCTTGATATTCCTAAGTGCGCTCCCTGAGTCACTTCCTACTCAGTCACTCCAATATTGTCACAAGTTGGAATTGGAGTTCCTCCTGCATTCCCCTCTGATCCATCTCCACAGTCTCTTCCACTGCTCACAATGCGTCATCACCCTTGACTTCTGCGATCAACAGGCTTCCAGTGGCTTGGCTCTGACGCTTGGTCCAGGAGTTGTGGAGACCTGGCAGTTTCTGGCAGGAGGCTTTTGCATCTGACTACTCTCCTCCTCAGTCAGCCCAGACTAAGCTGAGTCATTCCCTTTTAAATGTTCCCTTCAGTGGGAGCATGACCAGTGGAGGTGAGGAAGCAGGGCCTCTTGGGCCCAAAGCAGCTTTTTAACCCTTGCATCTGCAGTGTGGGGTTGGTACACCCTGTCACACAAGTGTTAACCTGCAAGGCAAAGCAGTGGCTGGCAGACGGCTGAGGAGATTGTCAGGGGCTAATAGACAAATGGCAGGGAGATGACACCTGTAAGAATATTAGAACAGCCATACTGGCTCAGACTGATGGGCCATCTAACCCAATATCCTGTCTTCTGACAGTGGCCCATGTCAGATCTTCAGAGGAAATGAACAGAACAGGGCAATTACTGAGTGATCCATCCCCTGTCATCCAGTCCCAGCTTCTGGCAAGTTAGGTTTAGGACACCCAGCGCATGAGGTTGTTTCTCTGACCATGTTGGCTAATAGCCATTGACGGACCTAGTCTCCATGAACTTCTCTAATTCTTTTTTTAACCCAATTTTACCCAGTTTAGCACCAGCTAATCTTTCGGTCATTGAGGAAGGAGGGTAACATGGTGATTCACAGTTCTGGGCACCCCAAGAAAAGTGTCACAAGGGGTAAAAGGATTTTTTTGCTAGTATAGCTGCATCTACCATGGGGCTTTTGCTTATGTCAGTTAGGGTTGTGATTTTTTTCACACCAACACAGCTATGTCAGCAAAACTTTTAAGAACAGACCAGGCCTTGGCCACTCACTGAGGGAATAGAACAGATTTGATATAACAGTAGACAGATCTCGGTATGACACTACTTATATTTATGGGTAGCATATATAGGGCATAATGTCCACAATAAATTACCACTAGATATATATTTTATAACTGAAAATAGTGAAATATTCATGTGACAGCATCTGAGCCGGTTGTATGAAAAAAAATCCAGTTCAATATTCATTAATATCACCATATCTCTCTGTCATTTCACAATATTTTGATTAAAAAACTGTGTTGTGATGGCTCCATACTTCATCATAATTAAGCACAAATCACCTTTTCTATAGGGAACCCCCTCCCTAAACACTGATGTTGAATAAGAATTGTATTTTCATTTTTACAGGCACAAAGAAATCCTCCTCCTCACCAAGATAACTATAGCAACAAGCTTATAAAAGAGCACTGTGAGCCTGTGATACAGGCTATAAGGTCCATAGATAAAAATACTATCTGCCAAATAACTGGACCCAAAATGGGAAATTCTATGAACTAAACAGAAAGAAAGACAGAGCTAGCAGACATGAATCCAAGCCTCAGGAGCAACCAACATAAAATATGATGCATGTGGCATCATATAAAAGTTGCGTAATTCTAGAATCAGTGAAATGTGCAAATTCTAGAGGTGTTGACATTAAACAAATTGACAGAAGAGAATATAATCTCTGTGGCATTCTCATGAAAGCTGATGAAAATGTTTTACCAGATGGACAACGAGCCACTGCCCTTCAGCGTAGAGAATTACTTTTTCAGTGATTTTTCAGAACTCAGCTGAGAAGCCATAATTTGAAATGCTTTAGCATTTATCTGACTTCACTCATTTCAATGATATTTTCACACAGCAATTACTACTGCAGATCCTATTAACTCTGTATGTACTGGCCACTGCATATTGATGTAATCTTCTCTTTGTTAATCAGGCTGTTTCAGCTACAATACTAGGCATTCTTATTTACAAACATCTCCCAATAATATAATGTGACTTCTCGGAGGAAAGTAGCGAGGTGAGAAAAGTTGAGTGGTTTTTTGGTGGATTAATCATTTGGGAGTTAAACAGACAGTCAGTAAAAAAAAAAAAATTGGGATAGAATTTCACTTTGGACACAGCTCTCAATCAGAGGTACTGCTTAAGCTGTGTGGTGCACATGGGAGTCACATGACTGTGAACTGACTTGAAATGAAACATTTCATTGGTTCAGCATATTGGTTGGCGTAGCTTTGGGAGTAAGTTTGACTCAGAGTCCATGCTCTTGGGTGGGATCTATCAATGATTTACTGTTGGCTTATAGAAACAGCAAATAATAAACTCCCTTATGCTAGGGAGGTCTGGAGTTATTGGGCAGGGGAGAACAAGAATTTAATCCTACAACATGCTGAGCTCCCATTCCCAACTCAGCAATCAGGTCCCCTTGAGATGTGTCAAGCTGGGAACACAAACACCGAGGCACCCAAGATTCTCGCTTTTGAAAATGGAAGCCATTGCAGATGCAGTCAGATGTCTCTACATATTAGAGTAAGTCAAAATTGTTCAAATGTTGAAATTTCAATGACATTCAGAATTAAAATAATCCAGGGAGGGAAAACATATGAAAAAAAATCATGAATCCTCTCTCATTTTTTGACCAGCTCTATTGTATATTCAGACATTCACAACATTATTTCTGGAACCTCTTGCAATCTTAAATTCTGCAGAAACATACAGGGTTCCCATTAACTAGTTTGGTTTGACCACAGTTTCAGAGAAAAAATGGTTGGATCATTAGGAAAATTGGAGCTTAAAACATATTTTATAATTAATGGTTTATTTAATAAATTAGTAGAGCTGAGTAAAAATTGGAATTTTGAAACATTTCATTTGGAGTCAGTTTGAAGTCACATGATGCACCGTACAGCTTAGTCAGTTTGGAGACTGAGGGTCATCATGCAAGTTCAGCCAAGGAGATTTTCCAGAATTGCATTTTTCATCAAGAACTAATTTTGATGGGAAACTGCTGACCAGCTTGAATACTGAGCGAACTCATGGACAATTTCATAGCGTGTGGGTTTGAGCCTCATTTCCTTTTTTACATCTCTGACATTTTCAGTGTCACACATGCTAATGATTTCATCTGAGAAGAAATCCAGCAGGATCTGAATTCTTTTGTTGTTGATATAGCTTAAGGCTCAAACCCAAGATGCAGTTTGTTTATATTCTTATTTAGATTTGCCCTATCTCACACTTCAGGTCTATGCTACACAATCTCAATCATTTATCTACTTTACATGTAATTGAGGACAGAATATGTTATGCGGCTTGTTTATTTATTTATTTATTTGTTTTAAGAAATCTAAAAAGGTGTCACAAAAGGACAGCAAACTACATGGAGTGTCTTATTGGCCATCTGCCATCCTCTGAATGGTACTCAATAGCGATCTGTCAGACAATTAACACAGATAATAAATAGTCACAAAGTAACCTAATTTGCCAGCCACTAGTAGCCCCAGTTGGAAATTCACATACTGCAGCTATTCAACGTCACACCTGATGCATGGCCAGATGGAAAAGAAACATGATATAACAGGTGATGATTAACGGTAAAGATGACATACAGCAGTAATGATACTAAGATTCTGAAAAATCTCTCCCTATCTGCTAGCTATGTATATGTAGCTAGTATGCATATTGCACTGCATTCTAAAGGGAATGGTGCTGTACTTATTAGTGGAATCCCATATGAAATATACTGCATTCCAGCTGCCTCTCCTTCAAAAGATAGGCCCCAAGTTTGTTTTTTGCTTACACTGAGATTTTAATTTAGTCATTTTAATGAAGAGACAATTCGTGTACAATACTGATGAAATCCCATGGAAGCCCGTGGCTATTATCAAGTCCTCACAAATTATGCAGCTACCACTGCTGATCTCTTGGAGTCATCGATTTTAAGGCCAGAAGGAACCATTATAATTAGCTCATCTGAACTCCTGCATAACACAGATCATAGAATTTCACCCAGTAATTCTTTCACCAAGCCAATAACTTCTGGTTGAGCTATCTTTAAAAACAAAATCCAATGTTGATATAAAGACTTCAAGTGATGAAGAATCCCCCACATCCCTCGGGTAAGTTGTCACAATGGTTAGTCCTCATCATTGTTAAAAAATGTGCACCTTATTTTCAGCCCAAATTTGTCTAGTTTCAACTTCCAGCAACTGAATCTTGTTATGGCTTTGTCTGCTAGCTTAAAGAAGCCCCCTTCTGTTGAAAGTTATTTCTGTGTAGATATTTGAAAGCCATGATCAAGTTGCCTCTTAACCCTCTCTTTGATAAGCTACACAGATTAGTAAATTTTACTGCAAATTTTACTTACATTTTGTGGCTAATTTAATTTATTCTATCTCCCCAAAACACTCTTCATTCCCAGTCCCCTCACCACACCTCCAAAAACAAAGAACTATTGTTCATAGTTCAAAATACTCATTGATGTCAAATTCATTCATACTTATTTTCATGAAAGATTATTTTTAACTATTTGGTTTTTAACAATGTTCCCTTATTCCCCTCTCCCCCTAGTCGTTATTCTGACAGCTTGACTTAGAACCTTCTTCCTATCTTGTGTGCCAGGGAAGGAGAGTTTGTAGCCAGCTTCAGATAATCATTTTCTCAGCTCTCCAGCCCCTAACATGCTAACACCTAACATGCTGCTTTCACAGTATTTATCCAAAAAGGATAGTGTGAGGTGTCTCATAAAAAACTTATGTCATGCTGAGCCTCACCATCACTGTGAGATGGATGGATGGATGATATTTAAGGAGTTATGTGTATGTGCTGAAAATATCTCTTAGAGTCTGTCCCAGGCAGATTTGTCAAACAGGTTTTGCCAGCAACCTAGTAATTTCTGGGAGTGTCCAGTGGTTAAGGGCTGGACATTGCAGGGGATGCTTCAAAGGGGTTAAGGGATTGTTTTGTGCTTATTAGCAGCCTGCATAGAGAGAACAAAATCTGCAGAGTCCTGGAAGGCAGTGCTTGTGGGGCCAGTGATGGGTAGTTTCAGGGTGCTGAACTATAGTAGACACAAACAAGGCAGTTTCACGCTACGGGCCGGTAGTGGTGAGGTGCCTCTCAAACCTGGGTACATCTGAAGAGCATTACAATACAATAAAGACTCCTTTTCTGGTTTCAGGGAGCTTAGTGAGCATGACTGAGTATTGCTGAATCTACATGTGGTGTCTAATTATATTAATATTAATTATTATTATTGTTGTTTGTTGTTAATCTGGGTTGTGGTAGCACCAGAATCCCCACATCTGGTGTCCCCATTGTGTTAAGCACTGTGAAATACAGTAAGAAAATCCCTGCCATGAGGGGTTCACAATCTAACTAGACAAGACAGATAAAAGAAACAGAGTCTCAAAGAGGGGAAGTGACTTGCCCAAGGTCTCACCCCTCTGTCTATTTTACTCTTTGTTTCCTTCCCATGTTCAGTTTTCTCTTTATAGCATAGCAGTGGATCAGCACCTTAGAAAAGTCACTTTCTTTCATTCAGAAATTGCCTGGAGAGAATAGAAAATTGCAAGCTGCAGGGGGGAAAAACACTAACATGTATCATTTTCTCAAGCCCATGATTTTATAGCAGCCTTATTCATAATATATTTTTCCTCTTGTCAATCAAAAATATGTAAATTAAGAAAAATACATTCAGTGGGCAGAATATATGAGGTCTTTGAAAAACACCTTCAAGCAAGTAATGCTTTTGCTCATGTAAAAGACTATCATAATTGCAAACCCTCAGCATAATAAAATAAGTCTGGGTAGAATTAAATGTAAGAAAAGTGACTTAAAAAGTCAGGCTACCTAAATGGTCTCTCTCTCTCTCTCTCTCTCACACACACACACACACACACAGAGATAATTATACAGTAGGAAATTGTTACAGATTATGAAGGGAGAGAATGATGGATTGAAAATTGTGGCATGAACTTTAGAAAAAATGCTTGTTTCTGGCAAGAGTCAAGAGCTGTCTCCATACTCGGCTTTGACCAAATATCAAAAACAGAGTGTTTCAAAGTTAAAAGGAGAAAAAAAGTGGGAAAACCCGAAGATCAACTGACATAGAGCATTGGAATGAAAGGGTGTGGGCGACCTGGACATTGGGTCCACACCCTTGCTTATGATAAAGGGGAGTGGAGCCAACAACAGATGTGACTCCTCCTTGGCCCCATTGTGACATTCTCCAGAGTACAATCTGGATGGTTGAACAGCAGCCCCCCCTCAGTTCTCCAGCCTGGGGTGCCTTTTACACAGCTTCACCCTGAGAACAACCATTCCTGGTCTGTTTACAAAAAGCCTCTAGCATGAAAAATCATTCCCAGTTGAATTATACTCGTGCTTCTAGCCAGCCACTCCTGAATTATATTGCAGGGTGACACCAGCAAATTCCCAGTCCCAGACTTGTCCCCAGAAATGTGCGTCTTCTACTGCCAGGCTCTTTCCTTCTGGATAATACAAGGTCATAGAAAGACTGTCATTTCTTTAATAGAAAATCATATACACAGACCCTGTTATCTCAAATGGAGGTTTCCAAACACTTCAGTCCAAACACACACCTTTTTATGTAAAACAATAAAACAAGTTTATTAACTACAGAAAGATAGATTTTAAGTGAATATAAATAATGAGGTATAAAAGTCAGAATTGGTTGCAAAGAAATAATTGGTAAAACACAAACTTATATCTAACTTAACAAGCTAAGTTAATTTAAAGCAAAAGGTTTCTCTCACCATCTGCTTCTAACAGTCTGGCTGGATTTTTCTGTCAGGCACCCTCCCTCAGTTCAATGATGCTCCTTTTGTCTTTCAAACATTGTTGATGCTATGAATAGAGATGAGGGGAGAAAGGTGATTTATGTCCTCTGTTCTCTCTTCTTATAGCATTTCTCTCCTTTGAGAATCATCTCCAATTAAGGTTCAGGCGATAGCAAGACTGTTTGCCAAGATATACATTTCTCACTTCCACCTTACTTCCTGCCAAAGAGTGGCCGCTTATCCAAGTGATTATCCATTTGATTTTGTTGACACCTGGCTGAGGCATCCGTTTGCATTTTATCTCTCAGAAACTGTTTTGTGACGCTTCCCCAGAATTGAAATATGCCTTAGTAGCATCATACAGTAGAATATTATAACTTTACAAACAATGTTGCCACACATTTTACCAGGACAATAATGATCAGCAAATTATGAGTTTTCGAATGATACCACACATACTTTATTTATCATAGTTTTGTGAAAGTGGTGAACATAAGGGTACAGTCTGCCACACCTGCCCTCTCTTCTTGTGAATGCTCTAATTTGCTGCTGCTAAAGGCAAGAAGAAAATTACTGAACACCCCCTTCTTCTGAGAAAACAGTGAATAGGAAGGTTATTGTGACTAAGGTCTGGTCTACAGTACAGAGTCAGGTCGATGCAAGGCAACTTATGTCGCTCTAACTATGGAAATGTCTACAGTTAAATTTTGCTTCCGCCGATATAACTGTCCCTTTACCCCAACTTAATAACTCCACCTCCATGAGCAGCGAGGAGTCAAAGTCCATGTGGTTTGGTCGATGCAGTGTCAGTGTAGCTACTACTTAGATTATGTCAACTGTTACTGGCTTTCAGGAGTCATACCACAATGCCCCACACTGATGGGACAATTGATACAAGCCCTCCTTGGGACAACGTGCTCCAATGTGCTAGGAACGGCGGACACATATATATCTAAAAGATGTTATTTCTTAATGTTCATCATCAGTTCTACTCATGTTTAATACTGAATTGGGTGTTCTTTGTAGACTTTCGAATTTGGTACTTTCTGAAAGCAGTGTAGGTGAATGTGCTTTTTTTTCCCGTTTATGAGAGCAGATACAAATGCAGCTCTCACTACTGTTCTTTACTGAACATCTCTAATTTCTTAGTATTGTTTTTCAGAGTATGACATTTTTCTCTTCAACCTTAGTCTATTTTAGTGCAATGTACTTTAAAAAGTTAACTCTTTAATGACAACCCCGGCCAAGGAGTGGTAAGTAAGTTGCACCACCCAGGAGTGGTTCCAGGAAATATTGTGCTCTTCTTAGGCTATGTCTAAACTACAAAGTTAAGCCAACCTAACTTACGTTGTCACAGAACCACCACAATAATTACATCACTTGTCTGTGTCTGCACTTTGCTCCTTGTACCAATGGTGCATGTTGTCCCAAGGAGGGCTTGTATCGAAGTCCTAGATACATGTTTTTAAAAAAATGAAGATCAGAAAACGTAACATAACTTTATGGTGAAAGTCACAGAAAGTTCCTTTTTAAGAGATCAAAAGGGAAATACAGAGAAAAGCATTGCAGAATTAAACATAGTCAATATGGTTTAAGAAACGGAAGATCATGCCTCACTAACATTTGTAAATTCTTCAAAAGCATGAATCCCACAGAAGCCCTAGGGGTTAGGGGCACCAAATGTTCAGCTGTTCATAAAGACATTACCAAAGGCATATCTTGGGAGTTTATGTCTACAGTGTGAAATCATAGAGTAAGAAAAATGTTAAACCGCTGCCATTTAGCTGTGCTTTCTCTCCAAACAAGGAGCAGAGTGATGGTTGTCTTCAACAGAATGACAGCTGCCAAGAGACAAAGAAGCAATAAATGGAACTGCATGAAACTGGAATGAATGTATTAGTGAGAGACAGTATTTTCCAGGCAGAGTTAGGAGATTCTTGAGTTATATTCTTAAATTTGCTCTTGACTTTCTGTGTAATCTTGAGCAAATTCTTAAGCTCTTTCTGCCTCAATTCACCCATCTGTAAAATGGCTATGAAGACATACTCACCATGCTCAGAGGCTTCCTTAACTTCAATAAATTGCCTTGAAATCCTCAGGTGACTGGAGCAGTATCATCTTTACTGTATATCAGTCTTGTCAGATCTATTTTTTCCTAATATTTGCCTAGATTGTAAATTCTTTGGGGCAGGAACTGTCTTTATGTTCTGTGTTTGCAGAGCAGCTAGTACAATAGGGTTCTGGTGCATGACTGGGGGACTAGGCACTACTGGACTTTAAATAAGGATAATATTAAAGTGGCATGTGCTTACAAATGCTAAGGTGAGAGGAGAGTATTTACTGAGCAATGTGATCTGATATAGAATAGCTGAGACCTATAAGAAGCTTGGTAGATGACAAAAAATACATTTCAGAAAAACGAACCTTAGAGTAAAGGATCAAAACAAGACACTCTCTTCAAGAAAAGGACAAAGAAATACAAGACATAATTTTGCTGTGGTGAGCCACATCACACATTGGTACCCACACACACATATTGACACCAGTGGTTAAGTGTTCACCAATGTGCATAAAGGTTGCACACTCTAAATTTGAGACAATAAGTTCTCACCACAGCAAGGGTGATGCAATTTAACCCTTATATATGGGTCCAACTAGACACTTTGCTGGACAAATAGAAAGAGGTAGCACTTATCCTGCCACAGAGAGCTTACAGTGCAGTTAATATTAATGGAACTAGTGTGTAAAGGCTGCAGAGATCAGATCCATAGTCAGGTGTCACTCTAGTAATATCCCTGTAGGGTCTGATCATCAGCTGGTGCAAATCAGCATAGGTCCACTGAAGTCAGTAAAACTATGCTGATTTCCATCCTTTACAAATTTGACTTGTAATCTTTAGCACAAAGTTATTCATGGGAGGGAAAGATGATGATATAAAAGAAATCCTTCAGACTTGTGAACAATTTTGGATTAAATGGATAAAAATCTACAAATGAGGAGATGAGGTCTCAGGAGACCACGTCATAGTGGTCAGCCTACTGGTTGAAGCATGAGGTCTGAACTGTAGACAGAATCCAAATGCCAGAGCCAATTGTTGAGACAAACACAAAGTCAAAGCCAGGAACTGGAGCCAAAGGTCAGATCCATAATCAGAGAAGGCAAAATAGACCTAGTTCAGAAGCAGGAGCCAGGCTGGGACAGAACTGGATCAAAGTCAGACGCAGACCACAGTTTAGGCAAGTGCAGGACTTGGAGTGAGGCAAGCACAGGGAGGCAGAGAATCCACAGACATGGATATTAAATTGCTAATAAAAAAGGTTTCACTCTGAAGCCACTAAGGCAATTTTATAAATAAACAAACATATACTTTGGAAAATTATGATAATTATATTTGACACTTCTATGCAGTTTTGCATCCGAGGATCTCACAGTTCCTTGTAAGTATTATTTAAGCCTCACAATCCCATTTTGTGGATTGAATTTTGCAGTTTAATGATGACACACTGAAACTAGGGCCAAAACTTTCAATTGTGCATAACTTTTGGGTGCCCAGCTGGCAGCCTAAGACATTAAGGCATGGTTTTCAACTCATTGATTTCTGTTGGAGTTGTAGGCATTCAGCCCCTCTAAAAATCCTCCATCAAATGCTTCAGAAGACTATGCAGAACCCCTATCAATGGATACTTGTGCTATAACAGTTCTATGACAGAAGTTTCCTCCTAATACTACACAATCTTTTCATCAGCTTTTGAATCAGGTTCTTGATGCTTTAAACTTTGATAGAATCATCCATCCAATGATCTCAAAACACTGTGCATTCATTAAGGAAGCCCAGCAGTTCTATTCTGATCATGAAAATGTTATCCCCATTTGATAACATGGGGTGATTAAGTGACTTGCTCAAGTCCATGCGAGAAGTCCATCACAGATCCAAGATCTCCTAGCCTTCAGTCTTGTGCTTCAACTACAAGACCATGTATTTCTGCATTTATATCAAAGGGATTTGTGAATGACAATAACATACCCAAGTGTTGCTTGTTTTCTTATTTCCATTAGTAGATACATTTACAGAGGATAGATATATCTAACTGAATGAGAAGGATTGAGTGCTTAACAGTGGTAAGGCAGAAGTAGAAAATACATAGTGACAAATGTCGCACGATCAGAACAGAAATGGTATGGTATGTTGCAGCCAGGCACAAGATGTAGAGGTACATAATTGTCCAGTGAATGATAGTGAATAAAGATGAATAATCCTGGAGTACATGTGAGGAGGACTAAGTAATGTCAGCTGATGACTGCTGGATGTATTGGGAAGTAAAAACAAATTGAACTCAGATGATCATTTCTAATATACACAAGTGAGTCTAAGAGAAGGCTGGCTGGATGATATATAAATGAAGAAGAATGGCTTTAAGCAACTATTGCAGAGTAGAAATGAAGAGAGCAAAGCTGAACAATGTCAGACAAGTTCTGTTTAGTGGATAGCCAGTGAATGAAGATGAATATTGTCAGAAGAAGACTGCTGAGGAAATGTAAGTCAAACAAAGATAAATAATAACAAAGGATTATTACAGCGACTAGATTGGTGAATGAAGACAAATAAAGTCAGACATCAAAAGCGGAACAGGCATTAGACAAACAAAACTGAATACAAGAAGATAAGAAAACTATGCAGCACAAGTGTTTTAATGTGATGCAAGTAAAAAAAAATCCTTTGAATTGTAAGAAAAAAAGCTAATAACCTTCCGTACCTATAAACAAGAGGCTTTTCCCTCATGTTCTTCTGCACATATCGCTGCCTTGCTCCTGAACTTGCTTAGCTCGACTGATTCCTTCCTCACGCACTCCATTGGCCTGAGTTACTTCCTCATTCTTGTGTTTGGCAGTACTTACGGTCAAATTCTGCTTCCCATTACAGTGTTGTAACTGTGTTAGGATTTTTATGTAATGCTGCTGTGCTGGATTTACCCTGCTGTAATTCAGAGAAGAATTTGTCGCAAAGCACTTAGGATGAAACTGATAAACCCCAAAGTATCATACTTCCTGAGTAAAAATGAAAATAATCACAGTAATTCTAAAAACTCCAAAACAACCTAATGGAAATTACATGGTCAATCACTAAAATAGAAGTTACTAACCCACTCCTTCCCTTCAGACAATTAATGGTTGATTTTTAGGTTTCCTGTGGCAAAGAAAAATCTGGTATGCTTTGGGGGGAAAAGAAAGTAGGTGCAAAATACAGACACATTTACATAAATTACAAAATAAATAGTCACCTGATCTATTAAAGTGTAATGAAGAATAAATCAAATAACTGACAGAAAACTAACAGAGTGTACATAAGAACTCAACACTCTCCAAAACAGAAGCATAGTTAATAAAGACTTCTCTATAAAGAGCCACCCGGATTGCTTCCAATTCACTGCATTACTGCTGCCGAAGGGTTGATTTTGCTTCCCCCATTAAATAATATCTTACACTGTGGGGAGTCCCATTTCAGAAAATCAGGTTATTTACAAATTAAGGTACCACTCAGAATGAATAGTAGTGTGTGTGTGTTTCAAACTGTCTAGGAACGTGCATGCAGAATGTACCAGGTAGAGTTATGCCCTAATAGATCAAAAGGTGTAGGATAGAATCTGAAGTGACTGGGACAATGAGAAAGGTTTGTGAGGAAAATGGAGCAGGATGTATTACTTTGTGGGCTCACCTGCATGAATTTGTGATGTTCCATTTTTTCAGAGGAAATTTTATGTCCCTTGCAAACAATAAGACACAGAAACATATAGAGAAGAGGCAAGATTGCTCATTGAGACATGTGTACAATGTATAATACCCCAAATATATAATACCAATCATTTGCTTCCGTCTATGGGACAAGTTTTAATGCCCTTTACTCGAAAGGAGTTGCTGTGGCTTAACACGGGGGCCTAATTTTTGCTTTACTTGTATTTATCAGTAGGTTTTCACTGAAATCTAGCAACAATAAAAGGAATACATTTTATAGTAAAATAAAATGGACCATACAGTTTATCCTCTTCTACAGCACAGGGAGGGTTAAACTAAAAATGGAAATAGACATATAAATCATGGATGGGCAGGAGGAAATACTCCTTTATGCCAATATCAGGACTCATCAACAGTTCACAGTTGCATGTGCACAGGAAATTATTCAATAATATATATCCAGCTGCCTTATACTGCACTCTTCTTCTAAAGTACAGCAGCAACAAAAAATATGGTCTATAAAACAACTGAAACAGAAACAAAACCAAGTGATGATTCTCATTGTCTGACCAAAAAAATGACTTGAATTTCATCCTGTTAATTCATTTCACCTTCCATTCACAGAAAGGCCTGTGAATTTTATCACTTTTGATCCATTCAAGGTCATTCAGTGGAATATTCTGCTTTTTGATAGAGGAATTAAATTCACAGATCCATAGACACAGAAATTTTAAGGCCAGAAGGGGCCATTGTGACCATCCAAACTGATCTCCTAGTCAAGGAGTTGAACTAGGGAATAACATTATGTGCCAAAAGAATAAACTAGTCACCCCCTTCAATCATCCTGGTCTCTCTTCACACTGATATTGAGGCTATGTCTACACTACAGCCAGGATAGACACTCTGAGATTGATCCACTGGCGGTCATTTTAGCGGGTCTAGTGAAGACCCGACAAATCAACAGCAGATCACTCTCTGGTTGACCCCTGTACTCTACCCATGATGAGAAGAGTAAGGTAAGTCGATGGCAGAGTTTCTCCTGTTTTCTCCCATGGTGTAGACCCTGTGGTAACTCAACCTAAGGTACGTCGACTCCAGCTACGTTATTCATGTAGCTGGAGTTGCGTTGCTTAGGTACGTCGACTCCAGCTACATTATTCACATAGCTAGAGTTGCGTTGCGTAGGTTGACTTACCACGATAGTGTAGACATAACCTTAGAGGTCAATCCATGCTTAGGGGAAGAAGTTGAAAACATGGGAGCAGGAGAAGGAAATGAAGGGAGGTGGTGAGGCTGGCTTGATTGGTGGAGTGCTGGGAATGAGGAGCAACATTATAAGAAATTATATCTGAGGTGTAGGCCATGGCAGAACAGGGTAGAGCCTTAGAGGTAAGGAATGAAATATAAATTTGCTCTGGTATGCAAGGAGGAGCCAGTGGATTTTTCCCTCAGCATGGGAGTAATCTCTGAGTTTTCCAACAAAAGCAACATTCTGGCCCTATTAGCTAAGAGCTTAATGAAAAGATCATTTCAATTTGATTTAGATCAGGGACTAAGTTCACCATTAATTATTTATTACTGAAGGTGGAAAAGTTTGAGGTACAGAGAAATTAAATGCAAAATATTTGTCTTAAATTCTTATGTGTTATTCTGAAAAAAAAAAAAAAACACCCAAAACCGTCCAGATCATCAGAGTGAAATAGATCATAACCCTGGAAATATAAGGATTTTCTTTTTGGCAGACACAAAGATGTTTCAGTTACTTTCCTACAGTACCTGCAAATTGCAAAAGCTTGTGTCTCCCCTGAGCCCTGATTCTAATGCAGGTTCATCAAAAGGGTGCATGTCAGGGGCAGGGTGAAGACAGGCTTTAAACTTGTCAGGACTGGAAAGAGACATCCTTGTCAAGGTTTTCTTTCAGTTGCTCATTGTTGTGCTGTTTATCTTCTGAAGACCTTCTCCTCTCCTCCTCACTACAGCTGACATCTATAAATGGTGAACTTTTGAACCTCAGCTTCATAAAAAATAAAAAATAAAAAGCGGAAGGCATTCTAAGCTTCACTGAAGGGAAGATTTTTTCTTTATATGCAACCCAACTTAGGCAGAGTGAATCCTAGTGCAAGTCTACACTACAGCACTACATCAGCTCAGCTGCACAGATGCAGCTGCTCCACTGTAGCGCATCTGATGAAGACGTGCTATGCCAATGGGAGAAGAGTAGAGGAAATTGGGTCAGACCTGGTACTTAGTGATGTTGGAATTTGTCAAGAGTATGTCCATTAAAAGGGGAAATTCTGAGTTGCTCCTGACTTACACTGATGTAAATGAGTTCAGAATCCAGCCCATTGAGGTTATCCTGTCCACTGTCCTGTCTTCGGTTCTTGCAGTTTCTTTTTAAAAACTGATATTTTTCTTGACTTTCACCTAGCTCAGAAATAAGGTGACTGCTCCTGAGAACCATAGCCACATACCCACAAACACCAGGGTTATCAGCAAGGATAAGATCAGCAGTCTTCAGTACCAGAGCAGAAGCCATTGTCACTGGAGCTAGAAGTGAACCCCTTTAGCTGTAGGTAAGGAGAAGCTGTTATAGGTGATGGGTCAGCCATTAATGGGAATCATGATCATTTCTACCAACTCATGACAAACGCTCCCTGTTAGGGTATGTCTACACTGGCCTGCATATTCAAGTAAGGACCATGTGCATGCTCCCCATACTGCCCCGAATGTCCATATTATGCTGTGCTTGACATAAGTATAAAGCTGTGTATACACATATACCCATGTCCACACTGCCACGTGTAGTTACATGACGTTAGTGCTACCATTTCAGGGATGGTATCCCAGGGTTCTGTGTACCACAGAACTTTAGGAACTATTTTGCATTGTGTTGTTGGTTGGTGCTGGCCTGCATCTTTACACATTTGCTGATGCCAGTTTCACGTTGCTCGCTGACTATTATTCCCTGCCAAATGGGGTGGAAGACATGGAGCATCAGGGTGATGATGCATTTCTGCCTCTGCTCCTTATTGTCGGACAAATGGTTATGCCGTGGAGTAGGCAATTCATGGAGATTTGTCTCCATGAATGATTCCATAGAGCAGTCTTCAGGCTTGCAATATATTTGTCTCTAAATGATCATGTATTGGTTCCTTGCCACAGAGGCTAAAACCTAGGACCTGGTTTTCACACTTAGATATCTATAACTAATAACCTAGATCTGTACTTAAGTAACTAAATCCATGTTTTAGGCACAAAGGGCCTGAATCCACCCCACTGAGTTCAAAGAGAGTTATACCATTCATTTCAGGCGCCACAGGATCAACCCTTAAGGTCTGTTTCTAGCAAAGCATCTAATCACATGCTTAACTTAAGTCTCATTGACATTAAACAAATCAATTAATCCTGAAAGTTGTTACCAAAGTAAGTTTTCAAGTGGGGTGTGGGGTCCACGGATGGAACAAGGAGAAGGTGTTTCCTAGTTAGCTGATTATTTGCTTTGTCAAACCAAGAATGGTTGAGTATAGAGAGAAGGAGCTGGTCAATGGTTCCAGTACCAAATGATTCCATTGCGAATACAGCCTGAATTCTGAACTTTGGACTTGATGCAGTGTTTACTTAAAGGGAGAAACACCCCTTGACTTCAGTAGGTACTGAATCAGGCCTACTATCTCTGTGTGCATGCTGCCTCTCTGTCACTGGCCATGGAGTGCCTGGGTGTGGGAGAGAGTGAGAGTCTGCTGCAATGCACACCCTAGATCTGCATCGGTCTTGCCTCTACTTGGTGTACAGTGAACCACCACAGAGCTGGGCTCTGTGCCATGTAGCAGTCTTTGAATTCCCTGCATGGTCTCTCCCTTGTAAAGCAGAACTGCACCTGTTACCAGTGGATCCTCTGTACTTGTGGAGGAGGAAGCAGAATTAATCTCTTGGTGCACACGCATTCCCATCAGCACGATCTGAAGTATGTGCCTGAATCCAAAAAGGAACATAGATCAGGTAGCACTAGCAGCCTTCTTCTAAGGGTGATTCTTCCTTATCATTGGTAACTCTAGAACATGGTAGCCAATGTTACAACAGTCTGGTAGAAATCTTTCTTTTGATTCAGACTTTTAAGTTTGGGGTGGATAAAGGAAATTATTTATTGTTTGATGCAGTTACATATTTTGGCTTTAGCCTCCTAATTCGTTTTTCCCCGGTGTTCATTGTGTACTGTGTTCATTGTGGTAGCTTTGCCTTACAGCATGCTATAATTGCCATGTGCTTCTTTGTTTGCTTCTGTTTTCTATTTTTTCATAAGTACCTTAAAGGAGGTTATACTGAGCTGAGAGTGGGACCTTGAGATTTTCCTTTTATCTGTTAAATAATCATTATAAAAATATTTGAAACTTCCATATGGCTACTTTTATATTGTAAACATAGCAACTATAGATGTCCTTGTCTTCCACTATTTATTTGAGATTTAATGGGTAGTAATTCAACTGACAATAAAATAGCTCTTTGGAATATGGGGTTAAATGAACCATTGGAGATTTAAAGTGCCTTATCTGAAAAAGGAAAACAAAATCTAGAATGATTTGATTTGAAGAGACATCTGGAGGTCAAGGATAGTACTAAGTTCAGCAGGGACTGAGTGTTTCGTTCCTGTCATGCCTTAATTCAATTCTCAGAAAAACAGAAGCCTTTGTGTTATTCATTTTAACATTGACAAAGCACTGACACCTCATGCAATATGGGGAAGGGAAAATTCATGCCAATGGATGAGACTATCAAAAACACTGTATAATTAGTGGAAGTGTGTTGGGACTTATAACCCTGCGCAAGTTAACAGGTTCACTTTGAAGGCGCTATTTTCTTACCAACACTATGTGATCTTGGCAACAGCATTGATCATGTCTGTTGACAAGGAGATATGAAGCTGGGTGTCTTCAGTTCATTGGTGGTAAAGGAGACTGGGGTACTCCCACAGCCTCTCCTCAAGGTCTCATGTAAACCTTGTGAAGAAAAGGGTACAGTTCTTATGTCTGCAGATCTCTACAAAGGGGAGGACTCTGAATAATGGGGACAAACAGCTAGTCAAAAGTATGTGGTACCTCTGAGAGGATTGATTAAAGCCATGTTGCATTGACCATTTGTAAGCAGGTCAGTAGCAACTTGTGATTAACTGTGCTGAAGTCTACACAGAGATCGAGTACTATAAATATTGAGGTTTGTTCTCTATCTCAGTCATTCATTAGTACTACACAAGATGTCTGCACCATGTTGTGGTGTGAAGCTGGATTGGGAACAATCCACACAGTTGACTAACACCAAGTGTAAGCTGCCAGGGCTTGGGTGACCTGCCTAATGGGTGGAGCAGGACTTTGCTGGTGGTTGTTATGGCAATTTGGGTAATGGCGAGCATAGATCCAGGAATCAGGCACCAGTCCAAAGGTGAAGTCAGGGCTGAGAAGCCAAGCCATAGGTCAGAACCTGAGTCAGAAACCAATCCTAAACCAAAGGGTGAGATGGAGTTGTAGTCAGAGATGTAGCCCAGAGTCAGAAAACCAGAATGGAGCAAAGAGTTGAGGATGAGGCTGGAGCAGGTACAGGTTCTATCTGGTCTGAAGCAGGAACAGGGTTGGGAGCAAGGCAGAAGCAGGCCTTGGAGCAAAGACTGGTCCAGGAAGCAGAAGTAAGAGCAGGATAAACAGGCATGGTACAGAGAGAGCAACCGCTGTGCCGCTGCTGCTACAAGGCTCACATAGCAAACCGTTGCCTCCCCTGACCAAGCGTAACTCTTTGTAAAGGGTTCACTGGGTCCATCTGAGCTCGCCTAGTGACCAGGCTGGGAGCTAGCTGTGTTCCTCACACCATGTCTTCTTGGAGTTTTGTTGTCACTACTTTCTTGATGATTTTGCCAAGAATAGCATGGCCAGATATGGAGCGAGTCTCAGCTGGGTGATTATCAGCAGGGTTAACTGAAAAGTGGAAGAAAATATTCTTGAAGAGTTTACAAGTTCTGAATAGAACTTACCTTTGACAATGGGAGGAGGGATAGCTCAGTGGTTTGAGCATTGGCCTGCTAAACCCAGGGTTGTGAGTTCAATCATTGAGGGGGCCATTTAGGGATCTGGGGCAAAAATTGGGGATTGGTCCTGCTTTGAGCAGGGGGTTGGGCTAGATGACCTCCTGAGGTCCCTTCCAGCCCTGATATTCTATGTTTGAATCTCTGATTAGTCTCTCTTCACAAAGTTGTGTTTGTACAAATGTTCATTGAAAGTGAATTGCAGGTAGTCAAGATTTTTTTAATCATAAAACAAAGTTAGCTTCACGATGAAAGAAAAATGTTTCCAGGCAGCAGAAGTGATTTATGCAGTTTAGCCTATTCAATCAATAAGCTCAAATGGTGAAACAGAAATATCAAACATTCAAATGAATTTCTGCAGTGAACAATTCACAATTAACCTAGCAATTGACTGACTTTTCATCAAGCAATAATAAATAGTGAAAGAATAATAAAAAGTCACAGTCTGTCTGCAGACAATTTGCCAACAGAAAATGATATAATCACCAATAAGTTATTCACTGAAAATTGTACACCCTGGCAAAATATGATTAAGCTTTGGTTTTCTAAGAGCCAGGTGCATTCTTTAGCTGTGTTGGTCAGTTGCCTTCTTTGAAGGAGATATTGTTAATTGCATAAGTAGTAGGCCAAGTTTTTCTTCAATACCTGTCAGTAGCATGGAGTGCCACAGTTTAGTGCTTTACTTTTTACTGAAATGGGACAAATATCTGGCCACAAGTCCATTTCATTTACTCATACTTTTTATGATTATTTCCTTCTCCTCAATTGATTTGGTTCTGGTGGGAAATTTTGTTAAAGAGAAGCATTCCACAAAGTGTCCAGAAGGTGGGCAGATTCTGGACTAGTCCCACCTACTCTAGATGCTCTATCCACATCTGAAACTTATTGATCAAGAACAATTTGCCTCTGATGTGACAATGATTATTACAGTCAGTGCCTTCCTTTTTTCCTAGATTTTTCTCTGCTTCCCTCTCCACTCCAATTCCTGAATCTGCCAAGTTTTCTGAAGTGCACTTTTTTCCCTATAACAGTACATTATTTCCATGTTAATTTCACGTCACACCAATATCATTCCTTTCAGTTTTCTAAAGTACATTGAAAAAACAAGTAATATGCTTGCATACAAGTTGACCAGAGTCAATCAAACTTTGCAGCTATAGACATTTATTAAATGACAGAAATTAGAAGATCAGTGAAGAAATTGGAAAGGGAGTCAAAGCAAAACTTTGGTGACCTTTGCAGCTCTTTAGAGCAGAGTTTTGAAATGAGTTTTTTAAAAAGACCTTTATAAATCTTTAGTGAACAAACAATTCAGATGATATTTGTTGGCAGAAGACTTTGAGAGAGGCAGGGATCTAAATAAGTTATCTATATTCTTGATCCAGCTTTCATAACATGTTCAGCTAGCCCAAAAAGCAGCCACAAGATTAATTCTATTCTCCTAGACAATTACTAGGTAACAAAATATAACTGCATTGAAGTCTGCCTCATTAAAATATATAACAATTGTTTCTTTTCTTTTTTCCAGCTCACTCAACAAGTACTGTATCATGTCCGAAAAACAAAACTCTACAGTTTTCTCTTAAATTCTTCATAAGCTCACTTAAAACCCACCAGGTTTTGACTGCTGGATAGCCATAAAAGTAAAAAAAAAAAAAAAAAAGCATGTCATTTGAGGTAGGTTTATATGCAAGTAAATTTAACTGGTCAAACATGGAAATGTAATTATTATAGCAACAGTTGGAAACCTCCAGGGACAGAGAACAAACAGACCAAAATTTACTAACCTGGCCACTGATTTGGGGTGCATCAGTTTTGGTTATCCAACTGGAGACATCTAGGACCTCATTTTTGGAAGTGCTAAATAACTACTGCTCCCATTGATGGTTTTGGGAGCTCAACACATCTGAAGATCAGGCTTAGGCATTCAAAATCCATGACCTTTTTGAAAATTTTAGCCATGGGGGTTGATACAGCAGTTAAATGAAAAGAATGTAGGTCATACCTGGGCAGTTTATATGTATATCAGTCCATTATATTAATATCAACATAATTAAATTAAGGGGTTGGCTTATTAAGCTGTTGATTTATAATGAATAGGGAGTGTTCAATGCATTAGATAAACACCATCAATAGGAAGGCAAAGAGTTATAAAGTGTTGATTGAAACCTAAAGGAATGTTATTTCATCATCTATGAATTGATACTATACTTTACAGTGTCTCCTTATCTCCAAGGAACCATGACTCCAGAATACTTGATAGCACCGTTAAGCAGCTGTGTAGCACTCAAACTGAAACACAAAAGCTCATGCTGAAACACTGGAATTAACTGAAGAGAATACAAATTAGTTAACAGATTTAGTTTTCACACTGACATAATAAACAAATATTGATGGTTTCCTGTGGTGTAATACATCCTTATTCTCTGCTTCACAACTCACTCAAAGCTTCATCATTTTCTCTTCAGTGCTTCTGAATGGGTGATTTATCCCATACTTCTCGAAATATTAGTCTGTTTATAGTCTTCAGATAGCTAACAGATTGTGCATCATTACAGTTACTATGTGGAGACTTGCATTGCAGGTTGTGTAATTCACCTTTAACTTTTTAAGATTTTAAAGAAGAAAATTAAACAAACGGTGTTGTAGTTAACAGAGGATGTTTTGATTGTAGATCTTTTTAATGTCTTTGTAATAACATTTATGTTCCCAAATACATTCTGTTTTCTGAAAATTATTAATTGTTTGGGGCATAAATCAAAATCCAAGCTCAAGTCTGTGTTCTGCATAAATAATGGATATGGGCGCTGAGTCCAAACTCCAGGGGCAAAGACCCACAGTTTAGCAGTTGCAAATTTTTACAGTTTGAAATTTTGAAGTTTGAAATACAGTTGAAAATTTTGTAAATAGCTCAAACACTCTCAAAATTCCAGATATTCAAACTTCAGATTGGAGTTTTGCACTTGATCACATTTCTACTTCCTAGTGCCTGTGAACTTCACAGAATCTACACAGGGATAAAGGCCCCACTGTGCACACACAGCTGGCCCAGATGAGCTGGCTTAGGCTTATGGGGCTTGGGCAGCAGGGCTAAAAATTGCTGTGTATTCAGCCTGAGCCTGACTGTCTACCCAGCAATTTTTCAGTCCCAGCGCCTGAGCCCTGTGAGCCCAAATCAGCTGGCCCGGGCCAGCGTGGGTCTTTTATCCCTGTGTAAACATAGTTAAAGATAACCTGGTGCCAATCCTCACAATTCCATTGACTACAAGAGAATACTGGGGTTTAAAAGTATGTTAGTATGGAAAGCATTATTTCTGTTCACTCTATTTCTATTCACAGAGAAAGCTAAGACCATATTTTTGAATGTTACAATTCTTGATGTCTGATTTGTGTCCATTTATTCTTTTGCATAGAGACTGTCATCACCTACAGCCCCCAACTAAAACCTCTCCAGCTCATCATCAAGATTCTACAGCCTATCCTTAAGGACAATCCCTCACTCTCACAGTCCTTGGGAGACAGGCCAGCCCTCACTTACAGACAGCCCCCAACCCGAAGCAAATTCTCACCAGCAACTACACATGACACAACAGAAACACTAATTCAGGAACCTATCCTTGCAACAAACCCCATTGCCAACTCGGTCCACATATCTATTCAAGGGACACCATCAAAGGACCCAACCACATCAGCCACACCACCAAGGGCTCATTCTCCTGCACATCTACCAATGTGATATATGCCATCATATGCCAGCAATGCCCCTCTGCCATGTACATTGGCCAAACTGGACAGTCTCTATGCAAAAGAATAAATGGACACAAATCAGACATCAAGAATTGTAACATTCAAAAACCAGTAGGAGAGCACTTCATCCTGCCTGGACACTCAGTAACAGACTTAAAAGTCGCTGCTCTTCAACAAAAAAAACTTCAAAAACAGACTTCAAAGAGAAACTGCAGAACTCGAATTAATTTGCAAACATGACACTATCAAATTAGGCCTGAATAAGGACTGGGAGTGGCTGGGTCACTACAAAAAATAGTTTTCCCTCTGTTGGTACTCACTTTCTTGTCAACTTCTGGGAATGGGCCACATCCACTTGAATTGAATTGGTCTCGTTACCACTACAAAAAGTAATTTTCCCTCTGTTCATATTCACTCCTTCTTGTCAACTGTTGGGAATGGGCTATATCCACCCCAATTGAATTGGCCTCGTTAGCACTGACCCCCTACTTGGTAAAGCAACTCCCATCTTTTCATGTGCTGTATAGTTATACCTGCTTACTGTATTTTCCACTCCATGCATGTGATGAAGTGGGTTATATCCCACGAAAACTTATACCCAAATAAATTTGTTAGTCTCTAAGGTGCAACAAGGACTCCTCATTGTTTTTACTGATACAGACTAACACAGCTGCCCCTCTGAAACTCTCTTGATTTGGAAATTATTAAATAAATAGCAGCAGTTTCTACAGAGAGACCAAGCAGTATTCAAGTAAAACAAATCTCATAGGCTTGAATTCAAATCTACTGGTAAATCAGTCATTTGCACCCTCTTGTGTAAAATTAGTTCTATATGTCTAACTCTCAAATTAGAAAAGAACCTGTTCTGAAGCCCATAGAAGTCAATGAAAAGACTTTGGTTTGACTCAAACCCTACATATACAGAAACAATCAAAATTTGTGCAAATTTCTTCTTATTTGTGTAGCTTTGATGTTTCAAACATGCCTGTGAGTTAAACGCTTAGTACAGTTTTTCCAGTCTTTTATAATACAGGGCTTTATATTTAATCATGTAACCTTTAATCATAATGCGCAGTTTCATGTAGGCCTGTTAAATAATGTAATGTAACATATAACATTACCCAGCAGGCCTCATAAAGTAACAGAGTTATGAAGTTATGGGGTTTTGGACAACTGTTGGAAATAAAATTTTATAAAATATTATCAGAATTGATGGAATCATAGAATCATAGAATATCAGGGTTGGAAGGGACCTCAGGAGGTCATCCAGTCCAACCCCCTACTCAAAGCAGAACCAATCCTCAATTAAATCATCCCAGCCAGGGCTTTGTCAAGCCTGACCTTAAAAACTTCTAAGGAAGGAGATTCTACCACCTCCCTAGGTAACGCATTCCAGTGTTTCACCACCCTCCTAGTGAAAAAGTTTTTCCTAATATCCAACCTAAACCTCCCCCACTGCAACTTGAGACCATTACTCCTTGTCCTGTCCTCTTCTACCACTGAGAATAGTCTAGAACCATCCTCTCTGGAACCACCTCTCAGGTAGTTGAAAGCAGCTATCAAATCCCCCCTCATTCTTCTCTTCTGCAGACTAAACAATCCCAGTTCCCTCAGCCTCTCCTCATAAGTCATGTGTTCCAGACCCCTAATCATTTTTGTTGCCCTTCGCTGGACTCTCTCCAATTTATCCACATCCTTCTTGTAGTGTGGGGCCCAAAACTGGACACAGTAGTCCAGATGAGGCCTCACCAATGTCGAATAGAGGGGAACGATCGCGTCCCTCGATCTGCTCGCTATGCCCCTACTTATACATCCCAAAATGCCATTGGCCTTCTTGGCAACAAGGGCACACTGCTGACTCATATCCATCTTCTCGTCCACTGTCACCCCTAGGTCCTTTTCCGCAGAACTGCTGCCTAGCCATTCGGTCCCTAGTCTGTAGCGGTGCATTGGGTTCTTCCGTCCTAAGTGCAGGACCCTGCACTTATCCTTATTGAACCTCATCAGATTTCTTTTGGCCCAATCCTCCAATTTGTCTAGGTCCCTCTGTATCCTATCCCTGCCCTCCAGTGTATCTACCACTCCTCCTAGTTTAGTACCATCCGCAAATTTGCTGAGAGTGTAATCCACACCATCCTCCAGATCATTTATGAAGATATTGAACAAAGCCAGCCCCAGGACCGACCCCTGGGGCACTCCACTTGACACCGGCTGCCAACTAGACATGGAGCCATTGATCACTACCCGTTGAGCCCGACAATCTAGCCAACTTTCTACCCACCTTATAGTGCATTCATCCAGCCCATACTTCTTTAACTTGCTGACAAGAATACTGTGGGAGACCATGTCAAAAGCTTTGCTAAAGTCAAGATACAATACATCCACTGCTTTCCCTTCATCCACAGAACCAGTAATCTCATCATAGAAGGTGATTAGATTAGTCAGGCATGACCTTCCCTTGGTGAATCCATGCTGACTGTTCTTGATCACTTTCCTCTCATGTAAGTGCTTCAGGATTGACTCTTTGAGGACGTGCTCCATGATTTTTCCGGGGACTGAGGTGAGGCTGACTGGCCTGTAGTTCCCAGGATCCTCCTTCTTCCCTTTTTTAAAGATTGGCACTACATTAGCCTTTTTCCAGTCATCTGGGACTTCCCCCATTCACCACGAGTTTTCAAGGATAATGGCCCATGGCTCTGCAATCACAGCCGCCAATTCCTTTAGCACTCTCGGATGCAACTCGTCCAGCCCCATGGACTTGTGCACGTCCAGCTTTTCTAAATAGTCCCTAACCACTTCTTTCTCCACAGAGGGCTGGCCATCTATTCCCCATCTTGTGATACCCAGCGCAGCAGTCTGGGAGCTGACCTTGTTCATGAAGACAGAGGCAAAAAAAGCATTGAGTACATTAGCTTTTTCCACATCCTCTGTCACTAGGTTGCCTCCCTCATTCAGTAAGGGGCCCACACTTTCCTTGGCTTTCTTCTTGTTGCCAACATACCTGAAGAAACCCTTCTTCTTACTCTTGACATCTCTTGCTAGCTGCAGCTCCAGGTGCGATTTGGCCCTCCTGATTTCATTCCTACATGCCCGAGCAATATTTTTATACTCTTCCCTGGTCCTATGTCCAATCTTCCACTTCTTGTAAGCTTCTTTTTTATGTTTAAGATCCGCTAGGATTTCACCGTTAAGCCAAGCTGGTCGCCTGCCATATTTACTATTCTTTCGACTCATCGGGATGGTTTGTCCCTGTAACCTCAACAGGGATTCCTTGAAATACAGCCAGCTCTCCTGGACTCCTTTCCCCTTCATGTTAGTCCCCCAGGGGATCCTACCCATCCGTTTCCTGTGGGAGTCGAAGTCTGCTTTCCTGAAGTCCAGGGTCTGTATCTTTTACCTTTCTTCCCTGTGTCAGGATCCTGAACTCAACCAACTCATGGTCACTGCCTCCCAGATTCCCATCCACTTTGCTTCCCCCACTAATTCTTCCCGGTTTGTGAGCAGCAGGTCAAGAAAAGCTCCCCCCCCCAGTTGGCTCCTCTAGCACTTGCACCAGGAAATTGTCCCCTACGCTTTCCAAAAACTTCCTGGATTGTCTATGCACCGCTGTAGTGCTCTCCCAGCAGATATCAGGAAAATTAAAGTCACCCATGAGCACCAGGGCGTGCGATCTAGTAGCTTCTGCGAGTTGCCGGAAGAAGGGCTCATCCACCTCATCCCCCTCGTCCGGTGGTCTATAGCAGATTCCCACCACTACATCACTCTTGTTGCTCACACTTCTAAACTTAATCCAGAGACACTCAGGTTTTTCTGCAGTTTCGTACCGGAGCTCTGAGCAGTCATACTGCTCCCTTACATACAGTGCTCCCTTAAATGAAGGAAAACTAGAGAAATCAGTGAAGAGTGAAAATATTTTGCCCTGAGTTATCAGTCTAGAGGGAAAAAACCAAACATTTCACTAAACATCTTTGTTTTGCAGGATAAACCAGAGATTTTTCTCAAATGATGATAGCTGTGAAATGATATGTTTCACTAAATGGAGTATATTTCATACACAAACTATCTATCTAATATTGTGTATAGTATTTGCAAAGGTCTAAAGGGATAGAGCATACTGATTTTTACTGCAGGAATAGCCCAGTTATGAAGAGGGAAGGGATGGTTGAGTCTAAGACCTAGAATTCCTATCTCTTTCTGTAATATAGCTGCCTATTGAGGGCTCCATAGGTTTGAGTCCTGAGGCAAGAGATTTGGCCCTCTATCTTCCTGGGTGGAAGGGATGAAACTAGGGGTAGACTCTCCTATAAGTCATCATCTGCCTCTAAACCAGAGGGGAAATACCTGCAGAATTAATTTTAACAGTGTCAACATTAATTTCCACAGGTTCTCCTTACACTCATGCAAACTCCCCCTAACATGATAAGGCAAGCAACCCATGACAGCACTGTCTTCTCCTCCTCTACCCAAATGCCCCATCCCACACTTTATGCATTGGTAGCTATGGGAGTTCTTCATGGATTGCTTGTCAGCCATGATTTAGCAGGGACATCTCCTCTTCATATTCCACTGTGGAACAAACTGGACTCTTTAATGGAATAATGGAAAGAAATTGAGTTGGAACTTTCAGATTTTCCAGGTCCTACTATGGACTTGCCACTGAGGGCATATGATCAAAAGAGAATTGGCAAGCTATTTCCTTAATAGTATTAATATATTAAAAAACCCCAAAACAAATAAATCTCCCTTAGAAATCACAGCTGTAGGAAATGTAGAAATGTCCACACACTCTCCCTGCTATGATGCAAGTTAAATAAGTTTAGTGAACTATTCTATTCTTTGGATAGTTCTCACTGGACCCAGATACCAAGCTTCAAAATATATTTCTGCATCAGTAGCATCTGCCTCCCTGGGAGATGTTTTTGACAGTTGCATTGGTAGCTTTCACTTTGCCTCTGGGTCTGCCGATGGGTTTTGTGACTCTACACAGCATTGCTCTCCTGGATGCTGCCTTTTCTTTTTTCCCTGAGAGAATGCGAGAGCAAGAGAGGACTATTCCTATTCCAGTCTATTTGTGGCTCTGTGTAAAGTCTTGGTGATATCGCTAATCTCTGCAGAGGTTCTGTTTTAGTAATCTCACCTTGCCATGTATGGTTTAGGCAGAAATCTGTTCTAAAGACTTTGAGTCACACATAACAGTATGATTTTCACATAAATCCGTTCACTGGCTTTTACGTCACTCACTGGCCTTAGAATCAGTCACAGTGCAGTTTGTTTCTCTACTTGATCTAAGCATTCTTTTGAAGGTCCAGATTCTCATCTGTGTGAAATAAATCACATTTTATACAGTCTCTATGTGATCCATTTCTTGGAGATGCCATGTATATCTGAAGAAAACAACATTCATTTTATACGCGTTATAAGTAGGTGGAGTTATACTCCAGGCTGAAACACTGCAGAAACATAATAGGAGTAATAAAATAATCTTTCAAGCCACCCATGTAGCAGTGACAAAGAACTACTTTAGCTTGTAGATTCTGCTATAACCAGCAAAGTACTTAAGTTAAATTGTAATCAAACCTCCGCATTACCCCACCATTGTCATGAATGGAAGCACGTTAGTGCTATTGTTTCAGGCTCTCCGCAGACTCAAGGACAGACTGCATCAGTTCAAACCCTTTTGTATTTTGAATTTTATTTTCAGACACTTCTGGGCTAAAGGTATTGAGCACAATTATGCATCCATTTAAAAACAACCTCCCATGATGCAGCAGTAGGTGTGGCTGGGTATTCATGTTGTACCTAGGACCATGCTAATAACTAAGGGTATTTCTACACCTAAAATGGTACAGCTACACTGCGGCAGGTGCATTGCTGTAGTGCTTCCATGTAGACATTACCTACACCAATGGGAGGGGTTCTCCAGTTGGCAAAGGTCATCCATCCCCCCTAGAGATGGTACTAATTTGACAAAAGAATTCTTCTGTTGGCCTCCGACTGTCTACACTGATAGCTATGTCTTAATGTCTATGAGTCAGGGGCATGGACTTTTTGCACCCCTGAGAGACATTGCTATACTAATGTAAGTTCCTAGTGTAGAGCAGGCCTAACTGAGCTGCCAGTGACCAAATAGTTCCTATATTATGTAACTGTATTTCAGTGCTTGGTTTTGGCATGGAAACATAGCTCTTGCTCTCTCTCTCAGTAGGGTTTCTTTATGGTCCTGTTATCTGACACTCATATCTTGTTACAGTAGATTGATCACTACAATTATCATGAATCACTGGGGGAGCACGAACCAGATCTATCCTTTTCTGATCAAGACGAGCTTTTATTTCATGCTTTTAGAAGTTTGGGTACTCCAAGGTACCACTCACTATGCTCCCTGACCCTGATTCGTAAATTGTCCTAAAAAAAAAAATGAGTGTATTATTCCCGCACTTTCTCCATTTCGTTTCTATCCTACAGGAAAGCTGATCAATTTTCAAAATTGCCAATAACATGAAACTCATGCATGATCAAGTTCCTTTCTATTCCATTGAATTCAAGTTAACATTCCTTGGCATGCTCTACATGCAATAGCTGTAGATGTTTTTAAAAGTTTGCACAGAGACTAGCAGCAAACCCAGTATTGCCAAGCCCAAGCATTAAAACAGCCTGCCAAAATCATGAGATTGACTTATAAATCATAAGGGGTTTTTTTTTTAATATAAATGTGGGGTTCTTTTTATTTGCCTTCTGGTTGAGGGCCCTTTGAGTGCACGTGCTTCGTTTTTTCAAACTTTTCTCAGCTACAAGGCCTAAGAATTTACTTTTTATTTGAAAATAAAAGTTATAAGTCTCCTGAAATGTCACGATTGCAGTGGCTCAGTCTTTAGAAAAAACACTAAACATTTTGAGACTTGTGATAAAATTGCAAGAGTTGGCAACAGTGCAACACTTCAACTGCTGTAGCTCTCTCCTTTTCCAAACTCAGGAAACGACCTGAGCGGAGCTGAATGGCAAGATCAGGGTCAAAATCCAATATTGTACTTGCCAGTCTAAATCATTAGCTCCTACAATTAGAGTTCATTGTCATTGCAAATAAATTATTCCATGAGCTGAGCTCTTTTTCTGCTCCTGACTTGCTATGATCTGATCCTGGTTTTGCAAATGTATTCATTATTCAATGAATAGTTGGGACAAGCACTCTTCCTCATATGGTTGTTTATAACCTGTTAATTTTGATTATTGATTATTCATTATTTATAGTGTGTTATTGGTCACCCAAGTCACGTGCATTGTGTCTGATTCCTTATTAGATAGCTGACATTCTTTAACAGGAAATTAACATATAAGCAATAGCAAATACCCTTGCTCACATGTGAATAAGTGTATTTACGGAAAGAACACCCATATCCCAAGTATTCACATATACAGAACCCCTTCTTAAGAGAGTTTGCAAATAGTGAATACTAAGGGGAATGAACATGGTGAAAACTAAACAGGCCTTTGGAATTCAAATGAATGTCCTCAAAATACATTTGTTGTATTTAGGCAGCTCTATTTAGATGCCTTTTGAAACTGCTGAGTACTTGTTCTGTGTGCATCACACCACTGGTAAAAGTAGTTCTTACATTTGTGTACTCATGCATATCTGAGGGAAAGATTGAGTCCTAGGTGTATATCTTATATTCTCTGATTTAGTGTGCTGTGACTTATGTTACACTAGTGCTGCTTTTATCAGCAAGCAAGCCAATTGTTCTGTGCAAACTAACTACCACCAAATATTCCATGGGCGCCTGTAAATTTGTACATTGCACTCCATCCAGATTGTCACTGGCGCAAATCAGCTGCTATGCCATTTTACATCAGATGGGATCTGCCCCTTTGTTTCTAAAACCCACCATATTCATTTGAAATTTTAGTTCAACCAACATGGTTGCAATTATTTTTTCCCAGTAGTGCAGCTATTCTTCTCAGCTTGGAAACTGATATTACTGTGCATTGGTCTGCCAATAGGCGTAGGTGCACTGCATGTTAAGGACAGTTTCTGATCTCAGTTCCAGTGGTGATTTCTCCACGGATATATTGAGACTTCACTGGAGTTACCGTGGATTTATATCTGAACAGAGCAGAATCTGATCCTGGGTGCATTCAGGAGCAGGTGGGTTGTTGCAGCACATTTTGAATGTTGCTTCAAATTAAAAAACAAAACAAAACAGAGAACACATGCTCAATGCACACAGGGCCTTATTTAAAGCCCACAGACTGTGTATCAGGTCCAGACATAATTTGTTTCATGATGTGCAGTCACTGGCATACTATACTCTGTGCAGCATATTCAGCTTGAACACTACTGGAAATGTCCAACATACTGAAAATGTTCTTTTTCTACACACCTGTTTCTAGAAAGTGTGTAGAAAAAGAAACAATTAGGTGGAGCCTTTGAGGGAGATTCTTTCCCCACACACACACGAGAGACAAGCTTTACCTAAGCTACATTCCACAAGAGACTTTCCTATAGTGACAGATAGGTGAGGCCACTGGTAGCTGAATAACCCCCAACAGATTGGCTGGAGATGATCAGATATATTTCAGTCTTTGAGGCCTGTCTTAGTCCGTGACACCTTAAATTTGGATGAATCTGGTGCCAGAAGTGTCCAGTGGAGTTCCATTCCAGTCTATCTCGAGTCCCAGGTTCATTTATGTCCTTTTACTGTTATCAGGATGAATTAGCCAATGATTTCTACGCAATGGTTTGTTGGATGGCCTTCCTACAATATACTGGGGGAGGGGAGGGATTTGCAGCTCAGAGAAGTGTTGGTGCTCCTTCTGGAATGTTAACGCACAAAGAGGGGACTTGAGGTGATATTCCAACCCTGGAGAAGTCACAGTGGCTTTCTGCTAAATATAGAATTGATTTCAAAATCCCTTTGATGACTCATGTAGTGGTGCCCAATCCGAGAACTGTATATTTATCTGGACTATTTATTTGCATAAACACAAGGCAATATTTGGACTTATTTCACAAAAAAACATATGGTCTGTTCTAAAACATAGGCCTGCATCTTCTGGGACACTAACATTTTTGTTCAGTGGGCACCCTAAATAGCACATTCACTCCTGCTTGCAGCTGAAAAGGTTTACTAAAGAGACTCATTCAAATCTGAGCTTAAGGAACACTGTTCAAGATTGTATAAGACTTATTTTTTTTTTTTGCATTTTCAATGACACTTTCCCCCCATATTATTAAATACAAATTAACGTCATACAATCCAGCACTCATGAACAGCCCTAAAAAGCAATGCCCTCATGCTGGAGGATAAGTAAGGTGGCAAGGAACAGATTTCAGTTTCAAGATTCCAAAAGGTTAGTTACAAAAAGGGAGAGGCTCAGGATGGGAGGGAGAAAAAAATGAATGATTTTTTTCTATACTGAATTATATGCTTCAGAAACAGAAGTGATTTTTTGGGATGAAATAGAGCCGCCAGCATTATCAAGGCAAGACTTAGATATCCCTCCTGGGAGATAAGCAATAAAAAGTGCCCTACAAGCAATATTACCTACTAAAGCACCATGACCAGATGGATATACAGCTGAATTTCACAGAACATCCAGTGATAAATTACTTCCATTTTTAGATGAGGTTTATAAACATTCTTTAGAGACAAAAAAAGGTGTCATTTTAATTAACCCATGTTTCTGTCTTCTCGAAGTAAGGTGCAAATCCCATACTGACCCTTTAAAGTTTCACAAAAATTGGAGCTCTTAGTTTGGAGAAAGTCACTCTTCTGCCTTTTTACCTTGCTCAAACCAGATTTCTTCTGGGCAGATTCTTAGCAGATGGTGCCCACTATTTAATAAGTATGATAGACCATTACAAATGGAACACTAGATATACAGAAACAAAGATGGGATTTCTCTTTTTAAACCACATTCAGGGAATATTTTCTCAATTGCATTTAAACAGTTTACAGTAAGCAAAGGACTTGAGTTAAAACAGCCAGAGATATGGCTGTTTTTGCCCAGTATGAAACTCATTTGGGATCTCTAATATGCTTCCATTTGTTTGTTTGTTCTAGAACCACTGCCACAACAGAATTTAGAACAAACCCCCATGTCAAGTGAAGTACTCAGGCAGAAACAGAAAACTGGATATCACTCTGCACGGGGTGATGTATATATGAAAATGGGTCACCTCCTGAGGTAGAAGAAAGAGAAAAAATTGCATCAAAACAAAAGATTGAAAAGCACTTTGCAGGAGAAAGAAAAAAAGATGTAGCAAGCAGCACAGCAGCCAGTTACAAAATGACTACTTAGGGGCTGCAGCTGTTCGCTGCTGCCAAATTTAAAGGAACCACCCCAGAAAGGAATGCTGGGGGAAAAAAGGTCCTATAAGAAGCAACTCTTCTTACAAGGCCTAGGAAGGGGTTGTATGCTAGCTAAGGGGGCTTATTCTGCTCTAATAGAGGGCTTACAAAGCTCCTATATAGATTAAATAGCAGTGTAAGGCAAGCTGGGAGGAATGAGTTTTTGCTGTTTAAATGTGCTTCTAGATATAGCCTATTAACAGGATTTTCCGATGCAGTCTAGATATTTGGGCATTTCTGTCTGCAGGGACATAAAACTAGATGAAAATTATTTTGACCCTACTGATATACATTAAAGAAGATACAAGAAGACTTGATAGACTTGTATTATTGTTAGTGGAGCATAGTAACATTGTACCTGTCTTTACTGCTGTTTTATAAGTCATGAAGTATGAGAGAAACACATAGAACTTCAGAAAGCAACTCAAACTGAGAGTCCCATTATGTCCTTGTTGATTCTAAGGGGAATTATCTTGTGCTCTTCATGGCAAGAGGACATATTCCTAAAATTATTGTATATAACTCTTAAAGGCTTGCTATAGTTCCAGGAAACCTCTTTGCTACTACATGTTTTTCCAGATAGGATTCAATGATCAGAGCTCTAGGTTGCTGATTTGAGGAACACTGTAGCTGTCCATGATGCAAAGAGGAAAAATGTGTGGGGGGGGTGGTGTGTGCGTGCACCAATTGACTTCTCCTGGGTTGGAATAACACCGCAAGTCCCTTATTTGTGCGTTAACATTCCAGAAGCAACAGCAGCCCTTCTCTAAGGTGCAAATCCCTCCCCTTCCCCAATATATTGGGAGGGGGGGGTGTGCATAATTTTCTTGAAGGGTTTTATAAAATTGTTCTGGTGTTCCCGGAAAATGTTGTGAATCACCCTGGAAACCAATTATTAACTCCTAAAGTCATCTTCATATTTGATTAACACCAGAGGCTTCCTCGTCTGCTAAGGAATGATTATCGAGCACAGGATATTTTTCATTTTTCAAATTATATTTAACAGGATCTGAAATTACTGGCTTTCAAGAGTCACAAAATTATCCGATGCAGTATTGTTTCTGGTATGTGAAAGAGAACTCAAATATGGCAGGGAAAAAAAAATCTCAGGCCATTTATATTAGCCAAAATATTTTTGCTAGCTTGCTATAGCCCAAGGCACCAAAGGAGTTTGATAAACATTCTCATCTGTTTTTAACTCTGAACTTCTGTTCCATAAGAATTTTTTTCATGAAGAAATATGGTTACTGTAGAATGATTCAGATCACATTTTGGTAGTAAGGGGATAGAGTGGAAATATCTGCTGTTTGCCTGTACCCATGGATACTCACAGAATGCTGCATATTTTTCTATGGGCATAACAATATTGCACTGAGGTACTATCATTTTGTATTATTAGAGGTGCCAATGTGGTAGGCATTGCACAAACATGTAGTAAGAGAAAGTCTCTGCTCTAAACAGCTTAATAGGCAAAGGAAGTATTATCTCCATTTTACAGATGGGGAAACTGAGTCAAAGATTAAGTGACTTTCCTGAGGTCACACAGGAAGGTAGTAGCAGAGTTAGGATTTGATCTCATGAATCTCAGGCCTGTGCCCTCATTACAAATCCATTTTTCCTTCCTAGATATGCTATGTTGAAGTTCAAACCACATGGTGTTTTGCCTGGTGCTCAGGGATACATTTCCAGGAATGCGATCAAAAACTCATTACTGACAATCTAACTGATTCAGAAGGAGTGAAGATAAATTGCAAGCTGTAGCCATGGTGCTCCTTACACCCCATTATGTTATATTTTGTATTTTTTGAACCTATTCTGGTCATTCCAGTTTTAAGCAATTGGCTTATTTTTTCTGACTACAAGATACTGTTTCATTTCTTTTTTTTCTTCTTTTTTTTTCTTTTCTGCTTAATAGGTTTGTATTTCTGGAAGGGAAAGCATAGGGTCTAATTCTGACCTCACACTAGTGCAAATCTGAAATAACTACCCTAAAGTAAAAGTTACACTAGTATAAAGTGTGAGTAACTAGTCTTAGATTTGGACCAAGGGGTCTTCTAGTTTGTTTTCTTACTCTTGTGCTCCCATTTTGTTACATCTCCATAAGCATGGAACACACTGAAAGCTTCTAATGTGGTAATGATTGCTGATAAATAATATCAGCGTTTTCAAATATTTCCCCCATCAATATATACTTTCCATGGTTCCACCAAGTCACAGTATATGCTGTATTACTTGAATCAAGGATATAAATTGTTGGAAACACTAAATATGGGAAGTGACCATTAAATGTAATTGCCATTTCATAAAAAGGTGTGAGCTACACTGGATTTTAGAATATTGATTCAACTGAATGTGAAAAGACTGAGTTTAAAATGGTGTTCTAAAACGATCATTGAACACCCGCTGAGAACATTTAAAACTCATTCACTTCCCCAGCTGCCTGTAATAGCTACAATATCTTGCTATATGAAGAAGTGTGATCTAATGCATAGAGGGCTAGACTAGAAACCTGGGTTCTATTACAGAGGTTGTTCATGAGCTACTGCATCACCTCACCTTTCTGTAAATCATTTTCCCCTCCAGCTCTTTGTCTATCTAAATTATAAGTAAGGCTCCAATTTTGTCATGGAGGTCACAGAAATCATGGAATCTGATTTCAGCCTCAGCAGCTGGGAGCTGCAGGGTTCCCCTGCCACCCATGGCAGCCGGGAGCTCTTTGGTACCCCCGCCCTGCTGGAGGCAGCAGGGCACTCTGAGCTCCCAGCTGCCACTCACAGCAGTGGGGAATAGTGCAGCTCTCGGCAGCTGCAGGTAGCGGGGAGATCCCACATCTCCTCCGTACCTCTGAGCCACGGCGCCCCAGAGTGCTGAGCTGTCACAGATGGCAGGCAGTGGGGGGACTCCAAGTGCCGAGCCACCGTGGGTGGTGGGAGCCCCGCAGAGCTCTTAGCGTCTCCTCCCCCGCCCAGCTGAAGAGAGGATTGTAGGGACCCAGCAGCTCCCCATGGATATGTTTAGTCCAAGTTAGGGACAGGTCACGGACTTCCGTGAATTTTTCTTTATTGCCCCTGTCCTGTGCATGACTTGGACTAAAAATATCCATGACAAAATCTTTCCCTTAGTTATAAGCTTTTGTGCTGGGATTTTTTCCCACTATGTGTTTTTACAATCACTAAAACAGATAATACACACCAAGAAAAATTGATATCATGGCATTGTGGTTACTGTGGAATGGCAAATGTTGATTTTTTTTTAATGACAACCACTATAATCTTCAAAAGAAATTGCTTTTTACTCAAAGCTATTAGGATAACTGTACAAAGTCTGAGAGATAAAGGATATCAATACAACCCTATATGCTATTATACAATCTAATCTCTTGACATAAAGAAATACAATTCCCATGTGGCGTGCTGCTTTAGAATCTCACATGAAAGTATTTTGGCAATAAAATTGTTTTAATCAGGTGATTATCACTTAGTTAAAAAACAGGAAACCCACAGATTTGCTTAATAACATTAGTCCTGCCTTGAGTGCAGGGGACTGGACTAGATGACCTCTCGAGGTCCCTTCCAGTCCTATGATTCTATGATTACTACTACAAGGAAGTAGAAAAAGGGATTGTCAATAAAACTGATTACATGTTAAATGGGAGACACAAAATATAATATAGCATGGAGATTCGCTTTCTCTCTCTCTCTCCTTTTTTATAATTGCAAATGATTGTCCTTGTATGAAACAACAAGTCATAAAATGGATCAATACTGGTGATCACCATTAGGTTAGATTTCATTTTCTGTCTAGTTATATTTCAATGATGTTTCCTGAATTAGACTTTCCTGTAAAGAATATATATTAATGGGAAATTTGTTATTAGGCTTGGAGGAGGCTAATCAAATTAGCCCTCTCCCAACTGATCACTCAAAATTCAAACCAAAATCCAGTGGTTCTGAACATTTTCTGAGTGTCTTAAAACTTCAGATGCCATTTCTTCACCGTCATTTTTCATTTTTATACATCTCAACATTTACTGTTTCTGAGGAAAAAATCATGAGGCCCCCTAAAAGGCATGAAAAAGGCTTTTCTCATCGCATTTCTAACCTGATTATAAGCCAGAAATCTCATGAACTTATTTTTCACAAGGTATCCAGGTTTTTTTGGGTTTTTTTTAATGCACACTATATTGTATAGGAATCACATAGTCTCCCTTTAATTAGTTTGATACCATTGTTTTTTTGGATATCATATTTGCAGAAAACACTTTCTGCTTTAGAGGAAATATCCTTCTCACAGTTATTTGTTGAGTACTCACTGTGTGCTCTGAGTTACACAGGTAAAAGACCTATCTCCCCTACCACCAAGGTATTGATAATCTAGTGTACTGTAGTGGTGATTAGGAGTGATTGATTACAATTATAAACAATGTCTTTTATTTAATATTAGATTCCATTACTTCAATAGGACTACTCAAATATTTAAAGTTATGCCCAGGCTTAAGAGTTGTATTGCATACGGGCCAATGTGAGTAGAAAAGTGGAATGTGGCCCTGAAGATAAACTGACAGGTATCCAAACGGGAGTGCATAAATATTCCCAGTTGAACTGCCGAAAATGGATTGAAACGTGTTTGGATGTGCAGGGTTATTTTGAAACTGATTTTAACTATTGTGGAGTGAGATGTAGTGGCTAGGGCTTTTTTTTTCTAATCTGATCAGTGTAGGATTTCTGTGCTGTGACTGGAAGTTGGAATGCAAATAAGTGTGGGGAAAACTAGTTCAGGACCCTGAGAGCCTATACATTTCTTAACATCTTTAGGGATGGACTGTACAAGCAAAGATGCTAGTGCTTTTCTTTAGCTCAGATTTTTCATTTTAATTAAGTTTAAATAGAGAAAAATGTTTACCAGAAATATTATTATTAATAGTAATAATAATCATAATCAATAATAAATTACTAAGAACAGTAAAAGAAGGAAAGGTGGCTTCTAAAATGTTCAACACCACAGAAGCAGTTGGTTTCCATATTCATAGGTTAACAAACTATTGCTCTAGTGATAATTCTATAGGATTTGGTGTGTAAGACCATTTGTATTTCAAGAAATACTCAAATTTACAAGCAAAGAGACAAAAGATAAATGTTTCTCAAATACTGATAAGTTTAGGAATTGCAATGATCACAGGATTATAATGCATCTTCAAAATACAATGTCATTGCCAGGTTAGGTTAATGTAACTGGAAACCTTTGTTCAGCTTCATTGTTCAGATCATTAAGTTACTGATATATAGTCCCTCTGTACACATGAATTTAGATGATCACCTGGAGAACACAAGGTAACATTTTCCAAAGTGCCTACTTGATTTAGGACCTTAAATCCTGAGTTGCTCACTGGAACCAGGAATGAGGACTCTGACTCATTCTATATTGGGTCAGAACTGATCATGAGAAAATTACATTCTTTTCAATACATCCCTTTTTTGTCGGAAAACAGAATCCTATTTTTGGAAAATATAATCCAAACTATACATACGAAATGACTGAGTCTAAATTAGCTGTTACCATTCTAAAAAGATCTTGGACTCATTGTGGATAGTTCTCTGAATGTGCAGCAGCAGTCAAAAAAGCTAACAGAATGTGAGGAACTATTAGGAAGGGGGTAGATAAGACAGAAAATATCATAGTGCAACTATATAAATCCATGGTATGCCCATATCTTGAATATTGCATGCAGTTCTGGCCACCCCATTGTTATATCATAAAAATAAGACCAACAGGATCTTGTAAAGGGGATAAGGCAAAATGCCATATTTATTGTAAATATAATAAAAAGATCAGAATATAAAATTCTATATCACTACTATTCCTTATTTATCCGCATATCAATTCATACATTCATTCATGCAAGTTCTGCACAGTTGTTATAGTTACGAGCCTAGAGGTTTCTTGTGAGAGAGTACTGGCCAGGTAGCCTGTGCATGAGGGTGGAGCCGAATCTTTGTCAGATGCGCATCCGATGCTCCTGGAGGGTGGTAGCAGAACCAGACTCAAGTTCTCAGTTTTCAGATTCCGTTTTAATAGGAATTTGTTCCTATACCAGTCTATGGGAATTGCTTCATCATACTGTTGTCATGATGGCTCCATGATGGCTATCAAGTGTTTATCTGGTTCTTCAGTTTTCTCATCCTTGGGATGCTTGAGTGGATTCCGTTTTTGCCCTCCGGGGATCATCCGATTATCTCCACTCTGAGCATTCTTCAGCCAATTGATACTGAATTCTTAGGCTGGCACTTCCCTGATCACTCATTTATTATCTAAACCAAGCATCCATCCACATATATCCTCTATCTTTATTTTAATCACAGATGTTATTTTGCTGCCTCTTCCGACTTTAACAACTCTCAGGGTGTCACAAACATAACAAAGTGAGATTAAAAACTACAGAGGGTCGGAGTCTGTGTACTGTTTCAAAGGGCAGTTACAAAGTATTGCTTTGAGGACAGACACCATTAGCAGCTTGCAAGTCTCAAGTAATACCCTGGAATTTAAACTATGGGGAATCAAACTTCCTTGTGATTTTAATACAGACCTTCTTTAATATGCCAACACCATCTCAAAAATATATTAGAAATGGAAAAGGTACAGAGAGAGGCAAAAAAAAAAAAATCACAAAGGATATGGAACAGCTTCCTTCTGAGGAGAGATTAAAAAAACTGGGACTTTTCATCTTGGAAAAAAGATGACTAAGGGGAGATATGATAGAAGTCTATAAAATCATGATTGGCGTGGAGAAAGTGAATAAGGAAGTGTTATTTACTCCTTCACATAATACAAGAATGAGGGGTCACCCAGTGAAATTAATAGGCAGCAGGTTTAAAACAAAAGGAAGCATTTTGCACAACATACAGTTAACCTGTGGAACTCGTTGCCAAGGGATGTTCTAAAGGCCAAAACTATAATAGGGTTAAAAAAAGAATTAGACCTATCCTCCATGAACTTATCTATTAATGGCTATTAGCCAAGATGATCAGGGATGCAACCCCATGCTCTGGGTGTCCCTAGCCTCTGACTGCCAGAAGTTGGGAGTGGACAAAAGGGAAGGATCACTCAATTTCCTATACTGTACATTCCCTCTGAAGCATCTGACATTGGCCACTGTCAGAAGATGGGATAATGGTCTAGACGGACCATTGATCTGACCCTGTATGTCTGTTCTTCTGTGGTATTCACCAAAGATGAAAAGCAGCTTTGGACTTTTTTCCAATTCTTCGTTTTTCATCTAGTGAAAACCACAAAAAGTACACGCTTGTTTCATATAACCCTACATGAAAATAATATAACTCCATGTATCTGGCTATTGTTTAGGCTTCAGTTAGATTTAGAGTCACCATGCAAGTTATGGTCACTCATTACTATCCCTTGCAAAGGGATTTAGTAGTTTTGAAAATTTTACCCAGAAAGAGCATTATAATCATGTTGCAGAACTGACTGATATGTGCAGTACTAAAATGATTGATATACAGTTCAAGAGAAAATAGAAAAATAAACTATTGTTTTAATCAAATTTGAGTTGAAATAGCTAAACAGGAAAACAAGAAGTGACTGTGTGTGTTCCACCCAAGGAAAAACATAAAAGAAGAACCATTGTGACAAAATATTGAAAGCATGGAATGTTTCCAAACTGTTAAAACAATGGGATGCCTCTAAGAACTGGTTCACAGGACGTGCCTTTGAGGCTTGCAATGAATTTCCTTGCTTTCATTCTCACTATTTTAATATCCCTTTAAATAGAGAGGGGATTTTTTTTTTTTTCTTTTTTTAGTATTTTTTTGTTGCGGATTATTTCTTCTCTGAGATTTGAAATTTAATGTGTGGTCTTAGTTTCACAGTCTGCATTTAATTTAATTCAGGATTTGCCCACAAAGGGAGATCCAGGGAAGTTAATACAAATAAACTAATCCACTTCACAATTTAGTTTAACTGCATTAAACCACTGGGTGAACACCCTCATTCAGAATAAAAGTAGTCTTAGACCAAGTCTAAACTGCAAACGTTGGTGAAGCAAGTTGTGGTGGTGTAAAGCTGCAGCAGTTATTCTACTGTTTGTGTGTGTACATATTTGGCTGCTTGTATTGGCACTATACATGCTCACCAGGAATGCTTGTGCTGATGCACAGCGAGGTGAACTATTGATAGGTATCCTAGTATGCCATGCAGCACCATTTGGTACACTGCCTTTTGAGAAACACTTTTGCAGTGCATTTTGGTGTAGAAACAAGTCATGCAGAGATGACTGGGAGCAAGGGATCAAGTTCTCTCAATACAACTTTCACTATTCCTTAATGCCATCTATATGACACAAATTTTGTTCTTTTTTTTAGTCCCACAAACTGTGTACTAATTTTTTGCTGTATGCGGTCTCTGACAGAAGCATGGAGCTTGCAGAACTTTGCACTAATGTCATGAGTGTTGCAAACATAGGATGAATAATACTCCATTATTTTCACAGCTGCAGGAAAAACCACAACGATTTCATCGAGGACAGATTGCTAAGGGACATAATGAAAAACAATTGAAGATTGTTGGTGGCATTCATGAAGCAATTGTATACATTGGAGTGCTGCTTCTGGGCCAGAGAAACAAGAATTGACTGATGGGATTGCATTGTAGTGTAGGTTTGGGATGATCAGCTGTGGCTGCATAACTTTGAGATGCAAAAGGCCACATTCCTGGAACTGTGTGCTGAACTTCCTCCTGCGCAGGGACACTGAGAGCTGCATTGCCAGTGGAGAAATGAGTGGTGATAGCACCAAGGAAACTTGCAATGTTGGCATGTGACTGGTGGGTAGGAAATTATTTTGGAATTGGAAAATGCACAGTATGCGAGTATGTAGAGCCATCAATTGTCTCCTGCTACAAGGTTTGTGACTCGGCAACGTGAAGAGCATAATAGATTTGCTGCAATGTGTTTCCCAAACTGCAGTGAGGCAGCAGATGATGTGCACATCCCTAATTTGTCACAAGCCCATTCCCTGCCAGACAATGGATAATGCACTCAACTGCTCCAGCTGGGTCACATATATTCAAAACATAGACTGGAGCGTCATCATCATATTAGCAGGGATTTGTAGGCATTGTTGACCTGCTGACAGTGAAATGAACAGCAAAGTATCTTTTGACTTCAGTGGAAGAAGAACCAGCTTCCCTGTTTTTTTCTGTGAATGAAGAGAGAAGTTATTATTTACAGTATTGCCTGCAGGTTCCAACTGAAAAGGAGGTCCCATTGTTCTAGGCACTGTATAAACACTAAGACAAATTCCATGCCTTAAAGCGCTTAAAGTCGAAACAGGTGAGAGAGACAAACCAGGGGGGAAGAAAGCATTATTATCCTCCTTACAGAGATTGGGTACTGAGGCACGGAGACTAAAAGGCCAGATGCTCCTGCACCAAGCTTAGCTTGATACAGGGCTTAGTGTGTCAGATTGCCAGCTCCTGCTCCCTGATTACTGAGGGCACGCCTGCCCTGAGTTTAAATTGCCATGAGTTTTAATTTGAACAAATGCATCCTTTGACAGTGCATTATTGCTGCAGTAGAGGAGAACTCTGACCTGCTCCTTGCACTGGAGCCAGCACATTTGTGGCTGCTCAGAGTTCCCCTCTGGTGGGAATTTTCAGCTCTCTAGTTGCAGTTCCATTTGCCCCTCCTTGGTGATGTAAGGGGACTGGAAACTGATTAGAGAGTCTGTCCCTCAGTGACTTGCTGTAGGTTACACATTAAGCCTCTAGCACAGCTAAGAATTGAACCCAGTGTCACAGTTTCAGGGTAACTGCATCTGTATCCCTTTCTTCATGGTCCACTCCAGAAGTGCCTACTCTGGTCTCAGGTCTACAGCTGTCTCCTGTCTCTGAGAATGGACTTTTGTCCGACCAGGGCGTTTTAAGGCTGCACAGCTTCCTGCTCTACACTGTGATATCTCCAGCAAGTGAATCTGTCTAACGACAAGGGCCTGTCAGGGCCTTCTCCAGGCACCAGCTTTCCCACCAGGTGCTTGAGGCAGCATTCAGAAAGGGGCGGCTGTCTATGTGCCGTGGCAGCAATTTGGCGACAGCCTCGCTGTTCTTCCCATCGGGGCGGCTTTTGGGCGGCAGTTCCGCCGGTCTTGAGGTGGCAGCAATTTGGTGGCGACTGCTCGGGACGGCAAAATTGGTAGAGCCGCCCTTGGTGCCTGTGCATTGTTTTCTCTGTGGGCTAGAAACCATCTATTGCCAGGAGTTACAAGTTACCACACGGCTCTTTCTAAGCAAGCACATTTTTTTCTTAAGGCCAACAGCATTATAGAGAAAACGCATTAAAAACAATAAATTCCTATACACATGCTAAAAGCTTACAAGAGGCCACCCATCACACTTATGAGGCCCTAGCAGGCCAAAATCTTTCCAATCCTTTTGCAAGAGTTGGGGCCTCCTTGGGCAGAAGGTCCTGTCCATTTGCTGGAGCAGAAAGAAGGCCTGAGTTAGTTTAAACAATCTTTTTTTAATATCCAAAGCCCTTTCTTTGTTAGTCTCTGGAAAATCCAATGTGAACCAGTATTGGCAAGCCTCCCCTAAGGGTGCTACCTCTCTGGAGGTGTTTACACCCTAAGTGATTCACCTTAATCACCCTCCACTGTTTTTTGTTCCTGGTGGAGCTTCAGTACCTCTCCTCCTGCCCAAGTAGCATACAATTCCTGGTCCACAGTGATGTTTACACTACTTATAAACTTAATACAATATGGTCCCCAAAGGTATTGCAGAGGTATTGCAATTTCTGTCAGATCCAGGTGTTATGAGACCACCAATTTCCCCAGCATCCAGCGTTTCCATTCCCGCACCTGGCATTCACTGTAAATTCATTTCAATTAATTAAAAACAACCAAGATTTCTAAGATCATTACAGGTAATGGGTAACTTTTCAATCAGCTTCATTGTGTCAGTTTTTTCCCCTAGACTGTACTGGGTGCCACATAGAGATATCAGAATTTATAATTCTATCCTAATTGCTGACTCCTCATGCCTCCTTCCCCGTGCACAAATGTTTTGTCCATAGAGAACACAACCGTGCTATCAGTGAGCAGGTTAAAACTTTATTAGACAAGGTCAGGAATTTCTTCGATATGCCTGTGTAGCTGGAATACCAATATAGCAACATTTTTGACTGAAAGTGAAGTGGGAAGGATCACAGTAAATGTCATATCCCAACAGTTTACTCTGTATGCTGTTTAGTCTGTTTGCTTTTTATATTTCCCATTTAATTATATCCATATTATACAATTCTGTTAGGGAGGATTGTTACGCTTGCTTTGATAGTCCCAAAGCCAGCAGAACATTTTGTGGTTGTTGAACAATTATGCAATTAATTGCTCAATAAGATTAGCAATTGTGTTGCTAGGGAAAATGATTTTTTATTATTAGTTTTGTAATTCAAAGTGGGTTCCAAAGAGTATTGTAGTTTCTGCCTTGTTTGCTGTCACTCGTGCTCCAAATGTCAATGAGGGAGAACCTTGTTCATGTTGCACTCTGAGCATAAAGGCAGTGGAACAGAAGACAATTTAGCATATTGATATTTTTACATTTTTCCCTAAACAATTTTCTAACTTTACAAAGCAAATTCTATCAATCATGTTCTTTTTTTATTGTTAGAATAATAATAAGATTTCATATATAAATTCCTTTCCCTTATTTTGTAACATCCTTACTCAGGCCCTTTACATCATTTTTTTCTCTTCTGACTTTTGCACATAAACACTGCCATAAGAATTTCTCTCAACTCCATAACAGAAAAATAATGTGATCCACACTTGCTGTAAAGTCATGTCAATTTATCTGTTGTATGTATGTGTATGTCCAGAGAGAGAGCGAGACACCTGAAGTAGAGGCCTGTGTAAGCTTGAAAACTTTTCACCCACAGAAGTTGATCCAATAAAAGATATTACCTCACACTTATCTCTGTCTCCACACACACAGACTCACACTCACACTCCATGTGTGTACATGAGTGTCTGTGTTCACATGCAAGCTAACTTTATATTCATGCCAGCTGGAAACTTCTCTGGAATTTGTGATTAAGTCCCTGATCTTCCTCATGAGAAATCCATTGGAATCTGCTCCCGCTCATCTCATTGCAGGATCAGGGCATGAGTAAAGATATTGTAAAATAAAGGAAGCAACAGGATTTGGAGAGATGTATAAAGTTGTGTCTGTTTGCATGAATGTAAAAATGTGTGTTTGCATGACATTTTTCTACTGTATTGTTTGGCTATTTCCTTCTCATTTTAATGAAATCCCCGGCAATGATGCATGTTGAAGAAGACTTGTAATGATTCATTTTACAATTTAATCATATTATTTGACCATCCTAATTTCTTGTTGCTGATATAATAAAGAAGTGGAACCATATGGATGAAACAAAAGGTAACCGAAATCCTACAAACGGTGATTAATGCCTCTTACACACCACCTATATACCAATTAGTGCACCATGTTTCACAGCATGTAGCCTCATAAAAATAAACCCTCCACAATGTTATTGACAAGATATTTTCATCTATAGTTAACAGAGGAAAACTTGAGAGCCTCCATCCCACAAAAGAGTGGTTATCAGCTTGGATTTCTGGCTGAGCTTTGAAAACTATGGAAAATCCAGCTTCCAAGCAAGCTCCCTTTCTATTAAACCATGCTATGTTTGCAATTGCACTCTTGCAATTACAAGTGAGCCTATGGGGTGAATGGCACTTAGCTTACAAGCTTTGAGGGGCTTATTTTCCAGACATCGAAACTCTAGTGCGCAGCTTGCTGCAATTCTGTTTCTTAATGGCATGTCAGGGAGTTATAGCCTGGGGCTATAGAAATCTGTGGATGTGGAAAATCGGTGAATTCTGAGGATTTAGGGTCTTCACAAAGATTTCCTGAAGATTTTATCATATTTTCCAGAATGTAAGCTTTCATTTTCAGAACACAAAATTTCTACAACTAACCAGGATGAAAAGACAGAGAATGTAGACTTCAGAAAGAATAAATATCAAAGGAATGTTTTAAATACAGTGGGTTTGAACCTGCAATTTTTACTCACTCCTCACTGAGGGAAAAACTCCCCCTAGTATTGATGGGAGTTTGCTTGAATGGTTGCTGAAAGATTTATCCCAATGGGCCAAAATCCACAAATCTGACAATCCTATCTGTCTCTTCCTTAAATCCATTTACTCACAAATGGCTAGAATGTGACATCAGGCACAAGCTTGAGCAAGAGGTGATATGAAGCATCAATCCAAGAGTAGTCTCTGGAGACATCATGACTCAGAATCACATTTCTATCACAATTCTTCCCTTCCTTCCCACTTGCTCTAAGGGATTAATACTTTGCTGATGGCCTATAGCTGCAGAAAATTACAATCCTCCCTCATCTCGACTGCACTAGCCAGCAAGTGTGTGTATGCATCGGGGGGAGGGGAGATGAAGGCACTGCACGTTCTTTGCTTCTCCCCACCCGCCCCTTCCAACTCAGAGTGTAAAAGTAGCAAGTGAAAGGAGAGAGTAGCACCTGTGCTGATAGCATAAAGGAATCACTAAGAGTATATGATAATCCCCTTATGCAGAGCTGTCTGGGAAGAGGAAACACAGCCAGAAACTCAGTCATACAGGCGACAGAGGCTAACGGACAAAGGTCAGAGTAAGAGTAAACAGCTGCAAAATGGTGAAAGGGGGAGAAAGGTGCATAAGAAATGTCCACATAATGGTGGCTACCACGCATTTTGTGAAAAATATACATCCCAATAGAGCTGGTCGGGAATAATCTTTCATTGATCAGTGCCAATTTGTTGGCATCGAAACTGTTTGTGAAACTGGGTTGAGTTTGAGGAATTTCTCTACTCAAAAAATGCTGAGAAAAAAAAGTTTTTTGAAATTGTTGCAAAGTTTCATTCTGACATTTTTCAAAAATGAAAAATTCCAGTTTTCCCATTCAAAACAACTTTTTGTTTAGAAACTTAGTCATCAGACTGAAAAAACATGTTTGAATTCATGAAACATTTAATGATCGAAACAAAATGTTTAAAATTTGGTTTTTGATGTGCCAATATTTGAGATTTTGACTTCTAATCTCAATGTGAGATGGAAAAAGACGCATACTCTGGACAATATGTGCAGAATGGGAAAACAGCTCTCCATCATGCCCAGCTCAACATCCCAGAATAATATTTCTGTGGGATATATTTTTTTCAGTATTAAAAGAACAGCAGCAATGCAATTATCTATTTGTGCAGAAAACATGGCACTGGAGAGAAAGAAGGTGAGGAAATCTGGACCAAATTCTGTCATTGGGTAGGTCTGCACAGCTCCCTCTCACTTCAAAGGAATCTACCTGTACAGAGGGCAGAGTCTGGTCATTGGAATAGCTTTAAAAAAGCCACGACATAGCACTAGAAAAGCATCTGTGAAGCATTCATTAGACCAGCAATAGAGCACTGAACGTGAATGGAAGTTACAGGGGGATTATGGAACTGAAGCCAGTAGAATGAGGGGGAACAGAAGAGCTTGGATGGAAGGAAGAGAATGGATATCGATAGAAGCAGCTGGAAATGTGGCAGAGGAGGAGCTGCCTTTACTTAGGGGCCACACCTTTATCCTAGCTGCTTTTACTAGGGGCCACTGCTACATAAAGAGGAAGAGGAGAGGAAACAGACTGCATGCTCTTTGGAGTGGGCAGAGTTGTTTCATAATGTATTGTACAATGTCTAGCGCAGTGGTGTCCTGATCCATGTATAGATGCTGCAACTAGGGGTTCTGGGGGTCCGGCTGCACCCCCTGGCTTGAAGTGGTTTCTCTCATATACAGGATTTGCAGTTTGATTCAATGGCTCTGAGCACCCCCAATATACAAATTGTTCCAGAGCCCTGGATCCATGTGTGGGGGTCCCTGGGTGTTACATTCATAGCATACAAACAGAGAAGTTAGATTTAAAAAAAAATGCTTTTTTAGGTACTTTGTGCTAGGCTGGCTTTTTCCATGCTTACTCTTATCACACAGTTCCCTGCAGAGTGCCCTAGCTTGCAAGCCGGACCAGGAAAATCCTTGCAAATTAAAGTGACAGCCTACAATTCCCACACACCATGGTATGCGACACCACAGTACTACCATTACTGAACTACGGCTACTAAGTTGCCACCTGGAACTTGTGACACCAGTAAGGCCACAGCTGCTGAACACAACTGGGAGTAAACAGTGGAAGAGCCCCCACGGGCAGAGGAACATGCAACAGGGAAGCATTAGTAGCACAAGAGATGGGAAGACACAACAGATGGAGGAGGGAGATGCACTGAAGAGTAAGGGGAGACAGTTTCTATTTCTCCCCGCCAAAAAGGCCAAATACAAACATACTACATTAAACACAGTTCAAGTACACACACTTTCCTCCTATAGCATCTCCCTGTAAACAACTGCTTTGGCCTTGATAAAAAACAGCAGGGAGGAAACAGCCAGAGACCCCAACTGGTGGGAGCAGCTGCAGATCAGCCAAAGCACAGACTGCTGGACTGGGGAGAGGGGGGTTAAATGGGGCTCAGCCAAGGCCACATCACCCTCAAGCATCACCCCCATCCCCTCCGGCTTTGTGGAAATTAGGACTCAGGGTGTGCTTTTCCCCCCTACCACTGAGCCTCCACCACCTGGCCAATAACTCCAGCCAGTGGGAGCCACTGGAGAAGCAGATAAAGCTTTGGACCTTCAGAGACCTTTCTACAGTTTTGACTGGACTTTCTCTGCCCCGTGTTGACTGGCAGTTTGCTCCAACCCTTCCTCCTCCTCCTCCCTCAGACTTTTTACCTTAGCTTCACTCTATTGCTGGCTGTTTTACCCTCTTCTTCCCTCCCCTGTCCCTCTTACATCCTCTCCCTTAAATGTCCCCTCTCCCTTCACCTTTTTTCTCATCTACCTGATCCCCTCCTAACTACCCCACCTGAAAAGTGTGGCTCTTAACATGACATTTGCTGCCATCACATTTAGTATTACATTCCTTTCTAGCATCCCATGACTCTCTCTTGTCTCTTCAGATTGTACTGTGTGTGTTTGGAGCCCATTTGTTTTAGGCATTCTTGGTTGGTCTCTAGGCACTGCTGTAATAAACATGATTATTAATCATAATAATAATTTGTCACAGAGATTTTGTATGCTTGTGAGTGCAGACTTGATTGGGAGGCAGGGAGAATGTGGGCCAGAAGACTACTTCACAATTAATATATAATACAAACAATAACATCTAGCTCTCTATGGCCCACTGTACTGAACATTTTGAGACTCCTCCAAACCTCCTCTGAAGTTTTTCCACTGCCCACAAAGGGGTTTTCCTTAAACTATGCACTTCAGGGCCTCAGTCTCTCCATGACTCATGCTAAGTCCTAACTTCTATTCCATGACTTGTCCCATTGGGCCGAATTCTGTACCGCTTGCATTGATTTCAGTGGGGCTATTCGTGGAATAAGATGTTACCCAGTGTGAGCGAGTGTCATGGAATCTGGTTCTTACTTGCTTTTGGAATATTTTGTTACTTTAAAAGATTTCGTACAAAGAAACCATTTTTTTTGTGAGAGAACTTGACTTCATGTCAAGCTTTCATGAAAATGGATTTGGAAGAAAAATGTGTTATGTGCATCTTTATTCCGGTATATGTGTTTATTTGGGAATTGACAATGAGACAAAAAAGAAAGGCTTTGCTGATTGCAATGGATTAATTAGACAATATTGTATTGGACTGTATTGTTGAGGAAGCAATTTTGTTAGACCTCTGAATGCTTATTGTTCTGAGCTGTAAAGTGGAGATTGCTTTTATTTATTTTTTACGGTACCATAAAAAATAAAAAGGGGAAAAGAGCACTGATCAACAATCTTTTATTACACTCAGAGACTAATACAATGCAGCTGCTTCAAACATAAGAAAATATATTCAACAGGCAGTGGACTACTTTACCCCTGATTCCTTGTGGTAGGACTTCTTGAACTGAGAGGTTGTAGATTTGTTTATTTTTATATAGATCTTTTTGAGAAGAATGTACACCACAGACCGAATGCTCAGATGATGAGTGGGATCCTTGTATAGATGAGTTATATCTCTGCACAGCTGTCTTAATGACAAATGAGTCATTCACTGTGGCTAATTGATCATGCTTTGTATATTTGTTTATTAGCATGAAACCATTTGTTTCTGTTCTTATTTTGCATCTGTAGAAAAGTAAAGCTGGCAACTCGTAAATTATATAACAGCTCTCCTTTGAGTCATAATGATAGAGAGGGACTGGTAACCTCATTTTTGAGGTAAGTTGGGTTGCACTTTCTTTCAGATACTTTTGTGTTCCTATAAGTAAACTACAAAACTGATTTTATAATCATGAGCTAGATTGTACCCTGTTCTAACATGGTTGCACAAGGCAATCAGAAGAAGTAAGGCCATGGACACCTTTGTGAACCTGTGCCAGTGGCTGCTTTCTAACCGTCAGAGGAATGAGGTTCAGGAACAGCTTCACAATAGGAGTTGGGGGGACAAACAACTTAATTTTTAAGAGAGAGCTGAACGCATTTATGAGTGTGGTTGTATGACGGGGTTGCTTGTGATGGTAGGGGATAGGGCTCAGAAGCCCTGAGGCTCACTTCCAGTTTGTCTTATGTTCCTAAGTCTCAGTGTCAACCAGCCACTGTCAGAGATCAGGAAAGGATTTTTCCTCCCAATGGTATTCTGGGAGGTTTTTTTCCCCATCTACTTCCTCTGAAGTATTAGGAATGGCCATGACTGGAGATGGGACATTGGGTGGGGGATAGGCAAGGGCTCTGAGGTGGCACTGGGCATCCTCTCAACTGGAAAAGGAATTGATATCCTGCTTTCATGTATTTTGTGAGTTTCTATTAGCAATTAATGAAATATTTGAATACAATAACGTTGTTTAGAGAAATCAATAGAAATTTATAACAAGGCTACCTGAAATAAAGGGAAAATTAAAGGTAAGTGAACTATATAAGAACAGGTTTCAGAGTAACAGCCGTGTTAGTCTGTATTCGCAAAAAGAAAAGGAGTACTTGTGGCACCTTAGGGACTAACCAATTTATTAAATTTATTATTTATTTAATAAATTAGTTAGTCTCTAAGGTGCCACAAGTACTCCTTTTCTTTTTATATAAGAACAGTGAACTGTACAAATTCACTTTCAGATTGCATTGTAACATCGCTTCCCTAGAGTAGTTCAGGAATTCATGTGAATGGAGAGGTTTGGGTTTCAGGTGGGAAAGTAATTGGACCAAATGAGGGACTACCCAGTTAGCTACAAAATGGGGCCTTTAAGGACCACCTAAAGGAATACAGTGGGAAGGAAAGCACAAAATAAAAAGCCAGATCCTCAGCTGGTTTATAATGGCAGAGCTCTACTGAAGCCAGTGAGCTGGGCTGATTTACAATAGCTAAGGATCAGGCTTATTTCAGTTATTTTGCAGTAGGTACAAGGAGCTTTTTAGGAAGTTGCATAAAAATAACTTCCAGCATAAAGCAATATTCAGCAGTAAACTATATTAAGGAAAGAGCTGAAAAGGAAGATAAGGAGACAGTCTGAGGAGTCATAACGCAAGACAGGAAGAAAGTGGAGTAACTCTCAAAGGAATAAGCAGGAACAGAATCCCTTGTCTTGTTGGTAGGAGTTAAAACATTTTTCATGCTGACCATGATCACAATTAGAGGTGTATCTGTTCTTATCAAAAATAATTAGGGTTTTTTTGAGGCTCATTTGGCCAGACTAAAATTACCCAAGACATGATTCCTTGAAAATAAAAGGAGTAACTTGACTACCACAAAATGGTTAGTGCTCAGCCATGGATGTAGGGTGACGACCCATCCCGAAATGCAGACTTCAGGTCCCGGTCCCAGGCTGAATGACTTTGAGATAGCATTACTCAGTTTCCTCATGGCAGCGCTCCACACCTACCACGGGGGTGACACCAGCCTCTTCCCAGTGGTGGGAGGAGGGGATTTAGCCCCCTTTGCCACAAGGCCTCACCCTCTGCTCCCCTGAACCCCCTCCCCATATCCAGACATTAAGTCAGACCCGAGCAGTAGTAAGAGTCGCCCAGGAAGCCTGGGCCATTGTGGGGATCCCTGGACCCTCCACCTGCCCTGGGTGGCATGCCCTGGGGATGGGGGATGGTCTCGGGCCCCCCAGCCAGGGCAAATGGAGGGTCCAGGGCTCCCTAGAGTGACCCAGGCTCCCTAGGAGGCTCTTACCACTGGCCAGAGGACAGGACCTTGGGGGAAGGTGGGGAAGAGGAAAGGAGGATCAGGTGGCAGAGCCACAGAGGACGCAGGGATCCTACATATATCTGGCTTTTGCCTTTCAAAAAGGTGGTTATCCTACAAAGAAGACGCTGAATAAGAAGTATTTTTCTCCTCAACATTTACCAGCTGCTGGAGTAAGAAAGGGAACTTCCACCATTGCACACATTCAAACAAGAACGTAAGAGAGGAAGGAAGCACAATGGGAAGAAATAATACTTACTCACTGTACTGCAGGCTACCTATGGGTGCAATTCACCCATGCACAAGGCACTGGGTTGCATGGCCCTCTGCACTTTTCTCCCCTTGTGTATTTAAAACCCTGAAGAGTGTTCACACTGCCCTTAGTGCCCTATTGTCTAGGTGTTTTTCTGGACTGACAGCTAACACGATCACTGAACCATTTTTCAATACTCATTTATTTGATAGACAGTAGCCAGTAAGTAGTTTCCATCCTGCTTTAATATTGGTTTAACCACCAGAAGAATTTTACTGTTTAAAATATTAAACACATCTTCAAATATTAAACAGGTAACATTTTTCCCCTGTTTGTTAAATTTGTACTGAAACTGCCTGGAAACTGTGGTGCACCCTGTATCTATGGGTCTGTGGAAAGCTGGTATCAACAGGCTACCTCTGATCTCACATACATTTATAAAAGCATAAAGGGCTTGTTGCAAAGGCTTTCAGAACATTGCACAGAGCAAAATGGGGAAAGCTTTTTCTTATGTGACCTTGTGATTGATCCAGTGGGAACAAATCCATGCCAATGAGCCTAAAGGGCCAAATTGATCAGTAGAATAATGGACAGATTATTTTTGCTTTTCCATTTTAACAAATGAAAATAATTAAAAATGGGAAAGTAGATAAATGACAAAATCTACTTTTAGTGATTAGTACTGGGGGCTAAATGCTCTTCCCAGTTCTCTCTGTTCACTGAAAACAAATGAATAAGTATAAGGACTATGTGCAGGAGATCTAAGAGATGCTAATGGGGTTGGGTGTAAGGACACCACTTCTCCACTCCTCTGACATTGCCCGAGTGGATGTGCAGCTGCTCCACTGAAATAATTACAAGCAATGAGTTGTAGTAGCAGCTGGTCACCCTACATCAACCCAGGGGAGGTTAGGAAAGGTGTGGTTAAGACTGTGGATCCATGTAGTGATGGATCTATTGGGAAAACTCACACCATGCCAGCCCCAGTCATACCTGAAACCGCTGTCTCTGTTGGCATGGGGAGAGGGGCTTCACAGTGTGTTGGAGGTTCAGAGTCTCTCCATAGTCTGTCCTGTCCTTTCCTTTTCTCTCGCCATGCAGTGTATCTGTGGTAGTTCACTGGGTTTAGGATCTCACACACAGGACAGAAAGGAAAGAGGGGATGTAGTGGCTTTGAGTGGTTCCTCTTGGTCAGTCTCGAAGGGAGGCCACTCTGTCTCACTATGCCACCTAACTATCAATAATCAACTGGCAGGGGATTAGCAAGTAGCAGTTAATGGTCTAGGCTTGGACCGTTGGGGCAGGTACCAGCAATCACCCAAGCGCCCTCACTTGGGTAGATGGCAACCATCATCTGGTTCCAGGCCTCAGGGCAGGGCAGAGCAGTTAGCAGTTACCTTTTCTGATCCCTGACAGTGGCTGGTTGACACGGTGGAGCAATGAGACTTAGGAACGTAAGACAAACTGGAAGTGAGCCTCAGGGCTTCTGAGCCCTATCCCCTACCATCACAAGCAACCCCGTCATACAACTGCACTCATAAGTGTGTTCAGCTCTCTCTTAAAAATTAAGTTGTTTGCCCCCGCAACTCCTATTGTGAAGCTGTTCCTGAACCTCACTCCTCTGATGGTTAAAAAGCAGTCATTGGCACAGTTTCACTAATGTGTCCATGGTCCTAGCCTCCCTGGCTGGGGCAGACAGCAAACACAGTCAGGCTTTAGCCCTCTGGGTATTTTACAGAGGACAGCAAGGCAGGGGCATCTGCCTCCTTCTCTGGCTCCAGCCCAACTGAGCTGGAGGCCCTGTCTCATATACTTCCTGCCCCTCCCTCTGCTTCTGGCATTGGTGGCTGGCCTGGCCTGGCTTTGCCCACCAAAAAGCGGGGAGTGGTTCCTCCCAATCAGCCTTAATGGGAGGTCACTCCACCTCACTATGGGGAGGTAAACAGTTGGTCCTGAATATCTGTATTTCTAAGGAAAAAATGACTTCATAAATATTGAACTGTGGTGTCATTTTCAACCTATGTCCACTTTCCTATATTGGATTCATTTCTAAAATCTACTAAACCAGTTCAAAAGACTGAAATGTTAAATTAACAAATTCTGGAGTTTTATCAGCAACATGTAGCTTTTTCATTCAATATATTTGCATTTAAATGACCCCTATAGCTTCAGGGCACTAAGACACCAATTATTTCATTATATCATTCCATGAAGAACTAATAATAATTAGTGGGATGGAGTTTACTACTCTTTTAAGCAGATTTGAAGGAAACTATTGTGCTTGAGAAAGTTCTATAGATAGCACTAGAGACTGACGTCTTCAATATATCTTCAATATACCATTTACTAAATGGACAGCAGAAATGTAAGGTTCCTCACAATACTCCCCCAGTTTGTGATAGCCTTGACATGGAGAGAAAGAGTCTTTGTTCTCTGTGATGACACTGCCAGCATAAACGGTCAATTAGTGACAATTTCATTGTTTGTTGTTGCTGTTGTGGTGATCATCAGTCACTTAGGAGCTGGACTGAGGCATTCAGCTCGCAAGGCCACTGAATAGTCCTCGGTTGTTATTAATTTTAGCTAATTTCCCTCTTGAGCCAGATTTGTGTCAGTGTTCTATAATACTGTTGATTGTATCCTTTGTATTTTCTCCAGAAAAACTGGTTTAATGTCACTATGAAAGTGTCACTGAACAGTTTCTCTGTTCTTTGGCGGAAATTCAAGATTCTTTACATTGAAAATTCTGCAAACTCCAACCAGCACTACTAACCGTTTTTGTTTAGCCTATCTAAACCATATTACATATTTGAAAATGGATTGATCCTTTATCCTTTGTTTTCTCTGAGCATACAATTTACTGGAACTAGTATGACGATGAATCCTGTGTCTTGAGATGGGATTTGAAGGGAGTCAGAAGGGTCCAGAAGGTGGAACAACACGGGAGAAAATGTTTCCCATTTTTGTGAGACAAGAGAACAGACTGGAGAATAGGAAAGGTTTCAGGAAAGGACCTTGACAATTATAAGGAGACATATTGTATTGGATTCTTAAATGGACTGGAAGCCATTGCAGATTTCTGAAGGCTGAGTTCTTCCATAAAGCCAAACACACAGCCCAAAGCAATTTAATTTCTTTCAATTTTTAGGAATCCATAAAGAGATGAACCACCATGTTTTTACCAAATAAAAGGTTACATGTTTTTTAAACTAGAAACCCTAAATCAGTCTCAGGAGATAAGTTCAGAAGTACATTGGAGTCATTTTATATAAAAGTATACACACACACATAGGAAGCACATATATAGAAAATACAGTGACTATATGAAGAGTGGATGTTTCTCTTGTTTTGTTGACACTTCCATTCATATGGAAAATTCAGTGCCAAGTTTTCATCTCTTCATGTTGTGTTACCTCTTGTAAAAGTCAATATGTTACTATTTTCTGTATGTCAGCTAAGACTGATTAGACTGCTGACTTTAAAGACAGGTCAGAAAGTAATTGGGAAATAAAACAACAATCTTTGCTAGAACAGAACAATGATAAATGTCACGGAACAAAATATTTAGATGAATTTTAGAGAGCTGACATGCTAAATGTTTAGACTGCGGTGTTTAGGGGAACGTTCTTTTAATCATATTATTGTTTAACTTTGCAATATAAACATATGGATAGTGATAGCTTAACATGTCATGTTCTCTTCTAAACTGCATCAGCTTAACTGTACCTTTAAGACAGTGAGCCCTGTGTTGTGGGCCATGCAGAGCTGCACCATCCAGAGAAGCACCAACTGGTATGCTGCAGAATGTCTCCCAGAACTCACAGCACACATGGGGAGCGTGTGCATTTCTACACCCATTTCTAGGACACACTCCCCCTTCATGATGGTCCATTTACATGGGTTGGTGGAAGTGGGGACTATGCCTCTTCTCTTCCCTGCCCCTCCCTGCCACTTTGGGTCACTCCAAAGGGAGAATAAAGAGACTTTTTTAAAATGGCTATAAATGTTTTTTCAGTAAAATGTCAGATGTGGGAATTCTGAATTCACTTCAGTTGCCTCATTTATTCCTTAATCTGTGCTATTAATAATCATTCATAGAGCACTATAAATATACAAAGTACTTTACAGACATAGAGTAAGACATGTCCTAGACCCCAAAGAACTTTAATCTATGGGCTCAGTTGGGAAACACTTACTCATACCAGTTGTCCTCATTCACAAAATTAGTCTCACTGAAGTAAATCAAAATGTATGAATTGTGGTTGCAACATCAGACCCTAGCAATCACTTCTGCATGTCTTTCTTCAGAAGACACTATTTTAGTTCCGGTGACAGAGCAAAAAGATAAGAGCACCTTAATGTGCTTTTGACAAAATGGAAATTAAAGCATTTGCCTATTTATAATCTAAGATCTGATCTTCTTCCTAGTATTAACTGGGTCTCAATTTTCAAACCCACATTTTTGGGGTGGAAAATAATCAGAGGCAAATAGTGAATGCAAAAATAGAGGCCAGCTCTTAAAAACTTGTTTCTTACTGTGCATCCATGCCTCACTTAATACATTCTTCATACCACTTTAAAAGCCACAAAATTTGAAAATATAATGACTACTGGACACACTTCTTTAATGTGTGTTTTAAATGTTTCTTTAACAGCAGAGTTAGATTAAAAAAATAAAACAAAGTAGAAACTGGATGATTTCAAGGTATTGGTAACGGGATGTGTAGTCTTTCAACTCTAGGTCAATGGATCACATCTGACTGAGTTTGAAAATGACAAAGTCATTACCATCTGATTGTTCAGTGTGAAATGAGTTGCTAGTCTCAGTCCTGTTCCTAATAGAGACATAGCTATATCAAAAATCTACTATTACAAGTGGCATGAACTGAGAACCTAGGTGACAGTCTAAGCACAGAGGGCAAAGGTTGAATGAGCCCTGAGATACTGGAACTTCTCACCTCAGAGGTGGTTGCTGAATTCTCCTGGCCTAAATGAAACTTGTGGAAGATACAAACAGATTCCTTCCTGCAAACATGCTGCAAGTGGAACTCCTGTATGTTGGACGCTTACAGTACCTGGCATGGATATTCAGTTCAAGTATGATCAACATTTATTAACAGTTGCCATATGGCAGTATCTGACATATTTCCTTAGCATTTGAAGATTTTGATTCTATCTTTGAGCTCTTAGAAATTTGGCAGGGTGCACAAACAGGTTTATCTGTTTAACATAAGCATTATTTTACTAAAGTTCCTTGGTTATTACTTTATTATTTTATGGGATCTTATTTATATGATATTAAAATAAAATTAAAATAAACTGTAATTGCTTACTGTGCAACACAAACTTTTATTTGATCAATTATGAACAAAAGTTAACCTACCGAATAAATTTAAACTAAAACATTTTATTTTTAGTCTATTCCTATATTCCAAGTTACTCATGAATGTTATCAAGGGAATTCAATCCAAGTTTTTAAAAACTTTGATCAGCAAAACAGTTTGAATAATTGTGACTGACAACCAAAGTTATTAAACTGTTGATCTGTGTAGTCCCATTTTTAATGGTATCTTTCAGGGAAGAATATATGTATCATATTAGCATAAATTTAATTTAGATTCCTCATTCAAAATGCAAATCAATAAAGCTAAATTTTAAGTAGCTCTCCTTTATTTTTATTTTTTTAATGCTAGCAACTCTGTAGGGCCAAGTTTCTCAACATCTGTGATATATAGGTGGCTAGATAAGCAAATCACTCTAACTCTCGTTTGAACTCATTTATGAAGATACAGCACCATCCTTTAAATTGTCAGTTTTGGGTGTTTGCCTGATGACAAATCTGAGTTGGGTACACCTACAACAATAATTTTCTCAGTTATGATGTGATGACAAGGAGATGTTCTTATATTGTTTGCTGGAGACTCAAACTTAAATATGAACACTAGAAACTTCAGGGTCAGATCTACAGCAACATCACTCCAGCTGAGGATCTGGTCCCCCTTAAATAATTAATTATTTATTTAAGACCAGATCTGGCCACCCTACTCAAAATGACTAGTACCTTAATTCACAAGTAGAAGTCTCACTGATTTCAGTGGGATTACTTACAGTGTCCGGTCATAACCTTGTTCACACTGAGTATCAGAATCTGGCACTGGAACAGGTCCTAAGCTGCTTTTAGCCCCTAACAAACAAGTCTCTACCCAGCAAAACTCCACTCTCCTGCAAATATGAACACCCACCAAAGCCCTACTTCATTCCAAACCTGGGAAAATAAATTGTCTTTTGAAATGTGCCCCAAAGGTCCTTCTAACCTGAAAATAGAGTATGACTATCTAAAAGATGACAACACTTTAGTATGATTTCTATGTTTATATATTTTTTTCAACTTAAAATCCTATATTTGTAATTTAATTGAGAACAAAATATTTTGCCTTTGATTGCCTGGAAAGAAACATTTTACAGCTTTCTCTAGAGTTCTAAGAGCTGTTTAAAGTCATTTGTTTTTTAAAGACAAAAATTAAAGTGGAACAATTTCAAAAAACCACAGAGGAGAGAAACCAACTTACTGTATCTTCTTATTTGTATTCACTTCAGCACTTATTTAAAAGAAGGGAAAATACAGTGTCTTTTCTACAGGCTCAGGATGTGAGACAAATACTACCTAGAAATTGTCAACAGCAATGCAGTAAAATCCTGATCCCAACTCTCTCAGAAATCAATGTGATCCTTTCAATTTACTTCAATGAGAAAAGGATCTGGCTGTAAAACATTCAGAAGCAGAAGATTATTGTAGCACATTGGGACACATTCTTCATTTACTCCATTTAAGCAGATTATGTCATTGGGCATTATGTCTGAGCATAATTTAAGGGTAGAACATGATTATGACTTTCATGTAGAATTAAACAAAAGTCACCTGCCATGGTGAAGCTGCTGTTAAAAGCTAGATACCTGACCTTTTCTGATTTGTGAAGTTTCAACAACAGTGAAATCTTGATTCAAAATGAAAACTAATTTCTAGCATTCTTTTTTTTCCATTTCCCAGTCAGCTCTATTGATAATTTTGTCACCCCTTCTGCTGGCACCAGTGACCAGTCCAGCACCCCTAACATCCATCTGGCAAGTGATAATAATGGAGGAGAAATCGATGAAATAGATTCTGGATATATTTAAAGTGCCACTTGCTTTAGTTACACACATACACCATTCATGGAACAAAGACAGTCACAAACATGATGCAGGTACTGTCCTCTTGAGAACTTTGCATCCCCTCACCAATGCCTAGTTTCCAGGATGCTACTCTGTCCCAATAATTCTATCTAAATAGAGAATAAAGCAAAGATCAAACTCCATCTGTCATAGCTTCTTTCAAAGGGCCATCACATAACAAAACTGACAATACAGTGTTTCTTCAAGGACTAAAAACTTGCTTGCACTCCAAGAAAAAGAAAGACTATCCATGCCAGTGCCATCTGGTGACTTGTGACATAACAATATCCTACATTTTTAGGATTTTGTTCATCTCAAAGTTGCCCAGAGTCCTTAACTATACAGCAGTGGTTCCCAAACTTGTCCCGCCGCTTGTACAGGGAAAGCCCCTGCCTGGCCACACCGGTTTGTTTACCTGCCACGTCTGCAGGTTCGGCCAATTGCGGCTCCCAGTGGCTGTGGTTCGCTGCTCCAGGCCAATGGGAGCTGCTGGAAGTGGTGTGGGCCAAGGGACATACCGGCCACCGCTTCCCGCAGCCCCCATTGGCCTGGAGCAGCAAACCACGGCCACATGGAGCTGCGATTGGCCAAACCTGCGGATGCGGCAGGTAAACAAACTTGCCCGGGACACCAGGGGCTTTTTCCGCACAAGTGGTGGAACAAGTTTGGGAACGACTGCTATACAGAAATCACTTCATTTACCAGTGAAGGGCAGACACCTCTGAGGTGAAACATGGCATCTACTTTACAGCGCACAGGTAGGTATTAAAATATCCAACTTAAAATACAGTTGTCTTACAGGAGAGAAGAATGTACATTTTTGAGCACACTGTGGCATACCTGCCTAAAGCAGAGGAAAAGGAACAGAGAATTTTTGAGATTTTTCTTTCCTCAGAGATAAAAGCAGTTCTCATAACTACTGTTAACAGTAGAATCATAGAATATCAGGGTTGGAAGGGACCTCAGGAGATCATCTAGTCCAATCCCCTGCTCAAAGCAGGACCATAATTGGCTTTATTTTCTGCTTGGTTATAGTTAATTTAATTTCCTTTTTCTTTTTGACATTTTCCTGGTTTTTATAACAATAGTTGTTGGTTATTTACTGTATATCAATTCATATTACTGGTATGTTTTGAAATAGTCTCTCAATCCTGTTTATTTGCATCCTCATTATATTCCTTTTCTTCAGAACTTTTCAGGGTCCATTAACTTGAGAAACTTAGTCTGAACTCCTTGATGAAAGCATTTCATTTGACAGATCATTTTAACCTTCTACATATAAACCCTTCTCCCCATACACATGCAAAGTCAGTCCTATTGCATAATCTTATCTCACAAATATAATCTGGTTTATCCCTCTTTTAATGCTACTTTTCCAAAGGCAAATGTCACATCACCACAATGCCTAGAAGTGCCATTCCTTCAAATCTCCCAGGACAGTCATTGCAAAATCCCCAGATATGTTGACAATATCAGATCAAGAATGGTTTTCAGCAAAGTGGTAGCATCTTTTTTAATTTAATTAATTTATTAAGTCATATCCACTGGCCAATATTCAAGTAAAAGCTTCCTACTTACAGTACCTCTCCACTTGGAGATATTTTTCCCCAACATATTTGGCCTTTGATTACTACTAGCACAAATCCTGCTCCTACTCCTGTTGAATCAGCTGTAAAATTGCTATTGACCCCACTGGGAAAAGGCTCAGGTTCAGATTATTGCCATTTAATCAACAAGAAGTTTTAAAGATTAGTCTCTTTACATCTTTGCTTAGTTTGATCTTTCAGTGAGCTGCTCTGGCTGAGGCTCAGAGCAACCTTTGCAGACTTTGGGGAGAGCCTTTATGTCACAAAGGAGAATCCCTACAATGGGGCATTTCAGGACGGAGGGAGGAAAGCAAAGAAGAAAAACAACAAGCTCCAAAGATTCCACCAAGAAGAACAAAGAATAAAATTATTTTAAATCAGTGTTTAATCTTTTCAGATGAACTGAAACCTGTTTCTATCCTCCTGTTTCCACCCTCCACCGCCTATCTCTGGTGATTTCTCTTTGATATAAAAACTCAATTAATTCTTTGTAGGCTTTTTTACCAATACAATAAAAAGCTCTCATGAAAATGACCAACCAGCTGATTCTGTTAATCCACTTCTCTAGATTAATATCTAAATTACATTATAGTATCTGTCCAGCACATCTACATAACATTCTTTCTTCTATTTTCAATACACCTACATATAATCACTGGTCCCTATGAACCATTTATCATTTCCTAAAACTAATACATCTTCTTTAAATTCCTTTTCAGTAATCTCTGAAATTAAGATGATATAAATAAATGATTTAATCAAAAATTTTATTTTGTCTTCTGTTTTTTTTTTTTTCTGATGTGTCTCGTCCCAACATTATCCACAATTTTTAGAGATTAATCAGGTTCTCTTGCAAAGGATTCAGTAGCTCTTAAATAGTTTCATCTCATCTATATTAAATATTTAAACTTCCAACATTTAATAATGATGAATAAGGTTAAGATTGGGGCTAAAAGTAAATTAAGAAAAATTCTTTTATTTCAGCCAGTGATGGCCTAATAGTTTTAAAGAATTATTAAAACTGTCATTCCCATATTTCTTTTCAGCTCATAATATTGCCACCCTCTTATATTTAAATATATTCTCTTTTTTTGTCTGCTTTGTACTACTCTTTCTGTACATTATAGTTGGTGCTTGAAAGATCTTAACCTGGTCTCGTCTATTTGTGTACAGCACATTGCTTTTTATGTTGTCTTTTGGGAGACCTAAGTTTGAAAGTGACCTCAGATCTTCTGATGTGTTTTTTTTTTTAAAAGCTCAGCAGGGGAGGGAAGATGAGGGATTCATTTGCCAAGCCTTGCGCAAGTCAAACCAATGGGATTCCTTCAGTGAACAAGTGCTAAACTATCTGGCCCCAAATTATTCATTTTGGGGTGCTTTTCTTTCCCTAGAGAAGGAACCTGTTTTACCATTTCAAATACTTCTTCTCAGCTCCAGAACTCTCAAATACATTTTTAATGTAATAACACCTAATAACTTTCTAATGTTTGCATTATTGCTTTTTTTTTCAGATCTCCCTTTGGAGAAATATTGAACTTCACATGCACATAGATATTGCAGGTGTCAGTTCATCCTATTTATGACTCTTACGTTTATTTATGTATATAGTGTGTGTGTATTGTGTATGTGAGTATATAGTGTAGTGCATTCATTTTCATCTTTCTCAGTAATAATAAAACATTTTAGCTATTGAGTGTTCCATTCACTTACATCTCTGAAGTCTAATTTTCTAAGCAACATGTGCATTTGGGGTATTAACTTACCCTGTTTTCCCAATCCACCTTTCTTGAGGTGTAACACCCAATTACCTCCAGACGTTTCAGACCGTTAGTAATACATATTAAGTCATTTACATTCTGAAATTTCTTTTCCTGTGATGCATATTTTTGCAGTATGAAATCATGATTTAAAGCTTTAGTTGTGGTCCCTTATTAGACACTTCACCAAATTATCAGTCAAACTCTCTTAGTAACTGTCCTGTTTGCAGCCTTTAAAATCAGTCTTCTTTCAGGCAAGGCTCAAGTGTTAGTTTCTTATTTTACTTGTAATTTATGTAGCGCTTTTCAACTGTTATTTAATGAGCGCATTTCAGTTACATCCTCCCAACACCTTGATGAGTAGTAGTATCCCCATTTTACAGATGGGTTACTGAGGCACAGAAAGCCTGAATCAATGGCCATTGAAGGCAATGAAATGACTCCCATTGACTTCAATGGGCAGAAAAGATTAAAGATGGGGTTTTCAAAAGCACTCAGGTCTGCTCCGATTCAAGTCAATCTAAGTTTTACCATTGACCTCATTGGGAGCAAGGTTAGGCCAAACATTGGACTCTTTTGAAAATCTCACACTAAGTGGCATGCGCAAGGTGTTCTGTGTGAGAGCTTGAAATAGAACTCCACTGTCTGGAGTCACAGTCCATCTGTGGGGAGGAAAATTTATGCTATATATGCATTAGACCGACTTTATGAGATGAAGATGTTACTAAGACTAACCCATGAAGTCATTAAGCCAATAAAAGGGTGACAACAGCTCATTTTTGAATACAGCTATCCCTAAAAGAGATGTCTTCTTCTTTCAGCAAAATTAAAAGAGCAGTATAAAGTCTTTTTGAAGTGAACAAGCAATGCTCTTTGCTCCCCACTGTTGTGATAGTTGGACATACTTTTTACAGTTGAGCTCACAATAAGTGTAAATTTGTATGTGAAAGTTCATAAAATGTCACAGTAACTTATAGTAACAAACATTAAGGGGAAAAGGTACAAAAGGGAGATGGACTGAATTAGTGTAAACACAATGGCCTACTGATATAACTCAAGGACTGTGTTGATATCATGCTTGGTAAAAACAGAAGAAGTGGAACCAAAAATTAATGTACTAAAACAAATAATAAGGGCATGGGCTGTTCCACCCATCACTCCCTTTTTGGGTCCTTAAAGAAAGAAACTTAAATGATGGAAAAACAGATGGAGTCTCTGGAGCAACTTCACTATCATGTCTGCCATCCCACAGTTTCCTGGGACCCTAAGCCTTTGTCTTCATAATCCTGAGAGATGTGCTGACCAGACCGGGTCAGAAAGAGAGACACAGATGGCATTGCCACTTCTACCAGCTCCAGCTAAATCCCAAACATGGCCTGAGATAAAAAGGGATTGGATTTAACAATAGCATCAATGACAACAGCCATAGGCGCGGAGTTTCTAACCTGCCAGGGGGTGCTCCCCCCGGCTCTGCCCAGGCCCTGCTCCCACTCCACCCCTTCCCGTCCCACCTCTCTTCCCACTCCGCCTCTTTCCCACCCACTTCTGCCCTCTTCCCCAAGTGCACTGTGCCCTCGCTCCTCCCCCTTCCCCCCCCAGTGCCCCCTGATGCTGCGAAACTGCTGATCCATGGCAGGCAGTAGGTGCTAGGAGGGAGGGGGAGATGCTGATTGTCAGGGACCACCGGCGGGCAGGAGGCACTGTGGGGAGGGAGAGGTTCTGGTAGGGGGGGCTGCCTCAGCATCCACCATTTTTCCCGGGGGTGTTCCAGCTTCTCCTATTAAACACACAGTTTTTTAGACAGTGTATTTCTGGAAAGGAGATATAATGGGATTTAATTCAGATTTAAAATTGTGACTATTCATTCATCTGTGGGTCTCAAGACAGCTCCTTGTATGGCTTACTTTGACTCTCAAATTCTTTCTTTGGTGTTATAAGAGCACCCATGGAGTTGGTGCCTATGAAAACAGCAGCTCCAGCTCATCTCAACTAACTTCTCTTACCCAAATGGACAGCTATGACCATTTTTTTTACCATGTAAGAGACTGCCAAACAAGGGGATTTTTTTCCTTTTAAAACTCTCTCCAGCCAGACAGAAAGGGAACAAGAAATGCTGTCAAAATGAAAGCCTTACTTAATACTTTACTTTAACTGTTTTTATTTCTCTATCTTTAATAAAATGTTAAAGGGATTTTTAAAGGTGTGTTTGATACAGTACTAAGCAGGCTGAGGTTTCTGTATAACAAATCCTGTACCCTGTTTAATGTTGGACAGTGACTAAGTTATGTTAACAACTTTGGCCCATTTACTCCAACTAAACTAATATAACCGCACCCTTTACAGAGCTCATCATGACTCATCCTGTTCACTTCACCTCTGTAAGGAACCAGCAGCTACAAAACTACAGCTAAGAAGAACAAACAGCCACAGAGAAGCATTATGAAGAATCAACTTTCCAGTTCAGCTGACATCATCCATGTTGAAGTCACGTATTGGTCAGATGAAATTATAGAGCACTGCGAAAGAATTAGTTTAAAATATGTCTTCAGTGATTTTAAATGGATGTTGAAATGCTATGGTAATTTAAGATACTAACAGCTTCTCCTATTAAACACACAGTTTTTTAGACAGTGTATTTCTGGAAAGGAGATATAATGGGATTTAATTCAGATTTAAAATTGTGAATATTCATTCATCTGTGGGTCTCAAGACAGCTCCTTGTATGGCTTACTTTGACTCTCAAATTCTTTCTTTGGTGTTATAAGACTTAGTGGAGATGACACAACTTTGCCCACAGACTGTTTAGGTTATCCATAATAAACCAAACAAGACTCACCTGCACTTAAATGAAATTATTTTGCCCATCTTTAAACTATTTAGTCATCTATGGTTCCATAAAACAGGACTCACTCCTGATTTTGAGAACAAGGATAGACCACCTCTGAATGGTATAATCTCTGGTGAAAGTTCTCCACAGAAGCCCATAAAGAAGAGACTGTAACCAAAATAACTGTAGTTTGCTCTTTGTTCTGTTTTGATTTGTTTTTAATCCCCCATTTCTTTAGCAATAAAATAGTTATAGTTATAGTTAATAAAATATAGTTAATTGAGATTGCTGTTCTTGTCTTTAATCATGGTGTCCATGAAGCCATGACAGAAACCCCCCTATGATTAATATAGTGGGAGTTGCATCCCTGTATTGGCACTAAGAGATAGAGCTATTAAGATTTGTTTCTCTAGACTAGAAAATGTTAGTAACTTGGGGAGAGGGGTGGAGGAGAAATTATTTGAAACTGCCCTTTTCTACTCTCCACATCCTTCCGCACAAGTGCACTCCTGTAGTGGAGGACAGATTGATAACCTCTGGTGTAAACCTCAGTCTTCTTTTCTTGACCTATTTTTTTTAAGGAGGACAATTGAACTGTAGATTAATCTAGATCCATACAGAATATCTGAAAACAGAGCACAATGAAATCTGCCAAGACAGGACTGAGCTTGCTGTGATCCTTCTTTTTCATCACTCTTTAAAAGCTTTTCTAAGGATAATTCTAGAAGTCAGCATACTAAGCCACTGAAACCTGTTCCTAGTGCTTAATGAGTCCTACATTTCTTCAGCTCTGGGGCAAAGCAATAGACTGTGTCGCAGCTACTTACACAGTTTTAATTTATATCCCTGTTTATTCTGCTGTCCCTAAATATACAGTTACTGGGAATGTGCCAGTAGTTAATGTCTTCATTTGGTTACCTTGATTTTGTCTGTCTTTGAAGGGTATCTATTTTCTCTATGGTTTCCTAACCTTGCTTCATATTTGATTCAATAGCTGTCCTACAGCTGGATCCTGCTCCAGTTGGAGTCAATGGCAAAACTCCCCATGACTTCACTGGTGCACTAGTAGGCCTTGAATGACTAGTATACTGTTGTTCATGTTATTTCGCTCTCTTCTGGCTAATCACCAGAAGTAGGCCAAGGGAATGTAGTATGGCCAAAATCAAATCAAAATGCCAAATAACACAAATCAGTAGGCCATATGCAGCAATGGGAAGATCGTTCATGGTATGCCACTGTTCAGTTGTGGTTCTCGCCTTTCCTCGGCTCTAAGAAGCTCATGCAAAAAGATAAATTCTCTAAAAAGTTCCCAAAATAAAAAAGTTTGTTTCTACTTGCTTGGCAGGAGGAAGAAGCAGCTAATGTCTCCCTGCTGAAAGCATTAACTGATTGCATTGTTGCTTGAGCACAGCAGCTGTCCTTATACATTTAGACTCCTAGTGACAACAAAATTAAGGCAGTCTCCCCTCCTGTCAGGCAATAAAATGATTTTATCAACTTCTTTATTTCTTATGAGAACTTCTCAGATTAGGAGGGAATCGCAGGGGAGAGAGAAGTCGTGGTCTTTTCAGTGAATGACCCTCTACACCTGCACTAAGTTGGTCATATGGAATAAGTCCAAGTGATCATAATAACAGAGCCCCCTTTTTAATGTTCCCCAGGAAGGCAAAGAAAAAAAATAAACAAGAAAAAACTCAAATTCCAGTGTGCCCTGGGGAGATATTTCCTTCCTGGTCCCAAATTTCCCACTTAGTTTAAATTTGTTCATGTGAGCGAGTGTTTCATCTTGTTTAAGCCCAAGATACCAAAATCTACAGGCATTCCAAGTAATTGTTCATTGTTTTCTTGTATTCTATTAAGTGGATCCTGCCAGTATATCTGTGGCAGAGTACCATTATCCAGCAAGGGGAGGGAGGATGCTCCTGCATGTATTTAACTATTTCTTTTTCATTTCCTGAAGGGGTGCCCAGATGCTTTCTCATTGCTGCTAAATCTGAGAAGATCCCGACTATCCCTAAGGTGATCTTTCACTGCAGTAATGTCTGTGATGTCCCTAGGCAGTCTATGGATCAAAACTCAGACCTGTAGATTTTGTGCCCCTTTGGAGGATGCCATATTCAGGGGCTGATTTGGACTTTGGTTGCCTGTTGGATTGTGTAACCCTACCTTTGCCCCTTTTCCTCCTTTTGGGCCCTGTCAAAGTTGATCTAACAGGACAGCTATGGAGTTTCCCTGTATAGAAGAATCTACATATGGCACAGCCAACTCTGCATCACCTTCTCTTAGCCCCCCACAGTAAATGGTACATGTTGATGGCATAATGGGGATAGAAGGGCATATGGGCAGAGTAGAATACTCTTCAGTGATTTCCCAGATGGTGAAGCAGCTGACCTAAATTAGGTTGGGAGCTGAACCAGCCCCAGCAGTCCCATGTATGTTGTCCCAAGTATACCTGAAGCCATCATAGACCCTCCCCTTTCAGGTGCACCAATGCTCTGTTCTGGCTCACTTGATGATCTGGGCCACTATCTCTATTTCTTCCTACCTACTGCCTTTCATGTTAGGCCATCACTGAAATATGGCTTTGCGATCTGATAGTGTAGTGAGGAATAAGAAAACTCCAAGTAGTTTTACCCTCCAGGACTTTAACACTTTTTGGAAACAAAATTGTTAAGGGAAAAAACCAAAACACTTGATCCATTTCTGTGTCTTCAGACTCCTGTGAATGTTTTTTATTTGGATGGACATCCTACCTCCCAGGAAACCAATGGAAAGAGGAAGCCTTTGTAAGGAGTCACCTGTTTACTGAATTGAATTGCATATAGCTGAAATAAATGGAAGATGAGTGCAATGGAATCACAATTTCAGTGTATCCAATCGACTATAGAAGAAAAAGTTAAAACTTTTTTAAGCATTCAGCTAAATCATCCACATTTGCCGCAGCAGGATACTTTACCTGTTTTCTGAAACATTTAGTTTCATTTTTTTCTCCTCTTGATCTGACCCTTGTAAGTCAGTGATGGTAATTAGTGCCCTCTTTCTTATGAAAGTACTAAACACTGGGCAAAAATAAAAGTTCCCATTTTAAACATTCAGTTTTGATAAATGCAAAGTAATATGCATTGGGAAACATAAACCCAACTATACAAATGAAATTAGCCTAAATTAGTGGTCGCTAAGAAATAGATTTTGGAGTCATCGTGGATAGTGAAAACATCCGCTCAGTGTACAATGGCACTCAAAAAAGCTAACAGAATGTTAGGAACCATTAGGAAAGGGATCAATAATAAGACATTAAATATCATAATGCCACTGTGTAAATCGACAGTAAATCTTAAATACTGTGTTCAGTTCAGGTCGCCCTATCTCAAAAAAGATATTAGAACTGGAAAAAGTAAAGGGAAGCACAACAAAAATGATTAGGGATATAGAACAGCTTCCATCTGAAGAGAGATTAAAAAGACAAACTGTTCAGTTTAGGAAAGAAATGACTAACGGGGCATATGATAGAGATCTATAAAATCATCTGTGGTGTTCAGAAAGTGAATATGGAAGTGTCAGTTGCAAGTGCTTTGCAGGATAGGATTCATAATTCATAATTCAAAATGATCTGAACAAACTGGAGAAATGATCCTAAAGTAAATAGGATGAAATTCAGTAATGACAAATTCAAAGTACTCCACTAAGGAAGGAACACTCAATTGCACAGATACAAAACGGGAAATGACTGCCTAGAACGGAGTACCGTAGAAAGGGATCCAGGAGTCATAGTGGATCACAAAATCAATATGAGTCAACAGTGTAACACTCTTGCGAAAAAGCAAGCATAATTCTGGGATGTATTAGGAGTGTTGTAAGCAAGACACAAGAAGTAATTTTTCTGCTCTACTCCACACTGATTAGGCATCAACTGGAGTATTGTGTCCAGTTCTGGGACCTGCATTTCAGGAAGGATGTGGACAAATTGGAGAGAATACAGAGAAGAGCAACAAAAATGATGAAAGCCCTAGAAAACATGAGCTATGAGGGAAGATTGAAAAACTTGGGTTTGTTTAGTCTGGAGAAGAGAAGACTGAGAGAGTACATGCTAACAGTTTTTGAGTACATAAAAGGTTGTTACAAGTAGGAGGGAGAAAAATTGTTCTCCTTAACCTCTGATGATAGGACAAGAAGCAATGGGCTTAAATTACAGCAAAGTCAGTTTAGGTTGGACAATAGGAAAAACTTCCTGTCAAGGTAGTTAAGCACTGGAATAAATTGCCTAGGGAGGTTGTGGAATCTCCATTATGGAGGTTTTTAAGAGCAGGTTAGATAAACACTTGTCAGGAATTGTCTAGATAATACTTAGTCCTGCCTTGAGTGCATGGGACTGAATTAGATGGCCTCTCAAGGTCCTTTCCAGTCCTATGATTTTATGATTTAGCTCTTCACATAACACAACAACCAGGGGTCACCCAATGAAATTAATAGGCAGCAGGTTTAAAACAAACATAAGGAAGTACTTCTTCACACAGAGCACAGCCAACCTGTGGAATTCTTTGTCAGGGGATGCTATGAAGGCCAAAAGTATAACTTAGTTCAAAAAAATAATTAGATAAATTAATGAAAGATAGGTCCATCAATGTCTTTTAGGCAAGATAGTCAGAAGCACACCACCACACTGTTGGTGTCCCTAAACCCCTAACTGCTAGAAGCTGGGACTGGTCAACAGGGGATGGATCACTTGATAAATTGCCCTATTCTGTTCACTCTTTCTGAAGCATCGGGCATTGTTGGAAGACCGGATACTTGGCTAAATGGACTATTGGTCTTATCCAGGATGGCCATCCTTATGTTCTTAAACCATTATTACATAGGCATTGTGATGGAACATTGGAAAATAGCTCATGATATAAGAACAATTGTTATAAAATAACACTCTTGCATTTGGATTTTAACTTTAGAATTAAAAAAAAATGAGGCAATGTTATTTCTACAATTGTTAGTCTGATTTCAGCTGTTAGAATCTCAGTGTGACATCAAAACATGCTACATCTTTGCAAGAAAAACACTGATGTGCCACCATAGTTCATATATTAAGATAAGTATTGTACATTTCTTTTGAAACATGCCATTTTTCTGCCCTGGCCTCCAAAATGTTGAGATCACTTTAGCCTTTGTGCAAGCAAGGATGGTGTATGAAAGGTAAGCTTTATAACCATGGTTCCTTGTGACATACAACATGAAGTACCATGACACGTTGATCTTACCATCTGCTTCCTGTCTTTCTCACTCTATCTGCTTGAGAGCGTCTCACACCAGTGATAGGGCCACTCACATCCAGTGATTCTGCATCAGCTCACATGCTCATTCAGTCCTTAGCTTTCTACTTACACTGGTGCCCATTGGTATGGTGTCCTTTATGCTATGACATGGACCCATGCTCAGATGGTATGGGGGATGAGCCTTATCTAAATGCCTAGATAGACTCATACCACCATCTCTTTTCACCAGAGAGGCCTTTAAATGGTGGCTCTTTTTTTTTTTTTTTTTTTTAAACAGGTAAGCTAAAACAGTACAAAAACCTCCAGGACTTTTAAAGGCACATCATTTAACTAGGACACTCATACTCAGTTGCTTATTATAACTATGGATTTTAAATTTAAATTTAAATTGTATTTCTCTTTCAGCAAAAAATTCAGTTTTTAGGGGATTCTAGGAAGTACATTACTGACTAAGATCCCAATCCTGCTACAACAGAGTCGCCCGTTCTCACAATTATTGTGAGTCTTATTATATTTGATTGCTGAGAAAGATCCAACTGCTGGGGGAGGGGAAAAAAAAAGATTGACTGCATCAAAATCTCAGCTTTTGTTTCCCCAAAAAAGTCCTCTCTAGCCCTCAGGATTGCAGACAAAAGCTGACTCGAGGGCATTCTCAGGTTCAGAAATCAGAAGGCAAATAAAAAGAACCCCAAATTTATTATTTAGTGGGAAAAAACTCATAATTTTATAGGGCTAACTTATGAATTTTGAATGCTTGAGGTTGGCAATGCTTCAGTAAGCTCTGTGCGGGTATAGGGCCTGCCTGTATGAAGTTCTTAGCAGAACTGAGTGGGTGGGTGGAGGGCAGCTAAGTACGAAATTCACCACTGTGCAGATGGCCCCCATGAGGACTAAGAACTACTTACATGTTGTTTTGAATGCTTAAGTGGGTCTTAATTAGTGTACAGGTTTTGAGCTGGCCCTCTTCAGTGGTATGAATTGCACTGTAATAGAAAACACAGGGGTCTATTGCACTGTAACAGAAAACACAGGGGCATACGTTCCAGTGACTTCAATGAAAACAGGCTGCAGATAGGCAACATAAGACACTCCACCCCTATCCTCCAGCTCTGTCTTCCAGAGCTACATGCTAGTTAATTTCCAAAGGAAGATTGATATGGACAGAACGTTGCTTTTTGAATTTGGCGTTTTTATTGAATTCTTCTCTCCTCACCAAAATTTTAACTGCTTAGCTGCGTTGACCTGAGCTCTTCAGTTTGTGTACTAGTTAACATGCCATATTGCTGCTTCAGAAATTCCATTGAATGTGACAAACTTTTTATCTATAACACAAGATCAGGATGAAACTCCTTCATGCCATCCTGAAGAAATTCTATTTACCTTCCTTTGTGAGCCACCAGAAACACATTTTGTATTAGACCACAGTTGTAAATACTGATTCTCTTTTAATTCAGTAACCTCAGTGTCTAATCTTCCACTGATGTGTATATGCTACAAGGAAAGCTTAAAGACATAGTTGCTAAACAGATCAAAATGAGCTAAGGAAAAATACCTTTAGCTGAAGAGAATTTGCAAATGTTATTTAAGACACTTTATATGTTCACAACATGCATGAATGCTAATCTTTGGGAAATCTCATGTAGCAAACATGGTTTTAATTCTCATCTTTAGTTCTCTCAGTCTGGAATTGTAAATGAACTTCACCCTATAAAAAGAAATAGACATTTATTTTCTTAAGTGATCTGGTTTATTCAGCTGGAAACTAAACGTGAATTAATGGTCCTGATATTTTGAATATAAAATTAGTGATAATGTGAAATGCACATAATGATAATATCAGCTGAAAGAGTTATAATGCTAGGGTATAACTTTTTTTCCCATTGATACACTCCACTAGTATAAAAAATGCAATCAACTATGCTATCTAGCACTTGGGTGCTTTTTCAATAGCTTCTTTAAAAGAGTTAGTAACACCAGCCATATTAACACTGTGAGTGTATACTTTATCTTATTTGTGTGAGACCTGATTTATAACTGTTATTCATTGGGATAATATTATTATGATGGAGCTCGGGTAAAACCTTCTTGACACAGGTGGGCATGACAGCTGCCCTTCATCCAGGATAAATGTAAGAAAAAGTTAAGCAACTTTTGGGAGTAGATAGCTGAAATAGCAGGAGGCAAGAGAGAAACTTACTGGTGCAGGAGGTCGATTTCACTGGGTATTGTTTGATGGTGGTCTCTCTGATTGGGAGCAGAAACACTCAAAAGTAAAGAGGGTCAGAAATTTTTCAGCAATTTTTTTTTTTTTGTCAAAACTGAAACTCTTTGTGGGAAAGGGTTAGTTATAATTAATTTCTCATTTTAAATAAAGTGGAAAAGAGTTTTGAAATTGTCAAAGTGATCCAGCTTGATATTTTCAAAATGCAAAATCCCTTTCTTATGGATGTAAAATGGCTTTCTAGTTTGAAATTTAAGCTAATTATACTAAAAAAAGACTTTTTGCTGGAGGCAGTATACTAAAACAATCCTGGCCAACTTCCAAATTACTTACTCACATTCTACCATTCTTCACTTCCTGCCCTAAATTTTTATGTAGTATTGCTATGCGCTGTTAAACGGTTGCTGCATTTCACCGTAGTGGGGGATACATTTCTTTGTACCTGTGTAATGACATCTTCTTTAATGGTGTAAAAGCAACCCAAGTTCCAGAATGCATGTTTGGTAGAAGTCTTGGTATGTTTTTATTAGTGAACAAGATGTGTTCACTCATGTTAGTGAACACATGGTGACTAACGATGTAAAGTCCCATATTGACAAGACAATTTATAGTTATAACACCAGTAATTAGGCCAAACTATACCTTATTTACAAGTTTGGTTGACAGAGATAATAGTGTTGATGTACTATACATAAATTTAAGTATGACATTTGACATGGTACCGCATGTCATTTTGATTAAGAAATAGAATGATAAAAAGTCAATAAGGCACATATGAAATGAATTTAAAACTGGCTATCAGATAGGTCTCAAAATGTAATTGTAAACAGAGAATCATCACTGATGGTGTGGTATTCCACAGAGAGAGGTTCTTGACCCAACACTATTTAATATTTTTATCAATGACCTGGAAGAAAACAAAATATCATCACTGAAAAAGTTTGAAGATGACACAAAGATTGGGGGAGTGGTAAATAATGAAGAGAACAGGTCACTGATACAGAGTGATCTGGATCACTTGATAAGCTGGGCACAAGCAAACAATCTGCATTTCAATATGGACAAATGGAAGGAACAAAGAATGCAGGCCTTACTTAAAGGAAGGGGAACTCTATTTTAGAAAGCAATGAATCTGAAAGGCTTGGAGGGCCATGTCTTGTGGGGGGCACTTGATATCATCAGTGCAATGTTGTGGCTAAATGTGCTTATGTTATCCTTAGATATATAAACAGGGGAGTATTGCATAGAGGTAGGGAGGTTTTATCACCTCTATTTTTGACACTGGTGCAACTGCTTCACCCAATAAGTTAATCAGTTCTGATGTCCACGTTTCAAGGAGAACGTTGAAAAATTGGACAGGGTTCAAAGAAGAGCCACAAAAATTATTAGAGGATTGGAAAACATGCCTTACAATGTGAGAGTCAATGAGCTCAACCTAGTTTGTTCAGGAGTTGGCAACCTTTGGCATGCAGCGCATCAAGGTAATCTGCTGGCAGGCCTCAAGAGATTTTGTTTACATTGACCATCCTCAGGCACAGCCCCCCGCAGCACCCAATGACCGCATTTCACTGTTCCCGGCCAATGGGAGCTGCAGGAAGCGGCGGTTAGCATGTCCCTGCAGCCTGCAGCTTCCTGCAGCTCCCATTGTCTGGGAACGGTGAACCACAGCCACTGGGAGCTGTGGGCAGTCACCGTAAACAAAATGTCTCGCGGCCTGCCAGCGGATTACCCTGTTGGGCCGCGTGCTGAAGTTTGCTGACCCCTGATTTAGTTCATTAAAGAAATGGTTAAGGAGTGACTTGATCACAGTTTATATGTACCTACATAAGGAACAGAAATTTGGTGATAGGAATTCAGTCTGAAAGATAAGGGTGTAGCAAGTTTCAATGGTTGAAGTTATATACATTCAAACTAGAAATAAGGCATTTTTTTAAATCACTGGAAGGTAATTAACTATTGGGACAACATTCCAATGGCAGTGGTGGCTCCTCCAACACTGAAAATGTTGTAACCAAGATTAGATGTTTCTCTAAAAGTTATGTTCTAGTTCAACCACAGCTATTGGGCATTGAGAGGGAATTAATTCAAGGAAGTCCTACAGCCTATGGTATGCAGAAGATTAAAGTAGATGATCACAGTGGTCCCTTCTGGCCTAAAAATCTTGGCTCCCCTATAGTTTTATCTCACCCCACTAACACATTTTAAAACTACAAATTGCTTTGTCTTCGCTAGGATTTTACTTCATGTTAGTTACCACGTTAGCTAACATGAGTCAAGAACACAGCTGTTTTCCTAGTAAAGACCAGAGTCTCTTCTGGAGTTTAGATATCAGTTTAAGTTTGTACAGTGAAATGCACAATATAAATCTTTATTAATCAGAACAGTTGCAGAATATTGTCTGTGCCTGTAGCCCATTAAGCACAAAATGTTCTCTGTAAAATAAAGTCTAGTTTAATAACTGGTAATTATTAATTTCCCTTCTTTTCATACATTAATCTTTGAGAAATAAACCAACGTGTAAGATGTAGTTTAATTTAACAAAAGTTCAGTTGAATTAAAATCCACAAATAAGTCTTAGAAAATTAATCCTGCAATTTAAAGTCTCCTCAGTTTAACCTTTGTAGTGCTTAGTTAGGAACAAAAGACAAGTGGAAAAAGACAAAGTGTGACTCACAGGCCAAATATAATTGTGAAATATGGCTTGCTGTCATCTTTGTCTTTAATAGGTCTACAGAGACTACAAGTTCCAGCATTCCATACTACATCTTAATCTGAACAGAACTGCTGCCGCATCACATGCTAGGACTTTTATTATCTCTGTTTTCTTAAATTGGAATATTGAATGCTGGTACTAGAGCTGCTTGGTAAAAAAACTTTGAAGAAATTATTTTCCAGTGCAAAAAATGCAGTTCTGTTAAAACCTAAAAGCTCTGTAAAATCATGTTGATTTTGTTGGGTTTTTTTGAGCAAAAAAGGAAAAAAAAATAGTTCTCCCATTGTCACAACATCCTTATTTGACACTTTTGGAATGAACCATTTCAATGTTTCCTTTTGAAATGAGATTTCATTTCAAAATTTGTTTATTTTAATGTAAAAGTCAAAATTGAAACAAAGTTTAGCTCGACCAAAACAATATTTCACCCAAAATTTTCTTTCATGGATCATTTTGAAATTTTCAGGTTTTGTTTCTAATTGGAATGACTTTTTTTTTTTTTAATCTTGTTCATTAAATTTTTGTTCTTCTCACAACTGCAGCTAGGACATAATTTTTTGGCAGGTGGTGGCTCTATACAAAAGACGAGAAAAGCTACAACCCTGCCTGAGAGTTTCCACAAGTTACTTGCAGCGCTTTTGGCACCAAGTAAATTGCCTTTATGAAGTCTTTAATTGGATGATGATTGGATGTCATTGTGTAGTTAAACCCCAAAAGAAGTATCCGATAAAGCAAGTAGCTCTGATAAAGTCATGCATGTCTCGCATACAGATGGAAAAACTCTCCTCTCAGATGCACATAGCAAATTTTGACTCCAATATTCTATTCAACTGGAATGTACAGGGTCCATGTGATGCGAATGTGAGTTCTGTGAAATGAAGGAGAGCAGAATATTGGAGAGTCTGGGATTGGAAGCCTAAGGACCAGAAAGTAGCATTTTGTCCATAGTAAGTAAAGAACAATATCTTATTAAACATCAGGGACCACATTGGAATTGTGGTTTAAAAATGATGATGTAATTGGGCTCTGGATATTTAATTTTATTAAATGCCAAACTAAATACCATAATAGCTTGGAGAACCTATGAATCATTAAGGCTTGGCAGTTTTATTTTGTTTAAAGCTGTGAACTACCGCACAGTGACCAAACCATAGTTAATGTCTTTAATTTAACATAAAAAACCCAACTGTTAGGCTGGCATAATGATAAGCAACAGACTGTGATTTTATCTCATACTTGTCATTTAGTGTTTTTATTAAAATGCTTTACAGACAAGGTTTTATAGAGCAGGGCATGTTACCATTTTTTACTTCCTCGCAGTGACTTGTATATCAAAGAACCAGTGATGTATTTATAGAAGAAATCTTCCAGGAGCTGGGAAAAAAAGTTTAATGTTTGGAAATGATTAGGAATCCATACTTATGAGAGTAGTATCATAGATAAATTAGATAAATTATTATGGTGGGCCTTAGATACAAATGTCTGCTGCTATGCACTGCCTAATATTTCAGAATCACTTTGATTTTCCTTCTCTGGGAGAGAGGGATGAATAATAATTTACCTATCTCTTGACTATGTTCTGTTTCTAAAATTTTTTTAGATTTTTAGTTACTAACTCTTTTTTATTTTATTTTTCTAAGCATTCTCTATCTTTCTGTGCATGAACAATGTAAAGATTTGGCAGCTTAGATATTTCAAACCTCAATAACAGGAAGGTCCTTTTGGAATATCCTAATCAAACCACCCTGTATTCAAATCTCTGTCTCTTAGTGAGATCAAACCTGCTGTTTTCAGGCTATATAGTTACATGAAAATGAGGTTGCAACAAAATGATTTTTTAAGGAGACAACAAATTAAACCAATATAAATCTGAAATTCATACTGTTCTATTCAGATGGGTAGGAACATTTGAAATTCATCAGTTAATGGAATAAACAGCAACTGCAAAACTTTTATGGTCAAGGATACCTAGTGCACATGAGCAGGGTCTACATGGACTAATTAATGTGCAACAGATTAGTGCTTTTAGAAATCATAAACCCCATTATGCACACTCCCCCATTGTGTAGACACTCCTAGGTCCCTTTGAAAAGATACTTTGGTTCCTAAATCATGTAGCTGCTTTTGAAAATTACACCCTTTCTCTAATCTTTTGTTCTTTCTGATTGAAGCATAAGTGTAATTAACGGCTCAGTTCCACATTACCACCTTCCGATTCAGTCCATCACTGCTAGACAAGTAGGATGGCACAATTTATAATCAATTGTATAGGCTGCAATTATTATACTGTACATGCTCCACACACTGGGAGCATTTCAGATGTTTGTATACATATTTTTAAATATAGCATCAATATCCTGAAAGTTGAGGGCAACACAGACTGTCAGGAAGAAGTTGGTCAGAAAATGGAATATCTGTCTGGAAAGAAATTCTGAGGTTTGAAGTGTGCTTTTGTCCCAAATCCAGATGAAAAAGTCAACAATTCTAAATTTAGTTTGTGATAGAAATGTCAAAATATTTTATTTCAGAACCATCACAGATAACTTATTAAAATGTTTCATTTTGACAATGTAAAATATAATGTACTCAATATTATATATTGAATATAATATCTGATATAAAATTATACTAAATTAATTAAAAGTTACAAAAGTGAAAAACAAAAGTCAAAATGAAACAGGAAAATCAGAACCAAAAAAAAGAAGTTAAAATGAAATACTCCATTTTGATAGAAATTGTTTCAATTTTTTTCTGTCAAATTTCACTGAAATTGACACATTACCATAAAATGTTTTGATTTTGATTAAAACAGTTCAGACCAAAAAAAAATGTCAAACATCTCTAGCAGGAACATTGCCTATTCCCATTGTGTGGGCAAGTGAAGAATATATATATATTATTTTAGGCTAGATTCCAGTAGTATGTAGGAAAGTGGCATCTGTAATAGCACTCTTTCAGTCTTTTTATTTGCAATGACTTTTGGTCTTGAATTTTAATGTCATTTTATTTTTAAAAGGTAAAAAAAAAAACCCTCAAAATTAAATTATGTATTTTGTTTTGTGACAAACTAAATGTTTCATTTTTTTAATCTTCCTAATTATATTTTTATACTTCATTTGCCAGAGTTTATGCTCCTTTCTAATTTCCTCACTAGGATTTAACTTCCACTTTTTAAAGGACGCCTTTTTGTCTCTCACTGCTTCTTTTACTTTGTTGATTAGCCATGGTGACACTTTTTTTGGTTCTCTTACTATGTTTTTTAATTTGGGGTATACATTTAAGTTAAGCCTCTATTATGGTGTCTTTAAAAAGTTTCCATGCAGCTTGCAGGGATTTCAATTTTGGCACTGTACCTTTTTAATTTCTGTTTAACTAACTTCCTCATTTTTTGTGTCGTCCCCCTTTTTGAAATTAAATGCGATAGTGTTGGGCTGCTGTGATATTTTCCCCACCACAAGGATGTTAAATTGAATGATATTATGGTCACTATTACCAAGTGGTTTAGATATATTCACCTCTTGGACCAGATCCACTTGGAACTAAATCAAGAATTGCCTCTCCTCTTTTGGGTTCCAGGACTAGCTGCTCCAAGAAGTAGTCATTTAAGGTGTCAATAAACTTTATCTCTGCATGCCTTCCTGAGGTGACATGTACCCAGTCAATATGGGGATAGTTGAAACCGATCATTATTATTGAGTTTTTTATTTTTATAGCCTCTCTAATCTCCCTGAGCATTTCACAGTCACTATCACCATCCTGGTCAGGTGGTCAGTAATACATCCCTACTGCTATATTCTTGTTATTAGAGCATGGAATCGCTATCCATAGAAATTCTGTGGTTCAGTTTGGTTCATTTAAGACTTTTACTTCATCTGATTCTAAGCTTTCTTTCAAATATAATGCCACTCCCCCACCAGCATGAACTGTTCTGTCCTTCTGATATATTTTGTACCCTGGTATTACGGTGTCCCATTGATTATTCTCATTCCACCTCATACCCCCCACCCCCCCAAAAAACCGCAAACAGTTGACCTATAGGGTTCAGTAGGTGAGTTATGAGCACGCTTGCTGGATCAGACCTCCTAGGTGAATTAGGAGGAGGAACTCCTATCTTTTCCTGGTTCTGGGGTGCAGGTGTAACTCACACACCTTTTGGGTGTGGTGTTCTGTCCCATCTAGTGGCACCAAGACCACTTGAAGACAGAGATAAAATGAGTCTGCTCTACAGCCTTAGCTAACAGTCAGGTGGCTTTTAGCTCATGCGTAGAGGCTCATGCACTAATCTCTAGAGGTCCTGGTTCAGTCCCGCCTGCCGACAACTTTGTGGGTGTTACAAGTGGGGTCTCAACTGGGAAGTCTCTGAAGCTTGGGATGTACTTCCTCAGCTGGAGGAAGTATGTAACCCACACACCTTCCAGATGTGGTGCTCTGTACCATCTAGTGGCACCCACTAGAAAGAGAGAGGGAAAAGGAGTCTGCTCTACAGCCTTGGCTGGCTTTTAGCTCATGCTGAAGAGGCTCATGCACTAAGCTCCAGAGGTCACTGGTTCAATTCCGCCTGCCAATGACAGGGGTATATCAGCTTTATACAGGTATCTGCCTGAAATGTGCATGCTCAGAGGAGGAGATATAGGCATCTAGGGAACTTTTACTGCAAAAATGTAGACACCCAGCAAGTTTGGGCATCTGCAGGGTTTTGTGAATCCTAGGAATCCTAGTGGGGCTGGAATCTGGGATTTAGGTCCCTAAAGTGGCGTTTAGGTGCCTACATCCTTTTGTGAATCTAGCCCTAGGTGTCCTGACTTTCACTGGTCAACACACCCTTCCAATAAACCAGTCCAAACCATACAAAGCAACACTTCTTCCCCTGTTCCTTCTGGGGACAGTAAGGCCCTCACATTTCTTTCCTTTACAAGTCTACCTGGTCTTTCCACCCTCCTGAAGATGGGATGGAGGGTTGTAGGGAGGACAGAGTTCACCACCAGCATCAGTGAACAGCAGTAAACTCCAAGACTCACCTAGGAAAGCTTGAACAAATAGTTATTTGATCCTTTAGTTCAAAATGTCCCAGTGTCCTGGCTCATACCCTACCTGAGATTATGGGTTAGCTCAGCCACAGTGATATAGCAGGGGTTGAGCCATGTAGAGGTGGGAGCTTCTTTTCTTGGAGTCAGCTTTCGTCTAGTAATTTCTGTGCTAGAAGCAGGCATATAAAAATGGAGCACTAGCTCAGCCAGAAGGAAGACTTTCATCAGCTCATTTTTGTCAATACAGAGAGGAGTCAATCACTCTTGGAATACAGCTCTTTCCAGTGCTATACGTACCAGGCCTGTACAATCGCAGAATAAATCAATAACCACATTCGTCAATATGCTGTAAAATGCTGATCTCAGTGGATAAATTGTTCAGCTGTAAGAAGGCCCTCAGATAAATTTCAAACCCACTCAAACTTTGTAGGCTTTCAATTTACTTAGGATAGTGAGATGTGTGACAGATTCCTGTTGCACATATGCAGTCCCTTTAAAATCTCCAGGGTAGCAGTGCTGCAGAATAACACGATTAAACCACACTAGCACCACCTAAAATGTCTACTTCATGGCACATTGAATACCCCAGGAAATATCCTTTAGCTGATACCTGTCAGCACAGAAAGTTATCACGAGGCAATGACCCAGGAAGAAAGGCCAGAACTAGTGGATGCTGGAGTGAAATCTGGGCAGCGTAGGATTGAAGACATTAGGGTTTTATGGATGTAAATAAGGGCAGATTTGCAAATCTAATTGCCACACATGCTACCTGTGCCCAGGGCAGGCTGGAATAGTTGACCCCCCAGACACTTTGAGTTCTGACTGAGTGAGTGAGTGAACTCTAGGGGTATGTCGATACTGCCATTGTGGGGGTGCTTGCCCGCAGAGGTAGACAGACACATGCTAGTTCTGCTAAATCTAGCACACTAGAAGTAGCTGCATGTCCATGCCAGTCTGGGGGGCAGCACAAGCTATCCACCCGTGTACAAATCCACCTGACCCTTGGGTATGTACTTGGATTGCTAGCCTGAGTCAGTGCCCATCACACTACTATTTTTAGCATGCTAGCTCAAGCAGAGCTAGCATGTGTCCATCTACCTGTGTTGGGAAGCACACTCCTGGCTGCTGTATAGACATACCCTAGAAGCAGGAGATGACTGGACAGAATATTAATATTGAAGATAAAAGAAACTGAAATCCTCAGATGACAGGCACTATGTAACCACAAAACATTATTATCTCAGCTTTAATAACAATTACAAATGAATATCTAACCAATAAAACAAATCCTTTTCCTTATTGAGAAGGCCATGGAGAAAATGCTATTTTAAAAATCTATTTGTTATCAGAATTATTCAGTAGCTGCAGTTTAAAATTCAAGCTGTGTTTTTTGTTCGTTTGTTTGTTTATTAGTTAGGCAGTTAGTTAGGATGGTGTTGATTATGTTACCTTAGTGAAACTTTACTGTTTCTGATCAGGTTTCTGTCTAGGAGACAAGAGGGCTTTTGAAGTCACTTTGGGGTACTTGGTATTTCTCAGGATGAAATCTACTCCATCTCTCTATACATCTCAGGTACTCTAGTATCTACAGACCAGATTTTAAAAGGCATTTAGACCTACCTAAAGATTCAGATAGGCATCTAATCAGATTTTTAAAAGCACTAGATACCTAATACCCATTGAAATCAATGGGAGTTAGGCACCTAGTTACTTTTGAAATTCCTGCTAGGCACCTTTAAAAATCTGGGCCTGGACACCTCAATATCTTTATATATATGTATCCATCTTCACAACGCCACTGGAAGTAGAGCTCTATTATCCCCATTTTACAGATGGGGACCTTGGGTAAAGAGACCAAGCCACTTGCCCAGCATCACACAGAATGTTTGTGGAATAGCAGGAATTGACCCTCCCCCGCATCTCCTACAGCCCAGCCTAGGGTGCTAACCACTGGGCCATCCTTCCTATCCAACCCAATAAAGCCCTAATTGTGCTCTATCTGTGTAGAGTACAGAGATGTTGCTAGCCACCACACAATCTGGAGACAATGAGCAGAGCTGCTGTGAGCCCTCCCCCAACTTCCTCACACCTGATATTCAATTGTAGCCTTTTTGCCTTCGTTCACTAAGCAGAATGGACACAAAGACAGTTTCTGTGGTACAAGTAAAAAGAAAAGGAGTACTTGTGGCACTTTAGAGACTAACAAATTTATTAAAGCATAAGCTTTCTTGAGCTACAGCTCACTTCATCGGAATGCAGTTAGTCTCTAAGGTGCCACAAGTCCTCCTTTTCTTTTTACGGATACAGACTAACACGGCTGCTACTCTGAAACCTGTGGTACAAGTGTACAGGCACAAAGTAGTGGCTACTGCTCTATTCTCCTTTCACATATCTTGTGAAAGGCTTAAGTGTTGTGGAGGGCCTAGTGGTGTTCCTTTATACCACTGTGGATCTCAGACTTATTGCCAACAAATAATTCTCTTTCTAAAGAAACATATTGGCATATGAAAGGGCGGATTAAGTAATGAAAAGATACATAACAATATTATAAAATTGACATTCTAATTGCTACCTCAGACATATTTTCAAGTACTAAGTGCTAGGAATTTACAAAGAGAAGAAGTTCATATTAGAAAACCAAATGACTGAGGGCGGTGGAGAGGCCTTCATTTTAACATTCTGTCAAAATGTCCAAGTGACCTTTTCTACACGGGAAATTTCTCCAAGAAAAACTATTTATGAATCATTTAATAACACTGTTTTTTTCTCTCTTGCTTTTAGGATTAGATAATGGTCAGCGTGAGAGAAATGCCAAGTCCTTGGGTATACTCTGGAGCTGACATGGGGAACTTTTGAATTATATGCTGATGTTTTGCAACTTGTTTAAATTTTCAGAAAGAGTTCATATTTTTAATGCCTCATTTGGCCATTTTCTATCTTTTTTTGCCCCTGTCAGACAAGGCTACCCTCATAAGTAGCAGAACTCCAATAATACACACTCAGTACTAGAAGGCAGGCTATAGACATTATATCATTGCAATGGCAGAGAGAGGTTGAATTACTTTTTTTAAATTATGCCAAAAAGAGAGATGCAGTGTATGTTTCCACACTATCTGCACTTTGAAAATCTCAGATACATCCTTTTTGAACCAATTTATAGGTCATTAGTCTGACAATTTTATTATATGTCAATCCACATTTACCCAAAGCCCAACATTTTCAAATCTGGTTGCATAAAATTGTCCTTAAATCCATTTTTAGGCACTGATGTAAAAGTGGTCTGATTTCCTGGTCAACCTCTCTGGGAATTGTGGGTGCCAGACACCTCAGAAAGCCAGACCTCTGACTATGCATTCACATTTGAAAATATTGGCCCAGATAATATTAAAATATTCTCCCCAAAAGGTGTGTGCAGTAGGCCAAATAATGCCTTCGAAAACACCATTCAACCTCTACTGAAGCCAAAGGAGCTGCATGAAGCAGCTGAAAATCCATTCCACTGTGATCTTGTTTTCATGTTTGTCATCTCAGCTGATATCAAAAACATACTAGCAGGAGCAGAGTGAAGCTATAGGCTCAGCTCATTAGTTCATCAGGGAACAAGGAGTATTCTTGCCTCAGCTGTGCAGAGCAGTTAGAGCACGTCCTACTGAGCATTCATTATCAAAACACAGGTCATTTTAGCTGCTGCATGTTCCAGAAGAGGAGGGGAAGACTTGTCTGTGGGGGGAAGGAAGCCTTCTGTTGATTTGAGTGGCCAACAATCCCCCAGCATATAACACCAACACAGTCAATCAGAGACGGTGCCCTGAGGCCTGGCAGATGGACAAGTAAGCCTTAAGCAAACCAGACCCCCAGGATAGCCACGTGTGTCGCACATACTCAGATATGCCAACAGCAAAAGATGTTAGAAGAAACACTGTAGCATATAGACATTGACAAAAGAGACGCAGGGGATGGCCCAGGAAGAGTGCCAAGTGTAAGCAGTATAAATGTGCAGCTGTATCCCACATATATTTCCAATAGCAGAAGGCAGGTCAGCACAAGGAACTGGTATAGCTGGAACCCACCATAGCAGTGTAAGAGACAGCCCAGTATATATGTCGTGCCCAGCCAATACTCTGTACAGGCACTAGAAAAAGACAATATGGAGGGTATTATGGGGGCTTGGAAAAGTGACTTGTTCCAGATAAAGAATATGGTGAGATGAGTGGGATTCTCCAAACCCACACATTAGTGAGGGAGTAAGAAATCAAGACTCAAAAACACACACAGGCTGCTGGACCTTGCATAATTATACTTCACATGCATAATTCCCAAGACCTTCAAGTGAACGTGTCTAATAGCTATTGATTTCTGTCATACCTCAAACATATTCAATCCCAATCTCTGCCGACCATCACGCACTCCCACCTGTGACCATGATGTAGTTGGTATTTGTACTCTTCTGAGAGCCATCACAGAGGACTGCCTCACTATTCTCACCACTGAGTTCCCAATCCCCAATGCAAATGGAAGGAGTGGATATGCATGTAAGGGATCCTTCTGAGATCTGTTGTGTTGATAACAGGGTGTTTCCTGCCCAACAAGAAATAAGATGTTAATAAAATCCTTCCTCACTGTTAGAACATTGAACAGGTAAGTGTGGTTTGAGGTTTCAAATCAAGTTATTGCTGGTGACTGCTTTTGTAACAAACACCATTAAAAATCTTTGCCATTTATTAAAGAGACAGAATAAGAAGGAAAACCAGTTAAAGAATTTGAAATGTAAAGTACTAAGTAAGACCTTCATTAAATAGTGTCTCTTATACCCTTTCCCTTTGATTGTAAACAGTCTTTTATAGGGAAAAACTCTCTTTGACAGTCTTTTAGAGGTGGTTAAAGATGGTATTAACAGCCCTTTTCAGTAGAGAAGAGAACAAGTCAGTATAGGTAGTCTTGAGCAGTTGCTGACATCCAACTTTGTTTCCTTTAAAACAATGCAAAACAAATGCACAGAAGAGGGAAGGAAAAAGAGCAGCAAAAAGATAGAAACAGTTCTCTCTGTTGCTGACTTTGCAACCTTGGTGCTGGGAAACACAGACCCAGTGATTGGTCACTCCAAGATGTGGCAAGCTTTTATTAGCATTGGGCTGCTTAAGGCATTGTCTTTCGTGTTACAGACTCACAGCAGTTGTTACAAAGGTTGCCTTGGCCAGCTGGGCCAGACTCTAATTGGCTAGAAAGCTGGGAAAGAAAATAAGAAAAAGGAGAAATAAAATGGGGAAGGAAAATGACAATGAGGGGTGAGAAGGGAGGCAGCAGGAACCTCAGGCTCATTTCCTAGGTGAAGCCAGGGAGGGGTGGCAATGTAATTTGGTTCCCTCTCTGTGGCATGGTCTGGTCAGAGTGCCTTACAGGGTCAGAACAACAAAGACCCAGTGGTGTTGTGTTAGATCTGGGGGACCCAGGAGATGCGGAGGATGATGACAAAGTTTCCTCCTTCCATTCAATCAAAACACATTTTGGTGATTTAACTGTAAACATTTCCTCCCATTTCTAGAATCATTGAGCTCATTGTCGTGCTAACCAATGGTTTTACGAGGAGGTTTGAAAAACCCTCACAGTATTGTTAACCCCAGCCTTACAAAGATCAGGAGTCAGGCCCCTAACAATCATGAGTTCAGCTTAAAAATCATGTTTTTTTTTTTAAAAAAATTAGAATTCCTTTGTCTTCTGGTTTCTGAGCCTTTAAGTTGCACTTATTGTACTTCACATGTTCAAGCTTCCCCCCCAAACCCTGAGGGACCAAAATTTATGTTAAAAAAAAAAAAAGAAAGCTGAAATTCTCCTAGAATCTATTCGTTTTAGCAGATCGAGCCACAATGAAAATGTCAAACATCAGAAGACTTGAAATAACACCGAGAGTTGGCAAAACTGCCCTTATCACTGGCCTATTAATTTAAACAATCCAGTTTGTTCCAGGTAAGTTTTTCTGTAATTTTTACTAACTTTCATAAACAACTCTTTTGAACAGGCTGAATTGGACTTTTGACAGCTTAGAGAACAGGCCTCCTCACAACAGATCCTCTCCATTGTGCGACACTGCAAAGGAAGGCCAGGGCTAAAGTGTGAAAGATAATACCACAGTAAGACACACAATACGATGGGTTGCCCATGGAGTACAGTTTTCTTTGTTATTGTATTATGGTCTTGAAGTAGCAAGACCATAGTTAAGCTTCCCTCTCAATATTGTTTTATAGAGTCTGTAACATGGTGTCTCACCTTTATTTGGAAACATTTTTAGTAAACATACCAGAGGAAATTTGAACCAAATTTCAGCCACAAATTACTATGTGTCTGGAATGATCTCCAATGTATATTTTGTGCTGCTATGTTGTTGATGTGTTAGGAAATTTGGGAAAACCAGAACACAGGAAAAACTTGATTTTTTTCCTCACTGTGAACATTTGCTGTTCCCTGCTGCTAACTAAGCAGTAACAATGTGACATCAGACACAGTCAACCACTCATCACATCCTCCCTCCAGTTCATTTGCCTACTTGGGGAGAATGACTATTGTACTGGTTGTCATGGCAGTGGTTGCCTTTGATAACTGATTTTCGTTAAATGACCAGAACATTATTACTAAGAAGAGTCATGGGAGGAGCTGTAAGGAAAGTAGACAGGGTTTGGATAAGCACCTGCTGTGCTCTTTTGGGCTTGTATTGTGGTAAGTTACACGGTTTCTTTTCAAAGGGTAATTGTATGTTACAGAGTCATAGTGTTTAAGGCCAGAAGGTCCCCTCTAGTTTGATCCACTGTATATCACAGGACACCAACACCACATGCTAAACCCAACAGCCCAAAGTAGATCAAAGTATTGTAGCCCACAGAAGACTAGTCTATTATGTGCCACAGGCAGAGAAAAGGAGGGACCAAGGTGCACCATTTCCCAAGGCCCCCACAGTGGCAAGGAAGTAGTTAAGTGAGCTATACACAGATAATCTTGACAAATGACCCACAGCCACACACTGTACCCCACCCCCACCAGGTCACTGCCAATCTGACCTGGGGGAAAATTCCTTCCTGACTCCACATATGGTGATCGGTTAGCTCTTGAGCATGTGAACAAGAACCAGGCAACAAAGCACTTGAGAGAGAGAGAATGCACGGTGCCACCTCAGAGCCCTGGCCCTTCCCACTTAGTGTCCTATCCCTGGACATGGCCATTCCTGATGCTTCAAAGGAAGGAGACCAAAGAAACCCAGCTGAAGCAGAAGTCACAGAAGTCTGTGACCGCAGTGACCTCTGTAACTAAATCATAGTCTTATTCATGGCCAGTTTATATCCATTTATTCTTGTGCTAATGGTGTCCTTTAGCTAAACAGCTCTTCATTCTTCCTGGTGTTTACCATCCTGATGTATTTATAGAGAGCAACAGTATCCCCTCTCAGCCTTCTTTTCGCTAGTTTACACAAGCCAATCTCTACCAGTCTCCTCTCATAAAATAGACCCTCCATCCCCCTGACCATACTAGCAGCTCTTCTCTGCACCTGTTCCAGTTAGAATTCATCTTGCTTGAACATGGGTGACCAGAACTATACACAGTATTCCAAATGATGTCTTACCAGTGCCTTGTACAATGGCACTAATACTTCGCTATCTCTGCTGGAAATGCTTCACCTAATACATCTGAGGATTGCATTTCCCTTTTTCACAGCGGTATCCAATTGATGGCTCGTAATCATGTTGTGATTGACCCACACACCCATGTCTTTCTCCTCTGTCACTTCCAGCTGATGAGCCCCCAGCTTTTAATAGAAATACTTACTATTAGACCTCAAGTGCATGACCCTGCACTTTGTACTTTTGAATTTTATCCCATTTCTGTTACTTCAGCTTTCAGGAAGATTGGAATGACCTTGTATGATATTTTGATCCTCTGTATTGACTGTCTCCCAACTTTGTCTCATCAGCTAATTTCACTAGCACACTCCTACTTTTTATGTCAAGGTCATTAATCAAAAAACTGAATAAGATTGGTTCCAAGACCGATCCTTGAGGAACTCCACCAGTAACCTCTCTCCAGCCCTATAATACACCTTTCAGCACAGCACTTTGCCTTTTCCCCTTTAGGCAATTCCTTATCCACCTTATGCTTCTGTACTAATCCCCATCTTCTCAAATGGTATTCCCATATAGTACACTGTCAAATGCTTTACTAAAGTCCAAGTGTATTAAATGTACTGCATTTCCAGTATCTAAAAAATCAGTTATTTTCTCAAAGAAGAAAATCAGATTAGTCTGTATGATGTATTTTTGATAAACCCATGTTGCATTACGTCCCTTTTACTGTTTACCTCCATGAATTTAATTATTCTTTTCTTCACAATTTCTTCTAAAGCCTTGCATACGATTGAGGTCAGACCAACAGGGCTGTAATTGCCTATGTCACTTTTTTTCTCTCTTTCTTGACTATAAGGCATTAGCTATTCTCCAGACATATGGTACTACCCCTGAACAGATAGCTGTATTAAAAATCCTTGCTACCAGTTTAACAATCTCATGTGTCAATTCTATCAGTATTTTGTGATGGAAATTATCTGATCCCCCAAATTTGAGCACATTAAATTCTTTAAGTTTTCTTCCACCTCAGATGTGGTCATTTCCATTTCTATATGCTCACTTCCATCAGCCTTCCTGCCTTTGTGTGCCTGTTCCATATTGTCACCCTTACTGAAAATCAAGGCAAAGTATTCACTTAGTGTTTGGTCATACCTAGATTATCTTTAAACTCCTTCCCGTGCACACTGTAATTTTTTTTTATTTGTGAATTTACTTAAAGGTTTGCTCTTTGGGACAGCTTGGTAGGCATACTCTCAGGTGAGAGTATTAGCTTCCAGAATAACATACTTTATTACCATATAAATACAGGGCAGGATATTATAAATGGCAGACTAAAGCAGTGAGCAGGTTCAATTTCAGTTCCTTTTACTCTATTAAACTTTCTTCAGGAAAGAGATTCAGATATTTTGTTAAAACCAGGTGATGTGTCTATATCAGTGGAATAGTTTATTCCAGTTGTATGATACCAAAAGCCTGCGTCCTGCAGACATCTTTAGAACATAATTTAATTGAACCGTTTGAATGAACAGGAGCAACTAGCAGACTGCTGGGGCTGCACAGATAAATAATGATTGTTGCTAATAAATATTTGCAACATAATTATATTGGGCTATATTTTGCCTTAGACTCAGACCTGTGGACAGCCCCAGGCCAGAAATGTGAGCCAAAGAGGCACAATTGCTTCTTTGCTTCCAGTTTGTTCTAAGGGAGTTTAATACACAGGTAACTTTATTCACACGAGTGGTCCCACTGCCTTTGCAGGAGCTCCACACGTCAAGGGGCCCACTCACATGAGTAAAGTTACACACTATGAGGAGTTTCATGGCTAGGACTTGTGTACCTTTTCTCAAACAAATAATCCTATTGCAGTCAATGGGTCTAGTGGCATGAAAAAGGGTTTGTAGGATTAGGTAAATATTTGAGGCTAGAATGAGAATAGCAAGGTATGGATAGAAAAAATGCTTCCATTTGAAAAGTTTCTTCAAAAAGAGAGAGAGCAACACTGTATATCAAACTGTTCACATGAAATGTTTCATTTTCTACTAATCTGCACTCTCTGATGGAAAACCAGTCCCTCAGAGAAATTCTGACCAGCTCTAACTGTAACTAATATCGGCTTACCTGTAACCAAATCAAAGCAAAACTTTTCATTATGGCATCTTCCTGGTAACACTACACAAGCTGTACATCCATGAGAGAGTGAAATGGATTCTCTTCTGGCTCTGGTATCATCAATATGAGATGCAAATTTGTAATAGTGAGGGTAATTAACAAGTGCAACAGTTTATCTAGAGATGTGAAAATTTCTCCATTGGTTAGAATCTTTAAATCAAGATTAGATGTCTTTCTAAAAGACAAGTGATATCAGCTTTCATGATTTTATCACAAGTGTCATGATATTTGGAGTATATATCTATATATATCTATATCTACACATACACATACTTTTGTGCCTTCTCTCAGGCTGCCTCTCATGCTTAGCAACTCCCTGTAAATATCAACAAAACTATTTAATTGTCCTCCTTCAAATCTCTCATTGAAACTCTTCTTTGATATGATGCTTAATAAAAACACGTGACAATAGTTAAGCACCTGGAGTGCTGAGATCACTCAGATCAATATTGTCTCATTGTTTCCCTGTGCTCACATCTGTTGCCTCTTGCCTCCAATGTAAATCGTAAGGTCTTTGGGGGCAGGGACCACCTTTTTGTCATCTGTTTGTACAGTGCCTAGCATAATGGTCACTGATTGCAGTTCCTAGGCATTACCACAATACAAATAATGAATAAATAAGAATGGTAAATGTTAAAACTGCTTGTGAATAAATTTAAGTATGTGCATAAATGTTAGTAGGATTGGGGCCAAAGGGAATTTTGCTTCTGTAAAGGCTGCTTCCAGTTGCAGAATCTTTATGAATTATAATGTCATACAGCCCAGAAAGAACCAGCCTAACATTCAGAGCCTGCTTAAGTTGTGGAAGTTGTACAGATAGACGTCATCTCTTTACTTGTGAACTGAGGAAGTTAGATGATTGATTATTGAGAGGTAATTAACATGGAAACTCCCAGCAACACGCTGACAGAATGGCTTTCTAGAATAGAACTATACTTTTGTTTTGTGACAATCTAACAAGAGAATGTAAGGATGTTCAGCCTCCCATCCCCATGTTACTTCTTTGTCTGGTATACACTAACAAATTCAGATTACAGAAATCTGAAATTGCTATTAGCATGGAAAGGTGACACGTGGACTGTAACCTACCTGCTGTGTCTGTAAATTGACAGATACAGCACTTGCACTGACTATTCAAATTAGCTGAAAATAGTTTTGCTTATCTCTATTTTTAAATGTCATCTGTCATAAAATATTAAGCAACTCTAAACAATGTTCAGATGGCTTGTGGGGATGTGCATGCAGTCAGATATCTGCGTTGGGATCTTGCGCAGAAGATCCGTAATGCAGAAGCGTGGGAGCAACTCAGCATGTGCTTGCAAGGTTAAATGCAATGGTAACTTAATGAGACAGTCTCTTCATTTTGAAGTAGACAATAAACTGTTCTGATTTTGAAGTCCACTAGTGGATTTGATTGTCATGTCAACACAGTCTTTTTTTAAATTAATCTCACTTTGAAATTATTGGGTTTTACTCTGGTCTCACACTGATCTTCCTCTACTGACTACATTGCAATGACTCCTGATTTACTCCAACGGGTGAGAAGAATCAGAACCATCCTACTCTTAATCCATCTGTTCCTTTTTCAAAGATCATTCAACATTGCTAAAACAGCTAGGATTGCCATTTGAAACTCTTGAAAATATTTCAGCCTCTCCATCTACACAGGTTATTTTGGACATGAAATTTGTTAGCTAAGGCTGAGGTGAGCTCTGGAGAGTCCTAGTGCCTTTCTTTGATTTAGAGGAAATAATTAATTATTATTCATTCTTTTCACGCTTACATATATCCATTGGGTTTCAGGAAATCTTCAAGGGAAACAGAGAGACAACAGTGTTAAAAGATTGAAATTAGAACAAATGCTGTGGGTAAATATCTGGAAAAGAGACTACCTGCAGCAGGGCTAGTCAATAGGCAGACCACAAGCCAAATCCAGACTGCCAAATGCTTTTGAACAAACTCCAAAATATTTTTATTTACTTATTATTATCACCATTATTGTTGTTTTTGTATTATTTTCTTTGGAGTCTGGACCTTGACTATACCTTGACCAAGAAATTGGCCTTGACAAAAGATAATTGATTATCCCTGGCCTACAGACTAAGTGTTCTGCCCCAATTTACATGGATTTTTAACATTAATACACTACACAAAGCACAAATATAATAAATATACTAACTGTAGCATAAATACTGTTTTTATATCCTAGTGATGTGCCAAGTAGTGGGTGTGGATTACACTGAAAAAAACAAAGTCACAGATGCTGTCTCTCTTTCTCTATCAAGGGTGGAATAAAAGTTTTATTTGTCTTTCCTGTAGCTGGGAGAGTTCCAAACAGTTCCAAATACAAAGCAATGGCCCCAAAGTAAACAATTCAGGTTCCCTAGCAGGGTTTTTCCAGGCTGCAATTCCCCTAGCATATGTACCTTAACTGCCCCAGCATTTGGAAGCAGGAAGCTAAAGCTTCCAACATTTGAATTACCCCTCTCTCATAGACAGGAAAGCTACATTTATTTTGCTTCCTTGGTCCTGATTGGCCCCAGACTCTGTTTTATTCAGAGGCAAGGTTAGGCTTTCTGAGAATTAAACCAAGGCAATTAGCCCTGTCTTGTCTGGCCAATTGTTATTAAGGCAACTCAACTGAATCCCAGGTGTCAGGAATCTCTGAGGCTCATTTGATTCCCAAAAGAGAGTGAGAGAGGAATTTAAACAACAACAACAATTCTGCAGCATCGACAGAGCATAGTACAGAAAGAGAAAACAAGACAAGATGATCTTTCATACTCCACTTACATCACATTTACTCAATCAAGCCACATACAACACTGAGTTTTATAGGCTATAGAAACATCTATATACCCCACAAAACACCAGACCATCCTGTAACATTCCTGAATATGGGCACCCTTCATGGCACATCTTATCCCTATGTATTACCAAACAGTGTAAAAAAGGTGTGATTCATAAGTGTGCTGGTAAGAGATTAATCTTTATTTCCAACTTCTGATTCAGTCAACTGACATGAGTCCATATTACAAAAGGCTACACTATTGTCACATGCCAGGGATCATTGTCTATTGAGTCCGGTGTTTATTGTTACCTCTTCTTTTCATTAAATCTTTTTCTTAAATGCCAAAAAACCCCTAGTATCAATAAAATTAGCAACCATCAACAAGCACAGGTGATCAGTGGAATACACCAATAGAGATGGAAAACTTTTATGTTCTCAGAACAGTTCTGTGCCTGGTTTGGCTTCTGAGTTGGATCTGCCATCTAAAGCCTGTGTTTTTCAGTGCCAGTGACTGGGTGACTTGCTACCTCCCTCTGTCAGCAGCATTCTGGATGTCCGCAAGAAATAGACAGTGTCTGCCTTAATTTTGTTTAAATATCTTCTTTTCTTCCAGCACAACTGGTTATTGCATATAATCATGTGGTAGATTATCTAGATATTAATTTATCACATTGGGTGCCGATTTCTGTTTGAAATTTGCCCTTCTCTCCCACTTGACATGGGGTAACTGCTTGACATTTTTCTTGTTGTCTATCCTCCATTTAAGTTTCCTAGCATATCAGTTTCTTGTAGAGGTGGTTGGAACATTTTCTGAAAAATTTCATTTTGCTGCCATATGCTGTTTCATCAAAGCTGAAACAGTTTATGGGGGTGTAGTGGTTTTGACAAAGTTTACCTTGGAAAGGAGAGAGAGACTTTCATACAGCCTGGTGTTTAGGGCACTTGCCTTTGCACGCGCGCACACACACACACACACACACAATGAAAAACTCTGGTGTTGTCTGAAAATGGACATTTCAACACAATTCCATTTTCATAAAAAACATGTGAAATGGCTTGTTTTCATGCCAATGTGGAACAAAAACAAATTCTGAAACCTCAAAAGTTGCTGTAAATTGGAATTGTCAACCCTAGTTTTTATCTACTTTAACATCAATTTCTTTGACTCAAGAAGCATTTTAGATATTGTCATTCTGCCCAAACGTCTCCAGAATGGTGATTCTACTAACATATGGGAAGTGTAATCTGATATTGTAAATAATGCTAAGTATGTCTCCCATGAATTAATGGGGATAATTTGCTATTTGCAGTGACTTTTCTGCTAATCCATTTAACCATTTATTTAGTAATGGGTTGGTGCTTAGATATTAGAGTTCCTGAAGTGAACCATATATGAATTGGGGTCAGTTATCTGCTCTTAACACTTATGAACAAACTATGACTCACAAGATATGGTAATGAGCAATTACATTGCTACTCAGGGGGTTGTCCAACAGCTCAATTTCCAAAGAAACTGAGTATTAGTCCACTTAAAAAAAGTAATATTTTCTATTTAGTTTAGCTATGATGGCCTTGCAGGAAGGGTGATCAGGTGATCTGTGATTTTTCTGCATTTTGTTGTATTTATTGCAAACTCCTCTCCCTGCAGTTCCTTCTTTTCACTTGCTCTTGAAAGTGTGTCCACTATAGGAAGTTCCTCCTTGGGCCTGTATTTCACATTTAATGAGGGGTTTTTGCAAGTGCATGCTAATTTATGGAAGTGTAGGTGTCACCTCTCACAATGGTAATTGTCAGCTCTCACAATGATAATTAACCAAACGCCGGGTTAAGGCCGACGCTCATCAGACCCCAGAAAAGGTGTTGGTTGATCTAGACAGCAGTACGGTGGCTATGGAAGTTGGAATCTGCTAAGGAGTGTGTAACAACTCACCTGCCGAATCAACTAGCCCTGAAAATGGATGGCGCTGGAGCGTCGGGCCCATACCCGGCCGTCACTGGCAATGAGAGCCACGGGGGCTATGCCGCGACGAGTAGGAGGGCCGCTGCGGTGCGCCTTGAAGCCTAGGGCGCGGGCCCGGGTGGAGCCTCCGCAGGCGCAGATCTTGGTGGTAGTAGCAAATATTTAACGAGAACACTGAAGGCTGAAGTGGAGAAGGGTTCCATGTGAGACAGAGACAAACACCTACAAGATCTCTATCAAGCATTCTTACAACTACAATACCCACCTGCTGAAGTGAAGAAACAGATTGACAGAGCTAGAAGGGTACCCAGAAGTCACCTACTACAGGACAGGCCCAACAAAGAAAATAACAGAACGCCACTAGCCGTCACCGTCAGCCCCCAACTAAAACCTCTCCAACGCATTATCAAGGATCTACAACCTGTCCTGAAGGACGACCCATCACTCTCACAAATCTTGGGAGACAGGCCAGTCCTTGCCTACAGACAGCCCCCCAACCTGAAGCAAATACTCACCAGCAACCACACACCACCACACAACAGAACCACTAACCCAGGAACCTATCCTTGCAACAAAGCCCATTGCCAACTGTGTCCACATATCTATTCAGGGGACACCATCATAGGGCCTAATCAGATCAGCCACACTATCAGAGGCTCGTTCACCTGCACATCCACCAATGTGATATATGCCATCATGTGCCAGCAATGCCCCTCTGCCATGTACATTGGTCAAACTGGACAGTCTCTGCGTAAAAGAATAAATGGACACAAATCAGATGTCAAGAATTATAACATTCATAAACCAGTAGAAGAACACGTCAATCTCTCTGGTCACTCGATTTCTGACCTCAAAGTGACTATCCTTCAACAAAAAAACTTCGAAAACAGACTCCAACCAGAGACTGCTGAATTGGAATTAATTTGCAAATTGGATTCAATTAACTTAGGTTTGAATAGAGACTGGGAGTGGTTGAGTCATTATACTAAGTGAAACTATTTCCCCTTGTTTATCCCTCCCCTTCCCTCCACTGTTCCTCAGATGTTCTTGTTAACTCCTGGAAATGTGCTGGAAATGGCCCACCTTGATTATCACTTCAAAAGGTTTTCTCTCCCCCCACCGCACTCTCCTGCTGGTAATAGCTCATCTTAAGTGATCACTCTCCTTACAATGTATATTTTTTCATGGTCTGTGTGTATATATAAAATCTCCTCACTGTACTTTCCACTTTATGCATCCAATGAAGTGAGATGTAGCTCACGAAAGCTTATGCTCAAACAAATTGGTTAATCTCTAAGGTGCCACAAGTACTCCTTTTCTTTTTTGCGAATACAGACTAACACGGCTGCTACTCTGAAACCAATGGTAATATTGTTTCCAATGGTTTATAATCTCTACCACAACAGGTTTCTGCCAATATACATATGCATGAAGCTGCTCATAACCAAGCACAACTGCCAGCATTTCTTTTTCAATCTCAACATAGTTCTGTGGTGTTTTAATCAGTGCTTTAAAAGTGTATGCCAGGGGGTGACTAGTCTGCAGAATGACATCCCCCAATCCATTTGAGCTCACAGCTGTTACAGGCAGCACTGGCTCTGCTGTTGATCAGGCCTTCCATGTCTATGGATCAGCATGTTGTTTGGAGCTTTGGAAAATGTGACCCTGTTCAAAATAAACACTAATCTTAATAAGAATCTGTTCTTACTGCTTGGTATGTGAATAGATTTATTTTCCCTCAGGACCTTTTGTGAAGGGGAATGGGTACACAATAATCATCAGTAGGAACATTCAGAACATGCAAGTATGTTTCATGAAAAGGGCTGGTGTTGGTAAATATTTTCTACATATTCAGGTTTTTTTAACAAGGAAAGGGGACACAGCACAGGTCTTTATGCTGAGGGTGCACGTTACACTGTATTCAGTAGTGGAGAGGACATATAAACTAGTGTGAAGTGCTGAGGAACTTTTTGGTTCCCCAAACCTAATGTGAGAGAGTCAGTCCATTGATATTGGTGTTCCTAAAGCTGTCAAGCTATAATCAACTAGTGTCACTTCACATTTTGGGCCAAACTCATTTTTTTAAATGGTTTATAGACACATACTATGGGGCTGAGTTTGACTGTTTAATAACTGAATAAATTGAAGAACTTAATCAGGTGATTTTCATCATCGTGCAGTATAAATATAAAGCATTGCTCCTTTCCTTCCCCCTCACACTTCCACCTGAAGATGAATCTACAGTTACAAACAGTGACAAAATAAATACCAGTTAATACACAGTGACAGAATCTGTCGGGAGACTAGTATATTTTTTTTAGTGACAAAGGATTTTAACAAGCTCTGATATAATACCATAGTAAATGTGAGAAAACGGTGGAAGTCAAACACGAAGGGAAGACAGATTTTTCCTTGTGAAGGTTGGTAAAATCTATACTGTATATAGTAACTGAGAGAAAGAAAGACAATCTGTGGAAATTATGACTAATGCTCTTGCTGAATTGATTAAAGAGCAACTTTACAAAACATTAAAGACATTGGACCCTATTCTCCCACCACATGATTTCAGTATCTCCTGGTCAGATCCCTTTAAGGGTCCTTTAAGATTAGTCAGTGATGTAATATCCTCAGGTGATATTCTGCCCCATTGAAGTCAATGGGAGATTTGGTATTGACTGCAGTACGGCCAGGATTTCATCCACTATGTACAGGCAGAGGGGACTACATAAATGTGAATATTCTGCAATTATATGGCTGAGCACAAAACATTTCAGAACTTTTTCAACATTTGAGATTATTTATGTCAAATCAATATGCAGAGCTTTTCAACAAGCCTCTGTATGCTTTACTGGTAATGGAAAAAAGCTCTCCTCAGATTCATCATTAATTCTTTCAATGATTGCATTTTATTTGATAGGGTAGTATTGGTATAAAAAAGATATAGCGCAAATGTGTGGTGAGTTTTCTATAAGGTCACACATCAACTTTTCATTTTCTGAGTGGACCAAGTGCTACAGTAGGTTGTATTCCATCAGTACCTTTCAGAGGGCAGTAAATAGTGAATCTATACAACGGTGAATCTATCAGTCCTACCCCTGCTGCCAATCCTGTCTCAATACTGGGCCCCAGGAGCTAGGGGGACTGTATATGGTCTCAACTCCTGCAGCAGAATGACACCTGCTCTCACCTAAACATGGCAAGAGTTCAGGGACGCTGGAACAGTTTTTCAAGTGGGGGTGCTGAGCTGCACCCCTCTTACCCCTGTCCATGCACCTCACCATCCCCCACAGCTGGGGCTGGGAGCAGGGCCGTGGCTCCGGGACAGGGAGATGCGGACGGGGTAAAGCAGCGGAGGCTGGGGCCACAGCTAGGGGTGGGTGCGGAGCCCCGGGCATGAGGCCAGGACCCTGCATGTGGGGTGTCAAGGTTCCTTCCCCACTCTGAACTATGTGGGGATCTGCATGAAAACCCCCCTAAGCTTATTTTTACCCAAAGCAGCAAGATGAAAATATAGCCTTAAATATTTAAGTAACTCTATGGTTGGATTATTCAGTTATTTATTTATTAGAAAAACAGAACTGAAGCAGATGATTTAGAAAATGAAACACAATTACATTGAATATCCAAACAGTTATAAGAAAAATAGTACATCAAATATTTCACAGACCAACCGTGAAGATGTTCCTTTTATAATAATATGAATGTAAATATTTAGCCCACCTCTGAAATGCTTGAATTATTGACCAGAATCGTTTCTTTGCATGAAAAAGTTTTTTTTAATGTATTTGAGAATATAGTGGTTTAGTGTATGCTGTATCATAAGAAATATTGTCTCTTTAAGGGCCTGATCCACAGCCTTTGGGATTGAAGTCAATGGGATTGTTTTAATTGAGTTCAATAGGTTTTGGATTGGACTCTAATTCCTTTTGTAGAAGCAGATGACTATTTCCATTTTTTTTGAGAGAAAATAATTTGGTAAAGGTCAAAAGGGTACATTATATGTTGATTCACGTCTCGCAACATTCTAACCGGTGGTAACCTGATACAAATAGGTGCAAAATGTAAACAAATACTTTTTCATTAAATTGTAAAGTTTGATTATTATTCTTTTTTATAGCTTAAAATGAGGAAGACAGGATAAATATCCACTTCACAAACACCTGCAAACCTATTCCCTCTTTGTTATCAATTCACCATTTATGAGTTGGCCCGGGTCTTTCATGTGGGTCATATAATTAAATTGTATTTGTACCATACCTCATTGTTTGCAAAATGTAATAGGTGTCACTTGTTACAATCACACAGCTATATTTTGGCACCACTCCATTTAATTTATTTATATATATTTATCCTCAGTTTTTAATATATTTTATTAATGCAATATTGATATTTACATTCTTGATAATGTACAGTGTATATTCACACCCCCCAATAGTATAGTCATCCGGAATGTTGGCTGTGGCATCAGGATAAAATCTATAGACAATTTACTTTCAAAAGTCCATGACTGTCCCTGGCTTTAATCATCAAAGAGCTGAGAAAGTAAGAATGCAATTCAGAATCATAATCCCATTTGTTACCACATGGACTACCAACTGGAATGATTTTGTTCCTCTGGAGTTTAAACCTATAAAAATACAAAAATAAAATCACCTCAGGCAAGTAAATTCATATGCAAGAGTACTTTGTGTCAGATCTATTTTTCACAGAATTCAGAATCATTCAAATTCTTCAACCAAAATGCATATACAAATGTTATGAATTATAATAATTCATAATCAGGTCATGCAAGGTGCTGAGTGTCCTCAGTGCCCACAGATGCTAGCACTTCATAAGATCAGGACCATGGTGCTTAGTTACTGTTAATGGATTCACATAATACTTTTTACAGCAGCCTTGCCCAGGAATTACGGAAGGAAAATGACATAACTTCATCTCAACAAGAGAAAAGGAGGAACCTTTTCATGATAGCTGGCACCTTCTTTGAAGGTATTTTAGGAGGAGATGCACCCCCAAGTCTATTACCAACAAATCAGTGCTACATAATGGCACTATTATTAGGCACACCCTTGTGTTGAATAGAGTCACTTATTCCACATGGAGTTTTGGTCCCACTCTCCCGGCCACTGCAGAGGGAAAGAGACCCTGAAAAGTTAGACCACGCACAGACTATATAAATTGCTTTCCCCTATTTGCATTAAACATAAAACTATACCAGAGATTGCTCTAGGTTTACGCAGCATTAAGCCATGCTATTGCTCATCGATGGTGGTGAAGGTCTAGTTAGCCTTCCCTTTGGAAGTGCACTAGCTTCATTTTAGACAACAATATTCAGAAAAAAAAAAAAACTTACTTGACATTTTTGGAATCCTAATTTCCTCACTACTGCTGCCATCCCCACCGTCACTGACCGTTCTTATTTCTATGAGATAATCTTCTTCAAATGGTACCAGAAGCTCAGCTGAGGTGTTGTTTGTCTCCAATATATGAGTTTTGCTTTGTCTATTTTGCCTGTATGAAATCTAAATATAAAGGGATTAGAAAAAAACAGAAATAATTGGATTTTTGTAGTTGCTTTTTTTTAAGGGTCTCTGAGAGAGCAGTATTTCTCATATCTCACACACATGTAATTCTGCATGTTCAGAAACCTGCAGATTTACTGAGCAGAAACACAGACCACTTCAGAAAGCTACAATCATTTTCTGCGTAGGCTCAGCATATGGGGCCCAATGACTGTAGTGCTTCCATGACAATGCCAGTCCTTGTCCTATGTGCAACACAGTATTCATAAATTAAAGTGTAAGGTCATGAAAGATTGTTAAAATGTATTATTCATGTCTCTATCTCACCCAGTGTGGAATTGCTGAGGATGCACTTAAGGCCAGATTTTAATGTTTCTCATCCACAATTGAGGCCTGATTTGAAAACAGCTCAGCTCTCATTAAGATATCCAAACGAGGGATTCATTTTCAAAAGTGCATATCGCCCAACATCGCCCCTTGTGACACTTATGGCCCCATTTCAAAACAGCAAAGAACCCATCATGCTGAGCTCCCTTGAAAATCTGCCCATTTGTTTCTGATCCGAAGTCCATCAGAATCAATACAAATACTCCCATTGACTGCAATGTAATGCTTATCTGCAGATCTGAAAAAAGTAAAGTAACCTGTTGGTGTATGTATTAAAAAAGCTCAAGAGGTGACAGTAATTTGGATAGTGTCAACTAGAACTCCTTCTCTCCTAACACATAACTCACTGCATTCATGTGGTCTTTTTGTTATACCGTTGTGCCAATTTATAGATTGGTTGGACTATTTCACTGGTGCATGAGGGCTAGCCAGAGATAAATTTAGATGCAAATTCTGCGTGCAAGAATAAGCTCTTCTTCAGGAAGTCTTTCTTCTTTGCCAGCACAGCAATGACAGTATATAACTCCTTCCCCTTGGCAGCTTTTTGACACTTTTATGCTAAAAAGATATAAACTGCAGAGTGAAGTGGATGGAGAAATGGTGTTAATGGGCATTTTAAAAATGGGTTTATTGCAGTGAGTACTTAAAGAGCTCTTAGAATGTTGAAATATAATAGAAAAGTATTGCCTGGAAGCAAATGGTTAAAGCACAAAGGAGTGAATGTAACAGACTCAACAGTCTAGTCTGTCCCAAAAGTGTGCAGCTCGTCACATTCCAGAAATGTTGCACAGTTTTTGGTTTTTTGAACAGGGTTTTTTTTTTTCCGGGAAATATCTGTGCATAGCTTTGGGGGGAGTAAAACAATGATGATACAAAGGTCCTGCATACCCTTACTCATGCAAGTCTTCACCCATGTGAGTAAGAGTTTTGCAGGACTGGGCCTAAAGGCCAGTGTCTAAATTCTTCACAATGGGAATGAAGAATTTTTCCTTTCTTGAACTGAATTGTGGCCACATCCCTCCTTGGTCAAAAGCACCGTGAACTGGCTTTATACTAAATTTACCTTTTTAAAACAATAGATTTATTTAAATGATTTTCATGTAGAGCTCCTTGACACTTTTGTTATCTAGAGGTCTATCCTCTGATCTGTGTGGAGATGCATTTAGGCATTGACAAATTATAAGAGCTGATAGCAGCCCAATTTTAATTTTTCTATTTAACTGTCTGAAGAACACTGAAGAAGTCAATATTTTCCACTTAGTGATTAGTTTCAAGGAACGTATGATTGCCATGAAGCATTTGCTCTAGTTGTGGTGCCTCTATTATAACCAATAAGTATGAATAATTAGACAAAGAAATTACTTACTTTGTAGCCTAACACTTCTGATTCATTTTCCATTGTTTTTACATGTTCCCAATTCAAGCATATTTTTGAATTTGTCAGTTTCCATGCAATGTTTGCTGGTGGTTGACTTGGTGCTTTAAAAAAGATAATCACAAGATACAACTGGATATTAATTTGCATAGTATAATTGAATGAGCTGCTGACATGAAAGTAACTAATGCACGGCTGATCCAAACCAAGAGGAGTAAAAATATTTTTAGGTCAGTCATCACTAACATGTTGGTTAGAATTGTAAAGTTCTACTCATAACACAAATTATCTACTGAGAAAAGTGAAATTTTAGAATATAGGAAGAATCTGTTACTTTTGGCCTATACTAAGTACACTGAATAGATTTCGTTAAGTTTTAAGTACTATTATGAGTATTTAGATGTAATGTATTACAAAATGTTTTTCTATGTGGATATCAGAAAAAAACAAAATATGAGGTCACAAAGCTTGAAACAAGCTCAATGTACAAGTCTGTTTTTGATAGATCAGACTGCCAGGGTTTTAGGAACCCTTGTGTACAGTAGACAGAGTAGACTTTTGAAGGCACAAATAACATGCATTAGGTGCTAGATCCACAATGTTTCAGATCCTCAAAGGTATTTAGGTGACTAATTCCTGTTACAATCAATTGGAGTTACACACCTAAATGCCTTTAAAAGTTTAGTGCCTAAATTGAACCTTTCTGCACCACTGAGATCCAATGCTGAATTTAGGCACCACTGAGATCCTCAAAACCCTGCTCATCTGCCACCTAACCCAGTAGGCACCTGGAGTCCTCAAGGAACCTAAGCTTCTACTTGTGGGCATGTGCAAAAAATGCCTAAATCCTGAGTGCCACCAAGTTGCTTGGTGCCCTAGCCATGCCAGGATTCCTAAATGAAGTGTTCCCCTGCCTGCCTTGCTTGTGGGACCCAATCTGGTACGTATGCTCACAATCCTCTGTCTCTTTTTTCATGAGAAAGGACTGACTAGGCTTAGGAGACTAATTCCAGGAGAGGGTTAATGGGTCAAACTGGGGTAGGTGCATCCCTTTTGCCTGGAGTTAGGCACCTAAATATCTTGGAGTGGAGACTGGGATGGGACTTGAACCCCTCCCCACTCCTTGGCATGTCCTAGTGGCTAGTTTAGGGAGCTCCTCATTCAGCTTGCTGGACTAAGTCCCCTTTATGGATCTAGACCAAGTGACTAAGTGCTGTTTGTGACATTGAAAATCTACCCTAAAATGACTGGGATTAAATCCTGCAAAATTCAGAGTTCTCCACAGATGTGTGAAGTTGAAACTGTATCTCTGAAGTAAATCTGAGATTTAGAATGGTGGATTGTATCCTGTTGTATGGTGTATCCTTCTTGGTTAGGGAACACTTCTGGGAAGAAAGCATTTAGAAATTAAGGGAATAAGAAGCGATTGCCTGCACTAGCATGTGGCCCATCTGTGACTGCTAATAGAAAATATCTCCAACAGCCAGAGATGGAACACCAGATGGGGTGGGCTTTGAGTTACTACAGTGAATTCTTTCCTAGGTGTCTGTCTGGTTGATCTCACTGACATGCCCAGGATCTAACTGATTTAATATTTGAGATTGGGAAGGAATTTCCCCGCAGAGATTCTGGGGATTTTTTGCCTTCCCCTGATGCATGGGGCACAAGTCACTTTCTGGTTCGAACTGGAGTAAATGGTGGATTCTCTGTAACTTGATGTCTTCAAATCACGATGAGAGTATTTCAGTAACTCAACCAGAGGTTATAAATCTATTACAGGTTCTGTGGCCTGCAATGTGCAGGAGATCAGATCAGATGATCACACTGGTCCCTTCGGGCCTTAAAGTCTATTAATGTAGACTTGGATTGGAAGGAAGATAATGGATTCATTTGGACCAGTAGGACTCCTATTGTTTTCATTACTCAGACCTAAAATTAACATGTTAATTTTCTGGGATCCATTTTCTCCCCTTTTAAATCTATGCACTGCTGTTCCCACATCTGACCTTGACACTTAAAGTATGTAAATTTATAAGGAACCTTTAATTTGGTAACAGTCTGTAATCTCTTTTGTTTCCTTCAGAGATGGAACAAACTAATTGTTACATTATGCAAGAAAAGTAGTGGTTTTTGTTTCATAATTGTGGAGAAGTTTAATCCTTTTTATCATTAGGAAAGGAAGATGTTGGTGAACAACCGAGGTGTAACCAAACAGATGTGTGTATATTTCAGCTGCTCCCTCACTGAGAAATATTGCGAAAGCTGAGTGAATACTGATTTCTTTTTTTAAAAAACATTCATGAACTTGCATAAAAAGAGAATTCACTTAAATGGTGTTCACAACCTCTTATTTGCTTTCCACAAACACTTTTTCAAGCAACTACTTGTTCACAAGGATGTTCAGTGAAGGGAAAAGGTCACGAATCCTCAACCAATTGTGTATTCTCACAGGTATTTTCATGGTAGTGTTGCAAGTCCTTGTGCATGGATGATCGTCGCCCCTTTCCAAAGAGCCACCACAAAGGTCTTTGTTGTGCCAAAATGCATCTGTTTGCATCACAGGAGAGTTATCCAAACCTCCTCCTATATCTAAAAGTTGCAGTTATCCGATCAGAGAGCATAGGTAATATTTTGTTAGTGAGGTGACCAGTCATACAGCATGAATAGCAAATTACAAATACCATAGTCATAACTCAAAGCAACAGATGCAATGAAGCGTTCACAAAGTCTAAAATGCACACAGTGAAATATCCTCACAACTAGTGTTCATCAAATAGATTGTAATAATAAGCATGGCCTCATTTCAGCAAAGCATTTAATTATGTGCTTAACCTTAAAGCAATGGGATTGCTCGCATGCTTAATGCTAAGCATGTGCTTGGCTCTGTTGGGGTTTATGTCTCTAAAAACTGAAATCTGTCCCATATAATGTGCAAAGAAAAAGAGGGGATAAATTGATCTGTGCCAAGGACAATAAGATGGACTTCCCTGAAGATACACAAACTTTGCCTAATTAGATTCTGGCTGCCTTTGTGCAGCAAAACTGAGGGGGAGGGGAAGGAGATTGCAGAGGGAAGTCTGTGCCATACTACTATATGTATGTAAAAGCCACCCAGAATCGAGAACTAGTGTTTGTTCCCTTCGGCACAAGGATGTAGGCTGGCCAGCCACCATGAATTTCCTAAACACCAAAGGAGTAACCAAGACCTCCAAAACATGTAGCCAAGAGCAAAAATGCATGGCAGTCACATTTGCCAACCTAATAAACAATCATATGGCTCTATGTGTAATGGTGTCCTTGCTGTGATAAATATATAGCACGCTGTGATCTTAGTTGTATTTAATAATTTTTGGCTTACATAGCAGAATAAAAAAATGCAGAGTGCACATTAATTTTCTTGCTTTATCAAACAATCAATTAGCTCCAAAATGGAGTCTCAGCTGTGCTATCCATTCCCACTCAGTAACTTCACAGCCTCCTTGCAGGCTGTTTTCTCAGTATCTGCCCAAGTCCTTCCTTCCACACTCACTGCTGCTACCATGTCCTGGTGGGGAGGCACCACTGGACACTGTTAGCACAGTGTGTATGCAGACAGCATTGTGGGTTAGGGTGGTCACCAAGTGAAGAGCAAAGGGAGGAGGAGCACTTTCAATTTGCCTGCTCCACAGTTGGATTCCTAATAAAAATGGGCTAAGAGGGGAAAACTTTGTGAGTGAAATTCAGTTTCTCCTCAACCATCCCAGTGGGGTCCCCCCACTATCCCCAAAGTGGAATGAGCCAAGAGGCTCCCCTCCCTACTGCACTACCCATCAACAAGGCTCCAGTGGAGCAATATGACCAGGGATGCCCTGTGGTCTCAGCTGCCCCTTAAAATGGGATCCCATCAGTGAAGAGGGTTACAACAGGACTGGTATATGGCCTGTGGTACTACCATCCTCTCCAGAGAATCCCTGAGGAGCTTGAGAAGGGGAGGATGTATGATTCACCAGCCTCACTCCATCCTACCTACGCCTCTATTTTTCCCTCCATATTTGTAAGGCAGATTTCACAAATAAATAAATAAACAAGCAAATAAAAACATAAAAGCTCGGGGCCAGATCCTTTGCCCTCCACCTGGCTGCTGCAAACCTTGTATAGCTAATGTGGTATTCTGGGATTCCTCCATGTAGCCAGCAGTACTCTGTCCACTCCTAGCCCCACCACTGAAGGGGATACATCTGGGAGGCCTGAAGGTGTAGCTGGAGTTCACTGTGCTAATGGAACAGTCAGTGGGGCAGTCACTACCTGCGTAAATTAGAGCAGTCCTCCAAATTACTTTGGAGGTCAGAGTGGCCCCCAGCCAGTCCTAGATTGGTGGACAAGAAAGGTAGCTTACAGCTATCTTTCCCATCCCTCACACCTCCTTGGAGCTGTGTAGAAAGCCATGTGACTGGACTGGGAGATCTGGCCTACAGAGAGAAAATAATGTGAATACAATATTATTCTTAAAATAAATTAAGCAAACAAACAAAAGCCTAACAGTCTTTGCAATATTTGGAATTAGACTTTCTTGAGCTAGAAGCTTCATCCTATTGAATATTCTAATAGGCAGATCTCATTTTGATATATCAGTCTAGTGCCATGATAATCAAAAGAAAACACAGATGCTTTACTAAACCACAAGTATTTTGGTACATAGAGAGAAGTGGGTATTTGGTGGTGGAGGTGGGAACTTATCAATGAAGCTGCTTGTGAACATAGTTACAAGTGCTTAACCTTTTTGCTGTCAGTCATAATAAATACTAAAGATAGGCCTAAAACACACAGACCTAAATCCCCTTGAACTGTGGGGAATTTCAGTTCTAGATCAGAACTTCATAGTTCAGGCCCATACCTACTCTACATTCTTATACATTGTCCTCTAGTAATAAATATTAGAGTATCTAGAGAGCTAGTATCTAGTTTCATTTATTATTACTGTTACTTGATTCTTATCACATATAAAGCACCTGTCTTCTGAGGAATTTAGCTTTTTTCAAATATTAGTAAACGAGACCTCATAATGTTGGAGTATAATTGCACCCATTAATAGATAGATAAATTAAGGTTCTAAGAAATTAAGAGACAGATTCTGCCATTTTCAGTCATGGTGAGTAACACCTCACTGTGTGCGTAGGTGACCAATTGCACCACTTGAATGACAGATTGTAAATTTCAAATACTCTGTAACACGGTGGCTCACCTCTTTAAGTGCTAGCCAACCCTAGTTACTATGCAGGCATACCCAAGCAGGGCTCAACCGTATCTGCTATTAAGGGCAGCAGAAAGCTGCAGAGATGATATTCCCTAGGAAAATAGAGTGGGGATGGAGGGAGACGACTGATTGTGGAGAGCAAATACACTACAGCAGGGAACACTGAAATACCAGAGCTGAGCTGAGAGAGTTATGGAGGACTTCTAAGAGAGAGATAAAAAGGTTGCTGGGAGCAAGTAGGTTCCAGCACAGAAATCTGGGACTCTGGGATTGAGATCATGAGCAGGAGGCCTCCAAGTGACTTGATGAGAAGATGTAAACAGATCAACTTGAGGAGGGATTTGAATATTTATTAATTTAATAAACCAGAAACTGAGGAGAAGTGTGAAAGGACAAAAGGATTTGTGAGTTATAGAAGAAGCCCCTAAAAGGCAGAAATTGAGGTAGGGGCTATTTGCAGGACTGCCTTGAGGCCACAAGAAGGCACTCAGACACACAATGACATATTCAAACTGCTATATGTAGTAAGCAGCTCACAAGAAATCCATAGGCTAAAAAGTTTCACCCAAAATAATCATTTTGAAGGGTAAGTTTATCTGCATAAAGCAGTCACTTCAGACAGGAAAAAGGACTAAATTCACTAGATAAACTGTTGGTTACAAATTTTGTGTTCAGCTCTAATTCTGATGTACTCTTTTGAGGAATAGGCAAAATTCAGTTTTGCTGATAGTGAAGGTTACAAAAAGAAAACATACATTTTCTCTCTTCTACAAGACAATCAAAATTATACCTTTTAATTTTTCTAGCAGCAAAAGTTGTAGATCCGTTCCAGGAAGCAGTATGTAAGTTGTGGGCTGAAGGTGGGGAGATGGGACCCAAGGTTATGATGACCAAATTTATTGTGGGTAAAATAAACTATATGAACTGTAACTGAAATGTAGAGTGAGAAGGAAGAAAAGGAGTACTAGTGGCACCTTAGAGATGACCCAATTTATTTGAGCATAAGCTTTTGTGAGCTACAGCTCACTTCATCGGATGTATTCCGAAGTGATAAGGGTAGATCTTGAATTATTTGGCCTTCCCTTACGCCCTAAGTATGATTCTGTCAATGGGTGTCCAATTCCCATTGAAATTCAATTCCCATTGAATTTCAATGGGAATTGGACACCTAACTCACTAAATCCCTTTTGAGCATTGCAGTGTTTTTCTAATTCATAAAAAGATACATTGTAGCATTTTGATGTGTACTACTTAAAGGGAATTTCATGATTATATTTAAATGCATTGTTAGTCCGCATAAAGTCCTCTACCTGTGCATACATGACCACCTCTCCATATGCAAACAAGAAGTATAAAATCTAAAAAGGAGATGCAGTTAAACAAAAATAAGCATGGCAACACTCAATAAAATTGTCTCTTAAAATGACATTAATAGGGGATTCACTCTTTCTAAAGCCTAATATTCAGGAGAAAGGGAAGATTATTCAGGAGCAACAAGCAAATGCAAAAGATTTTGAGAACATTGAGGGCTTTTCACACACACTCTAATTCTGGACTGAGAACTCCACTCTAACTCTATTTTTTCTAATAATACTTGAAATATATAAAGAGAAAAGGAAAACTGTCCTCATAAGCTGGATGTACTGGGCACTACTGAGCTTTCATAATGTATCATAACACTACATATTAAAAAGTCATTTGGTTCCTCTTAGTTGCCAATATGTTTTGCTTCCAGGATATGCCATATTTCCAGGTTCTATGCCAGGTTTCTGCCTAAGTTATTTTTCACTTCCAACTCAGAAACCACTGAAAATTAGGAATTTATTATGAAAATGATGCCAAAATGTATAGCAGAGTTTCCAGACAGCACTATAATAATATATTTGGCTTTATAGAGCCCCTTGTATGTGTATTTTTTCATCTCTAGAAATGATATGTAATAAAGGCAGAAAAAAAGCAGAATTAGGACTGGGGTTAAGATAAATATGTGAGAAGTATCTCATAAATATAAAGGGAAGGGTAACCTCCTTTCTGTATACAGTGCTATAAAACACCTCCTGGCCAGAGGCAACCTCCTGTTACCTGTAAAGGGTTAAGAAGCTCAGCTAACCTGGCTGGCACCTGACCCAAAGGACCAATAAGGGGACAAGATACTTTCAAATCTTGGGTGGGGGGGAGGCTTTTGTTTTGTGCTCTTTGTTTACGTGTTGTTCTCTCTTGGGACTGAGAGAGGCCACACAGAAATCCATCTTCTCCAACCCATCCTAATCCAAGTCTCCAATATTTCAACCAGTATAGGTAAGCCAGGCAAGGCGTATTAGTTTATCTTTTGTTTTATGTGAATTTTCCCGGTGTTAAGAGGGAGGTTTATTCCTGTTTTCTGTAACTTTGAGGTTTTGCCCAGAGGGAGATCCTCTGTGTTTTGAATCTGAATATCCTGTAAAGTATTTTCCATCCTGATTTTACAGAGATGACTTTTACCTTTCTTTCTTTTTTAATAAAATCCTTCTTTTAAGAATCTGACTGATTTTTCCATTGTTCCAAGATCCAGGGTTTGGGTCTTTGATGATTTTGTAACCAACTGGTTAGGATACTATTCTCAAGCCTCCCCAGGAAAGGGGGTGTGTAGGATTTGGGGGGATATTTTGGGGGAAGACATCTCCATGTGGTGTCTTTCCCTATTCTTTGTTTAAAATGCTTGGTGGCAGCATACTGTTCAAGGGCAAGGCAAAGTTTGTACCTTGGGGAAGTTTTTAACGTAAGCTGGTAAGAATAAGCTTAGGGGCTCTTTCATGCAGGTCCCCACATCTGTACCCTAGAGTTCAGAGTGGGGAAGGAACTTTGACAGGTATTCTGAATGTATTTAATAGCAAGGAAAAACTGAATACCACTTAGTAACTTATATGTCTAACATTCCCACCACTGTATCTAATTAAGGATCAGTACAATTTCTAGCTGTAAATGCTATCAATCTTCAAGGGGCAAAAGAAGTTTAAGTAGCTGATTTAAGCCTTTGACAACAATGTGCTTATTTAGATCTCATCTAGACATGACATGTCTGGTTAATATTCAGATTTTGTTTTGAATCTGCCATATGGTATGCACATGCATGCTCAATATTGCTCAAATTTTTTCTGCAAACTCTTGCTATTTTTATCCATTTTATCCAGTGCCCACTGACCTTAATGACTTCCACAAGAATTGGATCAGTCTTAAATCTTATTCTTATCATGATTCCACAAATACATCTCTTCTTTGTAGATCTGTGGCATAATGCTTTTTCTAATGAATGTTTACTGTTAACTAATAGGTCTCTCACACCACTTTAAAGACTCTATCCTTCAAGATGCTTGGTAGCTCCTGGACTGCGCTTGATACTTCCAGCATCTTGCAGAATCAAGCCTTAAAACACAATCAGTTATTAGCTTAATTGGACAGCAGTCTAAAAAGGGAGTGGCATGTTTTGTCATAATTCTGTTACTATGGGAAATTTAAATGACTAAATAATCTGCCTTTATATGAATCCAATACATATATTTGTTTCACTCTGCAGAACAGTGGAAGACAGCAATGTAACCAGTAACATTTACAAAAGAACCCACCCCAAACTCATATTCCTGGTTCCAGATATTGTTGTTGGCCATTTGGAACAGTTTTTCTTTATTGACTCGCTATCTCTTTTGAAATCACATATGAAAACATGCAGAAATGCAGCACATAATTGCTATTCAAAAGTAAATATTTATCAATGGCTGCCACATGGCAGCATCTGAAATGCCATAGTAATTTTATGTTCTAAAAATGGGGAATTACTGGGGGGAATCACCTAAAGGTAGAATAGAACAGATAAAATAATCTGCAGGGGTGAAATCATGGTCCTATTGAAATCAATGGGAGTTTTGCCATTTAGATAAGTCTACATATTTAGATAAGTCTACATTGCTCGCAACTGGCCCATTTCAGCTGACTTGGGCTTGATCTAAGGGACTGTTTGATTCTGGTGTAGACATTCGGGCTCAGCCCTCTAGAGCCTTGAAAGGTGGGAGGGTCCCAGAGCTCAAGCTGCAGCTGGAGCCCAAATGTCTACACCGCAATTAAACAGACACTTAGCTCGAGCCCCTTACCCCTAGTCAGCTGGCACAGGCCAGACACAGGTGTCTAGTTGTAGCCTAGTCATATCTGTTGTGGCCAGGATTTCACCCCAGGAGTTCCCTTTGCCTATTTACTGAATTGGCATCTCAGATATCACAGGGTAGGAAACTGTTGGTAAATGTTGACTTTTTAATGTTGACTACTCTGCCTATTAACAGCAGAGGGAGAGATAAATTAGTTTATTTTATTTTGTAAATGTACTGTTTAATTCTGTGAAGCTATTATGGATCCATTTATTAACATCACCACATAAAACAAAGATGCATTGCGATATGTTGATTTAAGGTTAGGCATTTGTTCTGCTTTTGTATAACTTATTGCGTATGAAATTAAATACATACGTGACTTCTTAGTAGTGATGTTGACTGGAGTGCTGGATGGTCCTGTCCCAGCTGTGTTGTAAGCTCTTAATGTTGCAAAATATATTGTGTTGGCCTTTAGTCCTGTGATGTTTTTTGCTGTTACATTTCCACTGACTCTAACTTTACCAGCTGCAGTTTCCTTGGAATCATCTGTCCAGTATAAAACCTGAATATTAAGAGCAAAGAACAGGCAGTTCATTGTTTTCCCACCAATTACAGTCTTGATTGGAAATGAGACAAGCCAGCAACTAAGGTTTCAAGAAAGACAGCATGTTTTGTAATTGAAACTGTCAGGAAATAAAATTAACCATGAATATTTATAGTGAAGAAATAAAATTTCAGACTCTGAATACAAATTAGAAAAGCAAATGAGAAATCCTTAGCTTTATAGATGTCCAAAAGGGAAACCTTGATAAGGTAAGATATTTTAAAGGCTTGTCTGATTTTACTATTTGAGCATATTTGAAAAAGACTTAAAAAGACACAGTGAGACACTTATATCAGCCATCAAGGAGGTTTTTACTTATGAATTTTGATACAATAGCAATTATTTACTTAGACCCTTCTCTTGCTCTAATGGATGTTTGATTTAGTAAGGCTTGCATACTCTACACCCCTGCCCCTTTGTTTGATACGTATGTTCATAATGATAGGACAATAGAATTTTAAATATTTCTGTTGTCTGCATTTGATGTATTCTAGGCTTATTTTATGTAGAGAAGTGGTTTTTTTCATAGTGCATGTGAAATGGGTTGGATTTACAGCACCGGAAGCACAAATAATATTTCAGCGTTATTCATAGACCATATAGAGCACAAATAATGGTAATGTAAAAAACTTCCCCCCAACCTTCACCAGTGTGCCTTCCTGAAGGCACCACCTCTTGGGATCAATTCTTTCCCAATTTACATCCCAGGAAAACCCATTGATACCAATGGGGTTGCATGTGGTGTACATCCAGGTGGAGTTTGGATCAAGTCTTCACGACCATTCAGTACTAGAGACTGCCAATCAGTGTGTGAAATGGGGAGAAATGTGCTGTTATTGTAAGCGGTTATTTTTTATGACCTGGACAGCTATTCACTAGGAGCTGGACTGAGAATACCAATGTATTTCATATAAGCTACAGAACAGTCTTTTGATGGTAACTACTTTCAGTTACTCTCAATTTCAAATGGATTTGTACTGGTGACCCAATGTTAAAATACTTGCTCTAGCTCATCTCTATGCCTCAAAGCCACCCGATGTTGCTCAGATATTATAGTGATGATTATGTTATAACAACATGAATGGATGGCTAGATAGTTATGGTTTTTAGAATAAAATGCAAGTCTTCTTATAGTACTCAATGCAAAAGTGTAGACCTAAGTGCTGTTCGTGAAAATTTAATTTACTTTAGTTCAGAAGGCAAAGACAGAACTGCGGTATAGGACTGTAAATACTTGTGTTTATTTCAGGTGAAATGTTGCTAATGAGAGTTGGGTGAAAGTCTCTTATCCATTAACTCGCTGTAATGGAAGGCAAGCTAGAATATGCATGGCTTTCGGAAGAGATATGATTGCAGTGAAGTCTGAAATTAACATCTTTCAACAAAATATATAATTAATTTTGTGTGCATCACCTCATAGCCAAGTACCCTTCCTGTATGCCTGTTCCATGCAATAGCATTCCAAGATACTTCAACTTCAGAAGCTGAAAAGCTCTGCACAGAAACCCCCATTGGTGCAATCTGTGGCTCTGGGATCATAAGAAAGAAAATGCATGTCTGTAATAAATGCAATTTACAGAACATATCATTTGATTAAAAGTTAGAACATCAAACGTGCAAGAACTTAAAAGGAGTAAAAGGTATTATGGTTAAGGCACTAGTCTGTGACTCAGGAAATTTGGTTTCAATTCCTGGTTTTGCACAGACAGCATATGTGACCTTGGCTAAGTCAGTAAGGGCATGATTTTCAAAAATGCTTAGCACCTATACCTAGAGCCAGATTTTCAGAATAGCTCAGCTCTAATTTAAGCGACAAAATAAGTGGCCACATTTATAAAAGAGCTTGACATTTTGGATGCCAAACTTTTTAGAAGAATCTGGCAATAAGCAGCCTCGTCTAGCCTTCTTCTGAATCCACTCAGTGGGGGCTGCTAGATACGGAGTGGTTTTGAAAATCTGCCCCGGAGCTCTCTTCACCTCCAGCCCCTATCTATAAAATACAGGTAATGTTTTTTTCCTCTTCTACCACATTTTGCCTGTCTTGTGCATTTAGATTGTAATCTCTTTGGGGCATGGAGTGTTTCTTAGAATATCTGAGCAGTGCCTAGCACAGTGTGGCCTTGATCATGGCTGGGGGTCTACAAATGCTAATAGAACACAAATAAATGTAATGATAATAATAATAAATAAATAATAATGAATACTGTTTACCATCTTCTCCTGAGTAGACAATGAATATAGAGCTCAGAGTCCCTTCTCCTTCATTATTGTAGACACCCACTTTAACTTCAAAAGGAGAGAGAGGTATAATACTTTCATTTCGGTAGACATACTTTGATGCTTCTACTGAAGCCACTACTGCCTTCGTCCAGCTTGTTGAACCAAGAGGCCGAAACATAATGATGTAGCCAAAACCTTCCCCGTTTTGTAGTTCTTCAGAAACTGACTGTAGATGGAGAGGAAATCAATCAATAAGCATTTGAAAGTATATATGGTTTTAATTGAATCTTCATTCTATCAGTATATTTCAGTTGTATTGATCTGGTTGACTGTGCCTTAGAGAAGATAATAGTGTTTTCTCCATCAGTCAATTTAATATTGAAATAAAAATCAAAACAATATATCCACTGAGGCAATCAATTTAGAAACAAAAGATTTGATCAGTCCCATTAAAGGCATGCTCTTGCAAGTGTGAAGATTTTTAAAATTAAAAGCATTTCACTCAACTCAGGATGTGTCTGAATCTTTTCCCCCCACAGGGACTGAAATGCTAATTTTGGATGATTTATAAGGAGAAAAGAATTTGTAAAAGAGCAAATGTATATACATAAGTGTATGTTAATTGCATACTTATAAGCACACCACTTTTATTTCAATTTTTAGCATGAGTGCCATCCCAAGTGCATAAAAATGTCCTTATTTAAGTTTGTCTTGCATAGAGATGTTACTGAAATCTCCTCTCAAGGTATCTATTAATGACTCATACCAAGCGGGCAATTTCATCAGCGCTATTGCCAGTTTGCCCTTTTTCTTATGAGAAAAAAAATACTGCCAAATTGGCATTTCAAGGAGAGAGAACATTTGTGTAATATTTTGAACAAGAAAGTGAAAGGATCAGTGCTGCATGATACAAGATATACTGGATGTATTCCTTAGCAATATATCACGTCGTGCAAATATTCACATCAAACAAAGATGCACTGAAAAAGCAGCCATGCAACAGTGATAGAAAATCTGGAGGTATACACAAAGGCAGGAAGAACACCTGAAGCTTCAGTGAGCTTAGCTTACAGTTCAAAGATCTACTGTGTGTTGGAATCACCATGACCATCAATATTGGAAAAAGGAGGAAAAAAAGCAAGAAGAGCATAACAAGTTTCCTAAGAATCATATTTTAGCTTATTTTCCTTAATCCTCCTGAGCCCAATGGCAAGCAAGACATGAAATAGTAAAGCTTAGCATCTATATTGAGCTTACCATCCTTGAAGTGCTTTACAAACATTAATCCTCAAAACCCTCCATAGTATAGTTTCCCCTTCTATTTCTTACTCAGGACTGAGAGAGTTAACTATGATAGATTATGGTGTGTGTGGGGAGGATATGTCAGAGTTTAAGCTATTTGCTAGAGCATTTAATTTGTTTTGAGGCTTTTGTGACCTCAGATTTAATCAGGGTGGTTAGTCAGTTCATCACAGGAAGCAGAAGAGTTGTGTTCTGTTTTGTTAGCCTGGTATAATAAGTGTCTCCCATGGCTGCTCCTCAGGACAGATTGTAGAGTCCAATATGTTAGATTTCAAAACAGGGATAATTTGATGTGGGTGTTTTGGGGTTGTTGCTGTTTTCTTTCTTCATGATGGATGAACAGAGGAGAGGAAGCCAAAAAGTGGAGAAAATAGTATATTGAAAAATAAGAAAACCATCATTGAAGTGACATGGGTACACAGGGTGCCTGATATACAAGACGAGAAATACCTTCGTAGCACTAACAAAAAGCCCATTGTGCAATCTAAACTCTGATTCCAAGATTCCTATTTGCTCAGTAAGAAACTGTAAAATATTTTACTGGAATCACCATTTGCTCTTAGATTCTTTCCATAGAGGGAAGAAAATAACAGCAGTGTCATCTCTCAAGGCCATGGAAATCAAGAGCTGCCACTTATTTCTTGACATTGTGTAATAGAAGAAGAGTTTATCTAAGGAGGCTGAGTGAAATGTCAGTTTAACATATGATCAAACACAGGTGAATTTTGATTAGTTGTGGCCACTAATTATGGAAATTGCACCATTTAATTGTCCTTAATCTTCTCTAGAATTACACCCTATCTATGAGTTCAGGACTCTCCACTCTTTACAAAGGGAAGCAAACTCTAGGGGCAGGATCAGATCATGCTCCCCCATCACCCTGAACCATGGAGGAAGTTCCATCACTTTAGAGAGGGAGCACTGTGAATTGAGGAGCCTGACCCAAAGTCCACTAAAATAAATGGGAGTCTTTCCCCTTAAAACGTGTTTCATTTTGTAGAATGTCATATATACTCACTCTCCCCAGCTCTCTCCTACACAGGAAAGGGTGTGGCCTACTTATAGATTCATAGATATTTAGGTCAGAAGGGACCATTATGATCATCTAGTCTGACCTCCTGCACAACACAGGCCATAGAATTTCACCCACGACTCCTACAAAAAAACCTCACACCTATATCTGTGCTATTGAAGTCCTCAAATCGTAGTTCAAAGACTTCAAGGAGCAGAGAATCCTCCAGCAAGTGACCCGTGCCCCATGCTACAGAGGAAGGCGAAAAACCTCCAGGGCCTCTTCCAATTTGCCCTGGGGGAAAATTCCTTCCCGACCCCAAATATGGCGATCAGCTAAACCCTGAGCATATGGGCAAGATTCATCAGCCAGATACTACAGAAAATTCTTTCCTGGGTAGCTCAAATCCCACCCCATCTAACATCCCATCACAGGCCATTAGGCCTATTTACCATGAATATTTAAAGATCAATTAATTACCAAACTCATGTTATCCCATCATACCATCTCCTCCATAAACCTATCGAGTTTAATCTTAAAGCCAGACAGATCTTTTGTCCCCACTGCTTCGCTTGGAAGGCTATTCCAAAACTTCACTCCTCTGATGGTTAAAAACCTTCGTCTAATTTCTAGTCTAAATTTCCTAGTGGCCAGTTTATATCCATTTGTTCTTGTGTCCACATCGGTACTAAGCTTAAACAATTCCTCTCCCTCTCCGGTATTTATCCCTCTGATATATTTATAGAGAGCAATCATATCTCCCCTAACCTTCTTTTAGTTAGGCTAAACAAGCCAAGCTCCTTGAGTCTCCTTTCATAAGACAAGTTTTCCATTCCTCGGCTCATCCTAGTAGCCCTTCTCTGTACCTGTTCCAGTTTGAATTCATCCTTCTTAAACATGGGAGACCAGAACTGCACGCAGTATTCCAGGTGAGGTCTCACCAGTGCCTTGTATAACGGTACTAAAACCTCCTTATCCCTATTGGAAATACCTCTCCTGATGCATCCCAAGACCGCATTAGCTTTTTTCACAGCCATATCACATTGGCAGCTCATAGTCATCCTATGATCAAACCAATACTCCAAGGTCCTTTTCCTCCTCCGTTACTTCTAATTGATGCGTCCCTAGCTTATAACTAAAATTCTTGTTATTAATCCCTAAACGCATGACCTTACACTTCTCACTATTAAATTTCATCCTATTCCTATTACTCCAGTTTACAAGGTCATACAGATCCTCCTGTAGGGTATCCCTGTCCTTCTCTAAATTGGCAATACCTCCCAGCTTTGTATCATCTGCAAACTTTATTAGCACACTCCCACTTTTTGTGCCAAGGTCAGTAATAAAAAGATTAAATAAGATTGGTCCCAAAACCGATCCTTGAGGAACTCCACTGGTAACCTCCCTCCAGCCTGACAGTTCACCTTTCAGTAGGACCCGTTGTAGTCTCCCCTTTAACCAATTCCTTATCCACCTTTCAATTTTCCTATTGATCCCCATCTTATCCAATTTAACTAATAATTCCTCATGTGGCATGGTATCAAATGCCTTACTAAAATCTAGGTAAATTAGATCCACTGCGTTTCCTTTGTCTAAAAAATCTGTTACTTTCTCAAAGAAGGAGATCAGGTTGGTTTGGCACGATCTACCTTTTGTAAAACCATGCTGTATTTTGTCCCATTTACCATTGACTTCAATGTTCTTAACTACCTTCTCCTTCAAAATTTTTTCCAAGACCTTGCATACTACAGATGTCAAACTAATAGGCCTATAATTACCCGGATCACTTTTTTTCCCTTTCTTAAAAATAGGAACTATGTTAGCAATTCTCCAATCATACGGTACAATCCCTGAGTTTACAGATTCATTAAAAATTCTTGCTAATGGGCTTGCAATTTCTTGTGCCAATACCTTTAATATTCTTGGATGAAGATTATCTGGGCCCCCTGATTTAGTCCCATTAAGCTGTTTGAGTTTTGCTTCTACCTCAAATATGGTAATGTCTACCTCCATATCCTCATTCCCATTTGTCATGCTACCATTATCCCTAAGATCCTCTTTAGTCTTATTAAAGACTGAGGCAAAGTATTTGTTTAGATATTGGGCCATGCCTAGATTATCCTTGACCTCCACTCCATCCTCAGTGTTTAGCGGTCCCACTTCTTCTTTCTTTGTTTTCTTCTTATTTATATGACTATAGAACCTTTTACTATTGGTTTTAACTCCCTTTGCAAGGTCCAGCTCTACTTGACTTTTAGCCTGTCTCACTTTATCCCTACATGTTCTGACCTCAATAAGGTAGCTTTCCTTGCTGATCCCTCCCTTCTTTTACTCCCTATATGCTTTCTGCTTTTTCTTAATCCCTCTCTGAGATGCTTGCTCATCCAGCTTGGTCTACAACTCCCGCCTATGAATTTTTTCCCCTTTCTTGGGATGCAGGCTTCCGATAGCTTCTGCAGCTTTGATTTAAAATAATCCCAGGCCTCCTCTACCTTTAGATCCATAAATTCTTCAGTCCAATCCACTTCCCTAACTAATTTCCTTAATTTTTAAAAGTCAGCCCTTTTGAAATCAAAAACCCTAGGTGCAGATTTATTTTTATTAATCCTTCTTGCCTGGTCTCCACCCTGCAATCTGGGTTGAATCCTCCTTTTCATATATCTAGATATAGGTTGACATTTTCTAAGACAACTAAAATATTTAACAGTGTAACTCCCATTAATTTCAGTGAGAGTTGTGTGTGTCTAAATCCTCTAATTAGCTCAGAAAATCCAAGCCACATTTCTTATCTTTAACAAAAAACCTGAAGGGAAGGAAGTGTTTTAGGTGTCTATCACTGATTCTAGGAGTGGTGACTGGAGTTTTAGTCCAGACCGTATCTTGTGGTTTGTATTTTTTAAGCAAGAGATTTCCTTTGGATGTGTGATTGGTCTTTAATCCTCTAATACTAAGTGTATGCATTGAAGACCTCATCTCTTTTAATATATGATAGTTTATGCCTTGTCAGCTTTATTAGAGCATAAGCTTTTGTGGGCCACAGCCCACTTCATTGGATGTTAATGGTATCTAGTTTGCATATTAATTCAAGCTCAGCAGTTTCTCATTGGAGTCTGTTTTTGAAGCTTTTCTGTTGCAAAATTATAAATGGACACAAATCTGACATCAGGAATCATAACATTCAAAAACCAGTAGGAGAACACTTCAATCTCTCTGGCCACTCAGTAAAAGATTTAAGGGTGGCAATTTTGCAACAGAAAAGCTTCAAAAACAGTCTCCAAGGAGAAACTGCTGAGCTTGAATTAATATGCAAACTAGATACCATTAACTTGGGTTTGAATAGAAACTGGGAGTGGCTGGGTCATTACACATATTGAATCTGTTTCCCCATGTTAAGTATCCTCGCACCTTCTTGTCAACTGTCTAAATGGGCCATCTTGATTATCTCTGCAAACGTTTTTTTCTCCTGCTGATAATAGCTCATCTTAACTAATTAGCCTCTCACTGTTTGTATGGTAACTTCCAACTTATATATCTTACTACATGTTCCAGTCTATGCATCCAATGAAGTGAGCTGTAGCTCATGAAAGCTTATGCTCTAATAAATTTGTCAGTCTCTAAGCTGCCAAAAGTACTCCTGTTCTTTTTGCGGATACAGACTAACACGGCTTCTACTCTGAAACCTGCCTTGTCAGCTTAGTATTCAAGAATAAACAACATGCAAACAAAAATGTAAAAAATGTTTAATGCAGAAAATGGCCAAGCAGATTAGCGTGTTAAGCAATTTTCTGTATAATAGAGATAACAGGGTTATAGACGTGTTCTAAATATATTTAGAGTATGCCTCTCAAACTGTTTAGTTCTATAAATTATTAATGACAAAGAAAACCTGATCTGTATCTTTCTGAGTATTTCTTTGCCAGGCAGAGGGTGAAAAATCCTGGCTCAAATTAAATCAATGACAAAACTCCCATTGGCTTCAAGGGACCTAGGATTTCACCCACATTCTTTTAGAAAACTGTTTCGATCAATTGATTTAAAAGTTACCTCCCATGCGATGACAAGCTCAGAGCGACTCCCTCCACCTCCGCTCACATTTGTAGGTGCCACTAGAGGAACTAAAGAACAAAGGACATTTGTGACTTGCGATTCACAGCAGCTGTTGTCAGATGCATGATTGCAGTCTCGCATTTCAGCTGTTTTTATATACAGGGATTCCGCTTTTCAAAATGCAATACATGGACTCTGTGGTACAACAGTATACTTTAAATGAGTTTAAATTATATTTACACATTTTCAGTTTTCTAAGACTGGGGACACAGAATGTGCCTGATACATGGGTATCCTGGCTCAAAAAATTAAAGAACCTAGTAACATCAAGCATCTGACGCTAATATGCATCAAATGATTGGCAAATGTTCCATTCAGACTGTAGCTATGTCCATTCAGATTGTAGTTGTATGGCAAATGTTCCATTCAGACTATTGATTTTCTGGCTAGTTATATATTTGTGCAGTAAACATGTTGATAGAGAAATATATATTTTTAATTAAATATAGGTTTTCCTTTTTCTTAAGAAACTCAGCACTCAAAAAAAAAAATGCCACCACATTTGTTCTTGTCGTTTGACAAGCAATGAGAAGAGGCCAATGGTGCATAAATATGGGGGCCTGATTCACCATGACACTATAGTTCCAGTGTCCAACTAATGTAATGCAGTGGTGATTCAAGCTGAGGAGCATACTTCATAGAAATCCCAAGTGAGGGATGGGGAAGGGAGGCAAGAAAGCCCAGGAAATTCCCTTCATCTTGCAATAAGTTCCCAGCAAAAGGAAACTGTTTTCAATTCTTTCTGTGAACCAGATTCTGCTACCTCACAATGTGCCAGATTCTGACAGCATTACTCAGATTAAATAGCAGCCCCCAAGTAGTACCATTGAGAAGGATTCTCACCTCCACTATGGCCCTTATACGTTACCACAGCAATGTAAAAAAAAATAAATAAAAAAAAAACCCCAAAATTAGAATGCTGGAGCTAGCCAAAAGAGCATTCCCCTCATTAGTAGCTTTGCTCAAGGCAGTTTACTCTGCCTTACAAGGCCTCCACTGCAAGACTTGATGTAGAGTAAAGTCTGTGTCCCTTGTGTGATGTGGGCCAGAAGGATATGTCAGAGGTGGAAAGGGTAGGGTTACATTTCATAGGTCCCTCAAATTATTGGGGCCTCAATGCACCTCAAGCAGGCCAGGTCTGAGAGTGAACAAAGGCTTAAAACCTTCTGAGCTGCAAGTTTTGTGCTGTGCCTCTCAGAGGCACACCATACAATCACACCCATTGACTTCAGTGGGACAATGTGTGGACTAAGTTGGTATTAAACCAGAGAACAGGTAGAGGAATCTGACCTTATGGGCCAAATTCAGTCACCTTTACCTTGAGAAGTCCCTTATTCTTGTCAATCTTCTATGGGACTAATGACATAAATAAGCTACTACTCAATATCAGAAAGATAGCAGACATATATGTTGACGTGCTTTGTATTGTTATTAACCAGATACATGACCACACACTAATTACTCCAGTACAGTTCTAAACCTTTGTGACGCTTCATCCCCTCTAGCAATTTTGTATATAAATCACAGTGTCTCTCCAAGAGAACATATTCTATAGCGCAAGTTTAGCCTCAAGCTCATATCTTCTGCACAACATTTCAGAGGACTGGGTGCAGACCAGTTGTTTTGCTTTGTTTTTCCATTTTTAGAAATTTGGAGAGAATATTGTTCAAAATGACTGTATTTGATGAAAGTAAAGTATTGATCTTTTGGTGGTTACATTTTATCACTCATATCCAACATCATTGTGTGCTTAATAGTTAAGGAATTTAAGATGGGAAGGAGGGGGATTAATCTAAAGAAGTAAATGAAGAAAAAGACTTTCAAGCCAGACTCAACTCGTGCTCCACTGTTCCATGAACCCGTTGATGCTCAATTAGCACATGTGTTAAATGAGTTCAGTCTTTACTACATTTGCATGGGGAAAAATTTATACTACTGCTCAACAGAGCCTCAACTGGGTCATAGTTGAGAAACAGATGAAAATTTACGGTTGAGTGCACCAACGGATGCTCAATTAATTCTCAGCTGCATTTTAATTAAATGAGCAGTGGCTCATTTGCATCCACAGATCTACTAATGCTCAATCAGGTTTTAGCTAGCAAAATAGCTATTACAACAGGGCATTTACAATTTACCCTTTCACTGCTAGTCTTCTGGTGCTACTGCTGTGTTCTCACTGTGAATTCATATTCTGTTAAGAAAAGAATGCTAGGCTGTGTCTAGTATATCTCTCTGCACAGCAGTTGTATTCAGGCTGTATATACAGCAGCTGGAATGTTTCACAGCAATGAAGTGTTTAAGGCACTAGTGCCTGACCCAAAGTCCAATAGAATTAAGGGGAGTCTTTGCACTGGCTTCCATGGGCAATGGGTCAGGCCCTAGTGAATGCATTGTGAGAAAGTTGTTCTTTTCTCTTATTTCAATTGCTCCCTAATTCTCTATTTTAAATGGTCTTGTTGTTGTTGGGTTTTTGTTTGTTTTTGCTATGCAAGTGCCATCTCTTCACATCTAGTCTTGTGCAGCCCCCTAGCAGAGCTACTGAAAGCTTTTCCTGATGGAAGGAAGCTTGAATTCCAACACACTAGTTCTCACTGACGCATCATGTAAACAGCAGCATTGCTAATTAAGGGAGGGAATCAGAAGTTCCTGACTGCAATAGGTGCTTGTGAAACCTCATCCTGAGAAGGTATTTTGGTATTTGTATCACTCTAGGTTGGTGAGGAATTAGAACCTCCCCTGGGCTATACTGAACTTTCATGCTCAGTCCTGTGTGAAGGATGGCACACAGCTGAACTGTCCCAAGAGCAGTTTTAGTAAGTCACAATTCCTCTCATACTCCCCACTTGCTCCAGGGGGAGAAGGTAGCAATTTATTATACCCCTTCTGGGGCTGCAGCATACTCCCCTTGCTCTTAAGAAAAGCCAGACTGTATCTTCACTCTATTCATCACCACCAGATGAATGAGAAGGGATGAGTCATCCCTTCCAGCTGTTTTGGGCCCCAGTCTTTAAAAAGCACATAGGCTCCCAGGGGATGGTAAAATGAAGGCAGCTGGGAGACTAAGGGAATTAGGCAGTTGGTGAGCACTTCTGACTTATTATTATTGATTAACTTGGGGGACAAAGGAGGAGCTCTTTTTGTACTGGGTACTTGCCATTGAGTTTGGTGAGATTCTGGGCTGGTTTCTGTGTTTTGAAATCTAGATGTGGTTGAGGTCTGTCTGGGCTAGATTGCCCTGCAGTTAGGTGAGTTAGCACCAGTTTTTTGGCAAGGCCTTTAGAAGTCAGAGCAGTTCAGTTTTTATTTGAATAGACCAGTAATTAGAGGCAGCTGAGTGAGAGGGGTTGAATCACTCATTCCTGCTATGTGTGGGACCCGCACTTTTAAAAGTATGTACCAGGGTATGTCTACACTATAATTAGACAACTGAGACTGGCCTGTGCCACCTGACTCAGGCTTGCAGAGCTTGGGCTAAGGCGCTATTTCACTGCAGTGTAGACATTTGGTCTTGGGGTGGAGCCTGAGCTCTGGGACCCTGAGAAGGGGGTAGGGTCCCAGAACTTGGGCTCCAGCCCAAGACCAAATGTCTACACCACATTTAAACAGTCCCTTTGCCCAAGCTCCACATCAGCTGGCCATTGTCCTTTAGTTGCAGTGTAGACATTCTTCAAGTAGTTGGTAAGATGAAGGCAGATGGGAGCCTAAGGGAGTTTGCCAGTTGAGGAAGGTAGGTTTAAAAAAAAAAAATACTTTCCCTAACTAGTAGGTACTCTACAAGGAAGAACCCACAATGGGAGAAAAATGGCATGTCGCCAACACTACTGCTATCTTTTCCTCTGATTGCACATATGGGGGCCCCCACCAGGTAGGTGTTATGACCCTGGTGGCTTCTGCTCAGGCTCTAGTCTAGACTTGCAGGGAATGCAGTTTGCATATCCCCACTGGCAAAAGCCAAGCAGGGGGAACCAACCAACATAAGAGGTGTTTGTTGGTAGAGTCCCTCATGAAGTAGGTAAAAGAGCTGAAGGAGGAGGTGGTTAGAGAAATGTGTATGGGCTAGGCTGACTTTGTAGCAAAGGGACTGATGTTTTGGCCACTGAAATCATTGAATACAATCCTATTGGCTTCAGTGGTCTTTGGATGACGTCCTAAGTTACTTCAACTATGCCCAGATACTCAGGTGATCTCAGACAAATTTTGAATAAAGATGTAAAATTTTGTTAGGGGTTCTACTCAGGAAGATGACATTAACCATTCCATACTGATACTTTGCTCAGCGGTGGGCATGTGCACACCATTATAACAGGCAGAAAACAAGATCTGTGATTAGTGTTTAAACAATAGAATTCATATCTTGTTATAACAGTATGACCAACCTCAGACCCGGTGTAAGAAAGATAATCTCCATTGATATAATTGGAGCTTCATTAAGACTGAATTAGCATATTATGAACTGAAAGATGCTTCCACAAATGTAATGTACACAGGGCATGGACCATGGCTCATTGATATCAATGCAAAATCCTCATTGATTTCAGTGGGCTTTGGAGCAGTTCCATAGCCTGATGTAATTTCATTTTTAAATAGAACAGAGTAGTGACTAGGAGGTTTCTAAAATCATTGGAACAAATCAGGAAAACTTACTTGATGCTTTTGTTCTTAGCAGCTCTGATGGTCTGCTTGGCTCCCCAATCCCAATGTTATTGCCAGCAACCACACGGAATTCATATTCAACCCAAGGGTTTAAACCAGTCACTGTTGCTGAATAGGTTCTACCATTGAGAACTTCAGGAACTAAATACAAAAGACATGTGAATGAAAATGCACCTTTGGAGTAAGTCTTGTGACATGCATGAAAGTGAACCAGAAATTTCAGATTTCTTACCGGTTGAAGCTGCCTGCCATCCAACTGAAAAAGGAGTCCTTGTCTGAACACTGTAGATCTGGACTGGACTATTATTATCTGTTCCTGGTCTCCAGCATAGCAGGGCAGTAGTGCTAGAAATGTGTTCGATTCTAACATCTTGTGGGGGACCTGGAGGGCCTTACAGAAACATATATTTTAGAGTAACTGATGCCCTAGGATATTGAATTCATTGTTGGACTGGATTGTGCAACCCATATTCACTCACTGAAGTCAGTGGGCCTGTCTCATGGAAATAAGGGCTCACCCGCATGAGTAAGAGTTACATAATCTAGCTCTCAAGGTTTCATGTCTTCATTAAATGCTTGAAAAAATGACATTCCTGGGGTATTTAAAACAAGATATTGAACATAAATATCTCTATTGTTAGCATGAAGGAACCAGAACTCAGTTGAAAGAGCTTTATTATATGACTATGTAAAATAAGATTTTGGACCTCACATTCTCTGAATATCCAAAATTCCCACTGAAGTTAATGGGGGATTAGGGTCTGCAAAGGTTGTGAGACGGAGCCTTATATCTAATAGAATTTGACTTTTCCTAAAGTTTGAAATGGATGCATAATTGAGCTTCAACATCTATTGTAGAGCATCTTCTTAGATTCTTAATTGCATCCCTGTATTTTAACAAGGGCCACAAAATTGGAGTCCCAGCAACCAGTAGAATGCACAGAATGTTCCATCCTAAGAACTCTAAATGGGGGGAGGAGAGAAGGCAGGATCATGACATTGCCTCTTTGCACCAATGTGAAGAATAACCTGGGCACACCTGTGGGGGAGCAGGATGTGCCATTCTGAAGGCTGGTGCAAACTGTGGAGACAACCTCCCCATTTACTGGAATGCTTGGGGAGGATGTTTGCCACCTGACCTTAAATGGGGCTAGCTCCAATTGGAATGAGCACTTACTCACCACCCTTACTTTGGCCAGTACCTACCCAATATAGTTTGGTCCAAAGAGAGCAATGAGTGTAGGAAATGCCATCACATAACTGCATTGTTATACCAGAGACCCACAAACTTTTTAAATTTCACCAACCCAGTTGCTGATGTTACCCATTTTACATTCTTACATAAGTTATGTTAGAATTCTACACTTAATAGACTTACCTCTTACAATTACATCTGCTGCTGCAGATAGACTGTCTATGGTTGTTTGTACCATGCAAACATATTTCCCGGAATGATTTAGCTGAATATTTCTTATCATCAAATCCCCAACAGATTCCTGGAGATAAAAGGAAGAAAAAGATAAAACTAATCACTCACAACATGTTTTCCAAACGGACATTTTTATAACTTGCTAAATATTAATAAAAATGCAGCTTTTAAATTAAAGCATTCATTGCTGTCATCAGTTTATATCAGTTTGACACTTTTATTATGGCTTCACAAATAACTTGAGCATGTTTATGAAATATAAGAAAGCACACTAAATGGATGTAACTTTTATAAAGGAGCAGTGATTTGACATGTGTATCAAAAATGGGAATTATGAAAGATGTTTATATGGTTTAAGGGCTGTTAAGAACAGCTTGATGAAGCACTAAAGAGTTTGAAGAACTTACTCCTCCAATTCTTTCAAAATGATTCACTCCTCTTTTAAAATCTATCACATCTCCATTGAATGACCATGTGAGCACAACCTCAGCGGAGGGGTCATGAGACACCTGACATGGTAGGACTATACTCTCTCCAACTGTAACATCCATTTTAGAAGGTGGAACAGTAATTACAGTCCTCTCTGTTGAGAAAAATCATTCTTTATTATAAACAAGTGTATAAAAATACCAGTATACGTTTGTAATAAAAAAATATTTGAATGATTTTTGCAACATTTCTGAAATGGCTTAAAATTGATCTAATGTTCTGCTACTGTCCCTATTAAAGAAACTGATCTTTGACATGTTGATGATTCCAGTGCATTATAAACCATTTATAGCTTCTTGCCAAGAGCACTGTGAATACAATGTGTGCTATGTATATCTTAGAGAAGAACAGAAAATGTGCAACATACCAAAATTCATCTCCTATAGTATGCTGATTCATAAATCCCACACTCACTCGACCTGACTTAAATTCAAACAAAACAGCAGACATTTTTGAGGCTGCTAAGACTATATGGGGAAGAGGAAGAGACATGATGATGCAGACTTTGAAAAACTGTCCTTGCAGAATATTGCAGCAAAATAAAATGTGGTCACTGTGTTTTCTTACTTCTTAAATAGAGATTTCTTGCCCTTTTTATTTATTAGTCTAATAAATTTAATTTTCATTGGCAGTTTCCCACAGTGTCATGTGCATTGCAGTATTTAGGCTCCAAAGGAGGCGACTCGAGAGATTGAAAAATCATTTAATCTTTTTTACCCCCATACACTAATAACGAGAGAAACAGCTCTCATTAAAGGGAAAGGTAGCTTGCTGAAGGGGAAAGACAGTGGTTTATACGATTTTACTATTGTTGGCATGTTTGGCACATAAACTTTGTGTGAGCGATTCTCCTGAATAAAGTGTCTCTGCAGAAACATTTATAAAATCATGAGAATTCAGATGCAAGTGAATAAAATGTGCACAGAATCCATTCAATGATAGTAATATGTTCTGAAAAAAGTAAGTGTGTGTGTGTGTGGCAGTGGGGGGAAGATGAGGGTTTCAGGGACTACATTAGTTCAGTAAGTCTATCCCATGCTAGGATTAACCCTGTGTATTGGCAAAGTATTTGAGAATTTTATTCAATATGGGGCCTTGACTTCAAAGGGATCACTCATTTATTAAAGGTGGAAGATTCAACTCTTATTAATTTGCTATTCAGACCACACTTTTAAGCAGGTTGCCAAAGTAGTTGCAATCACTGAGTGCTATGTAGGTGGGACCATTCTGTACAGTCCTGAACTTCAAGTGACTTCCTCACAGAGTTGAGTTACAACTTCTGGGACTGTCAAGACAGTGATCAAGTGGCAATGAGGAGGAATATTGCATTTTCTGTGATCCTTCTTTTGAACTAAAACTGGGTCTCCAGTTATAGTGTTTACACCTCAGTCTTTAACTGGCACTTCCCAATGAATTCAAAGAAAGATCTTTGTATTGTTAAAACAGATTAGGTGGTGCTAAAATCTTTTCTTTGCTGGACTCCCCCTTTAACAGGTACACATTGCAAGGAAAGGAAAAGGAGTCTTTGAAGAACCTCAATTCAATTTCAACTCAATTGCTGAAGCAGAGCAGACTTTTTCTTGGTTTCCATTGCGTGAATTAATTGCTGTTTAGAACCCTTTCTTTTAAAAATCAGAAGAGTTTCACATCACTTGTTTTTTTGAAGATTTGCCCAAGGGTGAAGGCATGACATGACACTATTAAAGATTTTTTTTTAGCCAGTAGAATAGAGAAAATTTTCCTTGTCTGGAAGCAAGAGTGGCAGGTGCATTACATTTCACATGGATTCAAATGCCAAATTCTCTGTTGGCATGACTCCACTGACTACAAATACTCAAACTCTGAAAAACACCCAAAGAGAGTTTGGTTCTAAAAATCTTGTACCTCATATAACATCAGTGTCGTTACACTAGGGGATTAAGTTAACCTTTTATGCCTAGCTTGATTAATCTTTAATAAAGCTGTGAATGTGCATTATATTTCCCATGTGCCAAGTGCACTTCTTGTCCTTCAAATTCCTCTTTGCAACATATATCCTTCACAGAAATCTTGCTGTGTCAATCTCTTCTAGGATGTTTGAACACCACCTGGTGCCTGAGCTGTTCTCCTGCAAATCTTACTCATCTGTATTGGATGGTAAATCAGTGGGAAAGGTACCTTTTGCCTATTCTGTAAAGCTATGTGTAAAGTTATAGCACTCTATGAATACTAATACTACTAGTAAAAACAATTTAGCCTTATAGGAAAGTTATATAAAAAGTTAGAAATTAAACCAATAGGGTTGTGTGTAAGTTACATGGGGCTCCATAGAAATCATTCAGAAACCTATGGAATGTAACAGAAAATGATATCCTTTCTCTTGAATTTTAAACCATTGCCTAGGGCAGTTTCACAATACATGGAACACCGGCCTCAGTTAGGTGACTAGAGTGAGTTGGGGATTTTTCAACAATTTTTTTGCCAGAAACTGCCAATTCATCAAATCTAAACATTTCTATGAGAGAGGGTTGGCTTTGACAATTTTTTCAACTAAAAAACATTTTGAAAGGAAAGTTGCCAAAATGAAACCTTTGAGATTTTTCTAAATAAAAAAATGCCAGTTTTCTGCTTCAAAAGGACTTTTCATTTTGAAATATTAGCTCAGTGGTTTGAGCATTGGCCTGCTAATAAACCCAGGGTGTGAGTTCAATCCTTGAGGGGGCCATTTAGGGATCTGGGGCAAACATTAGGGATTGGTCCTGCTTTGGGCAGGGGGTTGGACTAGATGACCTCCTGAGGTCTCTTCCGACCCTGAGATTCTATAGTTTAAAAATGGTCAAAATCAAAACAAAATGTTTCAATAATTGACCTAAGCTGATTTTTTAAAAAAAAACAAATTTCCAATTTGCAAATTTTTTTGGTGACTTGTATGTGTCACAATGTGGGGTAAGAAAATGTTTTGAAATCTTGAAAAAAATGCAGGATGGGAAAACTGTTTTCTACCCAGCAATATCTGTGAGTGGGTGGGGTCTGATGAGTCACATGTACACGCGAAAGAAAAACAAAATCTGTAAAAACCTGCTAGGAGCCTGAACACAAAGAAGGAGCAATTTATCCCTCCCTTCTTTCTTCTGCTTTTGCCTCCTACTGCCTCCAAATCCAGAGCTTTGTTTTCCCCCTCTCCCCTTTCCATTCTACCACAGTGCTCTGTTCACTACTCCAGAACTTAGCATTGCACAGGCAGGCACAAAGAGAGGGAGAGGGAGAAGGGGAACCCCCCCCAACCGTGCCCATTCTAGCAGTTAGCACCCACGTCTGCAGTACATCCAACTTCCACTGTGTCTGCCTATTGCTGTATCCCCAGAACCATGCCATTGTGACCACAATGAATTGTTGGGTAAGGTCAGCTGGAAGACTGTTTTTTCCAGGAATTATTTGAGTCACAGGCCCAAAGAGACTGAGAACAAACCACTATTCTAACATTTGACAGGAATACCCCGTTATAGAATTGTACAGATAGAATTCTTACTCCAATAGACAACTTGTCATTTTCTATAGAATTCCATAGGACTCATCCATAGGGATAGGCAAGCAGTTTGGAAAGTGTAGTACTAGGGCTTCCCACTACAGATCTGCTCTTTTGGAATATCAAAAGGCTTCCATTTATACACTGAGCAAGTCCATAACTACACAGTTAACCATTACCTGCAAAAGAGCCCTGCTTTCTCAAATCTGCTCAATGGCAGGTATCTTTTTATTTTTCCGCAAATATATTTTTAAACTTGAATTATATAGGGTTTGTGTGTGTGTGTTCCTTTGTGTTCATCATTCCTGCTGGACCATGTCACATGACATGCCTCATGCTTATTTATTCACTTAGTATGATCTTTGTTGTTTCCTTTATGAGGTTGTGTTTACAACCTCCACCTCCGATCCTTTCAAATGCCTCTCAAAATCTCTTGGTTTCCCATTATCTATCCATCTTGCTTAGTAACTGCAGAGATGTATTATATAGAATGTTTTTTTTTTCCAGAGACAAACAATAGATAAGATGCTGTGTGTTGAGGTATAATAAAGACTTCTATCACAAAGAATAAACAACTCAATGAGCAGCAATAAACTTAATTTGCACATTAGATATGCTTTTCCAAGTTCTGACATTTCAGTTGAAAATAATGCTGAAGCAATGAGCCCTATAATTGAACAGCCAAAACTTCTCCAGAGGGAAAACAAAAACAAATGTTCCCTGCAAACAAGATCATTTTTATACCATGTTATTACTCTGTTTTTTTAATACACTTTGTAAATGCCAAATGAATTTTGTTGCTGTTTTTAATGTGATTTTTTTGCATACTGCTCCATTAGGATGTATATATGGCGGTATGTGCAATGGTATCTAACTCTCATGAAGGAAAAGCTCCTCAAACACTACACGACTCATTTTATTCACTGCTAGCAGTGCTGTAACATTTTCTCAAATTACGCATCGCATTGGTACTAACTGCACTTCCAAAATTTGAACGTGAAAACTATCTTAGCCAGCTGCGGTATGGTAAGGAGGAAAGTCAAGCCTGCAGGCTAGACAAAATGATTGTGAAGTTACCTAAAATCAGCCAAATCAGAAAAAAAGCTGAGTTACAAATGATGCTGGGTAATCTGTCATTCTTATAACTACTATCATTTCTAAGGTTATCTAACATCGAGAGTATTCTGCTCATAGCTCTGATAATTGAATTTAAAGTTACATGTTTTTAACTTACTTTTCTCCACCTTTTCATTGTTACCATTTAACGTCACCAGGATGTTTTCATAAGAAACCAAATATATATATTGAGAATTGCAATCCATGCTTAATTAGCAGCAAGAGAAGGTATGAAATTTCCCCCAGTTTTTCCTACATTGATGTAGCTACATTGATGTAATGATTCACCCATCCACAGATCAGCAGGGACTGAACCCAGAATCTTCAGCACCAGTCACAAGCATCCTACTACTGAGATGAGGAAGTATCTTTATGAGCTGCTAGCAAGAGTACATTATTAACAATTAGGAGGCTCAGCCATGAAATGGAGGACAAGATACAGTTAGGCTTGTCTACGTTGCTATGTCAGCCTTCAGTGCAGTTGCACTAGTGAAAATGCTTAATATAGACATGATTTACATTGATGCAGTGCAATTTGCCTGTGTTTAAAAAAAAAAAAAGTAATGCTGTTAAAGGCAAAGGTAAAATGCACCATTGTCAATCACAGATGCACTCAGGGCTTGCAGATGAAGTCCCAGTGTAGACAAGGCCTTAGTCAGTGTATCACATTCACAACAGAGAGAAAAAGGTCATACAAGCATAATGCACTTTAACATGCTTCCCAAAACAGCAGTAGGAAGTCAGAGACATTTAAGTTGACAATCACAAAGAGATATTATAGCTACAAAATGGTCAATCCTCCCTTTTAGCTTCTCATGAAGGGTGAAATTCCCCCTTCCAATACAAACCTAGAACCCTGTTTTAATAAGGTAAGAGGTGCATAGGATGACCTGGCATGTTGCACAGGGGTGAATGTAACCCTTTCCTATGATGAAAACTTCTTTGTTTTTTATTCTGTTAAGGTTCCCACCCTTTGTGACTAAGCATTCTATGTAGTATATAAAGAGATCTGGGTACTTAGAGTTTAAAAAAAAAAAACAAAAAACAAAAAACTGTTCCTCTCTTTCTCACAAATCCTTTAGGATAGGGAAGGAGGGAGCAATTGTATGGGGCTCCTGAGCTCAGGGAGTCCCCGAAATATCCTTATCATCTGTGTAAATAAAGTGAAATGGGAAAACATCAGGTCCCAGAGAACATGATGTACCGGAGCCTCAAAATTTCCCTCAATGGGCCTGTAGGTAGGCAATTACCTGTAAACAGCCCCTTTAGAAAAAAATAGGTATGGCTCATAGGTAGCAGCAATTACTATGTTGACTCCATAACACTTTCAATGACCATTCAGATTCTGGAAAACTTCTTTTCATATATTAGCCTGGTGGGTGCATTTTGACATATCCCGTCAGGTTACTTCAGTCACATTCTCTTAGAACACTTCAGACTGGATTTGTCAGAATGCAACCTGACTAGGACAAGTCCATAGTGATGTCTCACAAAGTGACATCAAGTCAATTTCTTTCAAAGAAGAGGATTAGAAGTTCAACTAATATGCAGTTTGAAATAAAAAATTAACATGAGAAGAAGGTGTTTTTTCCTTCACTAAAATGACTTGCTTGGTGATGTGAACATTTCTGGTTAGCTGGCAGCTCAGATTACTCCCCCGAGAAGCAGATATTTTTAGCTGTTGGAGCAGGCAGTGAAATCTCACAAATGAACCTGGGAGGTTAAGGTGTTAAAATTCAGGAAAGTAACGAGCAGTGAAGTGTAGGAGATATCATAACTGCTCCTTATGTTCTTTGGGAGTGTGTGTGTGTGTGTGTGTGTAGGCGGGGAGCATTTTAATATTAAGAATAGGAAACTGTCTGAAGGGCCTGAGACCACTCCTCTTGTTTTAGTGTCATGTGCCAAGGTGGTTAACCACAATTGCGATAGGGGGAAGCAGCTTCTTAGAGATTCTGTGTTTTATTAGAGTGAATTTTTTATTCAGCTTCTAAACCAGTCTTTTTTTAAATAGAACAAAACATTAAAACAAAACCAACAATAATGAAACAATCCAGTTTCCAGACTAATTCACTAAATATCTTTTCCTTAATTTACAGTGGCAGAAATAATCTTTTGTCGCCTGAGATCCAACGTAAGCTATAAATGAGCAGCATTGATTCAACCCATTGTACATAGCGGAGAACAGAAAGGTGTTCAGAGGCCCACAGCCACTATATTTCAAGTTTCTGGTACTTAGCTTGCAAGCTCTTTGTGGCAGGGACTGTCTTTTCGTTCTGTGTTTGTACTGCACCTAGCATAATGGGGTCTTGGTCCAGGACAAGGGCTCCTAAGCGCTACTATGATACAAATAATAAATGATGACTGCTATATATTCGATATAAGTAATCGACTGCTAGATTTCTGTTATTTTATCAATGTTTTTCTTAGAAGTACTGATTTAAAAATGATATTGATAACCCAGAGGGCCCTGGTGAAAGAATAAGGCTTTATTGTCCATGTCCTCTAAGAATGATACTAAAGCATAGTCACTACCTGTGGATAGGCCAGGCATTTTAACAGTTGCTGCAGCCATCTGGTAGCTCTGTTTCAGTGTAAAGATTTAGTTGAAACCCTGCATCATAACAGTATTATTATGATCTTTGACATCCCAGTATGTTTCATCAAATATGTATGTACATTTCCAATATTCATAAAGCACAAATGAAGACAATAAAATACCTTTCACAATCAGGGTTCCTGAATTCCTGGCAACTCCAAATTGATTCACTGCTATACAAGTATACACTCCTGCATCTGTTTTGGTAATATTATATATCTTGAGACAGCCATCCTCTAGCATAAAGATCCTAAAAAATATACAGATAGATAGATAAACTTAACAGGATATTGTGCCAACTTCCTGTACAGGAACTGTAATAAAAGTAACATTGCATGGCTAATATTTAGGTACTATTATGATGATTATACTTTCCTACAGCAAACTAAATGTATTCTTCACCTCCATCTATTAACTGTCAACATATAAGGAACATAAAAGTGACATACCAGAATTGACCATCAATCCATCTAGTCCAATTTTCGATGTCCTTCTGTGTTCAATGTTGGATGTTTCAGAAGAAGAAATAAAACCCCAATAATGCAGCTAATTATGCTATATTATACTAGAGGGGATTTTTTTCCCCTGATCCTAGATGCTAAGCCGTTTACGATGTGAAACATGAGGACTGACGGCCTGTGTAATTTTGTCAGTTTTATGAAAAGTTGTTACCAGTCTAGATGAGAGCCTGAAACTCCATCTCACAGACAATGAAAACATAAAATACACAGCTTTGTTATATTGCTCTAAGAAATCACCTTATTAGTGACTATGGTTTACCTTGCTTAGTTATGCACTGATTTGTGAGTATTGACTAGTTTATACTGACTAATATTATGAGAACCTCAAAGATAATGGTGAGATATGTGGAAAGAAAGTTGGAGAAATAGATGCCAGATGAAAGCAGTGATGGTATATCAGAACGGTCTCAAGCAATGTAAACTCCAATTCCTGCATTTTATGTTTCAAATTTTTCACTGATTTTTACCTCTTTGAGTCAATGTGGCATTTCAGAGTATAATCAAGTGCACATTTTGGCCTAAGTTCTTGCTAGTTAAACTTTTAGGGGGCTTGAGCAAGGACTCAACATTGTGTTACCTCGCAGATGATGAATATGGACAGATAACTGTTCTGGGCCAAGGTGTTCAAAACACCGCAGGCCGGCAGAGGTACTCTGGAAAACGAGACCCACACGCAGCTAAGCAGTGAGTTATTGGCTTTATTGAAGGTTAGTGACACACCAGCAACGGGGACTCCAAGCGTTGCTGTCACGGAGGCGGAGAACCCAGCACACCAGAGCTTTGTCTGGGACGGAGTCCAACGAAGGGGCAACCAGCGAGCCATAATAAGAAGTACACAGAAACAGCTCATGAATATATAATTAGGTACTTTCCTAAGGGGGCTTTCCGCTACCTGGCGGTGGGCCATACAAGGCAGACAAAACCAGCCTAAAACCGGTTAGAGTTGGTTCTCCATGTCCTACAGTGACCGGGCTGACTCGAGAAAGCGGAAGTTCCTTAGCTAGGCCATAACAAAGTCTTCCGCAGTCCCTTACAATAACACTATTTTGCTGTGTCATTTTATAGACATACACACAATATGCAACCATCCAGAAGTGGGAAAATTTAATTTCAAATCTGAGTTAAATGGAGCAATAAATACTGGAAATAAAAATTGAGGAAATTTTCTGGCAGGGAGGAAGATATAAATCTGATATAAAAAACACATTTTACATTAAAAAAAAAAAGTAAGCCACACAGCCAGGGTTTTCAATGTTTACAACATAAATTTAGATGATTTAACATTTACATTATTAAAGCAAATGAACAACAACTAGAGCGCAACAGGAAGTTGGTGGTAATATCAAATACATTAAACATATACAAAATATTATTGTATCTTGTATTCCTACATATATTTATATCATGTTTATCTGCATAACATACCATGCACTATGTTCTACTCTGTTACATGGCTACACTTCTAATTTACTTTATGTAGTTGAGAGCCGTTCTGTGTAACTGAATACGGAATCTGGCCCAAGTTTTGATGAAGTACAAATAACAATTAATTCATCTTGTAGCATCACCACACTCTCTGATTTGCATGGAGCTAGAGACATGATTAAGACTGTGTTCAACTAGCTGTCCAATGAAAGGGAGCTCTCACACCTGTGTTTAGTGTGCTGGGTGATCAGCTGTGAGTATAAAAGTTAGACCTGTGTGGCTATGGAGGAGGAAGGCTTTTCTGTCTGCCACTATTGCTGAATCAGCAGGATGCTTTCATATATCCTAGAACTGACTAAACTTACCTTCAGGTCTACATTTTCACCAGGTATAGTTCATGTTGTTTATTCTCGCATTGTTCATCTCCTAAAAATGTGAATTTTTTTTGTGGGGGGAGGCAGAAAAGAGGTCCAAATTCTCTGCTGGTGTAAATCGATCACAACTCCACTGAAATCCGGGAAGGGAGGGATTTTCCAAGGTCCCTAACTGAATTAGGAGTCCAAGTCCCACTCCTACATCACGTAAGTGCTTTAGAAAATGCCATCCATAAATTATACTATACTCAACCTAGTGAACAAAGAAGGACAATGCTAAATCAGCCTAATCTCCCCATGCCACAATGAGGAACTTTGTAGCTAAAATGGGACCTAATCCTTTTGGAAGCCTGACAGAGGAATGACCCAATTTATTTTCTGCTAAGTTGTCACTAGCCCGAGTATAGCCATACTGGGGAGAAAGACATGGCTGCATTCAGATCTTACATCAGCTCAGGGTCTTTAACACCAGTGCTGCCCTCTGTGAGACAGCGGGCATCTATTCTTCTCCCGGCCTCGCTTCCAGTGTTGACCAGTAAGTCATTTCCCTCCCCCTTTCCCCTGTCCCTGACAAGAGGAAGAGGGAATCATGGAAGGCATTGTGACTGTGTTCTTCCTAGGGCTACTCTAGGTGGTGCTGTAGTTTGTGCACTGTCCATTGTGCAGGGCTATGCCTCAGGCCACACTAGCCCATAGTAAGTATTGATGAAAAGGTTACTACATTCTCAAGTCTTTGGATGCCAACACAATCACTGATACACAGCAAAGCCAGGGACTGAAAATATTCCCTTTGAAAAACCAACCAATGTTCTGTGCATCTGCCTTGTTATTCCCTATACACAATGTAATTTTATACAGTAATTTTGATTGCCCCTCTATGCCAAAGTATTTGACAAATGTGACATTTGTTAAAAACAATATGGGCTCTTTTTACAGCACAGCTTGAGTGTCTTTGCTTACAAACTGGGTCAAATGACATCCCTCAGGTTTTATCTTTGATATAGCCAACAGGGTTTGGCCCTAAATTGGCAAGACTTTCATTCTCTCTGCTGCGAGCTTCTCTAGCATTTAAAATGGGTCTACGCCACAGCTGCAGATAACAGCCATTAGAAAATACGGGTGATAAAATAGATTGAGGTGACTAATAAGCAAAGACTATTCATTCTGTATAGTGAAAATCAAAGAATGTTTCACCTGTGGATCACCAGATGGTCACACACTGTATGCCTGAGTTATAACTCAGACTGAGCAGGAGGTCGAGTTTAGAGTAATCAGATATTATGTATTTATTATGTGTGTTGTGGTAGCTCCTGTCAGCTCCAGTCATGGACCACTGTGCTAGGTGCTGTGCAAATATAAAACAAAAAGATAGTCCAAAGAGCATATGAGCTAATGAAATAAAGATATAAATGAATACCTACTGACAGAAAGATCAACTGCTTGGCTATATATAGGATCTTTGCATGCACCAGAGCTGTTCAGCACTTTGTATATCAGGGATTGGGAAGTCAAAGGTGGCTTTCTGTTACCCCACTTGTAGGTCAGCAGAGTTCATTTCAGTTCCTAGTGTAATTTACAGCTCTTCTAAATCACGCCAGGTTGTAATAATGGCCCCCAGATGCCATTATGTGAGCAGGTAGCAACAGAGCACATTGTGTTGTGCGGAGGTGGTATGAGGAACATGTGTAGATCTGGCTACACCACGCTGCATAAGCAGAGCATGCCCCATGCCACGGCATTCCCCTATATAAGGCCGTTTTACATTCCCTTTGTACTGCCAAAGCAGCGTAAAGCAATCGGATAGGGAACTCTAGAATGCACTGACATTTCTACTTGGGTTTATTCACCAGTGCTTAATTTGTGCCCGGGCTGAGCCCCGGCACCTCTGGGCTTGCTGCATCAGTTATGAATGCAAAAAAACTGCTTGACTCCCAGCACCGAATTGCTTGAGCCCAGAGACCTCTTTGATTACAAATTAAGCACTGCTATTCATTTACAATAGATGTGTTCCATACACACAGAATGCTACAAAACAGTCCTCAGCATCCTGCCAACCTTTATTCTAATTAAAGTGTGTTTCGGAACATTACATGGGGACTTCTCACAGGTACTGCAAAAGGTGTAAAGATTTCATTATTAAGACATTCAACACCACATTCTGCCAAAGTGACTGGAGATTGAAACTCACTCTAATGGAAAATTCCTCAAATTTATGAAGTTAATCCAGCTCAGAGAGAAAGATTACTGCTGATGGTTCATTTCCTGAATTTAGCTGTGCAAACTGAGATATCTTTCTATATTCTCTTCTGGAAATCTAGGCCTCCATGGGGTTGAGCACAATATTATGCATATTATGCATGACATCTTGGCTACACACATGTTTATCCATTAGGATTGCTCACTGTCCACTCAGATGTTGGTCAGATAATCCTTGACCTAGAGAATCGCTGCTGATACACAAATATTTAAATAATCAGCCAGTCTGAAACTGGACATGCTTTCTCTACCAAACAAAATATATGCTGGCAAAGAGAAACTGTGACAAAAGCTAATGGAAGTTTGAGAGTGGTTTTAGAATTTGAAGTCACATTACCTAAAAATTAGGAAGCTGGCAGTAAATGCGGGACATAGGCACAATTATTTCAAAGGGTAATGAACACATAATTAGTTAAAAGGAAAGGCAGTTAAAACAAAGAGTATGAGTTTGTTTCTGGAGAAGGATGGGGATACAGAGCATGGCAGAAAATTTAAATACATCCCGAAAAATAAGAGGGTGAAATCTTGGATTTCACTCAGAGGATTGGGCTGGTTGGCCTGTTTCTTGTATTTTTCAGTATGTTTTTTTATATAGTGAAATTGTGGGCCTGATCCAAAGCTCATTCAAGATAACGGGAATCTTTCCACTTATTTCAATTGGCTTTGGATCAAGCTCCCGCAGCAAATGATTAGCAAGAAAAGAAGCTGTGAAAAGTGACCCCATTTTGCTTTGTGAAATGCTTACTATAAAACTAACTTTTCACAAGGTTTGGACAGAATGAAGCTTGGTAATAATAATTCTTGTTTACATCAAAAGTCAAGGTAATTCCAAGTACTTGAACAAGATACTAATGTGCATTAATATTTAAAGTTCAATCTAACACAAGTAACCACGGGATACATTTTCTCCTCCAAGAAAGTCAGTATTTGCCAGCAAATAAACTACCATGTGTCAAAGGACAAAATGAATAAAAGTTAAGGTGAATCTGTTGAAAGCATCTCCATTAAGAGATGTCATGAGACAAGAGGTCAATGGGCTTTTCAAAGATATAATTGGTTTTCTATTTGAGGCCCTATGTCAGCAAGTTACTTGAGCGCGTGCCTAACTCTGAGCATGAACTAGTCTCAGTGAAGTCAATGGAAAGGCTCACTGGCTTAAAGGTAGTCATGTGCTTACTATTTTAATCTGCGTCTGAGCTGTGCTACTGTAGTGTAGGTGAATGACACAAATAGGTGACCATTCCGTGTGGAAATGAAGCAATGAATGAAAATCCTGCTTTATAAACACATAAAATAGACACACACCCACTACAGACTTTAATTAATCCATTATTTCTAGAATTATTGCTTCATCTATGAGATAAACATAATATAACGTCCTATCTCTATAACTGGAGTCCTTAGCTCTGGATGCCTATGACTTTACACTACAAAAGAAAATAAAAAGGACTCTGTAAATTTTCACCTGAGTCCAAATTTTCTTAATGGTCTCCGGTAATAAAAATGGTTTGCCACTTTTGTGCAGGAGACGCAAGTCTGAGCAGCACCAAAAATGTTCATTAAAAGTAAAGTAAAAGCTTAAGAAATCAAGCCTCATCTAAGTAAAAACTTAAGAATTCAAGCAGAGACGATATGTACAACTTTTAATTAACTGTGCCAAACAAATCATCTCCCAAAGTGATATCTCCTGTGAACAAAAGATTGTTGACAGCTATTTCTCTTGATCTTGAGGGCATGAAAGAATGACATGTATTTAACAAGGCTGATAGAAAATAAAAGCTGGAAGAGGTAGCAGATGTTAGCACATTAGATTTTAAACTGTGGCAGAGGTAATGTGTACCCTGCTAAATTATTCAAGGCAAGTTGTGCACTGCTATGTCATTCATTTTACCTATTTACAAACTTGCATCCCTGCTTCACCATTGCTGTACTTCAGTACACCACCAGTCTAATGCCATTGAAATCATTAGTTACACAGGTGTAAAGTTTGACTAACTCTGTAGTGAATCAGAGCCAAAGGTCCAAGTCCTACAGTCTTTACTGTAGCCAATGGGTCTTTTTTCCTTATTAAAGGCTGCAGAATCACAGCCTTTTGATTATAAAAATTGGTGTTGATTTAAATTTACAGCAATTAGGACAATGAGGGAGAGAATTTTTTAAACATTAGATCTGAAATTTTGTGTCCAATTTGTATGCACAATTAGCACAAGTGAATGCACAAGTCTGACAATTGCATGCACAAAGAGGTCTGACTTAAGGAATAGGCACTCTAGGCGTATGACTAGGGACTACAGAACTGGAATTATATGATTAGAATGGAATCTCTGCTTTCATTTTGGGGAGAAGTAATTTCTAGTCCACAGGAATGTGATGAAAAGCTTTAAACTGTGAATCAATCATAATCAACCCAGCAACATCTGCCTGAGTCTGCAGACAGGCTGGAACAACAGTTGAGACTGGTGTGCACAATCCCATGCATTTCAATAGATTGTTAACCACAAGACCAACTACTCTGCTCTGTCTTACCAACATCACCCAAACAGAGGACCCTGTGTGGGAGGAGGGTGCAACAGAGTCAGCACATCCATCCAAGCCCATCAACCCTAGCTGCTGAGATAAAGATAAACTTATAAAGATTGCAGACAATACCAAGCTAACAGGGGGTGCAAGTGCTTTGGAGGACAGGATTAGAATTCAAAATGATCTTGACAAACTGAAGAAATGGTCTGAAATAAATAGACAGAAATTCAATAAGGAGAAACGCAAAGTAATACACTTAGGAAGGAATAATCAATTGCACAAATACAAAATAGAAAATCTCTGTCTAGGAAAGAGTACTTCAGAAAAAGATTTTGGAGGGTTATAATGTATTGCAAACTAAATATGAGTCCATAATGCAAAATTTAAAAAAAAGAGCAAACATAGATTCATAGATATTAAGGTCAGAAGGGACCATTATGATCATGTAGTTTGACCTCCTGCACAATGCAGGCCACAGAATCTCACCCACCCACTCCTGCGATAAACGTCTCACCTATGTCTGAGCTATTGAAGTCCTCAAATCATGGTTTAAAGACTTCAAGGAACAGAGAATCCTCCAGTAAGTGACATCATCCTGGATGTATTAGTAGGAGTTTTGTAAGCAAGACAAAAGAAATAATTCTTCTATTCCACTTAGCACTGTTAAGGACGCAGCTGGAGTATTGTGGCCAGTTCTGGGCACCACAGATTGAGAAAGATGTGGACAAATTGGAGAAAGTCCAGAGGAGAGCCCCCAAAAAAGATGAAAGGTCTAGAAAACATGACCTATGAGAAAAGTTTGAAAAAGTGTGTTTTTTTAGTCTGAAGAAGGGAAGACTGAGGGGAGACAGGATAACGAGTCTTCAAATATATAAATGGTTGTTATAAAGAGGAGGGTGATGAATTATTCTCCTTAACCACTGAGGAAGTAATGGGCTTAAATTGCAGCTAGGGAGATTTAGGCTACACATTAGGAAATATTGCCTAACTGTCAGGGTGGTTAAGCACTGGAACAAATTACCTAGGGAGGTTGTGGAATCTCCATCATTGGACATTTTTAAGAACCGGTTAAACAAACACCTGTCAGAGATGCTCCAGATGATACTTAGTCCTGCCTCAGTGCAGGGGACTGGACTAGATGACCTACTGAAGTCCCTTCCAGTCCTACTTTTTGATGATTCTGTGATTTATCCAGATGCATCAGGGTGCTTTGTGTCATATGTATTTTGTACTGAACAGTGAGTTGCTGGTTAACAATGGACCCCACTATACTTTTTTTTTTCTTAGAAAAAATTAAATCAGGTCACTGCACAAATGACCTTATGGGTTGTGTTTGGTTCTTCTGTATGATGAAATGGGGACTCTACTAACTTATCTTTTATGGAAACTTAGTTTCCTCACCATATTGCATTTTGCCTTGAAGCTTTATCATTCAGTAAAACTCAATTCAGATGTCTGTCTATATTTGCATAAAAGAAATATTTGTCTTCACAAATTGTACATAGATCCTACACCCCAGGTTATGTGAAAAAATAGTAAAAATAAGAGACCTTGCTTTTTAATTAGCAAGGAACAATGCTGTGTTATCGCTTATTATGATTGCTTTATAATATTTTTATTTAAATATTTTAATAACCCTGTTCAGTTAGATATTGTAACTTTGTTTTGATCCAAATAGTAAATACTGGTTTTAATGGTATTTATTTTGTTTGCAGTTAATTGTGCCATTTGATTTCGAAGCTCATTAATATCAGCCTGCAGATAAAGAAAGTCTTCTTTTAAACATAGTTTATTAAATAGCAATACTATTAGCATACAAATGAATACTCTGTATGGGATAAACAGGTACAAAGATCATTAACATATAATATAAACAACTGGATCTAAGATGGAAGTCAGTAGAACCTTTTAACTAAAACCAAAGTTGTCATAAGGCACAATTCATGCACTTAGCTAAATTTAACTCTAAATGAAACTTTATAAGTGTATGCTCTGTGTCATTATCCAAATCATATTGAAGATATTGAGAAGAAATGGACCCAGGATGGATCCCTGTGGGACCCTACTCAATATGCCCTTCCAGCTTGACTGTCAACCATTGATATCAGCTCTCTGAGTATGATTTTACAACCAGCTGTACACCCCTCATAATAAGTTAATTTAGGCTTTATTTCCTTGGGTTTGCTTTCCCCTGAGACGGTCTTCTAAGCCTTACTAAATTCAAGATATATCACGTCTACTGCTTCCCCCCTCTCCACAATGCTTGTTACCCTGCCCCACTCCTAATACCAATTTCCTCTCTTTATGTCTGCCCCAGCTCCTCCCCTATCTGGGATTCATCAGCAAGTAGGCCTTATCAGCCATGACTCTCCTTGAGGTGCACCCTGTCACAGGGTTAGTTGGCCCTTTCCACTTGGTCAGTCCTTGTGTAGCGTAGACATCCCATCACCATACCACACAAATAACTGGTTTAAAGGCCACTGGCTGAAACTCCATTAAAGGCTTAAGTCAGCCTGAATAAAACCATTACTCAGAATCCCCAAATTCCTGTTGTCTCCCACTCCATTAATATTGGCTATCTATAGCATATCCTCACCCCCAATCCACTGCTCTAAACTGCAACTCCCCATACTGGTCTTTCCCAAAGGGGAAAACTGGGCTCCATGTGAGCTCAGACTATGTACACTATATACTCTGCCCCACAGTTCAGACTATGGAGTTGTCAATAACTGTGTGAACCAAAGTGCTCTGATTTAATTCCAGCATGGGGATACTGTGGGTGTGAAATAAGTTTTCTAGTTCACTTTAATGTAGTCCAATTAGAAGATGACTAAGTAATGTGAACTAAGAACCTTTGTGTTTGCACACGCCACATCCACATGGAGGAGTTACAGCTCAATACTTTGCTGAGCATTGATATTCACACTCCCGTAGTCCCAACTGCAGGACCAGCTCTCAGTATTAAGGCTCATCCACACTTGTTATGTCCCCACTTTCTGTCTAGCCCCACCCTATCTTCTCATTCCAAGAGAAGACTATGAAACTGTTCCAGGGTACTTGCCCAACCTCAAAGTTGTGACAATATGTCCCTGTTGAGGTTACAGGGACAAACCATCCCAATGAGTCGAAAGAATAGTAAATATGGCAGGTGACCAGCTTGGCTTAATGGTGAAATCCTAGCGGATCTTAAACATAAAAAAGAAGCTTACAAGAAGTGGAAGGTTGGACATATGACCAGGGAAGAGTATAAAAATATTGCTCGGGCATGTAGGAATGTTATCAGGAGGGCCAAATCGCACCTGGAGCTGCAGCTAGCCAGAGATGTCAAGAGTAACAAGAAGGGTTTCTTCAGGTATGTTGGCAACAAGAAGAAAGCCAAGGAATGTGTGGGCCCCTTACTGAATGAGGGAGGCAACCTAGTGACAGAGGATGTGGAAAAAGCTAATGTACTCAATGCTTTTTTTGCCTCTGTCTTCACGAACAAGGTCAGCTCCCAGACTACTGCACTGGGCAGCACAGTATGGGGAAGAGATGGCCAGCCCTCTGTGGAGATAGAGGTGGTTAGGGACTATTTAGAAAAGCTGGACGTGCACAAGTCCATGGGGCCGGACGAGTTGCATCCGAGAGTGCTGAAGGAATTGGCGGCTGTGATTGCAGAGCCATTGGCCATTATCTTTGAAAACTCGTGGCGAACCAGGGAAGTCCCGGATGACTGGGAAAAGGCTAATGTAGTGCCAATCTTTAAAAAAGGGAAGAAGGAGGATCCTGGGAACTACAGGCCAGTCAGCCTCACTTCAGTCCCTGGAAAAATCATGGAGCAGGTCCTCAAAGAATCAATCCTGAAGCACTTGCATGAGAGGAAAGTGATCAGGAACAGCCAGCATGGATTCACCAAGGGAAGGTCATGCCTGACTAATCTAATCGCCTTTTATGATGAGATTACTGGTTCTGTGGATGAAGGGAAAGCAGTGGATGTATTGTTTCTTGACTTTAGCAAAGCTTTTGACACGGTCTCCCACAGTATTCTTGTCAGCAAGTTAAGGAAGTATGGGCTGGATGAATGCACTACAAGGTGGGTAGAAAGCTGGCTAGATTGTCAGGCTCAACGGGTAGTGATCAATGGCTCCATGTCTAGTTGGCAGCCGGTATCAAGTGGAGTACCCCAAGGGTCGGTCCTGGGGCCGGTTTTGTTCAATATCTTCATAAATGATCTGGAGGATGGTGTGGATTGCACTCTCAGCAAATTTGTGGATGATACTAAACTGGGAGGAGTGGTAGATACGCTGGAGGGGAGGGATAGGATACAGAAGGACCTAGACAAATTGGAGGATTGGGCCAAAAGAAATCTGATGAGGTTCAATAAGGATAAGTGCAGGGTCCTGCACTTAGGACGGAAGAACCCAATGAACAGCTACAGACTAGGGACCGAATGGCTAGGCAGCAGTTCTGCGGAAAAGGACCTAGGGGTGACAGTGGATGAGAAGCTGGATATGAGTCAGCAGTGTGCCCTTGTTGCCAAGAAGGCCAATGGCATTTTGGGATGTATAAGTAGGGGCATAGCGAGCAGATCGAGGGATGTGATCATTCCCCTCTATTCGACATTGGTGAGGCCTCATCTGGAGTACTGTGTCCAGTTTTGGGCCCCACACTTCAAGAAGGATGTGGATAAATTGGAGAGAGTCCAGCGAAGGGCAACAAAAATGATTAGGGGACTGGAACACATGAGTTATGAGGAGAGGCTGAGGGAGCTGGGCTTGTTTAGCCTGCAGAAGAGAAGAATGAGGGGGGATTTGATAGCTGCTTTCAACTACCTGAAAGGGGGTTCCAAAGAGGATGGCTCTAGACTCTTCTCAATGGCAGCAGATGACAGAACGAGGAGTAATGGTCTCAAGTTGCAGTGGGGGAGGTTTAGATTGGATATTAGGAAAAACTTTTTCACTAAGAGGGTGGTGAAACACTGGAATGCGTTACCTAGGGAGGTGGTAGAATCTCCTTCCTTAGAGGTTTTTAAGGTCAGGCTTGACAAAGCCCTGGCTGGGATGATTTAACTGGGAATTGGTCCTGCTTTGAGCAGGGGGTTGGACTAGATGACCTTCTGGGGTCCCTTCCAACCCTGATATTCTATGATTCTATGTACAATACTTAGCTCCTCGTGTGTCTGTGAAGGATCAAATTACCCAAACTACAAATGGAGATAACATTCCATCCTACAAATGAAAAATAACTAGCCAGCCTGCTCAAAGAAAAATAAATAAATATAGAAACCACGAGCAATTCCTGCAAAAGTACACCAAGGAAGCCAACTCCTGTTCCTCTTCCCCTCCCCCCCTCCCCCCCCACACACATACTCACTCACTCCTTTTTCAGGCAATCTATGTAGGAAGAAAAAAATACTCCCAACTACAAATTTAGCAATCAATATTACGCAGTATAGCTAATCAAGGACCAATTCAAGTGTCACCAACCTGTTCAGTACCACCCACCCAGCTGACTGCCACCTTATTGAAAGCTGCAGCTACAGTGAGAAGGTTACCTTCTAATAGCACAAGGGAGGAGGAATAATCCTCCCATGCTGTCAACAGTCATACACCAAAACTCATAGTCTGGCCAAGAGAGGTCGAAGGCTTCTTCAGTATGGTTCTGCCAATTGAAGGGGACACAGTGAAACATAGTCCTTACAGACCTGGGAACCTGAGCCAAGAGTCCACAGTAGGAAGAAATATAATATAGCTTTCTACTGAGAGGGAAAGAATCGGCTTCCACTGGTTATTGAATTCTATAGTGAAAGTAGAAGTGTAAATGTCAAATATAATTGTCAGAAGGATAGCCTGCCAATTTCCCCTATTTGCTAGAAAATCCTGCTGTTTTTGAAAGACATTAACAATGCAGGAGCTCCAGAGAAAATCTCACTTACCCTCTTACAGAGTGCCTACACAGCTATTATTAGATCTAATTCCACCACTGATCACTATTTTTCATGATGTTTCAGGCATTATTATGAGTTCAGATACTGCCACTGATAAGACCAAACTCAGTCCTGATGTAAAGTTAGACCATTAATACAGGACTTAAGAGGGATTTTAAATGGTGAAGTGAGCCTTATGTGACCTTTTGAGTGGGAGTGAATTCACTCCCAGAGAGATTCTTCCTTCCTCCAGGACATACTTAGAGTCAATATAAAATCAAAACTGTTGCTGTCTCACAAATATTCCATATTTACTGTCTGTACAACCAGCAAGTAACATTTATCCACACCTCAGAAGTAAAAGGCCTGATTTGCAGTCCCTGGACACTTACTGTCATGAGCACTTTGTCTACAAACACACACAGTCAACTGCATGTGTAATTTGGTGCACTAATATCTGTTCATGCAGTTGAAAGATTCCAACACCCGAATAATGAAATATTTATAATGAAATCACACTGGTCAAAATGGAATTTGTGAATGAAAATTGTAGCATCCCTAACAATGGGAGAGGGACAGAGGATGAGAGGCAAACATGCAGGTCTGCATTTCTCTCTTATGAAGAACTCCTTGTTGCCATCAGTCTTCCTGCCTGATTTCAACATTTGACTCTCTCTTTCTTCCTCTCCTCACAATTTCCCACACTCATCCTTGTGATTTCAGATTGGTACTGATGACTCATCCAACCCTTAGCTGTACACCAGACCCTTGCCCTCACTTCTTCATTTGACCTGCAGCTCTGGTTCAATGCTCCGACTCCAACAGGGCCATTAACTTGATTTGGTCTCCCACCAAGTGTTGCTCTTTCTCTGATCTCTCTGTTGCTGAATTCCCCATCTCTGACCAGCACCTAGCCTCTTTCAGCATCATTTATCAGCCCCACACTCATGCCCTGCCATGAAGCCTTTCCATGACTTCCAACCCACCAGAAACAATGACTTCTCATCAGTGTTCAGCCCCCTATTCCGTGCCCTCTCTTCCCTTTCTTTGATTGATATGATTGCCAATTATCTTCATTCCTCACTTTCCTTCATTTTTCCCCTCTCTCTCATCACAAAGTAAGCCCTGCCAACCCCCAGCCCTGGCTCACCCCCAACATCTGCTTCCTCAGCTCCTGCTCTCACGCTGCAGAGCATCTCTGCTAGCAATCCCATGACAGGGCTGATTTCTTCCACTTCAGATTTGTTCTTTCCTCATTTAGTTCTACCTTCTTGCTAGCTAAACAATTCTACGTCTCCAACTTAACAGAATCCCCCACCCGCAATCTCAGCTGACTATTCGCAGCATTTGACTCACCCCTCAACCTGCCCCCAACTTATGCCTTCACTTCTCTCTCTGCACAAGATCTCAGTGACTTCTTCTGAAAGAAAACTGACAAAATCTGACATGACCTCCCCTCAGGCTTCCCTTCCTTCCCTCTTTCCCTCTGACAACTTTTATTGTTATTATTTTTATTACCGTATCACCTAACAGCCCCAATCATGGACCAGGACAACATTGTGCTAGGCACTGCACAAACTCAGAACAAACACACAGTCCTTGCCCAACGTAGCTTGCAATTTGTGCATAAGGCAAGATAAAACACATGGATACAGACAGACCACTGAATACAAGGAAACAAGGAGACAATATTAGTGATAGGCAGTGGTCATAAAACTCCAGTAGCCTAATTATTGTCACGTTTTTTGGAGGCATTATGGGAAGGGAGAGTTCTGAGGTAGGATTTGAAGGCGAGTAGTATATAGCTATGCAGATATTTACAGGAAGCCTCTCCCAAGTATGAGGGGCACCTATTCTTTCTCCATAACATCGCTAATATATAGTCTTTCCTATCCATCCGCACAGCTAACACGCTCACCCATGCTCTTGTCATCTCATGTCTCAGTTAATTCAAGATCCTTTTTTTGGACATTAACAAATGAAATCTTTCCCCCTTGAGTCCCATACTCCATGGTTCTGCAAAGATCATTTTCCTAGCCCATTGCTTTGATCAGGTCACCCCTCTCTTTGCATCCCTCAACTGGCTCCCCCTTCTCTGTTGCATCAAACATAAGCTAACTATTTTCACTTTCAAGGCCCTTCCTGACCTATCTCCACCTACCTATCATCTCTTATTATCTTATCTCTACTTCCACCTCCAATCATCCCATGATGCAAGCCTCCATTGACCATAAACATTCACAATATTAATTCATTACCCTCCTTAAAACTCTCCTTCTCCATGACGCAGAGCTCCCAGTTATGGATTGGATTTAAAGCCCATTGAAGTCAATGGAAAGATTTTGTTTGGCTTTGGCTCATGCCCTAAATATCAATGATATTAATATTCATGAATCAAGGGCTGAGTATGAAGCTCAGAAAGAGTGACCGGGGGGGCTCATCAATGACACTCACAGGATTCGAGCTTGTTACAACTCTATATGAAATGGTAAGAGTGGCAGATTGTTTGGGACATTTTCAGCAGGTGCTGCATCCCCCTTGGTATAGCTCACCTTAACAAGGCTCCCAGCAGCTGAATCGGAACTTTTTTACAAAGACAACACACAGAAGGTAAATTGTAACGTGACAATTATTATGCAGGTTGTCAGTCTTCCTTAAGCATGAGAACATATGGTTCATTTGCCTATTTGACGCTCGCACTAGCTGCTGTACTAAACACGTTACGTTAAGAAGTAGTGATATAAGATAAAATTAGGTTTATTGGCTTGTTCCATTATGAAGCTCTCTAAGGAGGGGGAAGGTGAAGAAAAGGCTCTTTTCCTATTGCTTTCTGTTGCACTATTGTTTTAATATCAGCAGGCTGCTAACATTTCATTGGGTCAAGTAGCTATCTGGGTGCCATTCTGCATTCTCATTAAGTTTCAGTGCAGTGGTTTCAGATGGAAAGAGCAGCAAAGGAAGAAAGGGAAACAATGAAACACAAGTGATAGGATAAGAAAAAAAGGAGGATCTTCCCTTTTATTTTCCTATCCCTGCTCATTCTTCTCCTATTATCAACAAATATTTCTGTTCTATATTTGCGGGAGGAGGAATTAATGATTTAGCCATATCATACAAAAACACTTTTTTTCTGTTTATAGGATCTCAGCAGGGTGTTAAATAGCAGCCACTAATGTTAGTCATTTTTAAATCAGCAGGTTCAGATAACTTGAATGCAAGAGTTTTAAGAGAGCTGACTGAGGAGCTCAATGTTGATTTTCATTCAACACTGGAGCACTGGAGAAATTCCAGAAGACTGGAAGAAGGGCAATGTTGTGCCAATATTTAAAAAAGAGTGAAGATGATGACTGCGGTAGTTATTGGCCTGTCAGTCTGGCACTGATGCCAGGCAAGATAATGGAGCAGCTGATATGTGATTCAATTAATAAAGAATTAAATGGTAGGCAATACAATTAATTCCAATCAACATGGAAAATAGATCTGTCAAAGTAACCTGCTATCTTTCTTTGAGGTAATAACGCTGACGTAATATACTTAGATTTCTTTAAGGAGTTTAACTTGGTATCACACGACATTTTGATTAAAGAACTACAGCAATATAAAATCAACATGGCACACATGAAATGGATTACAAGCTTGCTAACTCAGAGAACTCAAAATGTAATTGTACATGGGGAATTGTAAATGGGGGTGTGTTTCTGGTAAAGTCCTGCAGGGATTGGTTCTTGGCCCTATGTTAATTAACATTTTTATCAATGATCTAGAAAAAAACATAAAATTATTACTGATAAAGTTTGCAGATGAGACAAAAATTAGAGGCGTGGTAAATGATTGATTGATACAGAGCGATCTGGATTTCTTGGTAAAATGGGTGCAAGCAAACAATATGCCCTTTAATATGGCTAAATATAAATGTGTATATCCAGGAACAAAGAATGTGATCATACTTATTGTACAGGGGACTAAAAAGATTTGGGGCATGTGGTGGATAATCAGCTGGAACATGAGCTCCCAGCGCAAAACTGTGGTCAAAAGTGCTAATGTGATCCTTAGATGTATGAATAGGGGACACCTCAAATAGGAGTAGAGAGGTAATTCTACCTCTTAATTTGGCACTGCTGCTACCATGCCAGAACGCTGTGCAGTTCTGGTGACCACAATTTAAGATAGGTGTTGAAAAATTGGAGAAGTTTTAGAGAAGGGTAATGAGAATAATTAAATAATTAGAAAACATACATTATAGTGATAGACTTGAGGATGAAAGAGAAGTTAAGGGGTGATTTGATTACAGTCTATAAGTATCTACATGGCGAACAAATATTTTATAATGAGCTCGTCAGTCTAACAGGGAAGTATAACAAAATCCAATGGCTGGAAGTTGGAATGAAACAAATTCAGTCTGAAAATAAAGTATACATTTTTGACAGTTAGGGAAATTAACCATTGGAGCTATTTACCAGGTTCATGGTGGATTCTCCATCATTGGCAATTTTTAAAACAAGATTGGATGTTTTTCTAAAAGATAAACTCTAGAAATTTTTGGGGGAAGTTTTAAGGCCTGTGTTATAGAGGAAATCAAACTAGATGACCACAATGGTTCCTTCTGGCCTTGGGATTTATGAATCTCTCTTCTCTCTCATCATCTTCACCCATTCATGAACATAAGAACGGCAATAGTTGGTGAGACCAATGGTCCATCTAGCCCAGGATCCTGTCTTCTGACAGTGGCCAATGCCAGGTGCTTCAGAGGGAATTAATAGAACAGGCAATCGTTGAGTGATCCATCCCTTGTCATCCACTCCCAGCTTCTGGCAGACAGAATCTAGGGATACTCAGAGCATGGGGCTGCATCCCTGACCATCTTGGCTAATAGCCATTGACAGACCCATCCTCCATGAACTTATCTAATTCTTTTTTGAACCCTGTTATATTTTTGGCCTTAGCCTTGCCTGGAGTCTTTCTGTCTCCCTTCACCCCAGCACTCCAGGCAGAGCTAGTGCTCCTTCTACTTTGCAATCCTCCCTCTTATCTTAAGGGAAAGAGAGACTGATAAGGAAAGAAAAATGATTGAACCTAGAGACAAATCTTGGAATAATCTGAGCAATTTCCCAACATTCTTATGAAAGGACAACTTTTCAGACAACGTTTTTTGTCACAGTCTTTGGATTTGGGTGTTAGTGTCTTTGGGTCCCACATTCCTTGCTGTTAGACCAAAGGCCCTATTTCTGGAAACACTTCTGCAAATACTTAGTTTTTCATTTGTGAGCAGACCCACTGAGTTCAATGACACTATTCAGAGGTGCAAAGTTAAGCGTGTGGAGAAGTATTTGTAGAATTGAGCCTAAAATTGTACATAATTCACAGCAAACAGGATAACAATAGAGTCATTAACAGATAAATATATTATCAAGGTCTATAAATCCCTTCTTCTTACATATTTTCCCACAAAACATCATTTGCCATCCTTCCATATAAAGAGAGAAGCCACTGCGCTCATACAGTGAAACATAGTTTTACAACTCAAATACTCATTACTGTTATCAGCATGCCCTTGAAAGAGATGTAATGATGATGTTGTCAGTTTAGCAGAGTATGTTAAATGTTTAGTGCTTTCTGCTAGAAGAAAAATCAAGGTGATTCTGTCCAGCAATCTGAGATTTTGCATGCATTTTGATATCTCAATAGATGGTTTCAGAACGAGCAATACATGGGCACCGGAAATAGGCAGGCAAATCTATGTATTTGATTTCTATCAGTTCACTTGTTAGCTAAGAATACAACTGAAGTGATTAATCAAATTTAACAGATGCGGAATCAGTTCCATTGGTTCCCTAAATCAAATTAGAATGTCATGAAGAGATAAGCTTAATCTGTATTCATGTTGATTTACAGTGATGCTGCCTAAGATATCTAAAACTGTTCTGACTGCTAATGCCAACACTTCAACTGCTCTCTTTAAAAACTAGAAGGGGAAATGAACTTTCTTCTTTACAAGTATACACACACTGATAAGATACTGGGTTAAAGGGAAGCATCAAAGCTATGAAAAATTACTACTGAAGGAGGAGCAAGGATAAAGGAGAACACACTGAAACCAGGCCCCAAAATTGAAAATACACAATTCCAAACTATTTTGTAGGTGCACATATGTTCATTAAACATTTTGTTAGAAAAACCCGAAGCCAGAAGTGCTGAAATACAGTGAGAATGGTTGTTCCCATGTAAAACTGTAAAGTCAGCACAGAAGGTCCCATCCCACCCCACTGGTAGCAGAGGGTGCAAGAGGCAGTGTGGTCTATTGGCTGGGTTACTAAACTAGGTGTCAGGAGCTCTGGGGGTCTATTTCTCTCTGCCACTGCTCTCATGTGTGACCTTCAGCACATCACTTTGCCTTTTCTTTGCTCCTCAAACCCTTTGTTGATATTTCAACATTCATTTTCATCACAAATCAAAGCAAAACAGTGATATTTTGAATTATTTTTGTGGAACAGACATTTCAAAAAGGAAATGTTGAAATGGTTTGTTTCACCATTTTCAATCAAAATGAAATATTGTGATATTTTGACATTCTGAAATCAAAACATTTCATTTCCATTTATTGAACTAACCTGAAATGCCTCATTTCAAGTCAGTTCAATAATAATCTGCATTTTCCCATTGTGGTGCATTGCCTCTTGGGAGCTGTAGTTTAAGAGCCTGAAGCCTCTAATCTCCCCTGAAGGTCAGATACCCTGGCCAGCCTACATCTTGCATGATGCATCTGAAATCATGTGATTCCCATGATGTACCATGCAGCTTGGTCAGAAGGGAGTCTGCATTGCATTGTATGAGATGTAATCCTCCAGGGAGCATAGTAGCCATTGGTGAACAGGAGAGAATGGGGGCCTGACCTACAAGAGACATAAAGCAATGTGCTGATAGGGAACTGCACTTCAATGTTTTCTTGAACTGATTCAAAACTAAATATTTTGAGTCAGTTAAACAAAATGAAATATTACACTTTGGGTCAATTCAACCAGACACAAAACATTTTTTTTCTCCACAAACACACACAAAAGATATGTTTTTGGCAAAACTGAAATGTTTTGATTTTGTGGAAACTGCATTTTCCCTTGGCATATATGTTCACTGAAAATTCCTGACCAGCTCTTCTGTTTTGTCTATTTACAGTGTCTCTTGTTCTGTGTCTGTACAGTGCCTGGCACAATTGGCTCTGATTTTGGTTAGAGCCTATAGGTACTATTGTAGTACATATAAATAAAGCCTTTAGGGGCTGAGGGCTGGCCCAACATCAGTCTGGTTGAGGACACCTGGTTGAGGTGTTCCCTGAGTTGGGTAACACGCAATACTTCTGTGCTGTAGGACTGGACCTAATACTTGTAGGGTCAGGGTTAAATTATGTTATCAAACATGCAGGTGGTTTACACTGTTGCTGACTATCTTGTATCTGTTCTATGAACAGTGAATTTCAGCTCTGAGGTCTCTCAACACAGCATCTTCCATGAGCCCTAAATTCATTAGAAAACCTTTGTCTTAAAATGGAAACTTATGATCCCTTTCTTCCTCCTCCATGGTATCTATGTTTGGTATTTTTTTCTAGCTAAAAAAACACCCCCAACCACAGTATCTTTCCCCTCTTCCTCAATTAGCAAAAAACAACACCCCCCTTCCAAAAGAAACCTCCAAACCACCCAAAGCATCAATAGCAAACAAAAATCTAAGGAGACATGTCTACTCATCAGATGTTATAAATATTTTAACTTTTGACATGCTGGGCCTGACCAGGGTCTGAGTCACATCACTGTAAATAAGGACCAATTGCATCAAGACCAAATGTATTATTTTAGCATAAAAATGGTGTAAATGGTGTCAATGAGAACGAGGCCCTCATACTCTCACAATATTGTGCAAGCTAGATTTTTCCAGACACAAGGAATTGATAATATCTGTACATCAGAACACAGAACCCTGGAAGAACCCTCCTGCTAAGAAGGCTGGTGGCATAGTTCAAATGAAATACCTTGCTATAAACAGATTGAAATCCTTTACTTAATGAAACCTTCTGGGTCACTACACACCATATTGGAAATGGGAAGATCTCTCTGAGTTTAAGACTGCAAAGGTCAGCTGTAAGATTTTAGCAATTACTGGATAATCTTTATTAGACAGCGATAAAAGTCTGCAATGACAACATCTGTTCAGTTGTCTAAGTTTTCTTTAGATAGGTTATTAAAAGCCAGCATCTAATTCTTCTTCTAAAGGATTTCCTCATATTCCTCCTCTGATAAATGGCAATAATGTGCATGGTAAATACTGAAAACCTTATATAAAATAATGGTGAAAATCCAACAAGTATTGGAGCTTTGATTTTGGATAGATAATGTCCGTCATGTCTGTAGTGATGGAACTGGAATAAAATTGTAGCTTACAAGTCAGACTGGGAATAGATACTGTAAAATAATGCTTCGCTTTGTAAATTGCTAGACCAATTTTTTGTCCAGTTGCGTTGTTTCCTAAAAAAATAAAATATCATAAATAAATCTGGAGTTTTAAAATTATGAATATTTTTATTACTGGTTATTAATGCATTGAAGCAGCTGTACAATTAATATAATCCTTCCTCTTGCCTTATTAAATGATTTCTATGCTTTACCTCAGCAGGCTTCCTGTAAGAGAAGGGGGAGTGATTTGCACATGTATGTATAAAGAAAAGGAGTACTTGTGGCACCTTAGAGACTAACCAATTTATTTGAGCATAAGCTTTCGTGAGCTACAGCTCACTTAGAACTTTAGATCTAAAGTGATGCAAGTATGCATCCGATGAAGTGAGCTGTAGCTCACGAAAACTTATGCTCAAATAAATTGGTTAGTCTCTAAGGTGCCACAAGTACTCCTTTTCTTTTTGCAAATACAGACTAACACGGCTGGTACTCTGAAACCTGACATGTATGTATGTGTTTACAGCATTTTGGGATCCCTTACCCTTGTATTCAGGAAACAGCATCTCTCACAGATGACCAACTGGGATAAGATTCCCATCTACCAACTTGTTTTAGCTGAAAATAACTTGTAATATATAGCAAAGTTTTCATTAGGTCCTGATCCTGCACCCTTGAGGTCAATGGCAAAGCTCCTAATGACTGGTGCAGGATCAAAGTCTAGAGTTCAAAACTTGCTTTATCTGAGGTACAAATCACTCTTTCCCCCCATTTCCTCATTATTCACAGTTTGAGCAAACATCTATAATCAAGGTTTGAAAATAGTCTTATAGACAGAACAAGAAGGTGGGTCTCAGTTGATTAGTCAGTTCTGCCTAATAATCTCTTTGTTTTTATATGTAGGAGATAAAATAAATAAGAGGTAACATTTTCAGATCATGTGATATTAAAAAAAGGAGTAGCTGTACATGATAATACTATGCATAGCCATCAGAAATAGATCAAATCATGAGCAAGCACACAATGAGGGGAAAATGAGATTCTTTTCTCCTTCAAGGCAAAATATTCTCCAAAAGTTTGGTAGCCCCATCTCCTTAACAAAGGATTTAATTTGTCTAGATCATCCTAAAGGAGCTATGTGGTTTGATTATTTAGCAACTTGTCCATCATCACATTCCTGTCAGAACTGTGAATGATATTTTTTCTCAGATAATATGATGACCAGCTTTTCAGAAAGGTTAGGAAAGGGGTCCGTGGAGATTATAAATGCTGCACAATAAAATAGGAAAAGAAACTCAGGTAACCTTTAGTTAAAGTAGTTCAAATTTTTGTGTCCTGCTAGAATTAAAATATACATATAAAAAGCTAGAGGGGATGTTTCCCCCCTTTTTTTATAAGTAAAGATACATATGATTTTGCTAGGTGAGAAAAAAAAAAAAAAACCCTGACAAGTCTTTACTTCATTTTCTGTATGCTACCTCACATGCTATGGTACTTCTGGAAGAGTTCTACTACAGACAACCATCTCTATCATCTTTAAAATTGTGGCAACAGCTACTTTATCATTTAACAATCAAGAGAAGGAGCAATTTACAAGCGATTGTTGGTTATTATGTTACCTTATGTCCAAATGATACGCTTTAACTGCATGGGAGGAATGGGGGGGCTGGTGAATTCAAACACCCAACTATTGCCTTTTTAATGGAAATTATACTTCTTTGGCTTATTTTAGTGAAAGTGCCTGGAGCTGTTCAGGATGGATGCCCATAAATGCAAGATTATTATAATTATTATTAATAATTTAACATTATCAGGGAACATATAAGTCTAAGTAAATATTATGGCTGTGTGCATGTATGTTTAATTTTATATATCTATATCATTATTAACATTATATATATTGTATATATATTGTGTATATATATATATATATATATATATATAATGTTAATAATGATATAGATATAGATATAGATATATAAAATTAAACATACATGCACACAGCCATAATATTTACTTGGATTTATATATATAACATGCTCATGCACATGCAGATCAGATGGGACCCTCATTGCCAGTGCAGACCTTGGTGCTGTAAAGTGTAGGCTGTCTTTATCTCCTTATTACTGTACATAAGGAAGCCCAATCATTCTCTCTGCATATTACAGAAGCAGCATTTTGGCCAGGGACTTAGTTACTTTTAGATTATACACTATGTTCAACCATCTGAAAGATATGGCTAAACACTAATTAAAATGATACTATGGTAAGTAATAGCTGAATGTTTTCCCCATAATTTAAAGATTGCTTCTTTGCTATTGTCTCAGAGGAAAAATAATTAGGAACTTCTGTTGTTTAATAGCATCTTATATTACAGTCTCTGGGCCATGTTCTCTACTGACTTTATCTTGTGTAATGATTTGCACCTGTGCAAAGTAGATGCAAAGTGCTCTCTTTTTGATTTGGTGGTGTTTTACACTCACTTTGTACAGGTGTAAATGAGTACACAAAGTGCAAACAAATGGAGAATCAGGCCCTCTGTTCCTATATTTAATGCCATTATACACAATTGCAATATTGAATATGGAGACACATCTCCACATTGTACATTTGGTTGGTGTAATGCCAATGAATTATAATTTAAAAGAGTGTTATGGAAATTTAAGTATAGATAACAGGATTTATTAACCCTGAAATAGATAGATAGATGTTTCCCTGTATGGGTGATTGAAAATCTTAGGTAGATCTCTCCTTAAAATCTTAGGGTCTGTCTACACTGCAGCTGGGAGGTATGATTCCCAGAGCAGGTAGTCAGACTCATGCTAAACCTGCTCAAGCAAGTGTGCTAAAAATAGCAGTTTAGCTGTTGCAGCACAGGCTGGTCAGCCAAGCTAGGACCCAGGGTGTCAGGCAGGCATGAACATGGGTGGCTCCAGGTAAACAAAGGAGTTTGTGGTGGAGGACTCCTGCAGAAGGGCCAGCACATGGCAAGTGACTCTACTGCTTTGCTGATCCACTGCCAAAATTTCTTTGCTTAAGTATTAAAGGCACAGACAGTGAATGATGTAGCCATGGGTCACAGTACAGCCTATAAAGCTACTGTGCAGTTGATCTGGAGCCAGGAGGTAGATTTCATCCACTCAAACCTCCACTGATCTCCCTACCATGAAGCTGATTCAATCAGGCTTTGTATGGGGTAAGAAGAGATGGCCCAGAGAATATTGCAATGCTATAGCTGTTCAAGAAAGCAAAGCATGTGTCCCACAGACAGAATTTACAGTTACCCAAATATATTTAACCCAGCTTTGTTGTCAATCAGCTTTTTATCTAGAATGGTATGGCTAGAGTTCATGATGAATAGGCCTGCAGCATTAGAGTATTCCAGCAATGAGCTATCAAAAGTGATACTTACCAATGTTCAGATACCAGAAAAAAAACAAACAAACAAAAAAAAAACCAAACAACTCAGCAATCAGTTTACCAAAGTACCTTTTGTTTTGTCGCAGAACATTGGTGCCCTTTTTCCAGTTGATAATTGCCCTGGGAGAAGCATTTGGTTTACATTCAATGGTAACTTCACCCCCAACTTGAGCAACTGACATTTGTTTCACAGGATTATTGGAAAAATCCGGGGCTGAAGCTTCAAAAAAGAAAAGGAAAGGAAAAAATGAAGAAACTCATGATATAGCTGACAAAGCAAATTAATTTTCTGAATTTTTCTTTTTGCTGAACATAGTGGGTGAATCCAATTGCCTTTTTGCCTTTGCAGATTTGAATTCAAGTTTTTTATTTGAACTCTAGGAACTTAAACCTGTTTAGAAGTCTTCTATTTATATTGCCTTTTGTGAATTTTGTCCACCTGGAAACAAAAGGATTAGATGGGTTTCATGAACTTTACCAGATGACAGGTTTCAGAGTAGCAGCCGTGTTAGTCTGTATTCACAAAAAGAAAAGGAGGACTTGTGGCACCTTAGAGACTAATAAATTTATTTGAGCATTAAATAAATTTGTTAGTCTCTAAGGTGCCATAAGTACTCCTTTTCTTTTTTCTAAAAGGATGAGAATAGCCCAACTTTCTGTGGTAGGCTTTGCTTTGGTCAGTCTGAGGACTGGAAGGAATGTTTATTTTAGATCAGGAATGAGGTGATTTAGCAGGGCTCTAACAGACTGCACAGTGAGTGTGTACCTAGACAGAGTCAGATAGGCTTGTGTAGCCCATGCTAAAGACCACACTATTGCATCTTCAATTTATTTTTAGCAAACTAGCTGGATTAACAGCTAAAGCAGATATGTCTACAGGAACTACAAATCGATATGCCCAGCTGCAGTGTAGACATACCAAAAGCTTGAGCAGAATTAACTGCATTAAGCCTGAATCTAGTCCATTGTATTCATTGCTAGAGTGTAGATTATTCATTGCAAATAAATTTTTCAATTTTTTTTTCCTGTTCATGATCTGATCTTGATATATGAAATCCATTCATTATTCACAGGTATTTGTCAAATAATTTGTGGGTGAAATTCAATATTGCTGCGAGGAGCAGCACAAGACCTACGCAACATTTAGTGCAATTGGAGGTCGTGTTTTGATGGTTGAAGTGGGACCTGATTGTTGTATAGGCTGCAAAATGACTCTCTGTACAGGGATGAATTTCACCACATGTGAACAAATTGCAGCCTGTGGGTGTTGTTGAGATTCATATTGAGATTACATGCACTAATTGTGCTGTTTGCTTAAATCACATGACATTTTTTGCTCGCTTGAAATGATGACTGGTGTTTTTAAATTGAAGAATAACAAATACTAATTCCAGTAAGTAAGGAATAACACACAATAAGCACCCTTGTTCACCCACAGAAATGCTGCTCACATGAAAATACTGATAAAGAACATCCTTTCTCCCAAACATTCACGCAAACAAAACACGTTTGCCCAAACGTTTGCGAACAGTAAGGGATAGCTGAACTAAACAGCCTTGTGGAATTCAAATAGTCCACAAAATCTGTGTTTGAAGTATTCAGTCAGCTCTCTTCATTTCTTCATTTCAGAATTTCGAAATTAGTTTTACATTCTAGCTGACTCATTTACTTACCTATCACTCTTAACTCAGCATTGGCGTAAATTGTATTGTATTTGTTTTCCGCAACACACTGATAGAGGCCAGAATCTGATACATTCAGCATAGTTATGGTAAGAGTTCCATTTTCTATTTGAATTCTCTCCTAATAAAGGAAAAACAAGCAAACATTTTGTCTGAAGAAGTGAACATAAAAGCTGGTGGTCATGAGTCAGAAGCTGAGATTTTGTTACTTTTGAATGCTTATTAAAACACTATGAAAATTAAAAAAAAAATAAAGAAAGAAGCCAAGTAGCTTAGCTCAGATATATATCTTAGAATAAAGGTTACATGATGGCTGTAATGATATAAGAGGAGTTAAGCAAAATTTTTCTCATGAAAATTTTTTGGGGAGAAAAATTCAGATTCAGCAACACCAACATATTTTGCAAATTTGTCTAGATGTTGATTTAATTGTTTCAGCTAAAAAAAACTTAAAAAGAAAAATATTTTATTTTTCTATTTTAAATGACCTTTATTTTAGAAACTTTCTTTAATTTATTTTAATAAATACACACATAAAAAAGTTTGCAAAAAGAAAAGGAGTACTTGTGGCACCTCAGAGACTAACAAATTTATTTGAGCATAAGCTTTCGTAAGCTACAGCATCAGATGCATCCGATGAACTGGGCTGTAGCTCACAAAAGCTTATGCTCAAATAAATTTGTTAGTCTCTAAGGTGCCACAAGTATTCCTTTTCTTTTTGCGAATACAGACTAACATGGGTGCCACTCTGAAACCTATAAAAAAGTTTGAAAAAATTAGTCAGGGGTCAAATGTTTTGATTTCAATTTTTCATTTGCCAAACATTTTTAAATAATTGTTTTTAGCTTGACCCAAAATGAATTCTTTGGCAATTTATTAAAATTGCCAGCAAACCAAGGAATTTATTATTCGGCCAGCTCTAGCTTTAAGGCCCCAGTTCATCCAAGCACTTAAACATATGTTTAACTATGGGCACATGCTGAAGTCTCATTGTTTAAAGGCATTGCTGCATTGCGAGCTAAAGGCTTATGCTTAACACGAAGCGGAGACCAAAGCAGCTGCATCAGGGACAGATGCACCATGACAGGAGGTGGAAAATGAGACCCCGAGGGGTTTACCCCCTTCAGCACTTGAGAGACAGAAATCTGAAGGGAGACCCCTCCCCATGTAGTCCACCCTTCCCCTCCATCCATGTGGATTTGGAGAAGAGAAAAGCTCCAGTGTATAGCCAGAAACTCAGCAGGCAGGAGCAGATACAGAAGAAGAAGCTGCATTAGGGGCCTTTGGACATTTATGATGTCAACAGACTGTTTCCCAGTTTTTACTTTGCACATTCTCTCCTCTCTGTTGGTTGGCTGTTTGCTTCGACCCCTCACACACCCTCTCTAACAGTCACTCATGCCCTCCTTAACAGTCACTTACCTCAGTCTCACTCCACCTGCCCATAATACTCCCTTCATTTCTCCTTCTCTCCTCTCCTCCCTTCTCTTCACCTTCCTCTCTTCAATGATTTCTCCACTTCCCTTGCTGTTTACCTAATTCCCTCCAAATAAACCTTTCCTCTTGTTTTCTTTAAATCATGGAACTAATATGATGTTTGCCAATATTCACTCTGCCTGTATGTTCTCTAGACTTTCCCTTAATGATTTAAGGATTATGATCAAGGGCTACCTTATTACAAATCATAAATATGCCACACAACCTGCAGGACACTATGCTATGTCACTTATAGATTCATAGATACTAAGGTCAGAAGGGACCATTATGATAATCTAGTCTGACCTCCTGCACAATGCAGGCCACAGAATCTCACCCACCAACTCCTGCGACAAACCTCTCACCTATGTCTGAGCTTATTGAAGTCCTCAAATCATGGATTAAAGACTTCAAAGAGCAGAGAATCCTCCAGCAAGTGACCCGTGCTACAGAGGAAGGGAAAAACCTCCAGAGCCTCTTCTAATCTGCCCTGGGGGAAAATTCCTTCCCGACCCCAAATATGGCGATCAGCTAAACCCTGAGCATATGGGCAAGATTCACCAGCCAGATACTACAGAAAATTCTTTCCTGGGTAACTCAAATCCCACCCCATCTAACATCCCATCACAGGCCATTAGGCCTATTTACCATGAATATTTAAAGATCAATTAATTACCAAACTCATGTTATCCCATCATACCATCTCCTTCATAAACTTATCAAGTTTAATCTTAAAGTCAGATAGATCTTTTGCCCCAGCTAACACTCACATATTCCCACATAGAGAAGCAGCTGTAGAGACTAAGACAGAGAATACAGCTAGGCTAGATTACAACAGCATCACGACTGTCTTTGCAAACTTGTCTCTCTCTCACCCACAGAAGCTGGTCCAAGAAAAGATATTGCCTCACCTACCTTGTCTCTCTAATATCCTGGGAACAACACGGCTACAAAACAGCACACAACGTTATTTCTTATTGTTAGTTAAATAAACAAACTCTCCTTAAACCTGACCTCAGTCATCAGTTAAACATTTCAGGTGTCCAGCAGTTTAGATAATATTGCCTAAAACATTTAAGGCATGAGTCATGTGAAAACAACCAGATCCTCACAATCAGAATAAAATTTTGGACTTTTTTTCCATTGATAAGCACATTTAGTCCTCCAACTTTGGATCATTTACTGATATACTTAATTTGTGAAAACACATAGTTACTGTCCAACAATTTGATCCATAACTACAGTTTGGTATCCTTGTTATCAAACGGTAAAATATTAAGCATTTTAGGTAGGTAGGTCCCAAGTCAATTAGGGCTTTACATGACAGTCTTAACCTTAAACTTCACCTGGAAACCAACAGGCAGCCAGCACAGATCATCTAGTGGAGGCTGGATATGCTTAGCTTGAATTTCAGCTTTTACTAGGCCAATGTATCAACACTGTAGTGCTGCTGAAGTAAAAACAACAACGACAAAACAAATAAAGACCACACACACACACACTAGGGATAAATTTGGCCCACATTTTTGTTTCTATGCTTTAAACAATTTTTTTCTTCACTTTTCCTCAGCACACAATAAAACTGGTGCCATACTACTAACATAACTTAAAATCAAATATTTCAAGTCTTACTATCACTATCCTACAGGGACAGTAAAAGCCACACTGTAAAGTAGAATACCAGAAAGCAAGAGAGAGTACTCTCTCCAAAATGAATCAGTGAGAAAGAAACCCACAACAACAGAATATAAATTCCATCACTGAATGCAGGTCTGGAAGCAACAGATTTGTTTTATTATTATATTCTTGAGACTGGCTACACTGTCTCCATAGAATTTAGAGTGCACCACACAGCATTACAGTATGTAATAGAATCCCCAGCTGAAATACTGTATGCATCTAAAATAAAATATACATTTGTGAACTAGTCTATGCATTTCATACGTAACTTCCTAATAGATAATGCTAGTTGCAGAGATTATTCAATGTCCTCTTGTTACTACATTGATGCATAGGAAACAGTGCCACCTATTGAGTCAGCAAAAACAATTTATTCAGCATCCTGTTTTTTTCCTTCCCCTTGGAGGTCTCCCAACCACGTACTGACCCAATCCAACCTTGAAAATTTGATGAGAGCATAGCCTGGGGTTATGTAGCTGGTATATTGCTAACTAATTAACAACACACATTACTTATCCACTTTTTTCGTCAAGACTCTGGCTACAGATATCTTCTGCATAGTTAGTTCTACCTGCAGGGTGTTTGCTATCCTCTCAATGTATTTTTTTTCTTCTTCTTCTTCTTCTTCTTTTTTAATAGCAGAAAATCTATGAATTTAAAAACCCTTTTAAAAAGTAATACAAGCAGTTCACTCAGAAGCTGAATCCACCCCCGCCCCATGTTTCATCTGACTCATTTTTGAGTTATTCAGACAAAATGAAGGGTACAGCATCACATGCACACAAGCAGAAATAACGTAGAGATGACCAGCTATGTGGTCAGAAAGAAATAGTTCGTTAAACAGTGGACCTATACTATAGAATAAATCTTAGGGTGGAAAGTAGCTTTCTACGATAGTTTCAGCAAGCATAGTGCTGTGAAAGAGTGAATATTTTATTACACTCACCGTACATTCATCTGCAAACTATCCATTTAGTCCATTGAGCAATAACATTCTACATTTTGTTGCCTGAAGTATTCCATTTACAATGTACTGTAACTACGGTGAAAAATATTAGTGAGACTTTAGAGTATTTTATCCCTCTTTTATTAAAAGAATACCATTAGAAAATGGCAGGCTGTAAATAACATCTCCTTCTTCAAAGACAGACTGGATAATTCCACTTAAGAAGGGGCAACAATACTCACAAAATGATCAGGTGTTTTTGTTTTTTGTTTTTTTCTTTAGAAAAGCCAAAGTCAAACCCATCTGCTAAACAATGTAAAAAATGTTGTATCTTACCTCTGGCATAAGGGGTTGGCCATTTTTTAACCAACTGTAGGAAGGACTTGGTTTTCCACTTGCTTTACATTCCCAAAACAAGCTGTCATAGAGAGACAGATAGGCATTTTGGATTTTTTTATCCCATTCAGGGAGTGCTGTATTAACAAGACAAAAAGTGCAAAGCATTGTAAATAGAAGCTAGGCTTTTGGTTTGCTCAGTTTACAGCCTTTCACATGGACCAATATTGTCTCATTGATTCCTTGTACTCCCCGATCTGTCTGTATCCATCTGTTGTCTTTTGTCTTATGCTTGGATCATAAACTCTCTGGGTAGGGACCATCTATTTGTTCTATGTTTGTACAGCGGCTAGCACAATAGGATCCTGGAATATGACTGGGGCTCCTAAGCACTACAGGTAATAATACAGGTAATAATAGGGGGACCAGATAGCAAGCGTGAAAAATCCAGATGGGGGTGGGGGATAATAGGAGCCCATATAAAAAAAAAGCCCCAACTATTGGGACTGTCCTTATAAAATCGGGACATCTGGTCACCCTAAGTAATAATAAATAACAAACTGCATCCTTGGGGGGTGCACTGGGAGATATCCCTCTGTGAACTCTTCAGTGAACCAGGGGACTGTGACAGGATGATGACATCTGCTCTCCCTGGTGGGCTGATCCTGCTCCAGAGACTAGCACAGAGGAGAGCAGGCGCACAATACCTCTTATTCCTTGCTACTGTTCACCTTCTTTGAGCTGATAGGCATCCCTGAGAGGCATACACAGGGAGCCGTCACTGTGTTCTCCTGTAAGAGACTCTTTGTGCACATACCATCTCACTCTCCATTGTAAGGGCCAATCACAGTCCTACCTTAATTAACAAAGATCACTGTATTTTCAGGGGATGATCAGAACATGATACTTTGACAAAATATCCTTCAGTGTTATTCCTGATACACAGCTAGTTATTGGTTGAATCCTGACTCTGTGTCCCCAAATTGTTCATCCCTGGATGCAAACCACTCTTAGAGTCCAGTCCCTGCACTGGGAATGTGCATTTGTAATAAAAGAACAAGATGGTAAAAGGTGACCATGCTTACTGTTAATTGTGAATCATATTTATTACAGCAGTGCCGGAGGACTAACCAAGAATGGAGCCCATTGTGCTAGGCACTGTACAAACACAATGTCACAGACCGTTCCTGTCCCAAAGAACTTAGTCTAAATAGACCAGACAGATACAGGGTAGAGGGAATGGGAGTGTGGGAATTAACAGTGTGGGAATTAAGCATGAGGAAGTAAATCACACAAATCATGCCAGCCTGCTTATAAAATCATGAAAAATGCTTGTGAAAATATCTATGCTATTTATATACGTTTCATGGCCTACCAACAATTATGAATGAAACTGCAAAGCACAATTAATAAGCTTGCAATCTTAATTGCATTTACTCCATTCATAATTGTATAATTAAATTTGTAGTTATTAGTCCTGGCAAGGTAATCTGCTAAATGTAATCCAACCATTTGATTCACATTCTATGAAAACAACTAGACAATGAGAACAAAACAACCCCAATCAAAGCATCACCATCAACAACAATTAAAGCAGCAGCAAACTGTTCTATTCCTGGCATAAACCTGTGCTTTGACATTAACCAGGAGATTGTTAGCCTGTCAGCTAAACCAGACTCTGTACATTAGAATGAAAGTTTCCAAAAGAAAGAAAGAAGTGTCTGCTGACATAGAGCCACCTGCAGGATCAGAGAGCTTAGTTTGGAATGATCCTTTCTCATTGTCCTGTTTTTTTTCTTTACTCTCCTTACTTTTAAATTATTTCCGGCCTATAAAGAAGAGTGCCATACTTTGCTATTTAGGGAAAGAATGTGGGTTTGTCCTGTGTACCCATGCATGAGAACAAAGGTGATAGGATGCCCCCTGATTTTCCTGTGAGGGCTACATGCATCATGGGTCATAGAATAGGAGTGGTGATTGGTTTCATAGGGCTGCTACTCTACACTTCTGTGCAGGTGGGCAAGGGGGTAGTTGGAGAATGACTCCCTTCTACAACACGTTGGTCAACACAGCTAAACTGGGATGGTAGGTGAAGGAATCTGCTACTGGTATAGATCAGAGGGTCACAGTTCCTTCCCTATGTTCATGGGACATCACAGCTACATGCTGCCCCCATGATATGGGCTGAGAGTAAATTCTCTGTCCATCCCTTAATGTTTCATGTAAATACATGAGATTTCTTTCTGCCTTATATTAACTTTCATAGCTGCAGCATGGCACAGCCCACATTTTTCAATCTGATACTAATACACAATATCTTGTACTCGCTGAAGTTTAAATTGTAATTCAGAGGTCATTTCAAACCTCCAATCCTTTTATTAATCAGCTTAACCTGAAACTGTATTCTTCACTGATATCTCCTGGCAAGGGGCTAACGGACTTCATTATCTTAGTCTTGTACAGACTATTTTGAAATGCTAACATACTCTAATGTAAAAACAATTCCATTTGCTCACCATAGATTATTAGTTGACCTCTTGCAATGTTTCTTCCTCGAATGTTTCCTGCAATACACTCATAAAAGCCTTCATCTTCCTGCTGAAAATCTGGGATTTCAAGGACTCCTTTGGATTTGTAGTGTTTGATTTTCCTTGCCAATGGGTGTCCATCACTCCTCTTCCAGCTAATACTGGGAACTGGACTAAATAATTATACTGCATTAGATGTGGGGATAGTTCAATCAATACATCAGAGAAAAGATAAAGTGTAATCCCTTAACAATAACTGCAGGGGGAAGAAGGAAGGATTTTAAATAAATTTTAAAAACACTTGCACATTTCTAAAAGTTTTATTTAAAGTGGTCTCCAAGGATGGGATTTTCAGAGGCATCCAAGCGACTTAGAAGCACAGATCCGATTGACAGGCAATTGGAAGTGTGTTCCTAAGTCATTGGAAGTGTGTTCCTAAGCCCCTTAAGTGCTTTTGAAAATTCCAGCCTCAGCCAGTACTGCTTCACCCAGATCTGCTCAACTTTTAGGACCAAATCCTGCCATCTGATACCTGAGAGAGAGAGAGAGAGAGAGAGAGAGAGAGAGAGAGCTCAGTAAGCTTGAAAGGGCAACTAATCTTCATGCAAGCATCTGAATTATTGGTTGATTTTCAGAACAAAACCAACCAATCTGCACCATTTCGGATACTCCTCGCTAATCAGAATGATGAAACTTCAGACAGGAACACAAAGGAGGAATGAAGAGCTGTAAATAAGGACATAAAAAGATGTAGTGAAGGGAGAGTACAAAAAAAGAGAAATGAGCAAAGAACAGGAAAAGAGGATGAGTGACTGTGTCAGGAAGAAGGTAAAGAGACAAGGGAGAATATTTCCTTGTTTCGCATTTTATAGCTTTTTATCGTTTCCATTTACGTTTGGATCAATGTATTCTATATGATAAAAAATAGTCAAGTGTGAACAAGGCTATAAATGCTTCTTGAGTTTCTGGTAATATCACAGACAATACACGCTTCACCTTCATGATTTATTGTGTCACCAGAACACTTTGAAATATTAATAGTCTTGCATTTCAAGGTTGCCTTTCATGGTACTGAAAAGTAAAGTAAGCTGCTTTTCCATTGTAGAAGATCTATTACACTGGGAACAGCTTTTTGAAGAGGCTTTGACTGAATGCTGGAGGGTTTTATTTATTTTTCTTCCCTGTGGCTAGTAATGTCATCAGAAAATATTCCGTTCTAAAATTTACAATGGCAACAAATATATTTTGTGTAACTTGTTGTATACATGTTCCAAGGGACCAGTAAGTATATGTCCCGATCCTGCATGTTCATCTTCATGGGCAGATCTGTGCTCCTGCATGGAGCCTCATTGTGTATGTCTGTCCTGCTAATAAAACCTCACAACTGGCTGACTCAGGCTCACAGGGCTCAGGCTGTTTAACTGCGGTGTAGACGTTGGAGCCTGGGCTGCAGCCCAAGCTTTGCGACCCTTCCACCTCGCAGGGAGGACTCTAAAGCTTGGGCTCTGAGAGTCAGGGTCACTGACCTGTATCCACTTGTAGAGTAGAAGCTATAGTGTGTATGAGTCTGTGTCTAATTATATTGAGAGAGAGGTCAAATGTTATCTGTATGGAAATATAGTTATCTAAGTAGGAAAAAACAAATGTGCACACCACAATTTACAGTTAGAGCACCATGAAATATAATGAAAGACAAAATCATGCAAACCTCACTTGGTTTGGGTACCATTGCGAACTCAAAACTAAGACCAGATGCACTGAAAACTTTGCAAATGTTTTCAGCAATCTAGTCCTGGCAGAAGTTGATAAGTTGTGCAGCAGAACGACTTCTAACCTAAGCTCCTTTCTGCTATATGAAACAGAAAATTATAGCATCAAGACCAGAACTTTAGCTGAAAACCCTCTAAGAGCTATTAGAGAACTCCGTGATCTATCCAGCTATCTTAGTATTTCATCATAACTATGCTGCTTACACAGCCAGTGTGCGTCTATACGCAATTCACTCTGGGCCTGACTGTGGCATTTAGCCACAGTCCTGAGTGTATATATATATGATTCTAATCTGACCCCTCCAATGTAGCTAAACAAGTTACTCTAAGTGAGACTGGGGAATGGCTGAGAGCTAGCTGAAGGAGTCTTAACTGAATTAAAACTGTGGTAATGTCAGTAGCAAGGGAAGCACCTGGAGGAAGCAAGCAAGATTTTATCAGTGCCCACAATTAATGTGCTATGCCCTCTTTTGTTGTGCAGGATTGTAACCTACAGCACTTTTGGGGCCCCAAGTCTCTTCTGGATGGTCAGATAGCAGTGGCTGTAAACTGATTAATTTTATTACAAAGTTAAATGATTGCTTTTATTATTTGTGGTTCTGCAGGAGGTTATACTCTTTTTTGCTGATGAAGACCAGCTCACTGTTGTCCAGGGATCTGCTTCCATGCACTGGATTATTGCAAAACACACTACTTTTTAAACTCACGTGAAAATTGCAGTTAGTGTGCAGAAAAGGCCTGGCCCCTCATTATTGTGATCAAGATTATGAAAAAGATTAGTTGCAGTGGATCTTGCTATAGATTGACTGAAACCATTGATAACAGGCAGGAGACCATGGCAGGCTTTTAAAAATGGTATTGCATATTAAACAATAGGTGAATTGCTAAACTTTTAAAAACTGTATCTTCTGGGGTGGGGGTTAGCTGGCAAACAGATGAAGAGAAAGTAGGGACCATTGGGGGGAGGGGATAAAAGAAGACAAAAAAAAAGAAAAACTATTAAGTGTATTCACTCATACTTTGTTATCCAGAAATGATTATTTAAATATTTCCTACCCGATTAGTGGTTTGTTTTATCTGAGCAATCACTATTCATGAATAAGGAAAGTGTTCAGCAGACACCAAGGCCAGAGGAAGGGCACTGTGGAAAAATGCCTCTGCAGTCAATCTGTCAACTCAAAGGTTTAGCGAGGCCTGAGCTGAAGATGTCCTCCTGTTTTCCTTATCCATACCAGAGCCTTATAATTACTTCCTTGGGTATCTTTCAAGACAAAATCTCCTTTTGCCCCGCCCCGCCCCCCTTTCCTTTGTACCAACATGATTTGAAATGCATTTCTCCTCTCCTGTGAACTATTACAGGATGACAGAATTTCCATCCCACCATCAACCTCAGCCTGGTCCAGTCCACACAAGAGATCCACTTCCTGGACACTACAGTGCTAATAAACAATGGTCACATAAACACCACCCTATACCGGAAACCTACTGACCGCTATTCCTACCTACATGCCTCCAGCTTTCACCCTGACCACACCACACGATCCATTGTCTACAGCCAAGCTCTGCGATACAACCGCATTTGCTCCAACCCCTCAGACAGAGACAAACACCTACAAGAGCTCTATCAAGCATTCTTACAACTACACTACCCACCTGCGGAAGTGAAGAAACAGATTGATAGAGCCAGAAGAGTTCCCAGAAATCACCTACTACAGGACAGGCCTAACAAAGAAAATAACAGAATGCCACTAGCCGTCACCTTCAGCCCCCAACTAAAACCCCTCCAACGCATTATTAAGGATCTACAACCTATCCTGAAGGACGACCCAACATACTCTCACAAATCTTGGGAGACAGGCCAGTCCTTGCCTACAGACAGCCCCCCAACCAGAAGCAAATACTCACCAACAACCACACAACCGCACAACAGAACCACTAACCCAGGAACCTATCCTTGCAACAAAGCCCGTTGCCAATTGTGCCCACATATCTATTCAGGGGACACCATCACAGGGCCTAATAACATCAGCCACACTATCAGAGGCTCGTTCACCTGCACATCCACCAATGTGATCTATGCCATCATTTGCCAGCAACGCCCCTCTGCCATGTACATTGGTCAAACTGGACAGTCTCTACGTAAAAGAATAAATGGACACGAATCAGATGTCAAGAATTATAACATTCATAAACCAGTCAGAGAACACTTCAATCTCTCTGGTCACGCAATTACAGACATGAAGGTTGCTATCTTAAAACAAAAAAACTTCAAATCCAGACTCCAGCGAGAAACTGCTGAATTGGAATTCATTTGCAAATTGGATACTATTAATTTAGGCTTAAATAGAGACTGGGAGTGGCTAAGTCATTATGCAAGGTAGCCTATTTCCCCTTGTTTTTTCCTACCCCCCCCCCGACGTTCTGATTAAACTTGGATTTATGCTAGAAATGGCGCGCCTTGATTATCATACACATTGTAAGGAGAATGGTCAGTTTGGATGGGCTATTACCAGCAGGAGAGTGAGTTTGTGTGGGGGGAGGGGAGGGGGCAGAGGGTGAGAAAACCTGGATTTATGCTGGAAATGGCCCAACTTGATCATCATACACATTGTAAGGAGAGTGATCACTTTAGATAAGCTATTACCAGCAGGAGAGTGGGGTGGGAGGAGGTATTGTTTCATGGTCTCTGTGTATATAATGTCTTCTGCAATTTCCACAGTATGCATCCGATGAAGTGAGCTGTAGCTCACGAAAGCTTATGCTCAAATAAATTGGTTAATCTCTAAGGTGCCACAAGTACTCCTTTTCTTTTTGAGGATGACAGAAGTAAAACTCAGCATTTGGCTTATCAACTTTGCACTATTTACATTAGTAAATACTCAACAGTACTTTGTTCTCTCATAGTAGAGGCTTAGACCGAGCGAGTGGCCTAGTTTTAGCAAAAGAGAGAGAATTCATTTACGAGGACAGCAGTTCCAGCAGACCTTCTTCAACCCAAATTATAGGTTAAATGACTGCTGTTACAGTCTATAGTAGGATCAGTGTTTCTGTTATGGGCCTAACATACATAAATAGAATCTGCATTATCTGGGCTGTTTGAGAAGGTTTGCATTTTTCCATTGGCTTTTCTGGTAACTCATTAGCATGGACTTTCCATGTCTTCAATCACTATTTTTTGAACAAGGCAGCTTTTTATCTGGTTTCTACAGATTTAAATGACATTACAAATCTTCCCCGCCCTAAACAATTACTTATTTTAGCCTAAGAACAATGAGGACAATTTTAAAATGCATTGCACTTCACAGACAGCAAAGTCTCGATTTTTTCTTCCAAAATAAGAAAGCACAGTATATAAATGCGTGCAGGTCTGTGAACATAAATCTATAGTTTGTCTGAAAGCTCCAGAGCACCTAGGGCCACTGGCCACAACTACTACTTTTATTCATATTCTACAGCACAGACTGCAGAGTCACGCATCCATAAGTTACTAAATTAGAAAAGAAGACAAAAAATACTTTATTTTGGAGGATAAGTCTTATCACACTGGGCCTCAATTTAAATGTGTTTCCTATTGGTGCAGATTATGGTGTTACAAAGTTCCATCTCATCATGAAATGAAGGCACAGATAGCCTAACAGCCAGTCGATCACACTGTACTTTTGTCGCATCTTTCATGCTGTGCATCTCTGGGCATTTCACAATAAAATTAAATTTACAGCTTAGATAATTAAAACCATGCCTGGTTAAACAAATGAGACAAAGCTGAGATTTGAAAGCTCCTATAATGTCTGCATCAAATACTGACTCACGAAAGAATTAAGTTCCAAAGGGCATAATAATTAAAGGGCTCAAGCTTCCAATCATTCCGCTTTATTACTTGGAGAGCAGCTGAGGCTTCCATTCCTCTGCAGGAGATGTTTGGTCAGAAGTGTGACAAGAATCAAGTGATCCACCTCAAGCAGTACAACAGGGAGATGGAGATGATCCCTCTGGAGTTTGTAACTGCTGATGTAATGCTAAGGATCTGTTGTCTCTAGCAGTTAGTGTGCGGAGCATCAACAAAAATATCCATTCCCTGAATCAGGAGTGTGAGCTAGAACTTGTCCAACCCATTTGTTGCACATTGGAACTCCTGCTGGCTGGTGTCTCCCTACCAGTGCCTGCTTCCTGGTCTCCACCTCTGTACTTCAGGCCCTGCATCCCTCCCAGCCCATGGTGCCCCTTCTCCTGGGTACTGCCCCACAGCAGTGCTCCCACACTCGGGGTCTTCCCCTCCCCATGGAACCCCAATCTCCTAAGCCCACCTCGCCTCAGTGACCCATTGCCAGTCTTCATCTAGCCCCTTCCCACAAGGGCAAGCTGCAGTCTGAAGTGACCACTCATCATCAGCCAGGGGGTTGGACCTGCTGCCTCTTCCTTCCCTGGCTGCCTCCCCACAGCCCTAATACCTCTTCCAGCCCTGACAGCAAGGCCTCTGCCTGGGGGTTTGCCAGGCTGGAGCTCCCTCAGCTCCTCCTGCCCTTCCCCAGCACTATGCTGTCCAAGGTATCCTTTGGTCCTTCAGACAGCCAGGTCCATCTGCCTCCAAAGCTGGAGAGAGACTGACTGCCTTCTGGCCCTGCAGCCCTTTTATAGGCCTGGCCCTGATTGTCTGCCTCCCTTTTGATTGGCTCTCCACCCCAGCCCTCTCCAAGTGCTGACTTTTAACCCCTTCTGAGCCAGAGGAGGGTGACTGCCCCACTACAGGAGCCTTCTAGTGATCCTCCATGTCTTCTATTTCAGAAGCCACCAGATCCTAGCAGAGTACCAGTGTGTAGAGTTAGCTAGACCTTGTACGTTTTTTATATAGTTAGTAAGCATGTTTGGAGAGTATAGACACAATGCTATCTCTGTCCAAAAACTGTGGCAAGATGATGGGGAACCCCCCATGATAAGTGTTCTGGGTTATGATTCAAAGGGCCTGAGCTATATGGTCCCCATGTATGTGCTTGTATGTTCTCTGATCCAGCAATGGCCATATACACAAGCTCCCAAAAGTATTATTCCTGATGTTAGCAGAGATAATCTATATGGGAAATGGCTATGAACAGGGTTACTGCCAGTCAGAATACAAGTGAATTTTGCATTTGCAGCATGTGTGCCTGTTTCGGGAGCCATTTTGCTTATTTTCACAAGTAAGCATGCTGCTATTCCCATTTGGCCCAGGTCAGGGTGAAAAAGCATTTCTGGAAAGGTGTCTCATTTTGGCAGTTCCCTCATTTTATCAAAAACATAAATATTAAAATGCTTTTTAAAAACTCAAAATCAAAACAAAACTGTTCTGACATTTAGTTTTGCTGAAAAAATTGAAACATTTTTGTTTCAGTTTGACCTGAAATGATTTTTTTTTCCATTTGTTTTGTTCAGCCACCAAACTGAAATTAGGTGAAGGTTCCTACCTATCAAAGGAGTGAAACTCTAGAAGAGGACAAGAAAAAACTAACTTATTTTAAGACTAAGCTTGATAAGTTTATAATAGGGTTGGTATGATGGGACTAAAGACATACAGCCTATCCATGACCACTATTAGAAATATCCCCAATAGCTGGAGACGGGACAATAGAGGAGGAGGGCTCTTAGTTGCTACAGAGAATTCTTTCCCAGGTGTTTGGCAGATGGGTTTTGCCCACATGCCCAGGGTCTAACTGATGACCATATTTGGAGTTAAGAAGAAATTTTATCCCAGGTCAGATTGTCAGAGATCCTGGGTGGCTTCTGCCTTCCTTTGAAGCATGGGGTCTGGGTCATTGCAAATTTAAACTAGAGTAAATGGTGGATTCTCTGTAATGTGAAGTCTTCATGTCAAGATTTGAGGACTTCAGTAACTCAACCAGAGCTATGGGCCTACTATAGGAGTGGGTGGGTGAGGTTCTGTGTCCTGTAATGTGCAGGAGGTCAGACTAGATGATCATGATGGTCCCTTCTGGCGTTAAAGGCAATGTGTCTGAGCCTTTATTGCAGTAAACCCTTTCAAAATGAAAGTAAGAATATCTAGCACTATTGATACAGTTAATTCTAAAATGTGACCTTTAATGTCGCATGGATGTAATGTTGTTCAGTAAAATGAACACAATGCTGGAACTCAGAAGTTTAGAACTCAGTTCTGCCACTGAGTTGCTGTGTGGTCACGGGAATTTAGTCAAGTAACTCTTCTGAATTTCAGTTTCCTTCTGTGCAAAATGATGAAACTAAAACACATTTAAATGCTTCATTTGTCTTATTCTGTTCACCCTTCTAGTTAATCATAAATGTAACTGCTATTCCTCTGATGGAGATGCAAGATATTTGTGTCCCCCAACCCACCCAGTCATCCAACACTTTCAATATTAATTTATTTTCCATCTAAAAGTCAAAGGTTCCTTCATGGTCTGGGGAAGCTATACACAGAGTCTTGTTGTATTCTCCAGCATACAATTCACTGTCAGTAGATGATTCATGATTTGAAAATTACTTTTGAATGCTGCCTGCTCCAAACTTGATGGAATACTGCCTGCTCCATTCACCACTAATTATGGGATCCTTCATGCTTCTTTTATAATTTGATATTAATGTTGGTTTTTAGCTTGGAAGTACATTCCTGTCCTTCCAATATTTTGTGAACAGCTAACTTACATGCAGCTTCTCCATCTACCAGAAAACCGCCTCAACCAAGTTAATCTAATATTGATGCTCTGTCCACCTTCACGTTCTTGGCAATCAACTTGCTGATTTCTGAGATCTATTGTGACAAAAAATTGTCTTCTTCTTGGCAGCCAAAGTGCCAGTGAAGCAGAGTTCTGGAAGGATTCCACCCCCTCCTCCCCCCGCAGTATATTAATTGGTCTTTCTTCAGTCTGGTACTTCACTATTGGTTATATCTATTATAGCCTAGGGCACGAATACCTTTGTAGAAGTTGCGGGGGGGAGCCAAAGTACCCCCTCTTTCTCTGAAGGTGGCTGCTCTGGTAGTAAGCCAGCTGCCCGCTCTTCTAACAACACAGCAGCCTCTGCTGGGTGAAAGGTATAATAGCAGCACCCCCCCGCCAGAATCTATTATTCTGCTGGATGGAAAAAAATCTGCGGGGGACAAGTTGAGGGAGGGTCAAGTTCCGGCACCAGTGATTAGTCAAATAATGTAAGAGACAGAGGAAGCTAAATTTATCCTTTGACCTTCAATTTTCCAGAACCATACAACCAAAAGATAATGGGCACAACATTTATTTTCACTTATAACTAGAGATAGAAAAACAATTTTTGATACAATAAAACCTCTTTCTAGGTCTTTTGTCATTTCTAATTCTCACTGTCACCTAATGTTTTTTAATCCTGCTGTAATAAATAATAATAATCGAGACAGTTTCAGACTCCAGTTACGCTCGTTTACAAGAAGAGTAAGTCCCCAGACATCATCGGATGTACCCTGCATTTACATCAAACTAACACCAATCCATTACTATCCCACTTGTTAATGTATTATCATTCCTTGTGTATATATAATAATAAATACACCACCTTAATTATCTTGATCTAAACTATCATGACATTTTTTCCTGAATCACCACTACTAAGGAAAACAAAACCAAATCAAGACTAATGGATTTTGAAGTCATGAATTATTAAGTCCATTAATTACAATTAATGGTAAATCATTCTTTCTAGTACTGACAATTTATTATGCAGCTGTACTTATTACCTGAATTTTTTCTTTTGTTTCTTGCTTGACTGCAGGTCTTCAACAAGAGACTTTACCTCTGGAGGCAGAATAATTCTAATGATCACCCCCACCCCCAGGCTTCCCCACTAGTCCTTTAGTTTTTTAAGTCACTGGATGAATTTGATCTCTGTTATTAGTTTCTGGCAGATTTCGGAATCTGAAATTTTCTACATGGTATTGTTTTCTCACTCTCAATTATTATATATGTGGCACCCACCAGCACACTAGAGTTAAGGGTCAACATTTCAGCTATAATGTCCTTTCTATGTATTTATACCTATATTCATTTTGCCATCTGTAATAGCAGATAACGATCATTTATCATTTACAGTGCCCCAGAGTGTTACCAAAAAAATAAAAAGCCATAGCATAGAGGCTAAGGTCTTTATCTAACACCATTTTTTTGGTTATTTCTTAACAGCTTCAGTGCTAGTATTGAAAAGCTACACAGAAGAAAATGAAATTAGAAATGAAGGAGATATTTATTAGCATTTTTTAATTGGAAATGCTTGTTCTTTACTGTTATTTGCAGCACTGTGCCATAAATATTGCAGTAAAGGTAAAATGATTAATTCTTAATTGAGATGCTTCAGAATTACCTGAGGTCCCAATCATTGATATACTAATTTACATGCTATGTCCAGGGTGTAGGAAATATTGTAGTGAGGAAAAGATATATTTAAAAAGTCAATATTCTTTTAGAAAGAAATGTTAGATCACTGCATATAAGCAAAAAGGAGAAGTCTAATCATAGAATTGCCAATAAGTCAGCATCTTCATTCTTACTGCGATTTAGACTCCATTAAACTGGGGTTAATACAATGGGATGGCTAAGAACAAAAGACTCAGAAGTCAGAAAATACAAACAATGTCTACAGTTCAAACTTAACTCTGTTCTCACACTCTTATATCTTAGAGTGCACATGTGTTTTGTGAGCAGCAGTCAGTGGTGTGGTTTTATGTTCCAGAAAAGGAAAAGGTCGTGTTTCTCTAAACACTGTGCAAGTACTTTCATTTAAGGCTTTTGAAGTGCAAAAGTACAGCAGGTTGTCTATCACCAGCTTAAATGTGAAAGATCTCTGTAATACACAGCACAAAGACATTGAGAGCTGATGGCATTGGCTGACCCAAGTGGACTAATAGTATGAATATATATGAGTGGATAATGCGAATGCAGTTCTGAATCCTAAGAGAGACAATACCTCATAACAGCTGAGCTATCTAAGAGGTATATTTCAAAAAAATGTTGAGCTGATATGTTTAGACAATATGAAGTGCCAGATGCCTATACACACCTTGTGGGATTTTCAAAAGCACTGAGGCTTATCATAGAATATGAGGGTTGGAAGGGACCTCAGGAGGTCATCTAGTCCAACCCCCTGCTCAAAGCAGGGCCAATCCCCAATTTTTGCCCCAGATCCTGAAATGGCCCCCTCAAGGATTGAACTCACAACCTTAGATTGTGCAGGCCAATGCTCAAACCACTGAGCTATCCTCCCCCAAGCGCTTAGAGGTGTGTGAAGTGATTGTTTGGTTTGCTGAGAGGTCCAGAAAAAGAAATGTTCCAGGTTGACCTGTAATGAACTTTTTTTTTTTTCTGCAATTACTGGCAAATGAATAAGTTGAAAAAAATCATTCCGGATTGAACTAAATATTTTGTTAGATCTGAAATGAAATGCTTTATTTTGACTTTGAGGTTTTAAAATATATATGTATTTAAATAAAAGGAAAGGAAATTTTGAAACCAAGTCATTTTGAATAGGAAAAAACAAAACATTTTCTTTATAAAATGTTGAAATAGCACATTTTGATTTTTTTTTTTAGAATTGTTTGTTTATTTATTTATTTATTTATTTATTCTGGTGGGTGAACAGGTTGGCCAATTCAGCAAATTTGACACACATTCATTAAATTTTTGGTTGACCTAAATCTGCAATTTTTGCCAAAAAAAGAGAAGAATTTGGTCAAAAAATGTTGCCCATCTTTACTTAGGTGACTAACTTCAGATGAAATCAGGGGGAGTTAGGAACCCTGATGCCTTTGAATATTCTAGTGAGCATATATTTGCATATTTACGCTCCTAACTTCCTTTAATAAATGGCCCTATGTAACCTGCTTCAGAATGATGCATATACTATCCTGTTTTCCTGCTGTTCTCGTACATGCTTGTCAACTCTGGAATGGTGTCTTTTCACATATTCACATGCTGGTAGAAATGTGGTGCATGGCTGAATTCAATTTAAAAAAATCAAGGACTGCATGAAAGAAAAGAGAGTATATCTGTACTATAGCAAATGTATAATGGAAATATTCTCCTAAAACTCCATTACACAGATTTGAACACCAAACAGCACCCATCCAATACACACTTGTTCCACTCAGTACATATTGTCAGTACGGTATCAATGATACCCGTATTTATTTATTTATTATTGTACAGTAGTCACTGGTACTTACTGAATGTACCCCAAAGATACCATACCAGTACCGATATCAGCTGTGATTACATATGTGGAGTAGCAGAAGCTGCTTTGAACAGCTATAACTTGCTCCCTGTTTCAAACACAACTCAGAGAATACCATACTGTTTAAGGGATTTAGCCTTAGCCTCACCTCCTTTTGGATAGTCAGATCATGTTAACTTTTTTTACAAAGTGCCCAGAATGTGAGCAAGCCCCATGCACCACATTATTATGCCCTTCTTGGACTCCCTGAAATAATATGGCAACATTTTTTTTAATGTATAACTTACATGCCTTTTGAGATGACTCCATGTAGCCAGTATCTCTTTCTGTTGTATGTTCACCATACATCTGATAAAACTCCTACTTAAACCTTTGAAATGTAAAGCCAACACTGACTCACCCACTCTTTCTTAAATCAAGGCTTTAAATGTGCATAACTGTAAGTATATAAAGCAAAATCACAGTCTTGCAGAGGCGGAACCAGATTTGTTAAATGTAGAAAACTAATCTGGGAGAAATTGTCATAAAAATTGTTGATTTTTTTCCTCCTATTAGTTTTGTTTGTTTGTTTTGTTAATTTATTTTATTTTTCTTCTTCTCACAGTGGTTTCTGCAGGAACATTTGATTAATTTGTCTTCTCTACAACTCAGCCTTTTAACCTCCGGAAAGCTCTAAACATTTAAAAGCTCACAACCTTAAAACAGATTGTCAAAGTGAATGAAAACTAAATAGAAGTCAACAATCTGAGGGCTTTTCTAAAGAAAATATTTACTCAGGGAACATTCTGATCTTCTTAACCTACTTTATATTTATTGCGTTAACTGACACAGATCCCTACAGGACATGTTGGAAAGGATCTTGAGTGCTCTCCTGGGATCTTTGTCTTCCTTAGACATGGAGATTAAGGGCATGTCTACACTTACCTCCGGAGCGATCGATCCAGTGGGGGTTGATTTATCGCATCCAGTGAAGATGCAATAAATTGACTGCCGAGTGCTCTCCCGTCGACTCCGGTACTCCACCAGATTGAGAAGCTTAGGCAGAATCGGCAGGGGAGCATCAGCAGTCAACCTACCACAGTGAAGACATTGCGGTAAGTAGATCTAAATACTTTGACTTCAGCTAGCTGAAGTTGCATAATTTAAATCTACACCACCCTTTCCCCCGCCTAGTGTAGACCAGAACTAAAATTAGGAAAGCAAATCAACTGCAGTTTCCTGCAGTTCATAGATTTTAAGGCCAGAAAGGACCTTTAGAATATCCAGTCTGCCTTCCTGTATAACACGGGCCATAGAATTTCATCCTGTTGTCCCTTTATTGAGCTGGATAACTTGCTGTTTGATGAAAGCATATCATTATAGTGAAGTGAGCATTGATGGCTAATCTAAGAAGAGATTCACTACAGTGTTTAGCAAGTTCCCATTACAATTTTTTTTCCCAAAATGTATTTATCATAGCAGTTCCAGTCAATTCAATGCCATTTAATAAACACTGTTCTTAGAAAGACCCATGTTGTAGATGAAAGGGCCAATCATCTCTCAGAAGAACTGTACTCCCAGCAACATTTGACGTACTATGAGAAGGGGATATAACACCTTCTCCATCTCTAAGCAGTTCCAGTTTATCTGTAATTATCCTTTACAAATGTCAGTTAATTGCTTTTAATATTCAAAACAGGAACATGCTTTTTATTTGAAAACGCCAATTAATCATGCAACAGGATAGCTTAGAAACTGGCCAGATCATCAGAGGGTGTCAATTGGGACAGCACCAATTTGAATTACACCAGTTGAATTACACCAGCTGAGGATCTGGCTCACTCTATTGCTGACTGAATGTCATACTAAACAACATGTTGTGAAGTATGAGGTAGAAAGTCAAGCTACTTCAACTACTCCTTTTGGACAAGCACAATAGATTCCTATAAATACTATGCCTAGAGGATATGGTCCAGTCCTGATGGGTGCTGAGTACCTCTAACTCTGATGGACTATAATGTGAGGTTTGATCCTTAGCACCTCTCAAGAGATAATCAGCACCTCTCAACAGTAGTTATAAAGTGGACTGCACAAACGTCAGTAGCTCCATTTTGGAAGGTTCCTTACAATGCGTTCAGCTTCAATAGGCATGGGTTCATCCCAAGTTCTGTTTTGAGATGTGAATTTGAACACAAAATTTGGTTTCACATAGTATTTTACATGATCTTGACTGAAAACTGCAAATCAACCCAAGATTGTTCTAAACTAAGGCTTGGGCTTCCTTCCAAGGTTTACACAGCTTGATGAACCTTTCAGCGAATGCAGTCTTAGTTCTGAGTTTGTAACAAAACCAGCCACTAGGTCAGCTTCAGATTTTTGTTTGTGTGCTGGCCTGCATCATTGTGAATATTTAATACAGAAACAATAATAAACCAAAATAAGGGTTGTTTTTTTTAAAGGACCTTTCTATGTATTTTTGACATTTGATGACAACCAATCAAAAAATCTCCACCGTGACCCAGCATTCTAAAGATATTCACAACTCACAGTGACTATCACTGTTGAATAACAAACATTAAAACAAAACCAAAAATTCCTTACTTTCCAAGGGCAAAGCATTCCAGTTTAACAGATGAACCCTTCGCTGCATATGTTGTTTCTGGAAAACGTACTTCAATCTTTGGTTCATACTCTCCCATCACACCTGTTGAACATCAAAAGAGCTAGCACTCCAGTTGTGTTTGAGACTTGTCTAGTACAACAGGATTTCAGTGTAAAAGAAAGGATGTGGTTATTTCTAAAATTAGAGCCTCATCCTGTTCCCATGGGAATCAATCAGCATTTTTCAAATCATTTCAGAGGGAGTAGGACTGGGGTTCTGCATAAATTTGACCCCTGTGCAAGCAGCCACTACAAGGCCCAGGAATTATTTCAGTCTATGTGGATCTTAAGTAGTGTATAGGTTTTGCCCAGGGTAAATTTCACTTGTGGGTCAAGATATTTGAAAAAACCTGAGCACCCAGAAGCTCCCGTTCAGAGCAATGACTTCTAATACAAACAGTGTTAACCACAATGCTGTCAAGTATAAAAAGCAAGATGGTTAATAGTCAGTATGAGATGTGGGCAAAGATGAAAACAATGAAAGCAGCTGGGTACGGAGAACTTTTGAAAATCTGATCATTTAATTTAGGTACCTAAACAGGATCTGAAGGTTTTGGAAAATCTGGTCCCAATTTTCTGTACTGAGCATTTTGGAAAATCTGACTAAGGGTTTAGTATCTGCAATGCTTATTGTGAATAGGATCTGTTTGGGGGTGTTTAGCATTGCAGTGATTGTAGGCTTATATTTTTAGTCAATATGCTTAAAGCTGAATTTCCTGACTATACAGGACTGTTCAATCTGTTCAGTGTCTTCATCCATATTCCATATTGGCTATAAACCAGTGCTTCTTTTTTTTATGTTTAACAAGAATTTCATTAACATTATGTGTGTTGTTCTTCACTGTCGCACAGTGCTTCAGAGATCACTGGCCTGGGGCCTAATCCAAACCCCACTGATGTTAATGGAAATACTCCCATGAATTTCAGTATGCTCTGGATCAGGCCCCTACTCTTCCTAATGTAAAGAAAGAGGATAGAAGATAAGGAGCAGAAGAGGTATGGAAAAAATGTGGATGGAGGAAGGAGGGTAGGAAAAAAGGAGCGTGTTGGTAGAAAGGGGTAAAGAAGAATAGGAGCAAAACATAGGGTGTTTGTACCCATGTTTTATATAAAATAACTAACTTATGAGCTATGGAGCTATACATTTGTTTGGGGGCTGTGGTATTTGTGCAAACAACACAAAAATTGATCTTCTGAATTAAAAGACCATCAGACCTTGCCCTATAATGCATATTTATCTTTTATTTATTCTAGGAACATAACCTTCTGCTGTATTTTGTTAGTTTATCAGAGTACTTCGAAAGCAGTATGAAGGATTACAATTTAGGTAAACAATGCCATCAAAAAACTTTGCTAACAGGTTTCCCAGCTATATATTCCCCATTGTGAACATTTATTTAGACAGCTACCTAAAAGGTATTTGTTTTTTTCTCACTCCAGTGACTCACTTAGTTTTGAGCTACCTCTGGATTTTATATTTGAGCAATAACTTGAATTTAAGTTTAGAAAGCTTTGTCAAATTCAAATCCAAACATAAGCCTTCCTGGGAAGAATAAAATTAGAATGGGGAAATGGCATTATTTTGCTTTCTTTCTGTTGTATTACGTTTTGTCTTGTTGTAGATGAGTTTATTAATTAACCCTAAACTGAACCTCTTTCTTCGTTTTACCAACTGAGACCTGATCCAAAGTCCACTAAAGGTAAAAAGGAATCTTTGGATCAGGATCCAAATAAGAAGTATGAATCTGCATGTTTGTCTACAGGGATTTGTTATTGCCTCAGAATGAATAGCTAACATCAAAGTCAAATAAATGATTTTAATAAGTTTTGTATTTTTTTCCAGATAGTCACATTAAAAGAACTTACCATCACTACGGAGGATGAGTGGAGTGGGTGGGCCCCGGACACTTTGTTCTGATTTAGCATTAGTTACAATACAGGTGTAATTGCCCACATCAGATGGCTCTACTTTGGCGATGTATAGATTTCCTGTCTCTTGGGATACAAATCGACGACTATCCTCCTGAACATACAAGGGGTTATCATTGAAGATCCAAGCATAGGAAAGGTCTGGAAAACATCAAATATTCATCACACATCCTTTCCAATGTACTCTATTCCATGTTAGAGCCTAACCCAAATGTAGCCAGTTTCAAATATTCAGTCATTCTTACAGGAGAAATTTGGTATGAACTCAGATTAAATAAGCATTTGTTCATCCTAAAACATAAATCAAACCTTTTCAGAAATTCACCAACTTTTGTGCACCACTCATTTTCTTTTTCTATTGCCAATCTATTTCTTGGCTTCAACAAGAAGAAGAAACAAAAGTGCTGAAGTGCCACTGAAAAGCTGTTTTAGTAAGTAATTTCCATTTATAATACTGTCCTTCTAAATATCTGACAGTTCTATTGCTCTTTGCATGGCATTTTGGCTCCCACATATCCTTATATTTATTCTGGAAGCTTACTGTGTTTATATGTGTGTAGAAAAAGCTTGTTTCTATCCCAGCTATCCATCTAGATATTTGCAGGCTATTTGAATCCCATCTCTTCATTGAGACATTTGTAAGCTATTTCTAGGTATTTGTGGCCCTATTACCACAGTGTCTGAAAGCTTTTCAGATATTTGAGAAAAGAAACAACAATAAGAATCCTGCTTTCTGTTTCTTTCCACCCCATAGGAGAAATGGTTTGATATTAGCATAAGTTTTTGTAGGATGGCTTATTTATATTTGGGTGTGTAACTTGGTGTGAATTTGTTTTTTAGTTCGGAAGATAGTTCTATGGCACTTCTCGTCTGCTCTAAGAGAGAGTTTCATAGATTCAGATCTGGTGAAATTTACATATCTTCCACACAGTTTTATTCTTGACAGTTTTATTCTACTGGCGGTACGTATATGTTGTGGGAGGTCAGAATTATGGAGGGAGAGGTGAGTTATCAAGTAGTTATGGCAAATCTCATCAAGGGCTTTGAGTATCAGGACAGAGACCATTAACTTATCTCCATACTGTTGCTGACATTTGGATTTAAGAAAAATACCTGGATTCTGCTGATGGCTTCAGCTGTCAGCTGGGTTAACACACTGTCTGCACAGACTGGTGTTCTGGTAATTTTGGCTGGTGTTAGGTTTTAGAATAGGGATAACACTCAAAGTGATGATCACTGTGTTGGGCAATTTAAAATTCAGAAATCTCCTACAAATGAGAAAGGAGAACAAGAAGAAGCCTGCAGCTTTTCCTGCCAACCATGAAGCAAAGGAAGAGGAACCCAGTTTTGTCAACTTCTCCTTTGTTCTCTCCGGGGAAAGAGATGGGGTTTGTGCCTGTCATAAATATAAAGGGGAGGGTAAACCCCTTTGAAATCCCTCCTGGCCAGGGGAAAGCTCCTCTCACCTGTAAAGGGTTAAGAAGCTAAAGGTAACCTCGCTGGCACCTGACCAAAATGACCAATGAGGAGACAAGATACTTTCAAAAGCTGGGAGGAGGGAGAGAAACAAAGGATCTGTGTCCGTCTATATGCTGGTTTCTGCCGGGGATAGACCAGGAATGGAGTCTTAGAACTTTTAGTAAGTAATCTAGCTAGGTATGTGTTAGATTATGATTTCTTTAAATGGCTGAGAAAAGGATTGTGCTGAATAGAATAACTATTTCTGTCTGTGTATCTTTTTTGTAACTTAAGGTTTTACCTAGAGGGGTTCTCTATGTTTTTGAATCTAATTACCCTGTAAGATATCTACCATCCTGATTTTACAGGGGGGATTTCTTTATTTCTATTTACTTCTATTTTTATTAAAAGTCTTCTTGTAAGAAACTGAATGCTTTTTCACTGTTCTCAGATCCAAGGGTCTGGGTCTGTAGTCACCTAGGCAAATTGGTGAGGCTTTTTACCAAACCTTGTCCAGGAAGTGGGGTGCAAGGTTTTGGGAAGTATTTTGGGGGGAAGGATGTGTCCAAACAGCTCTTCCCCAGTAACCAGTATTAGTTTGGTGGTGGTAGTGGCCAGTCCAAGGACAACGGGTGGAATATTTTGTACCTTGGGGAAGTTTTGACCTAAGCTGGTAAAGATAAGCTTAGGAGGTTTTTCATGCAGGTCCCCACATCTGTACCCTAGAGTTCAGAGTGGGGGAGGAACCTTGACAGTGCCCCAGATCATCCCCTCTGCCAGGGAATAAGAAAGAGAAAGAAATAGGGAGAGGTATCACACCAACACCCAGTATTGTATACCTACTGTTTGTTTGTGTAGTGCTGCTCTTTACTGATGGAATCAAACAAGACCTAACGTGCATTTATGTCACCTTCTAGGGACAGCTCATATAAGAGATTGGCCTTAATACTATTGCATCTAAACAACTCTTTCCGTAGGGTCAGTAACAGAAAATCATGAGTTCTGTTATAATTATCACAGGTATACTGTGAGATAACTTACTCTATTTTGAAGATTACTGAATACCCAAATGGAGGAGTATACTGAATCCTGTACATCAAGTTCCATGTTCATCCCAATATTCTATTGGCCCCTTCTCTTCTGTTTTAAGCAACATGAGAAAAAATAGGGTGATTTAAGGGTGTATCACCATATTCCCAAGAAGGGAGGACATGAGGGCCTCATATGGACATACTTTTTTTTTTCTATAATTTATTTTAAGAATAGGACAACGTGCATGCCCTTTGCTACCATCTACCTCTTGATCTCTTGTAACTCTCACCCTTTTACGACTTACTTCTATGTCTCACTTCTCTGTGCTCTCCATGCAGCACTGAATTCCTTGCTTCCCTCTCTCCTAACCCTCTTCTTTCACCCCCTTTCCTCTTGTTTCCCCGCTGTTTCTAAGTTTTCTGTCTGCCTCTGCCACAGCTGCTCCTTTCTGCTGCCTGGAGTTTGACAGCTGACTGCAAAGATCTTTCTATCATGTTCCAAAAGTGGCAGGACTAGTACTGAAATTCTATTTTTAATAAAACACAGTAAATCAGAAGTTTCAAAATCCAGCAGCCTAGCTTTTCTTAAATGTATAATTCATGAGCTAACAGCATTCTGCCAACAGCTTCATTTTTACATATCCCCCCCCATCATCAACCCCCTTTTTGAAAACATAATTTGTTTTTCAGTTATGACATCAGTATGGTGTGATAAGAAGTCTGTAAACTTCAGTAGTTTGTTGGAGTTTTACATTCTCACCCGACAACATTATATGAGTATAATTAGAAATGACACATCTCTGGGGACCGATCAAGGACACTTTCCCTAAGTAGCTAAAGCCTGTTTTACTACTAGACATTACACCACGCTATTTGGATGTACAATAAACCAAGAATAATTGGCAATTTCTAAAATAATGTCATACTTTAAAAAGATATATAGGGACAGATTTTCAGAAGTGTGCATGGCCAGCTGGTGCATGGACTTACTCTGATGCAAACTCTAGTTTACAGTCACATGTAAAGTTGGGCAAAACCTTTTTTGGTGAAAAATGCAGGTTTTCCAACATCAACATTTTTGAAAATTCAAGTTGGTTTTTCATATTCTTTGTGTTAAAAATAATCCAAAAAAGACGGAGTTTTGTTTCAGCTTTCTTTAAATGAAATGTTTAGGGTTTTTTGGTTCAAAATGACTTTGTTTTGAAATTGCTTTTATTATAAAAATTAAAAATGCCCTAATAAAAGTCAAAATTGAAATTGAAATGTAATGTTGCAGGTTGAGTAAAATGTTTCATTCTACCCAGGCCTATTTTTCTTTTCATTTGATTGAAATTTCAAAAAAATGTATTATCAAGTTGACCCAAAATGAATTTTTTCCCCTGATTTTTTGGAATTGCCAGTTACTATATATATATATAGATAGATAGATCAATAAATAGCTCTGCTTACCTGTAGGTATCTGTCTGTGAAAATTAGGGATTGTATACATAAACAATTAAATATCTGGCTCATAAGACTTTAATTTTGTTCTATCTGAATTAAACAGTAAATGCCCAAAGTGAAAAGAGCCAAATTTTAGGTAGATTTGTGACTCATGATGTTTATTGCAAGCAGTCAGCTGAGTCTGTGATTCCATAAAATTTTACAGGTGTAGTGTGCATCCTATGGGGAAGGGTGAGAAGGATGAATAACCTCTTAGAATAACCTTCCAACATCTTTCAACCATTCTGTTCATATCCCCTTCACTTCAGCTGCAGGACTTAGGCATTTAAACTTTTGTTTTCCCCCCACTTCAACCTTTTTTATACAGTTGCACCTTTGAGAGTCAGCCCTAGTTAGCACTGGATTTGTAGACCACTTCATGTCTCAGGATGAACCTAGGGTACTCTAGAAACCAGTGTAGGTAGTTCAGCAGAGTCAGAGGCTCTCTCTTCTGGTGCAATACTAAACCAAAGCCCCAGTGTGCAGGGTGCCAGAGACTACCCTGTTTCACAGAGTATTGTGATGGACTCAGTAGCTTGCACTGTTCTCTCTAATGAAATACAAAATCAACGCCTGTTCAGAGGTTATGAGCCATTCCATAGAATGTAATGGAAAATTATGTTCCTGCTATAGAAATCAATAGTGTGGTATTAAAAAAACAAACAAACAAACAAAAACCTATAGAAAGGATCTTACTCCCTACTAAATGCTATGTAATTTAAGAAAAACTCTACAGAATCCTATTAAATGTCTATCAAATCATACTGGCTTCATGCTATATAGAGCTTTTCCATAAGGCTGATCTCAGAGTCTAATGAATCAGCAAAGGAGGGTCAGCTTTCTCTCTCTCCTTCTCAGTAGTCTCCAGTCAGCCTCAGCTACCACACACTTTGCTAGGCATCTCCCCACATCCCTATCACATTATTGCATTTGGGCTTATCAATGTCAATGGGAGTTTTTCCATTAACTTATCTGGGAGCAAGGGCAAGCCCTTTCTGAATCTACATTTCTCCCAGTAGAAGTAGTATTAGAGCTCCCAGTCTCCTAACTGGAGGTTCACCACCACCACCTTCTCTCCCTCCCTCCTTCCTTCCTCACGGGTCATACTTGCCAAGCAGCCAATTCAACTCCCACCTAGGTCAAAGGAAGCCTTAGTTTTAACTGAGTTCAATGGGATCAAATCCCTGGAGAGCAAGAGACCAGATTCTAGAGCTCTCCTGTATGGCATAATACTAGACTGCCAGGCTAGCTCCATATGCAGTTGCTTCTTTTATAATGCAGGACTACATTTTCTGAGCTACTTTCCTCTGTAAAAGTTAAGGTACAACTACCTAGACAATGTACACGCCTGTCACCAGATTTTGAATCTGCCAAACAGATTCAAGGCAGAGTCATTAAACTAGTGTATTACTGAAAGGAAGGTGTGCAGAGACCATGCCTGCCACGTGTGGGGTTTACTTCATTTTTATTACTATCAGTAACTCAGCAAGGAGTCTGGTAGGAATAATATTGGACAAGTAGATAGGAGTTGTGTGAAGATGCACTAAAAGAACAGAGAAAGTAGTGGACAGTATCTCCCCTGGCTAATGAGGCCTACTGAAATTAAAATGCTTGGAAGTTGCAAATATGCAGGCCGTTTCACTGCATATTTGCAACTTCCAAGGCACAATTTTCTTGTTTTTTATTTATTTTATTTTGTTTTTCATTTATCTACAGGATCTTTGTGAAAAATGCAGTTATGTGAATCACACCTCTTGCTATCAACATACCTGTGACAGTCTCTGAAGAATTATTGAATTCCAGAGACTGTTGTGTAAGGACTACAGTGTTGTATGTCGGGATGCACATTTTACCCATCAGCAGTGATGAGGATTTTGGGTTTTGTTTTGTTTTTTCTGTTCGGAGAACAGTACCTTTGAAATTTCCCTTTGGGGTAACTACTTCTACATGAAATTAAAATAAAACAAAATTTCTGAAGTTAGGGAATAGAGGATTTTCCATACCTGATCTCACTATTAGTCTATTTACTCAGTTGTTCTCTTCAACAGTAGCCAATGTCTCACGCTTTAGAAATATGAATGCATTTAGCAAAATATGCAGTCTCGCACATGGTGGGCAGGATGGGTCAGGGGAATTGTAGCTCTTTTAGAATCGCTGCAGGCGATAAGCTTATTCCCTGAAATATGAGATTTATTTCAAGAAATATTATAAGTTGTCATAAAATTACCTAGTCTTTTCTAGATGTGGTAAGACCACCTAAAAGATTAGATAGATAGATAGATAGATAGATCCACATTTAACGCACAATGGATTAAAAACTAGGCAAATCATTCATTCATACTTTAAGCTAACAAAATATCTTTAGAAAGATCTTGTGCTGTTCTGAAAAGAAAAACACACTCTCCAGAATATGCTGTAGACATTGAAAAGAATGAAGAATTATGATATTAGCGGATGACATTTTTTCCACTTTGACCCAAATCCTAGTATAGCTGATTATAATGAAGCTACTGGGGATATGCATAGGCTCCATCAGAGACCCAGTGTGTAATCTATTGCTGGATGGGGCTAAATAGGAGCGAATCCTGCTTAGTGGCACATCAAACATTGTCAGGCAAGCAGAACCTTGGTCCCAACCACATGTATGGGGTTTTCTGCAAACTTTTGCGTCAAAATCATCTATGATACCAGATGGACTCATTCCCAGGATACTGTAGGAACAGAGTGTAATTTACCCTTAGGTTGTAAAAATATTCTGCTAACCTTATGGCAATTTTACACCTGGAGAGAATCCCCTGGCTATGTGTGCTTGCAAATAATGATGGAAAATCAAATTCAGAGAAGTGTGAAACTTTTAGGATTTGCTGAGCAAAAAATCCACAGCAAAATGGGAATATACTCATGTCATTTTCTCCTCACGTTTTTAATGTAACACTGAGGTGCCAGCCTCTCAGACAAGCTTACAAAGTCTAATTGTTCCAATTTGATTAAAATATTGTGATTATATTCAGCCACTGCATCATAAGCACTGGTAATGACAACTCCTATGAGCAGTTACTGCTGGTTGGTCTTTGCTCAAAGCAATGTGTACCTGGCTAGTGCATTTGAGTTGAAAGTGCTGTCCAGAGCAGTCACAATGGAGCACTTTGGGATTGCTCCCGGAGGCCAATACCATTGAATTGTGTCCACACTATCCCAAATTGGACCCAGCGATGTCCATTTCAGCGCTAATCCCCTTGTTGGGGAGAAGTACAGAAATCAATTTTAAGAGCCCTTTAAGTGGACAAAAATGGCTTCATCGTGTGGATGGTTGCAGGGTTAAATCGATCTAACGCTGCTAAATTCGTCTTAAACTCATAGTGTAGACCAGGGCGAAGCCTGTTTGTGGATGTCAGCCCTGGTTCTCAAATATACACGGAGCAAAGCCTCCACTAGTGCTCTAATATGGAAAACACATATGTGCTTAACTCTACACCTATGAGTAGTCCCACTGAAATCATAGTAGGAAAGCTAAACATGAACTTACATACAGGGAATTAGATTCCAATCCTGCAAACACTTATGCATATGCCTAACTGTAAGCATATGAGTAGTTCCTCTGTGATCTATAGGACTACTCAGATGTTTAAAGTTAAACTCTTGTGTAATAGTTCGAAGGACCAAGGCCTCAGGTTTCACATTCTGGTAAAGTAAAGAAGTGTGACAATAGGTCTTTGGTTCCAGTGCAACAACAAAAGAATCCAACTTTCTTAATGATCAGCTCCAACAAACTAACATCCATGTTGTCTGGTGCATTCATTTGAATTAATTAACAGCATTTTTATTTACTTCTGTTATATATTATCCATTCATGAATACACCCATTACTTAATAAGGTCACAGCTTCTTTTTTAACTTGTATAAAACTGGAGGGAAGAGGGACAACATCCTCAGATTTGCTGTTTTATTTTTTCTTTTGTTCTTCTTTTTACAATTGCACAGAATTACCAGTTAGTAACTGATGTGGCTGACAGTTCTCACAGAGACTGCGGCAGAGATAGATTTAAAGCACCTCCCATGACAATCAGCCTTCCTGAACCTTGCTACCCAGTCCAGGTAGTTTAGCAACTGCACCTTGCAGAGTGTTGATGAGCATAATTAGTAATAAGTGGCTGAATCTATTTGGGGCGTGGGGCTGGGTATATAAATCCACATGGAAGTGGAAGCAGAAAAGAGCAAGATTGCTTGGGTATTGTGGTAGAATAGTTATTTATTAGCCTTGATATTTATTTTAAACCTAGATTAAATCAGCTGTGCATTATTTTGCTTACTTTGAACTTGGCAGAAGAAAGCCTTCCCTTAAAATTTCTTCTTTTGACTAGGGCGACCAAAAAGCCTTGAAGAGTCAGAATATTCTTGATTGTAACATTCATTTTGCTCTAAAACTTAGTGTCTTTATCTATTAATGTGAGTAAAGAAACAGATTAAGGCTGAAAGTTTCAGGCATATTTAGTGACTGGCAGTTTTAAGGTGGACAATTTGAGATACGTTAAGGCTTTTACTGAAAATTTTTGCCAAATTATTTAAACTCCATCAAGGTGTTCAGGGTCTCTTGCTTTCTTGCTGAAGATCTTTATCTCCTTTCCACATGACAACCTTCCTACCCAATATATAATTGACCTCTTTTTTTGAGATGGTGTCAATTTCTCCTTGCATTGCTGCAGAAATGGAAGATAACCATTATTTCTTGGGTTGGGAATAAATAGTCTTAGAGTCACAGCTGACAATTTTCTACCTCATACATGATAGCATTTACACTTTTGGGACATCAGCTTATTTTAAAAGTTAGCTTTCAACAACATTTAAAGTGCGTTAAAAGAAGAGCACCTTTGTGGCTATCTCCATACTGCACATTCAGAATTGGGAATGTACTAGTGTCCACTACTCTGTTGTTTTTCTCTTAGCAAATGTGGGACTAGTGGTAAGGCTAGTTTCAAAACATTTATAAAACAGAAGGGCAGATCCTCAGCTGCTGTAAACCTTCACAGCTCCAGCAGTGTGGTGGGATGTGAGGCCCAAGTTGGGGCTGTTGTTCCCCCAACCCCCGCTTCACTGCTTCTGTCAGAGGTGGGAGGAATAGTCTCTTCTCTCAGGGGCTGGATCCATCCCTAGGAGTCTGATTTCCACACCGCCCCTCCATCGTTTCATGTTTTTATTTCTGGGTCTGATGAACATGAGGGCCTAAGATCCCAGCTGGAGCCTTATCCTGCATTCCCCTCCTCTTGCTTTTGCATTCCAATCTCCTAGCAGTGGAATGGGGGAGATGGGAACGAATTTCTGCTCTCAGGATTATCTGTACTTAAAATAGTAAGGAAAGATCTTCTTTAGTATTCACTATCAGCATTTCCTATGTATATATTTAGCTTCAGTTCTTCTACTCTGTCTTGGGCTTGAAAGTTCCCATATTATTTTGTATATTGTCTCACATTGAACTAGACTGTGAATTCCTCAAGGCAGTCTTTTCTCTGTAATATGTAGAACACAAGGGATGCATATTACATTCAGCTGTCAGTAATAAGATAATAAATAATATGGTGGGTCCTTATTTTATGCTTTGCATGTGGAAATTCCATTGGCATCCATGGAATGTCATGCATGGAGCATAAATGCTCTACAGTATGCACATAGAGTTCGACAGTACAGAGCAGAGAATATAACTATTCCTTATCTTGATCATCTACAAATAATGTGAGGAATAAGATGACAGTTTGATTTCAAAGCCTCTTGATAGCGTAATACTATTCAAACCGTCTATGTTAAGTGGTGGTAATTTTTATTACAAGGGTCCTTCAAGTTACATGATTCATTTGTTCATTTCAAAATATTAAACAAAATTATTAGCTGAAATCTAATGATGAGTTTGTTTGAGTGAACTAACCATATCAGGAATGAGAGTTGTGGCAAAGTAACACAGATCTTGTGTAAAGTCTGGATCTTATTCATTGTAATATTTGTGGGAATAATGTTAGGCCTTAAAAGGATCATCACTGGCAAATTCAGGCAATCTTGGTGCAGGGATCCTTGTTCTGTGTTTGTACAGTGCCTAGCACAATGGGGTCCTGGTGCATGACTAGGGCTTCTAGGTACTACTGTAATACAAATATATAATAATAACCTCATCATTAGTTCTGAGGCTAAACTTAGATTGCAACAAATGGACAGAACATGTTGTCTTCAGTAGTAAATGCAGAGAGTACAGCCTGTAGAAACTAAAGCTCTGTTTAAAGAAACAAAGATCAATGTAATATGACCTCTCTCTCTCTCTAATGAATGTTACAAGAACGTCTATCCTGTAATGATCCTCCTTCTTCTAATCCAAATCACCATTTTTGTATAAAACAAGGAAATTCAACACATTTGCAAGTTTTCTCTGGCATGGTGTACAGGCCAAGAAAGTAAACAGCAAACTATTTAATAGCTAACCAGTTTCCTTCCCATCTCTTTTTAAGAGCCAAATCCTGCCTGCCTTACTCGCGCAGAACTTCCATTGAATTCAGTGGGAACCATGCATACTGCCAGTAGGCCTTTCTCGTTTAAGTGTTTTGTGTCAGGGGAGAGAGCTTCAATCAAAACACCTTTTCCACAGTAATAGAAGTGTTTCACTGTCTTAGTGCCCTAAGATAGAATATAATTTATACTGCAGTTTACACCTTATTCCTCATCCTATGGAATATAATTTTGGAACACATACAGAGTCAATGGCTCACAGAAGGAGAGGAACTAAATTTCCATTCCCTGGAGGCTTGTTATTCCAAATATGTTTTTTGTTTTCATGCCCTTTCGTCAGCAGCTCACATTTCCAAGCAATAAAACACTATGGAAGAGGTTTGTTCGTGACTATCCTTCTGTCAGTTCAATTAAGCTGGGATCAACTCACCTTTAACTATTTGTTTCCATTATGAACATCTTCCCCGGCTTTATGTCAGTATAATGTTTTTACTTTGAGTCTAGAGGAGCCTGATAGTCTGAGGATGGTTAATTGTCCTATCCATCCCATTGATCCATCTCAGGGACTCCCTTTGGAGCTTTCTCTGCCTTTAAGGACTGGGTTTCAGTTAATCTCCCTGATTATATACCTCTTTCATAGTGCTGTAAACATTACATGAACTGACATTTCATCTCTCTATAAGATTTTCTGGGCTTAAGCTTATTGATGGACTTCTTTCCCCCTCTGATATACTGCTTTCCCTTTACAGATCGCTATTTATCTTCTCCTCTTGAGAATTTGTCTTATAACTCTGTTTCTTTAATAAGAATTGAGAAAATATTGCTGAGAGAGAGAGACAGAGAGAGGTCAGTGCTAGCATGCAGTAAACTATTTTGAGCTCCCAAGTATGTGTGGTCACCTCCCCTGGAAGACAGAAAAAATGAATGACCGAAGAGTAGCTGCTGCTTTCAGTTTGAAAAACTGATTTGGCCATTGTGCTATTTCTTATTTCTTCTTGTTATTGTTTTTAAATGAAATTTTCTATGATCTTTTAATACAGGGAGCCTTTTGGGCCACATTAGAAAAGTATGGGGCTGTGAGCATTTGATTGCTCATGGGCAGTTCTCAAAAGGTCTGATGTGGGTTATAACACCCAGAATTTTTGTTTACTCATGCAAACTATTCAAGCCCTCTTCAGATCTGCAAGGTTGAGCTGCAAAATCTCGGAAGAACAGGTTCTCTTGAGAGTCATATCACTTATTTCTGGTAGGGAAATAAATACCATGAGGAAAAAAAATACATCTATATAAGCATAAAGGCATACACATATAAATGCATTCATACTAAAATACATATATGTGTGACACTGATGATGGAGGGCAGTAGAGAACAGGCTGTACAGGAAGCCAATGGGAAGGGCAGGTGAGCATAGTATCTAAGGTTTCAGAATAATTTAGATGAAAACAGGGGCTTGAAATGTTGTGCTACATGTACGGAAAATGTGAGAAGGTTACATGTGACCCTGCACTACAAGCAAAACCTAGATCACAAGTTCCTGCAAAGGAACTTTGCTGAACCCCCTACTTCACCAGCCAAGAGAGGCCACCATTGCAAACACCAGCAGCTCAGGAGCACCTAGGGCTCACAAGAAGCAATAGTAGGGGCAGCAGAAGCATCAAGAAACCTCTCAAGCAATTCCCCAGAAGACTCCTCCCCCACTCTTTATGGGGTTTAGTCAAAGTTTTACTGTGTGTTGTTATGTACACAAACAGTCACAGCATCACACACACACACACACACACACGCACAGGTAAGATGGGCTTTGCTTCAGAAGAGAATCAGAGATGTTTCAGAGAATAAAGTGAGTTTCCATGTCAGATTTATGTGTAAATCATGAAACCAAAATAATGGTGACCACAAAGACAAATGGAGGCGCTTTTATACCACCCAAAATGATTGTAATGTACAATGGAGTTCTTACTGCAGGCTGCTGTTCAGTTACTACACATAGAAATGGAGGAATTGACATGGGATGAAGTGAGGTGGTGTTGCTTGTGGATTCACTGCATAGAGAGAGACAAAATATTTTCAACTTTCCTAGTTTCCCCATCTCACTTTTGTCCTCCAGAGACAAATAACACACTCTTTTACCCTCTGAAATAATTCTAGCATTACAAGGTAGGATGAGGAGAGATGAAATACAAACTCTAGCGTTACTGAATGGAAAGTAAATATGAGAATACAGTAAGTCACTTCCGCATACTTAAACCAAAATATCAGTGCAATAATACCCTATTTTTTTGCGCCTTAGTAGGCCTTCCAATAGACCCTTCTCCTGATTTCCCCCATTCCCCAGCTAAAGTTGTCTTTTTGGAGGGTAACACTAGTGACCAAGCATCCCTAGCTAGTGGCTTTAGTAAACCTCATATCTGCTCCCTGTTCAGCATATCTTCTTGCTTCCTCTCTCACAAGCTTAGGAAACAAGAGAAAATAGCTTCTGTTGATCCTTTCAAGCACACAGAATAGAGCCAAAGCCCATCAAGAAGCCTGAAGAAATGTCATGTGACTTCATTCACGTGTTGATACCCAAACAACCCAACCTGAGATGCTAAACACTTAACTGAAAACACTGCCATGCCTAACTTCTACTAATACTCACTGACATGAAGCATTTTCCACAGAAGCTCTTCAATCTCAGAAAGTCTGTTTAGTTTCTCAACAAATGTTTCACACAGCTCTCAAGCTGTCAGAGTGCATGTGGTCAAAATTAGTGATATGGAGTATATAATTTTATCCCTATTTTTAGAGTTCCCACTTTCTTTCTGTTGATGAAGAGGTGTTGAATACTGATGAGGGAATATTTGCTCTAACCCAAACAGTCATTACCAGGTAGTGAACAACCAATCTGCATGTACTTAGTTCTTTAGCACAGGGATCATATTTACATCATGTGTATACAGTGACTAGTGCAATGCAGCCTTGATTCTGCATGGGGTTGCAATATGAATAATAATAAAGAAAAATATGGGTTCTTCTATGTCCTTATAAAAAAGAACTATCATCTATCTGAATTTCTTTGATCTTTGAAATTGGACTGACAATCTCATGAAACAGGGCTTTCATTAATTTTTGCTTCTGGTGGATCTGGAAATACAATGAAATCTTTATAATATACTTTGTCCTTTTTTTGGCAAATCCCTTTCTTAAGATGCTACCACAGAATATTCTGAAGTATACGGTGTACATTTCTGCTCTACTGTTATTGGAAGACCTTACACTCTGTTAAGAAAACAATTTTTATCAGTCTTTGTTATCATACTGCATTGTATTGATAACACTTTTCCAGGTGTTTTTGGAACTTGTACTTCAGGCTGAAATTCGAAATGTAGAGGAACGTGAAAATGAAAAATAATAGGGGTAAAAGTTGTCCATATTTTTCTGAAACTCTAAAAGGTTTGAGTACAGATTGATATCAGAGTGAAGATTTTCAGTGGCTCTTAGTTTACACAGTTCTAGTACGCACCCAAGTATAGATTTAGGCCACAATCCTGCAAACGCTTATGCACTTGCTTAACTATATTGCCACGAGTAGTCCAATTTAGGGGTCTTAATACTGAAAATCCACACGTTGTAAGAAACCCATTTAAGAGCACAGCATTAGTGGTTTGAATCTGAAGAATACTTACTCATATCTGGTGATTTTACAGTAAGGTAGTAAATATACTTGCCATTTCATTCTGTTTTTAGGAATGCAATGCTTTGAAACAAAAATAACCAATTTGTTGGGTCCATCTTACAGTATTCTACTATCCATCACCTTGTGAGCTGCAGGCTACCTTTTGCTGGACATGACAGTATCTGTATAAATCAACATCAACTGCACAATTCAGAACATCATATAATACCTCCATAGTGTGGTGGAGGACCACAAAGCAAAACCACTCCTTGTCCTTCTCTGACTGAGACGGTGCTTCTTGTTTTGGTTTCAAAATTTCCAAGATCTTGAACAAAAGAAAACAAAAAACAAATATTAACTGTCAGATTTATTTAGCTGCAAATTATGGGTCAGATTTTGCAATCCTTACTCTGACAAAAATCTAATTGAAATTAAAAGAGCCAGACCTTTTATTGCAATAGTATAATAAAACTTCTATCTGCATACATGCTCATATATTGTACCATGTCAGGCCAGTGGTCCCTCTAATCTAGTACCCTGTTTCTGAGATTGTCCAGAACCAGATGCTTCAGGTGGAGGTGCTAAAATCCTTGAGGTGCATGATTATAGAATAACCTGTTCATAGGGAAGTTACTTCCCAAGTCCTGTCATTCTGTAATACATTATATTCCCCTTTGCAAGCTCATTCAGTGTTATTTGATGACTCTATAGCACCATTTTTGGATACTGAACACAAAAAAGAAGCTTGTCTTGGACTTTTTTTTTGTATATTTCAAATTTACAAGCCTTTCATGTCAATAGAGAAAAAGCCTATTTTTCTAATAATGAATGTTTTATTTGTTTAATTATTAGGTGGACAGTAACTTTAGCATTTACTCTGGTACATTGATGAGAATCTGTACTTAAATGCCTATGTTGGCAGACCTTTTTCAAAGGAATCTGATCAGTATAGTCCTGATCCAAACCCCACTAAAGTCAGGGGGAATTTCTCTGTTAATATCAATGGGCTTTGTATCTGGACCTATATGAGCAAATGAAGAGCTTTACAGGAGACAAATAAATGGACACTAGGAGATTCATTATGGTGGTAAAGTCTCCCTTTGCCCACACACACACACACACGCATAACCTACCCCTAAGTGTAATTTCTATGGCTATTTGTCAGTTTCTTTTAACTGAAGCTATAAATATACATCAAGAGAAGAATCTACCCTTCTGTTTCATTGCTTATTAAAAAGGTGCAGATAATAAGGTTCTCAGTGTGGTTCCCCATTAATAATGTGACTCTAATGACAAAAGATAACATAGCAGATGTAGCTTCCAAAAAATTCCACCAAAGCCAATGGTTTTCTTTTTGTTCCAAAAGCTCTCATTTAAAATGCTGAGATTCATTACTTTTATGTCAGCGTGCCTTATGGCAGGGGATGTATCAAATGCATTTTTTTTTCATTCAAACTGTGTTTTAATAAAATATAACAGGATATATCATCACCTTCCTAGAGCTATCTATCCCATATAATTTCACATATTGTTTGCTTTATTTATCTTACCATAAGGGTTTTATGTTCACACTCTGAAACGTACCTTTAGGTCCTGTTAGGCATGGAAATTTAGTCCTGTAGATAGTGTCATGCAAATCAAACTTATAACCTACAAGAAATCAGGTAAATAATAGCTGTGTTTGCTTTTTTTCCCTATGAGCTAAACTTTTTTTTTTTATTTTAAATATTTTATTTAATGCTGCACAGGGAGATAGATGTGTCAGAGGACTGTGTTAATGGGGCTGTTAAATGTCAGGGTTAATTCAGGTCATTTGTATCTAGTGACAGAGTCAACTGTTTCTCACTGTGAGAAATAATCAGATTATTTTGTGATTACATTAGCTCAGATTTGGCCCAGGCTGTCTGCTCCTGCAGTCACCTTTGTTTTGAATTTTTGCCAATGTCACTTGCTGATATGCTGGTGGTGATAGGAAAGTTTTCTTTTAGGACCTGCACATTTAATACATGTCCTTCTTGGGTAGTGAAGTCCATCAGAAAGCTGCTGGGGATATTGTTGGAAATTATTTCCATGAGCTGTCTCTGGTAGGGGGAAATACACTTTTCTTTGAAAGAGATGGTTATAAGAGACTTCCCTGACAATCGCAGTCTCTTAAAAATATCTTTTTTTTTAACCATTCTTTTCCTGAGAAGGATTATCAAGAAGGCTCTGGTGGAACTGGTCAAGAATCTAATGGAGTTCTCAGGTACATTTACCATACCCACTTTGGCTTTAAGGAATGCTATAACATGGAGATGATGTTGATTGTGGTGGTCAGCAGGCAAAGAAGATCACATGTCTGTGCTGTTTCTTTTGTATTTGTCAGCTGCTTGTGATAGCTCTAACCCGGTGGAGTTCTTTGACACGTTAGTGGACCTTAAAATGAGGAAGTGGAGTCACACTTGAATGGCTCTGTTCTTTTTTTTCTTTCTTTCTTTTTTTTGAGAAGATGTAGAAAGTAATAGTGACCAATTGTTCAACTTCCCTTTGGGCTCTCACATTGGTGATTCCACAGGATTGGACAGTTCCCAGTGTGTGTAGGGGATCATTATATAGCTAGCTAGAATTCATGAACTGTGATGTCATCAATATGCAATACCCACTAGTTCTATATGTCAGTCTCTTCAATCTCTCCTGCTGTCAAGTGTCTTGCCTAACATCTAATTATGAGGTTAAGGATGAGACCAAGCTGGTGAGGATAAGAATGAGGTAATACCTAGTGGGTAACCAGAAGAAATGGAGGAGTCTATATCTATGCTTCCCATTTATTATGCAAGTTTGCAACGTAGGGCTCTTCCAGTGTTTCCCCTAAGGAACGTATTGTATTTGTGCTTCGCAATCTGTACTCGCTGTTGGCTGATTTGGGTGGGGACAGATTCAAAGTGCTGTTTTTTTTATCTAGAAAGTTCTTTTTGAGACCTGGCTTTCTCAGAGAATACTTTTTTCTTCATGTGGTTCAACAGCAGTTTGATCAGCTGAGGTGTTAAAGCTTATTGTCCCTTAGCTTAAATGAGGGGAGGGGTGTGTCAAGGGTTCCAAATAATTATGGGTCCTGAATTCTGGAAATGACATGAAGGAGGCTCAGGATGAAAGGGGTCAGGGACACTGAAATCACATCTCACCCCTACAAAAGTTCCTTCCAATCCAAGATGGAGGCACATTGGTAGATGTAGGTATGTTGGCAAGGCTTAGGTGAGAATGGTCCCATTGCTTGTGTTGCACCTAGTCAATAGAAGAATTCTGCCTCCAGGGTGGTCAATCCTGCACCAAACTAACTTTTTCAAAGTGATAAAAATAGAGTGACAGTTTTGTTCGGATTCAGTTTCAGCATTGTATTTGTTCACTATTTCCACAAACAGCCACTATTCTCCCCTTATTTTCAACAACTGGGTAACTTCCTGAGCCAGCAGGCAGAGAATTTATGAACAATAATAAACAAAAACAAATAACAAACAAAAAAAAAACAGCCTAATCTACTCAAAACAACAGTAGTCACTATCTGGACAGGCTCAGCTCTTGCTTATCAATACCTGAATTCGCTCCCCTTTAGATGAATCTTACACAACTGACTTTACTTTTTTTCTTCCTCTCCCTCTTTTTGTATATTGGTCTCCTGGACAGATAGTCTCTTTTCAGAGGTGGCTGAATTGAATTAGGCAGCTGGAGCACCTCATGAGCACGTTCTACACTCTGTTATGGTGACAATTGAAGGTATCTTTCAATTCATTGGAAAAACATTTTGGAGATATCTGATGTCCCTTTAATTGCCTGCCCGCTAGTTTTCTGGGTTGGAGTTTAAGTATTCTATGGGGGGAAAAGACAAAAAGGAAAGGAGCATATAGTTTGTTGTATTCACTACCATAAACAGAAAGGAAACCAAGAATGGCATCATTCTGTATACTTCACTTATATTCAAACTTAACAGATACTTATTGTTTTATTTATTTGATGTACTACCTAAACACCCAGTCTTTTAAACCTTTTACAAACATGTCTACGTACTTGTTCTGAAAATTTAGTACAATATAAATGAGGGAAGTATTAATAGAGTCATTGGATTATGCCTGTTCCCTTTTCTCCAGATCCGTATTTGCTATAGATCCATATCAATTACCTACCCATCTTCTTGGGAAGGGAGATTAGTAGGTGCATAGCACCCACTTACACCATGTCCCAAAGTCAGGCAGTGGTGCATAGGCCTTAGCGTTGACTTGGTTTATACAGAGATAAGTGCCTCACAGAGCATTGTGTGCTTATTAGAATGTAGCAAAAATCAAGTCACATAAGGTCTTTCCCAACACTGCTGTGAAGATACTGGCAATGGCATGTGAAGGCTGCTGTGAAAAACCAGTGTTTAGAACACGGATAAACACCTCTAGGAAGTGCTTTTGTGAGGATTGGGTAGATCCTCATAAGAACACTGCCTCAGACTTCAAATGTCCCCATAACATCTGGGGATGGTTCAGGCCTGAATATCCCAAATTTCAGAGTTTAGGAGAAGGGACCCAATTACACTGTGGGGAAAAAAAACCCTCGTCTTCAATAAAAGAAGGATCAGAAACTCTCAGAAAGTTTCAAACCTGCACAACATTTTCAAAAGACAAGCCTGGGAGCTTAACTCTGTTAGACGGCAAAAAACATGGACTGAACAGAGACATTGAATTTATGGCTTATTAGAACAATCTGTAACCCACTCATCCCCCCTTTTGTCCTATGACTGCAGAAGTGTTAATGGGCCACTCTACCTTGAACAGGAGGACTTGTGGCACCTTAGAGACTAACCAAGGTGCCACAAGTCCTCCTTTTCTTTTTGCGAATACAGACTAACACGGCTGTTACTCTGAAATCTACCTTGAACAGTGGATGTGCTAACTACTTATGTTAAACTATTTGTTCCACCTCCTAGGAGTTCCTTTCCCAGGCCTGAAGAAGAGCTGTGTGTGTCTTGAGAGCTTGTCTCTCTCACCAACGGAAGTTGGTCCAATAAAAGATATCACCTCCCCTGCCTTGTCTCTCTAATCTTATGGAACCAACACAAGCTACAACTACACTGCATACGAAGTTTCAAACTGTCAGATTACCACAGGGATGAAATAAACCAAACCTTTTGAGGTTTGTGCATTAGTAATAAAAACCAGCAGAAATCCCAGCACATTTTATCCTGCCTTTTGCTACTGTAGCACACAGAAGACAAGGCTTTATCTTTTTTTCTTAAAACAGAATAAAATAAAGCAAAATACCCTGAAAAATATACGTAGTTTAGTCAAGGGCTGCCAATCCCCTTCCCTTACTGTAAATCGTAGATTCACATTTTTGCTAAGAACAAGATTCTGCTGGTAAAAGAAGCTTGGGGGGTGGGGGTGGGGCGGAGGGGAGGAGCAATACTGTGAAGCATGTTTTCACAAAGATGCAAAATTAACCAAGTTTCTGTTCTCAGAGTTCTGCCAGTAATATTACACATCACTCTGGACATAGGCACCGACTCCATGGGTGTTCCAGGGCTGGAGCACCCACGGGGAAAAAATGGTTGGTGGTGAGCACCCACTGGCAGCCCCGCTATCAGCTTCCCCCCAAGCACCTCCCACCCAGTGGCGGGCCCCATGGATCAGCACCTCCCACTCCCTCCCCAAGCCTCCTGCCCTCTGTAATCAGCTGTTTTGCAGCATTCAGAAAGCTCTGGGGTGTGAGGGGAGAGGAGTGAGGGTGGAACTGGGCAGGAAGAGGCGGGGTGGGGGTGGAGCAGGGTGAGAAGAGGCGGGGCATGGGGGGCATTGGGGGAAGGGGTTGAACAGGGGTGGGGCATGGGGCAGGGCCAGGGGGTCAAGCACCTCCCATTCCCTCCCCACGCCTCCTGCCCTCTGTAATCAGCTGTTTTGCAGCGTTCACAAAGCTCTGGGGTATGAGGGGAGAGGAGTGAGGGTGGAACTGGGGAGGAAGAGGCAAGGTGGGGGTGGAGCAGGGTGAGAAGAGGTGGGGCATGCCAGGGGGCATTGGGGGAAGGAGTTGAACAGGGGTGGAGCATGGGGCAGGGCCAGGGGGTCAAGCAGACCCCCTCCCCCGCACTTTGAAAAGTCGGCGCCTGTGACTCTGGAAATTGGTGCATTTGCTAGAAAGCAGGAGACTGTAAGGAGAAACTTTTGTCTGGTGAGGCTACAGTAATCTGTCTTGCATCCACCCTCTACCTTTCCTTAAGGAATTGATTTCCCCTTGTTTTTCATTTAAAATCACAGACTCCACTTCTGATTAAAATGTCAATAGTGCAACAGTTTCCTAATTAGTAAGACCAATTTTGATGTGGTAAGAAATTATCTTCAGTATCTGATCTACAAGTGATGTGCCAAATCCCTGTGCAGGAATCTTGCCTGTTTCATTGGCATTATTGGCAGTATACTATAGGTCAGATCTGCCAAAGTGTGCAGCACTCACCACAGTTGGGGACAGGTTTTCAAAATAATTTAATTCCCATTTGGTTACCTAAAGGAAGTGACCAGATCATGAAGAGGTGCTCAGCACCACCCATTAACACCAATGGACACTTAGTGAGTGCTTAATAGAATTAGTCAAAAAAAATTCTGCTTAAACTCTGATCTAATGGAAAATTGGGTAAACCCCCAGAACACCTGGAAAATGAGGGGGAAATGATTGGTAAATGCCTCATCAGGGCCTCATGGGATTTGTAGCTCAGGTGCCTTATTCTTCTCTATGGGCCAGTTTTCTCAACCAGCCTACACCTCCTATGATGCATTGCAGCCAGGGACTCCCATGATGCACTGTGACAGTAGGAGACTGGGAGGTATAGTCTAGCCAGGGAACCCAGCCCATGGAAGAGAATGGTTGCATGAGGCACCCGAGCAACAACTCCCATGAGGCACCATAGCTACATTTCCTCATCCAACATTTTGGCTGAAAATGTTCAATTTTGGGCTAAAAGTTTTGGGTTTTTTTAGTTTTTCACTTAAAAAACAATGTATTTTAGTTTTTGTCATTTTTTTCTGAGCATACCTCCATCCTCAACCACTCGATTTTCCAATCAGCTCTGGAGTCGAACTGTTTTGAAAATCTGCCCCCTGAAATAAGTGAGTAAATGTAAGGTGTTCGGTGCTGAACTCCTTTGAAAATCTGCCCCGACACGAACATTTACAATAGCTGCAGCAGAACCCTGCTGCCTCCTTTGTTATTGTGTTACCTAGCATAACTTTATAACACAAGATGACATAACCTAATAAAGCATAATGTTGCCTGTCAAGAACAGTATTAAATAAGATAGCAAAGATCAGGTGTTTGGCATGTATTTAGATTGCTAATATGCACTTAGGAATAGTGTGGATATGTAACAGATGGTATATTTTGCTAACTATAGAGTTTCTGCAGAAATCTATAAATAAGATATTACCTATTTCTCTGTGATTCCTTCCATTCTTTGCCTGCATTTCTCTCCCTTTGTGAATAATGAGTTGCCACAAATTGCATTGTACATATGAGCAGCAAGTCAAAAAAAATAATCCCCTTTTCAGAATTGTGTGTGCTGGCAGATTACTATTGGTATGGCACAATTAATCAGTCAAATGTAATAATGAGGTCCTGTAGACAAAGAAAACACTCAGGTGAATAAGTGATTCTTCACAGTGAAGTGTGGAAATATATGGACTCAGCTGTGTGTGGCAGCAAGTCATCATCTTCAGTAGGGAACATCTGCGGACCTCAGCAAGAGAGATATATGCTTAGAACAGGAAAAACATATGTTACCCAGTAGAAACCAAATTAGCAGCTGACAGGACCATTTCTGATATAGGTTGAAAAATTTGAGGTAGCGGGGTTTCCAGATTTGCATGAGGTGTAAATATGGGAAGGAAGTTGGTATAATGGGTATAAATTGTTATAGCTCTGTCAAAGTCAACAGAATTACACTGATTTACACCAGCTGAGGGTATGGCCTGTGATTCTTAAATTTGGATATTCAATTACAAGTAAAAGAAGAAGGTAAAATGAATAGTATTTTAGAGGAAAATGAACATCAGAGCAGTTTTGCTAAGTACTGCACTGCAGTTAGCAGAAGATATGCAAATCCATAGTGATCAGTATAGTGTTTAGTTAAGGTGATGAATGATGATATCTGGAGAAATGTACTAATGTAATATACACAAACATTTCCTACTCAATGTGCTCATGATACTGCATTAAAAGGACTGATGATCAATCACTGAAAGGAGACTATTTCCCAAAGTCTTTTTTTTTAAGTGTTCAGTGCCAGCCACTCCTATGAATGCTGATTGGACCAGAAGTTTATAACTATTTTTATTTTTACCTACAGGACGCTTGATTTATTTTTTTTAACGTAAACTTCTTCTAAAATAAAGTGATGGAGTAATTATTTTAAGTCACACAAGAGTGTATCCTAACATGTCACAAAGCAGTAGTTCAGACTGGATGTGGGGAGATGATGCATTTTCGTACAATGGGTATCAAAATCTCATTAGGAGGAGGAAATAATTTAATATTAATCTATGTATGGTAAGGTCAAAACTATATAAATTACATAATGGTAGTTGGGACACTTCCGAATCTGCAGCTTAATCGGACATCATTCTTCAGGGTGATGGAGTGTTATTCCGTTCTTTCACATGCATTTTAAAATGCCAGAGACGGAGATGGCAGAATCCTCACCTTTCAGACAGAAGCTGGCAGATAGGTAAGGGTGAACCAGTTCAAGTAAAATATGAACTGGTCTGGCTCTGAGCTGATTGTCCGAATACAAATTTTTGTTCTAGATAAAATCCCCTCCATCTAGTCTTACTCTGAATCCCCTACTTCACACCTCCATTTTTAGTCCACATCATACAGCTGATTTCTCTCTTTTTTTAAATACTGGGCAGAGCACATTCTTTAGTGGGCCTTGGCAACTGATACCTATATGGCCACTGCACTACTAATAACTAATTCCCTGGTCTTAAAGTGCTCTTAGGTGCTTTGAATACAGATAAATATACCAGAATCTGCCATGCTTGCTTACAGATACATGGCGTTCTGATACCATGGTGAGGGCAATGTACAGAAAATAATAAAACTGTGTATTATTCCGTGAAGTAGAAGCAGAACAGGCATCAAGGCCATGAAGTACTGACACACACTTTGCAATAAATTAAATCCAATGGATGACACTCATGCCAAGTGAGTGATAAATAGTGCTATTGTAACCCATGCCTGGTTGGTATGGTACTCTGGCCCCCTCTAGTGGCATATAGACCATCTAGAGCAGTGGTTCTCAACATATTTACCATTGTGGGCCGCAGGTGTGGCCTGCAGTGTGTTATATGGGCCGCATCCAAAACTACCTGTATGGCTCGAGGATGTCACATAGGCCGCAGCTGTGTGCTGATTGGGCCGCCCGCAGCCCACAGGCCGCAGGTTGAGAACCACTGATCTAGAGATTGAGTCTGCTACAACCCTAACCTAGAGTCATGTGGCTTATAGCCCATGCAGTAGAGGTAAGCTTCAGAGAACCCAGGTTTGATCCTGCCTGACGACAACCAGGGTCTGTTGGATAGGAATTGCATGATTTAAGCTGAGACAGCTGAGTATCAGAATGCTCCTAGTTTGGGTTCAGTTGGGATGCTTATAAAAAAACCCCAGAAATATCTAGGCCTCCTGAGTTGGTAAATTTGGGTTAAAAATGTCACAGAAAGTGATTGTTTCATGATGTTTTCTGACATTTCCATTGCTTCTGTTCCCAGTTATAGCTGGGAACATTATGAGGATAGCTTAGAGACTAACAAATTTATTATGCAAATTTATGCATCCGATGAAGTGAGCTGTAGCTCATTAAAACTTATGCTCAGATAAATTTGTTAGTCTCTAAGGTGCCACAAGTACTCCTTTTCTTTTTGCAAATACAGACTAACACGGCTGCTACTCTGAAACCTATGAGGATAGCGTTTATCATGGCAGTCCAGCATTTCTTGTTGAAATCCTGGCCAGAAACGTGAAGTAAGAAAGTAGAACTGCAGTGTCGGGAGGGAATCATCATCATCTTTTTTCAAGACATGAGTGCCAAGTCATAAAGAAAACTTTGATCCAAATACTTCACCAGTTCCAAAAACGATTTAGTTATGAATTCTAAAAATGGGCCAAGGTTCAGAGAGTTTTATTTTATCCAACACTGTTGACCTTAGATTTAAGTCTAGCAATTTCTTTCACTGAGAAAAAAATATCTCTTGCATACTGGAGAAACAATGGATATGGGAGTGAGAGAAGAATGTAGATCTGGTCTTTTTGTGCATCCTTGAACCAACTTGCTAGTACAGGACACTGTTTCAGAAAGGCAGAGCTCAGAAACCAATCTTATCACTGCTCCAGAAAGACCCCTCATGTATTTTCACCTTATGCATGTTTCCTGACTTTCAGACTGCACAATATGTGCAGTAGCACACTGAACTTTCCATGACACCAGCCAAGACACCATGTTCTTTTTGGATCTTCTTTAGTTAGTCACTGTCATTTGCACCACTCTTTGGGCAACTGATGCAGGTCATGCAGCAAAGTAGGTCTGATGCAACAGTATGTTAAGGATTCCATGCAAGGGATATACTCTTGGTGCATTTATATGAAGATGATAAAACAACACTGATTTGGTGCATGAGATTTGGTGATCTGGTGATAAATGATGTTGCTTTATTGCCAATGGCTTATTAGAAGAAAAAAAATCTTCTTTTTTTATAATTAGAAAAAATAAAACTCTATTAACCTATTTTAGGAACGAATATTGAATAGCCCTGTACTACTAATGAGCAAACAAGGAAATAAGAGCATTTTAATACATGAGATTGTTACAGACAATTAAAACAAGTCAAATTTATCACCTTGCATAATTACTAACAGTTCATCTGAATTAATGCAATTTCATGCTTTCTTGAACTTTTGATTTTTTTCCATGAATGTTTTGTCATTATATAATCCCAAATATTACTGATATATTTAAAGGCCATTATTGAATAATACTATGTATGCTAAGTCATTAGAAGTAAGAGCACTTCACAAGTTAGAAATCCTGCTGAGGAAAAATCAATAGGCTTTCTCACATTTCTGTGGAGATGTGCTGATTTGTGATACAACACGTTGGGTTCCAGTTTCTTCTTTGCTTTAGAGAGTGAGATAGATCATGACATGATGTATCACAATGTAATTTTCCTCACCGGGAAATGTGACCAAAAATTGTGAACTCAGCAGTTCTCAGAAAAAGCCCATTGTTAAAATCTGCAATAAGCAATTCTACCATCTGTGATTAGAGACTGGTTATTTGTTACCTAATTTTTTTTTCCTGTGGTGCAAATTACTTATATAATTGACTGCTGTTATAGTGTATGTTACAAGTCGCCCTTTGTGCCTGATTCACAGACGATATGAGTCTCTATTACTACACCCAGCTAAAGAACCTGGATCCTTAGCTTAAGCTGTAGCAGTTCATACTTTTAGTTTTGGAGTTCCCTGATATGTTTTTGAAGATGGGAGCTATTGGGGATTGGTTCTGCTTTGAGCAGGGGGTTGGACTAGATGACCTCCTGAGGTCCCTTCCAACCCTGATATTCTATGATTCTATGAATTGTTGTTATTCACAGGAGTTAGCCCCTGTGCAAACAATGAGGCTACTCATATGATCAAAGCTTTGCAGAACTGGGACCTTAGACTCATTCCTACCTTTGTTGCTATTTCATAGTCATCATCTTTCGTCATGCAAGAAGGTTCATTGACTTCAGCAGGGCTACAAAAATAGTTAGGGTCAGATAGTTGTGATTGGCCCTGGTGCACATCCAAAAGAGTGCAGGGCACCAGGATGCTCTCACAGAGTTCTCCAGAAGGCATTGTGCCACCTAGAGGTACAATGCCTCCTAGTGTTCCCATTTGGGCACTGTAGCTTTGAGCAATCCCAAATGCAGATTGGTTCTAAAATGCCACAACTGGCTGCAAATGCATGTATAATATCAATGTGTTTTTTGTCATCATTGCTGTACTTTTGAAAACAGTTATGTATAACTATTTTAAAGAAAATCTAAAATAGAGAGTTAAACATGTTGCACCAAAGCCACCTCCATTTGGGCATGTGGGAAATTTCATTGACATCAGTAGGTCTACTAGCTTGAGTAAAGCAAGCAGGATGTGGCTCACAATGAAATCTAGTATTCTCACTTTAAACAGCATGAGGAAAACTCATCTAAAAAAGACAATAGAGTGAGACTTCAACATAAGTCGTCAATTAATTATTGCTGTTTACAGTGTTATTGTAGCCATGTTGGTGTCAGAATATGAAAGAGATGGAAGACCAAGTGAAGTTGGTCAAATGAAAAAGATATTATCTCTTTTTCTGTTTCAATCAACCAGTAATAGAAGAGACTGGATAATTGTCAATCTAAGTGTTTGTTATTAACTGCATCATATGGCTGATTTGTTTAAACAGAAACTAGTAAGTAATACAGCAACGTATACAATACTGTATTATTGGTACCATTACTTGTAATGTATGTCTGGTCCAATGGTCTTGATGAAAAAAGAATTCAGCACAATGGAAATAAAAGCCCTGAAATAATTTATCTATACATCTATAGGAACTGAATTTGAACATCAGAAAATTAGTCAATTAAATTAAGATCCATTTTTAAAATTTTTGAAGATACCTAAAAAAAAAAAAATTCTTTAAGATCAGAGTCCTTAATTTTTTTTTTTCTCCAGAAAATAACTCTTTTTCAACATCATGGAAAACCAATATTATGATAAACAAAAACAGCAACAGAATATCAGGTAACCTCTGAGTATGTTAACAATCAGGGTGGGAGGGAAAAAAGTCAATTTTATCAATGGCAACCCACAGTTTAGCATGTAAAAACAATGATGCTTGAACACTTATTTTAGAAACCTCCATTGTAAGCATATTAATGTTATTTTTGAATGTTGGTCTGATGTGTTTCAAGAGTTATAGAATCTCAGTCTTAGAAGGGACCTCAGGAGGTCATCTAATCAACCGCCCTGCTCAAGCAGGACCAATCCCCAATTTTTGCCCCACATCCCTATAATGGCCCTCCTCAAGGATTGAGCTCACAACCCTGCGTTTAGCAGGCTAATGCTCAAACCACTGAGCTATCGCACCTCCCTAAATGCTCAGTGTTATGCTCAGTGATCTAAATCAGAGGCTTTTGACCTTTTTCATACTATCAGCTCATTTTACAAAAGGGCCCATTTTCCATCTAGACATAAAGAGAGAAAGGGTCACAACTGACTGTGGACCTGTTCATGACACCTCAAATGAGAGGGCTGTGCATTGCAATTAGAAGGTTCTAAATATATAAGGCATTTTTTTAATCCTGATGACATGATCTCTTCACAAACATAAGACCATATGATAAATGATTTCCCTCATGGCGTTACCACCATAGGCTCCCACTGTGAAATCAGATGCCCTGCCACAAAGCAGTGGAATCTGACAGAGCTCACTGAAACGATTGTCGGCCGTTGATTTTACAGAGGGAGGGAGGGCCTGACAACATGTACCCAGAACCACCTGCGACAATGTTTTTGCCCCATTAGGCATTGGGAGCTTTACCGAGAATTCCAATGGGGGGCGGAGACTGCGGGAACTGTGGGTTAGCTACCCACAGTGCAACGCTCCGGAAGTTGACGCTAGCCTCGGTACTGTGGAAGCACTCCACCGAGTTAATGCACTTAATGCACTGAGAGCATTTTCTGTGGAGACACACACAATCAACTATATAAAAATGATTTCTAAAAAAATGACTTCTATAAATTCGACCTAATTTTGTAGTGTAGATATACCCTTAGAAAAACATTGGGGAGGAGAGGAGTATGTTCCAATATTCTAGAACCCAGGGTATAAAAGCCCCCACCCGCCAAATGGGTTCCACCTTCACATTGCAGGGCATTTGAGCCTTTAATGTGGATCTGTAAGGGCCATGTATTCAGAAAAGTAGTTACCTTGGTAAGCACCCTCATTTTCTACAGATATCACTATGGTGGCGCATAGTGATCACAAGTTGCTCAGAAACCTCATAGAGTCACAAAATACTTTTTTAACTCTCAAAAGTGAAGTAAACTTATCAAGTAACTTCTCTAATGCTTCCTATATCCTGATAATGGTGTTGATGCTATTGATCTCTTTCTTCTTTTAACACTATCTAATCTTCAGTATTTACCTTCTAATTGATTTTCCATCAATTCATTCTTAAGATTAAGAGCAATGCTATATCTAATTAAGGCGGCTGAAAGCATTAGTCACTTCCTGATTTAAATCCTTGTATTTTCCACTAAACATTTACAGAGCCTCTCTTTACTATAATGTATCTCTTCTGTCCCCTTTGAAACTATATGTTGGGTAAGCCTCCAAATTGTCATTAATATAATCTTGCATTGTGACAATAAACCATAATACACTATAGAGACACAATGATCGTGGCTGAACTAACAGCCACAAAGAATGCTGAGGGTCTCATTCCACTAGGCACAGGTTGAAATCCTGATGTAATATGTACTGCTCGTGTTCCATTGTCCCACTTGGGATATTCCACAGACCTACCCTACCTTCTGTTTAACAGGAAACCTTCATCCTTTTTTTTCTCCTATCTCCCTTCACAAAGACATACTAGTTCTGGGCATAGTATATTATTTCTCCTTCACTCTGAGACTGAATCCCCTCTCTTCTGTCCCCAGTTGTCATGGCAGAGTTCTTTGGAACAGGTGGGAGAAGAAAGTCAGTCACCAAAATTCATCCCTTTAGAGATCTATCCAATTGAATAACTTCACAGGAGGTCTCTGATTAGCATAAATTGGCTCTGGAGATTCCGATGGAGAGTTGAATTGCAATGATAGGCAGCCTATACTGAATATTAGACAACCATCATTCAGGAGTAACAGTTGGTGTAAGGTTGGCCTTGCCGTTAAGGGACTGGACTGGGACATTGAAGATTTGGGTTAAATTTCTGAGCCAATCCCAGTCTTCTGGGTGAATTTGGACAAGTCACTTAGGACAAAGATATTTTAAGGTATTTATTATATAGGTGCCTATCTACCTCTTTTGGTGCATAAATACCTTAAAAAATATGGCCCTCAATCTCTCTGTGCTCTAGTTCCCTTGTTGTAAAACATGGATAGCAACACTTTGTCTGCCTTGTAAATTAAGAAAGTAAGCTCCCCCCGCAAGATAATATCAAGCACCACAATGGAGGAACAGCAAAAGACCATAATTAAATTAAACATTGAAGGACAGAAAAATCCTTGACTGAGTTTATATTTGCTGTGTGCACAAAGAAATTCACTGCAAAGCATATCCTCTGATGTCCTTCAGCGGGACCACATCTTTAGTGTTAACAGCATAAAATATTAAAACTCACTTCTGAATCAAGCCACGGTGAACTGTGCTGAGCAGTGACTATTGATGGAGGCTTTCACTCTAAACTCCAGCTGGAGGCCAGAGGTACAGCCAAGAAATTTACCCTCGCAAAAGGAAACAAAATATATTTATATTTAATATTTATATTATTTACGTTTTCTCGCTTGTCATCATAGAGTCAATTTGTCACCTGTCATCACAGAGTCACTTTACCATCTGCATGAGTATTCCCAGATTGGAGTGTTCTTAAAAACAGATTTCTCTTCAAAGTCTAAATCAAATGGGCCAAATTAATCCTTATGTAACTCCACTGACTTCAATGCAGCTACACTCGGGATGGACTTGGCCCCTGGTGTCAAACTGTATCTCATGGCGGAGGCATTCATTCTCACCTTGAACTGGTCTCTTCTATTTCTATTTCCCCACTCTCCTATTTGGATCTGTATTCTCAGTATGCATATGGGTGTTTATGTATGACTAAGTCATTTGTTCACTCAGAACTTCACTCAGATAATTTGTTCACTCAGATCCTTCAATTGCCTCTGAGCATGTGTAGTCCTGAATGAACCTGCACAAAACCAGTTTCATGATAGGGGCTTTGTTCACCATAAGCCAGATCTATCTTGCAAGGTGCTGAGTACCCCCTGTGAAATACTGAGTGCCCTCATCTCCAGTTACTTATTTATATTAATTGGCCCTGGGCACCCTCACACAATATTATGAATGATAATCCATGCCAATAAAATATAAGTAATCGAAAAAGCAGAAGATCTCACAACACATGGGCCTTCCACACAGAATATAACAAAGATCCCCACCCACCCATTGTTGCCCTATCCAAATGCTTGTCTAGAAAGATTAACTTTGCAGTAGGTCCTTAACAGATCTTGAGCCAGTGCAGGGTTGCCCATCTGGACCCTTGACATGCCCCCACCTTCTCTCTCCCCCACCCAACCTGTACCCCAGGAGGAGTGGGGGGAGTGACAGGGTCCAGTTGCTGCACAAAACACCAGCAGGGACATCCCTCTGAATTTTCTGGAATTCACCTGAGTAGTGAAAAGGGGCCTTAATCCTGCTTGTGAATGTGACCCCAGTTCTATGGTTTTCAACTTCAACTCAAGATTTTAACATCTTAGATGTGGCTATTTATAGCTCTGTGAGGTAAAAACAATGTAATTCTTCATATCAGAATTTATCCTTTCTATCCTGAATAGCTAATTTTGGGGCCTTTCACACTTTTATTATTAAAAGTATTTATGATGAAGACTCTTTCTGTCCCTTGAACATAAATTGTATAATATAAAGACTAAATAATTGAGCTTTATCTTATGTCTTTGAAACCAATATTAAGCAAGATTTATTTGTGGTACAAGAATAAATAAGTAATAAAAACTGATTTAATTACTTTTTGTTCAAAGAAAACAGTCATTTATTACTGAGAATTTTATGTGGTTTACTTATTTTTTCCAAATCTCCATCTATCTTTTTATTTTTTGTGCCAAGCCAAAAATAAAAAAACTCATGTGGACATTGTAGATATTGCATTCCATAATTTATTGGAAGCTAAGTCATATTGTGTTCAATGAAACTCGGATAGATAAAAAGGAACTTCACCCACACCACAAATAAAGAGACTGGTTTTACCCTTCAAAAATATTAAATTGTATCAATCAGAATCCAACAGCTTTGGGACCTATAGATGCTTTGTTACCAACAATATCTCAATCACACATATTGCTTTTTCCAGGACAACTTACACCAGGCTGATTTAGGATAAACCTTTCTATAGGAATAACAGAAGAGTAAATAATATCTTACTAAAAATAACCTTCAAATACTTATATGGTCCCTATTACCTGAGTAAATCATAATCTTTAATGCTCCTCACAAGAACTCTCTGACGTGTGGAATTGCTATTATCCCCATTTTATAGACAGGGAACTTTGGCACAAGGAGAACAAGTGACATACTCAAGGTCACACAGAAAGTCTATGGCGGAAATAGAAACTGAACCCAGGTCTTCCAGGGTATGCCTACGCAATGTTGGGACGAAAGACGCGGGCTAGCAGGGTTTGAACTAGCTCTCTAAAAAGAGCTGTGTAGACAGTGCTTTGTAGTTGCAACTTGGACTCTGAAGCCTAGGGTGGGGATGGGCTTCAGAGTGGAGGGTTCTTTGGTGATCTGTGCTCATAAACAGATGGATAGATTCATTTTGTACAAGGCAGAGCTTTTCCAGCCAATAGGGATTTGTTTCTACATAATAAGGAGTTGCATTTGTGAACATCAGGCTTATCTATTACAACTCTATATACAGCAGATTATGCCCATTCCTATTGGTCACATTCTAGCCAGTCACAGATAGGATTAGGCATTTATTGCTGCTAGCTATTTGAGTACCCAGTCGTAATGAAGACTCCAACAAGGAACTCGGGTTGTGGACCCATTTAACAACCTGAAGGCACATGTCAGTCAGCAGTGGGATATCTTCAAAGCATTCCCCTCCTACTACCAATATCACTTTAGTCTTGCTTGAGTTTGGTAAAGTGGGCTGCTCTTTCCTCACTTGGGAGAAATGCTGAGGGAGGGCAGGCAATAATTCATTGCCACTGCATGAACTCTTTGAGGGTGAATCCACACTGGGGCATATCTTGCCTTGGTGACAGAGTGAGGTGCAATGCATTCGGCTGGAAATCACACAGTTTCTAATCATCAACGGAGTGAGGTTCTGGAACAATCTTCCAATAGGAGTAGTGGGCAAACAAATTAATTAGTTTTAAGATGGAGCTTGATACATTTATAAATGGAATTAGATGAAGGATTTGCCTGTGATAGAGGGGGAGAGCGGGGGACTGGATGACCCAGGAAATTCCTTCCAGTCCTATGTTCCTCTGTACTCTATCTGGTCCTATATGTGCATACAAGTTGAGACAAGCTTCTCCACTGATGATATGGGAACAATTTTAAGCAATGATTGTGTGTTTTAGGTGTTATTCTCTTTAGGTGTCATGATAATGCCATGTAAAACAAAGGGCAAAACTGTGACTTGCCCTATGTGCTCCTACAGGGGAGTAAGGAGGCTTCGAGTGCCCCTTTTACTTCTCTCTGTGGTGTTCCTGGTCTGAATTTGGAAGTATTACTTCCTTCCCCCCCCCCCCATGGGAAGATAAAGAGTGGCCAGAGAGGGGTGGGGAATAAATGGATACTTGGCTCTGTCCCACCTCCCCCAGTCATTGGCCAGTGATAGAGACTCAGTGCTGCTGGGGAAGTACTTTGTTGCCAATATGGGTCAATTGCAGATTGCTTCCATCTCTAGAAGTCACAACTCCTTCCCTGGGGTGCTCCAAGGATGGCGCAGTAATGGGATACTCCTTACCCAAGATGAGACACAGAAGTGAGTTTCACTTTCAAAAGTGCCTAAGTGAGTTAGGATCCAAAGGCCCATTTTCAAAAGTGACTAAGTTAATGGGACTTAAACTTTTAAAGGTCTAAGGCCAGATTCTCAAAGGTATTTAGGTGCCAAATTCCCTAACACCTTTGAGGATTTGGGTCTAAGTCCCCTTTGAAGGGTCTTAGTCTCCTAGTTTACTTAGGAGCTTTTGAAAATCATATCCATAATTCTCAACCATGGCAAAAATGAATAAAATGTAAACAATACTATGGAATTCATAGAATTATTTGTTAAGGAGAAAAAATATTGCAATGATTTTTGTCATACAGTACAAGTAGATAAAGTCTGGCTGATCAGTATGCAAGCATTTGAAGGTAATTAATTGGTAATCAGTGGTGCAAATTACCTGAGAAAGCTTTTACTCCTGGGGAGTAAATACTACACCCACTACATCTTTAATCATGACCTAATGATTCCAATGGGCATCTCAACACATGGACAGTAGCATACTATCAGCCTAGCTAGTAGTGTAAGAGCCATTTGGAGGGAAATTCATGCACGTTGAGACTTCATGAATTCAGAATACCTGATCTGATTGAACGACATTGATTTTTCCATTTTCTGTTTCAAAACATATGGTTCAAGTAAAAAGGGTTATGACATTTTGAGGCATGCCATGTTGCTTTGTGATGTTCGTGTAATTCGTGTGCAGTCAAAGGTAAACAACATGATGAAGTAATCAGATGAAAAGCGGGATTTTATGCTTTCTGAGCATCTCCTACAAAAAATGTCTAAAAGGGCTCTGCATGCACCTGATACTGTCATGATCTAGCTACGACTAAATGGATCTGAATGTTTTTAAATATCTTATCCTAAAATGGTTAGATACTAATAAAGATTTGGGGTTATGTTTTCCCTGTTACAAAACAGAAGATCATGTCCTAGAGGGGCTATTTCCTCTTCCATTTGTCACTTTAACAAAGAAAATATTTTGTGTGTTCTACACGTACAACAGTAAGGCAAACACTGTGTTAGAGCATTCAGGAAATCCAGATTTCTTCCATCTATTCCAATTCCCGTTTTTGCATCCAAAATTCTTGGAGCATGTGTGCCAGCACTAAACCTTATCTCCAGCCAAAGGCAGGGAACATGAAAATGGAACATGAGATGTTCTCTTTAACACTGATAATAACATCCAGGTTCTGATACCTTTGCATGGAGTAGCATCTGAGTAGTCCCATTGAAATCAATGGGTATCTAAATGTGGCCATAAAACGCCAAGCAAAATACAACTAGAACTCTGTTTAAAATAAAGGGGGAAGCTTTTAAAAATGTGGACAGTCTGTGCTGCCTGATCCAAGAGTATTGCTTTCTTTTGAAACCCACTAATCTTGTACCTGAATTCAAGTTCCTGTGAATGTTTACTGGAGTTCACAAGTAAAAAATAAGGATTTCTGACTGTCACTTGACTTTTACATAGGAAAGGAATAGACTTGTGTTAATTAGAAATCATAATCACTTCTTCTGATTAGTAATGGAATATATGACAAAATGATTTTAATGTATTAGAAAGACTCTCATTTCAGATCCCTGATAAATGGGATGTTTTAAATATTCGGTCTGCTGTTTTCACTCTCTATGAATAGTCATGAATGATATTGTTTCACATAATTTGATTCACAACATAGTCTTTTTTCCCTCAGTATGTTGTTTGACTTGTCATTTCTGGAATGTGCTTGTGTACGTTTGGATCATTACTTGGAACTAAAAGAAATAATAATGGGCAAGGATGGACTGCTTTACTGGAACTGGTTATGGGTATTTCCCCCAAGCTCAGTTGTTTCCATGTACTTATTTTACTTAAAACTGATGAAATAATTAAAGCAAATCCCCAGTGCTGGAGGGATAAAATCCCAGCTGAAACAGCACTCTGACAGTTCTTCATGACTTGGTTTTTTTAAGGAATTAAATGTGAGTTATATAATCTTCATAGACAAAAATAGACTGGCTTTATGAAAAACAACTCCTTCATATGTATGAAGAAAATGCCTCTCAACTCCAAAGCAGAAGAGAAACACTCACTGGTCAAAACTCTTCCATGAACTGGGATGCTTTTTCATCTTGTGGATTTTCTGATGTTCCTGTGCTTTCACCCTTGCTATTTCTGGCAATGAAATGACACCCCAAAGGCTGCTTTGATTGGCTCTGTGACAATTTCTAGAAACGCCATTTTCTAGTGGCATTATCACCAAGGATCCTGTCATTGCACTCTAGGTATCTAGGAGGATGCTGGCAGCGAACATTTTTAATGCTACGTTTATGACGGGAAATAGCAAACTAAAACTCTCAAGTCAGGGAAGCCTGCACCCATGCTAAATGTAACATCTTTGTTTTAGAAAATACCATGTTGAATGCAAAACCAGCAGTTAATTAATGGTCATTCAATATTTGCACATCGTCACTCAGACTATGCTATAATTATGAATCTGATTGATTTTTCAGACTGAGTGAAGGGTGGTGAAGATGGGCCAAGGACTCCTTGGTGGCTACTCCAGCATATGAGTTTGAATAGAGCTGAAGTCCCTTTGCACCAATTTTGTCATGTTTTGGGATCACTGGGTGCACATAAACTCAGATTCCATGGTTCCAGCACTGACCTGCCCCTAATCCTCCCCCATCACCACCCTATTTGAGGCTACTCGCTCTGCACTGCCCAAAGAAAATACAGTGGCATCTCTGCATGGCAGCTCTCTTGAAGGCTTCCCGCACTCAGCAGTTAACCATGCACAGACCCTCATGCTAGAACTCTGCACCATGGCTAAATTTGTCACCTAGGTGATGATAAAATAGATGGCTGCTGACTCCTGACTTTGGAGGTGGAGGAGGCGATTCAGAATCTAAATCTAATTCTGGACCCATTTTTTTGTGACTGGCTGCAAAAGCGAGATCCAGGATCTGCTCTTTTGAACGGGTTGGAAATCCAGATCTGGATTTGGATTTGAATTATGCAGCTCCAGTTATTATCTAGATAACATTAACTGTTGAAAAGCATATTGGGCAGTGAATAATCAAAGCTGAATTACGGTTTCTAATTTAAAAGTATATTCTTTATAGGGAATATGTACAATTTCCTTTCTATTTAGGATGACACAAACTTTCACCAAGAAGTATGAATAACCTAGGCATGGCCATGCCATGTGTCCTGCTAAAGCATCTATATCAGAAGTGGGCAAATATGGCCCGCGGGCCACATCCGGCCCGCAGGGCTGTCCTGCCTGGCCCCTGAACTCCCAGCTGGGGAGGCTGGCCCCTGGCCCCTCCCCCGCAGTCACGCCGCCGTGTGGGCAGTGCAGCTTGCACCTGCCCACCTCCCAGGCTTTCGAATAAGCCAGTCCTGCCACTCTGAGTGGCATGGTAAGGGGGTGGGGGGGAAGGGAGGGGTTGGATTAGGGGCAGGAGGTCCCGGGGTGGAGAGTCAGTGGACAGGCGGCAGTTGGATGAGTTGGAGGTTTGGAGTGGGCTGGTCAGGAGACAGGGAACAGGGGGGGTGGGATATTGGGGGTTGGGGTCCCGGGAGGGGGGCGGTCAGGGGATGAGGAGTGGTGGGGAGACTTGGATGGGTCGGGGGATCTGAGGGGGGCAGTCAAGGGGCGGGAAGTGGGAGGGGGTAGATAGGGAGCGAGGGCCAGGCTGTTTGGGGAGGCACAGCCTTCTCTACCCGGCCCTCCATACCATTTTGCAACCCCGATGTAGCCCTTGGGCCAAAAAGTTTGCCCACCCCTGATCTATGTGTTCACACTGTCCTCTCTCTCAATGATACTGTCTTTTATTTTAATAATCTATGTCACTTCCTCCCACATAATATTCTTCCTGCAGGCTTTGATTTGACAGCTCTGTTTTTAATGAAGTATGAGAGGGAAACTCCAGCTGAATCTGAACACCTGTTTGTAATCTTATGGAACAATTGTTTGTTTCTCTAAGTAGAAAAAGCTCATAATTTCACAAATCTTGTCGAGGTGTGCAATGAATTTGTGGCCAACAAGTTTGAGAAGAGGGAGGAAGACATGAAGTTATTTTAAGTAACAGTAATTTACATTATAACTTATGGTTATTTACCTTGTAATAAGGAAACAAATAGACTTAAAATTCCTCTTCCCAAATATATTATGAGAATTATTATTTTTACTGAGATTATAATAGCATCTTGTGGCCCCAATCAGATATCAGGGCCCCACTGCCCTAGGCACAGTGCACACATGTATAATAAAATAGACACATCCAGTCACAAAGGGGTTAGCATAAGATATGAAACAACAGGTGTACATAAAAAACAAATGGAGGGAGGTGCAAAGATAGGGAATGGGAAAACGTAACAGTGAAATAATCATGTTTCATATATAAGAAGAAGGAGTTACTACATAATTATAATTACTTCCACCATTGCTATTTATTTATATAGGGTCTGATTATGCCACACTTAAATCTGATGAGTAATACATTACTAGGGACCTGATCCTGAAGCTGGAACCAATTGGGCAGACCCCTGCACTCCCACAAAGCCCTGCTGAAGTCCCTGCAGACACAGTAGCAGGCGCAGGGCCTAGGTGAGTAGTCCACTGACATCAATGAGACCACTCGTATAGTAAGGCGTTGTTCTATGGGAGAGTTGTAGAACTGAGTCATTGTTTGTTTCAGGCACAAAAATACAAATGAAAACTTAGGACCAGATCCTACCGTACTAACTTTCAGAGTTCCCACCGAAAGCACTAATGGGATCCTGAGACACCCCAAACTCCTATTGATGTTTACGGGGCCTTGGAGTGGGCAATGTACCAGCTGGCTATGAAGCAGTGCTACTCTGAAACCAAAGAAAAGTCAGCGTTTGATTTATCAAGGCCTTTCCCTTCATTTTATAAGAGCAGTTTTGTGACTCTACTTTTGCACCACAATTTTAATTCTCTTTTGATTGGACCCATAGGTGGAAAACTGATTATAAGCTATGAAGCTTTTGTATTAGGACTGGGGCCAAGAGCCATGCAGGTGCCATTCATGAAAGTGACTAGACTGAATGAATTAAAATCCCTTTCTGTCTTCCTATCTTTTCACCTGTCTGTCAAGGACTTTGTACTAGACCCCTCACCAAGGTGCCCTTGTGCCTTTCTCAATGTCCCTGTCTTTTCTTTCTGTAAACCAGGTTATGAGCCATATGTTCAGAGTGACTTTTTTATTGGGTGCTTTCACTTCAGTTTCTTGCTGCATTTCTGCCATCTCCTCTGATAAGGAAGACTTCTACCTGAAATTAGGATCTCATATCTGTTTGCATTCCTCTTTCTTATATGTCTGCATGTTAGTACGAATGTCTGCTGTCACTTGCTGGTTCATCTAGTCCATACAAATGAGAACTAGGATCTTGTATTCCATATTGGTCCTATGGGAAGTGTATCTCTGGGGATATGAAGCCTCAATAAACAAACTTCTTGACCTTTAATCTTTGGAGCTTGTGGTATATCACTAAGGGACTTTATCTCCCAGTGAATTAAGTTCTTCTGGTAGAATGCTTCACCAATGTAGAGTGCCAAAAACTGTGTATTAATGAGACAAAACCATTTAACACTATCCATATAGCCATAGTCCTAACTAGTTGTTGAATTGCTTTAGTTGCATTCAGTTATGTACTCCTTATGCAGGTTTTCTGGCCAGCAGAATTGCCTGTGAAAAGTCATTTGTGTTTTCCTTTAGGTTTTGGTTAACTTCACCCCTGATAACTGGTGGCCAGTTGCTGGTACGCTAATCTAGGAGTGAGAGAGTTCTCATAGTCTCCTAAGTAGTATCCTTGCTTTCCACTGCTGATTATTGTATTCTTGTTTGTAGATCCTAATAATACTTGCCTGGCAAAGACAATGTCCTCAGTCTTCTGAGATCTAAGTCATCCTTCTGAAAGGAGTGGACCTGCTTTTGGCCTAGCACCAAGCAATAAAGTTAACTCCTACTCAGTTTGGACATATGTATCTTTGCAGTTTGCCTCAGATTTATTCTCACCTTCAAGTTCTTTGGCCAAATAGAGGTTTGTGTTTCTGTTCTTTACTTGGCAAAGTTTTCTCTTCTCTGCATCAGGGAGGTCTTTCAGTGGATGTTACTTCCAACACAAGCTCCGCATATGGAATGTGCAGGTGCAAGTGCTGGAGGAACCATCTAGGGGGGGAGCTCTTCCTGACCTGCTGCTCACAAACCGGGAAGAATTAGTGGGGGGAAGCAAACGTGGATGGGAACCTGGGAGCCAGTGACCATGAGATGGTCGAGTTCAGGATCCTGACACAGGGAAGAAAGGAGAGCAGCAGAATACGGACCCTGGACTTCAGAAAAGCAGACTTTGACTCCCTCAGGGAATGGATGGGCAGGATCCCCTCGGAGAATAACATGAGGGGGAAAGGAGTCCAGGAGAGCTGGTTGTGTCTTAAAGAATCCTTATTGAGGTTACAGGGACAAACCATGCCGATGTGTAGAAAGAATAGTAAATATGGCAGGTGACCAGCTTGGCTTAACAGTGAAATCCTTGCTGATCTTAAGCACAAAAAAGAAGCTTACATGAAGTGGAAGATTGGACAAATGACCAGGGAAGATTATAAAAATATTGCTCGGGCATGTAGGAGTGAAATCAGGAAGGCGAAATCACACCTGGAGTTGCAGCTCGCAAGAGATGTTAAGAGTAACAAGAAGAAAGTCAAGGAAAGTGTGGGCCCCTTATTGAATGAGGGAGGCAATCTAGTCACAGAGGATGTGGAAAAAACTAATGTACTCAATGCTTTTTTTGCCTCTGTCTTCACGAACAAGGTCAGCTGCCAGACTACTGCGCGGGGCAGCACAGCATGGGGAGGAGGTGACCAGCCCTCTGTGGAGAAAGAAGTGGTTCGGGACTATTTAGAAAAGCTGGATGTGCACAAGTCCATGGGGCCGGATGCATTGCATCCGAGAGTGCTAAAGGAGTTGGCGGATGTGATTGCAGAGCCATTGGCCATTATCTTCAAAAACTCATGGCGATTGGGGGAAGTCCCAGATGACTGGAAAAAGGCTAATGTAGTGCCCATCTTTAAAAAAGAGAAGAAGGAGAATTCTGGGAACTACAGGCCAGTCAGCCTCACCTCAGTCCCTGGAAAAATCATGGAGCAGGTCCTCAAGGAATCAATTCTGAAGCACTTAGAGGAGAGGAAAGTGATCAGGAACAGTCAGCATGGATTCACCAAGGGCAAGTCATGCCTGACTAATCTAATTGCCTTCTATGACAAGGTAACTGGTTCTGTGGATGAAGGGAAAGCAGTGGACGTGTTGTTCCTTGTCTTTAGCAAAGCTTTTGACACCATCTCCCACAGTATTCTTGCCAGCAAGTTAAAGAAGTATGGGCTGGATGAATGGACTATAAGGTGGGTAGAAAGTTGGCTAGATTGTCGGGCTCAACAGGTAGTGATCAATGGCTCCATGTCTAGTTGGCAGCCGGTATCAAGTGGAGTGCCCCAAGGGTCAGTCCTGGGGCCGGTTTTGTTCAATATCTTCATAAATGATCTGGAGGATGGTGTGGATTGCACCCTCAGCAAGTTTGCAGATGACACTAAACTGGGAGGAGAGGTAGATACTCTGGAGGGTAGGGATAGGACACAGAAGGACCTAGACAAATTGGAGGATTGGGCCAAAAGAAATCTGATGAGGTTCAACAAGGACAAGTGCAGAGTCCTGCACTTAGGACGGAAGAATCCCATGCACCGAATGACTAGGGACCGAATGGCTCGGCAGCAGTTCTGCAGAAAAGGACCTGGGGTGACAGTGGACGAGAAGCTGGATATGAGTCAACAGTGTGACCTTGTTACCAAGAAGGCCAATGGCATTTTGGGATGTATAAGTAGGGGCATTGCCAGCAGATCGAGGGACGTGATTGTTCCCCTCTATTCGACATTGGTGAGGCCTCATCTGGAGTACTGTGTCCAGTTTTGGGCCCCACACTACAAGAAGGATGTGGAAAAATTGGAAAGAGTCCAGCGGAGGGCAACAAAAATGATTAGGGGACTGGAACACATGACTTATGAGGAGAGGCTGAGGGAACTGGGATTGTTTAGTCTACAGAAGAGAAGAATGAGGGGGGATTTGATAGCTGCTTTCAACTACCTGAAAGGGGGTTCCAAAGAGGATGGCTCTAGACTGTTCTCAGTGGTAGTAGATGACAGAACAAGGAGTAATGGTCTCAAGTTGCAGTAGGGGAGGTTTAGGTTGGATATTAGGAAAAACTTTTTTCACTAGGAGGGTGGTGAAACACTGGAATGCGTTTCCTAGGGAGGTGGTGGAATCTCCTTCCTTAGAAGTTTTTAAGGTCAGGCTTGACAAAGCCCTGGCTGGAATTATTTGATTGGGGATTGGTTCTGCTTTGAGCAGGGGGTTGGACTAGATGACCTCCTGAGGTCCCTTCCATACCTGATATTCTATGGTTCTATGAATGTGTCTCTGTCAGCCATCCTGCCTAATACTCTTGATCATGTGATTCATGCCAAGAACTGTGTAAAAATAACATGCAATAGCAGCCTGGCAGAGAATGGTCTCCCTTCCTTCTTCCAAGTGAAAAGAGACAGAAATTCCTTCCAGTCCTTCCTGCAAGCCCCATTTCTCTTTTTTCCAGGTTCCTCTTCTACTCTTCCAATGCTCCTTTCATCTTGTAGCTCCCTCCTTCCCCTACCCAGGCTGTGAGAAGAAGAATATTCCCAGAAATGTCAGGAAATCCTGTGGGTAGGGCCCAGATGCCTTTTATTTTTTCTACAGGCTCCCTTTTCAGGTAGATGTATCTTCCTCCTGGCAGGACAATGTGCTGGCAGGTGAAGAAAAGGAGGAGTTTCCCCTCATCAGATTTGGAGCTGGACTCCAATAGACACCTTCCGTTAGACACCTTGATTACAGGTATATCTGTGACATATATGTAGCCTTCAGCCTCCTCCTCTTAGGGCCTCCTGGGCATCTTCCTTTTCCTCTCTTGATCTCCTCCTCCTCCATTCATTCCCCAGTTTACTCCCAGTAGCCTGCCCTGCTTCCTTCTTCATTCAGTCTCCACAAACAAAATTCTAAGATGGCTGTTCCACTACTTCTGCCTGACAGGGGTTTTGTTTTGTCACAAAGCATATTTCACCTTCAAGTGTGTAATTCATTTCCCATGAATGAAAGGTTACTTGCAGAAATATTTGAGAAAAGGAAATATAAAAGGGTCAGAATATGATGAATTAAAATTTAGTTTTCATTTGCCCAGCTCCGGAGACCAAAGCTCTTTACTTAAGAAATTCAGTGGGAAAACTATAAAACCCAGTACAAATGATAAACCAAATGATCAGCTTTACAAAAAAAATGTCTGTGAACCATCTCAACCTCTGATGTCTCCTTTGTATAACCTCTGTGACATGAGACTTCCTATGAGAAATGGAACAGGATTAATAATTAATACATTTACTGATGTCTGAAATAGTGACATAAGGTTGGCTTTAGAAGTATGTTTTATTAATGAGGTTTGAAAACAATTGCTTTCTCACAGTAACAGACAGTGCAGACCTTTAAACTGAAAAAAATGAGTGCAAGTAAAACGTGTGGCTTCCTTCAAGTTTCTTTTGAGGGTACCAACAGCCTTCACTGACCACTCAAAAATGTGCAGAAGAAATAAAAAAGAGTTAGCATAATAATTCTCAAACTGGTTCAAATTGACATCTGCACCTGTACCCAACCTGGCTGAAATATGACACATTTCAGCACAGCAGAACAGTATCCTTTTGCACAGTGTATAGGGAAGAAGGGTATCTTACTGTATGTCTGTTACTGTAGCAAAATGTCGCTGAAGTAATTACCGGTGTGACATTTATGTGACTCTGTTGGATATCATTAAGTTGTAGCAAATGTAAAGCCTAGTCTTCCTGCAACTTTTTTTTTACATGTGGCTAGGTGTGGAACTAGATAACTAATGAATATCACTTCCACCAAAAATAAATAAATAAATAAAAGCCCTCTTAAAAAAACAACAAAAAACCATAACAGCTTTATTGAACAAAAGTAATTGCATTCATCTTTCTTGACCTTTCAATCACCAGTGGTAATTATTGTTCTCTGAGTGCTGTAAGGAATTGGAAGTCTGTTTTTGTTGTTAATATTTTATGAGAAAATAGGGTTTTTTAAATTTAAGATAGAAAAGCACTGCAGAGGTAAATCCCTCCCTTTTATTGTGGTCATTGTGATACTTTAATTATCAAATAAATTACATTTCGCATACAGAATTACTTAGAAATGCTTTAATAAATGCAGTCTTAGCAACTTACATGCAAATTGAAGCTTTGCCTTCCTGCTCAGAATTGTTCCAAATGAATTTGTGGCCAAACACTGGTATGTTCCAATATCCTGTTTTGTATGTGGGTTATTGATTGCCAAGCTGCCTCCAACCAACCTGTAGTGATAACTCATGGTAAGATCAATATCTGTGCCATTTTGCTTCCACCTTTGAGGGGAAAAAAATCAAATTATGCTTATAATTTACAGAGCCTATTCATATTTATCAAATAGCGTGCTGTAGCATACCTGTAACAATAAAAGTATGGTTAAATATCAGAATGCTTTTTATATCAATCTTAATATTATCAATAATTCTATTGTTTAAAAATCTTTGCTGCTTTTATGTTAGTCACCAGCGTTCAACCAATATCTACAAAAAGTAATGATAACTTATTCATAAAAACTAAATTATCCATCCAATTGGGAGTGCAGAATATGCCTTCACGGGAGATACATTATTTTTATAATATAAATGGTATCTGAAAGTGTTTTATGGCCCTTGCATGTGATGTCATAAATTTGGTTATAGAAATGTTTTAGAGATATAAATCAGAAAGGATTATACTTCAAAAAGGAGAAGAAAGCGGAAAGGTTTTATATAGCATGTCTGAGATTGATAATGTAATAATGAGAATGCTGCTATTTTAAAACATGATTTGTCTCTGTTAGTCTGTTAAGTAGAAAGATTGTGTCTGCAACATTTCACAGCTACTTACAAATGTCAAAATAAACATTATACTTCACTGAAAATAAATATTCTTTATTTTTGAAAGGGAAATGTTCCAGGGCTTTGCCATTAGTCACATTAGGATGAAATTAACATAACTCAAGTTAAAGCCCAAAGAACTAGCATTCATATGGGTTGAAGCCCCTCAATAGATGCTGCTCCAGGGGTGGTCTTGATTAACATCTGAAGCTTTCAAAAAGAACAGGAGTACTTGTGGCACCTTAGAGACTAACAAATTTATTAGAGCACAAGCTTTCGTGGGCGACAGCCCACTTCATCGGATGCACAGAATGGAACATATAGTAAGAAGATATATATATATACAGAGTAGTTGGAAGTTTCCATACAAACTGTAGGGGGCTAATTAGTTAAGATGAGCTATTATCAGCAGGAGAAAAAAACTTTTGTAGTGATAATCAAGATGACCCATTTAGACAGTTGACAACCTCCAGCTTCTCTGTGTATATATATATATATCTATCTTCTTACTATATGTTCCATTCTATGCATCCGATGAAGTGGGCTGTAGCCCACGAAAGCTTATGCTCTAATAAATTTGTTAGTCTCTAAGGTGCCACAGGTACTCCTGTTCTTTTTGCGGATACAGACTAACACGGCTGCTACTTTGAAATCTGAAGCCTTGTCCTTGCCTATACATAGGGTTTTAGCACAATTGGCTCCTCATGACCCTGTGGTTCTTCACCTAATCCAGTCCCCACACTCCACTCTACCCACTCTTCACACCCTGCACTGGCATGTGAAGGTGGTGTAGACAGCTCTGTGGCCTGCAAAGGATGTAGACACTTCCTGGATGGCTTAAGTGGCACGGATGCCTTCTGTGAGCCCTCTGCACCAGGGGAATTTTGTTTGTTAATTATCCATACAATCACAGAGCAAAATATAGAGTACGAATTAGCTTCAGCAATAAGATTATTCACAGTGATGGTAGTTTAGCTGAACAAGATTCTACAGTCAAAAACTTGAAACAAACTTTTATACTTTCACCAGCATCTTCTAAACTAAAATCATTTCCCACAAATGTAAACACTGGAAGCTAGATCTTTAGCTGTCATAAACTGGCAAGACTTCATTAAAGTCAATAGGGCTATACCTGTTTACATCATCTGAGGAGCTGGCCCTGCTGTGTATTGCAAAATACTTTACATGAGCCAACCACTGAGAGGGTTTTCTCCATAGAATTTGATTGTGAGGAATATTTGTGAGTAGGAGAAGATGCTTCAAAGAATCATGTGAAATGTCATTGCATGCTGTAAGGAAAATCTTGACAAATATGTACAGAGAAAGACAAGAAACATGACCTTGGAGGAGGATATATGCTTTTAAAGATGAGAAGTGATTGATCAAATATCAAATCAATTGAATTTCATGAACAAATTCTAGTAGCTTTAAATAATTTAGCTGGATCCTCCATATCTCGGACTTCTGTTTTATGAATGCTTTAACATTAAGGAGTCTAGTGGCAACTGCAGAACATCAATATTTTGCTTGCCTCCAGTTGCTGCTAATTTTGATCCTTGAATTCCTATATCCTATTTTATCTTTCACATTGTTATCAGGACAAGCAGAGCTGTAGGTAATGGCCATCCATCAGCCTTTTACATGAAGCAGTTCTCTATATCACAGTCAGGATTTCACCATATTTCATAATTTGTGCACTGTGCATGCTCTCTGGACCTTGGTTCTCCTTTTAGTTTTCTAGCATAGGAAATACTGGTATATAGTTTGCCAGCTCTCTTTAATTTGGGAATCAATCACTGAAATAACTGCTGTCATCATTACATGGCTCTCAATTAAGCTCCATAATTGTTTTTCAACACAAATGCAAAGTTGTTGGCTTAGTTGCAGCAAATGAATTTTTCACAGTATCCCCATAATCATTCTAATAACCATGGTACAATGATTATTAAACTGTGCATATAGATCAGGGGTTCAGCTCCTGGTGTGGGCTTTTTTCCTAATTAATATGTTTAAATCAATGAAGGAACAAAATTAATGAATCCATGTGATTGCCAGACAAGTGTTTAATCATAGCATGTGTGCCCTAATGTATTTATCTGATATTAACTATTCCATGAAGGATTATTTCAAATCATTTTTAATATCTTTATATTAAGCCCAGTTGATCTAACAGTTTTATAAACCTTGTTGAATACAATCATTTAAAAATATATATTTTGTCATTGTATGTGGAAAACGCATCACTGAATAATAATTTATCTTCAGCATATAAACCAAAAATATGCAAGTCACTGAGCTTGGTTTAAATATTTGCCTAGGAAGGAAATGTTCTCAAATTAGACCGACAAAAACATGACCTTCAGTGAAGTAAATACTACACCTGTTTTATAGATTCATAGAGTTTAAGGCCAGAAGTGAACAGTATGATCATCTATTCTGACCTCCTACATAATACAGGCCATAGACTGTCCCCCATAAATCCTCCATCAAGCTCATAACTTCTGGTTGAGCTACAGCATATCTTTTAGAAAGACCTGTAGTGATAACTGGGGCTTAGCAGGGCTTCCCCAGTTGTGAGCCTAAATGTAAGAAAGTGATTAACAGTTTTTAAAAAGTCACAATAATCTGTAACACTGAATATTTCTCAGAAAAAGGTACAAAAGGGAGACAGACTCAATCAGGACAAATACAAAAGGCCTACAGATATAATTCAAGGACTATGTTAAGATTATGCCCTCGTAAACAACAGAAGCATGGGATTGAAAATCAATGAACCTAAACTGGTGTGTTGGAAATTAGGACTAATTGGTGGACAAAATAATGAGGGCTTGGGCTTCGTTTCCATCCACTTCCCCACTTTTGGGATCCTCAAAAAGATACTTTGGGGTGGAGGAATTAGTTATCATGGATGCTGGCTGACTGATAGATGGAGAATAAGAAGGAGTGAGCCTCTTTCCACTATCTGCTGGGACCCTGAAATCCACTGTGACACTATTGGAGATTCAACACTCTAATCTTGAGAGAGGTCCTGATGAGATTGGGCCAGAGAGGTGGACCCATAAGACATTTTAACCTCCTCTGGTTCCAACTAAATCCCAAACACTACCTGAGATGTGAGACTTTGTGTCCCTCCCTCGTCAGAGATTTTTTCCCCCCTTCCCTGCCTTATTTCTTGTTTTTCCTATCCCTCTCCTTTTGCCTTCTGTTTAATAACAGTCTGTCTTATCCAGCCAAAACAGTATACTTTTCAACACTGCTGTAAGCCTGTGACCAAAGAGGTGGCTAAAAGCAATGCTCTAAAAATCTCACTGCTGATACAAGTTTGCCCAGTCTCAGAGTGCCTAATAAGATGGTCTAACGTGGCTGTATTTTATTAGCTGAGAGACTACAAGGTGACAATAAGCACTGGAGACAGAAGCTGCATTTTCTATGTTTCCTGTATGTGTCTTGTTTTGTCTTCTAGGAAATGAGATCAGGCAGCAAAAATAACAGCTCCAGCCCATCTCAACTAACCTTTTCTCTTCCTCCCCAAAAAGGATAGTTATTATCATCTAAGAGACAGCCAAAAAAGGGAATTTTCTTCATAAAAACTCTCTGTAGATAAGGGGGAAGGAAACAGGGGATAGGGGTAAAATGAAAGCCTTATTTAAAACTTTCCATTTCAAATGCTTTAAGTGTTTTTCCTTCTTTTTTGTATCTTTAATTTTAAAAAATTAAAAATATTTGTAATGGTGTGTTTGCCATGGTACTAAGCACGCTGAGGTCTCTGCATTCCAGATTTTGAGCACTGTTTAAAACTGTTTAATGCTGGACAATGACAGGGTTATGTTAACACCTGTGAGTCTTTGGGTCCATTTAATACAATAGACTTCCACTCTAGATTTAAAGACTTAAAGTGATGGTGAATCCTCCATGTCTCTGGGTAAGTTGTTCCAGTGGTCAGTTATCCTCACTGTTAAAAAACATGTGCCCAATTTCTAGTATGATTTATCTTGCTTTATCTTCCAACCATTGGATCTTATTATGCCTTCTGTGCTAGTTTAAAGGCTTATCAGATATATTCTCCATATGTAGACTATGATCAGGTCACTTCTTGACTTTCTTAAAGATAAGAAACACCCCTAACTGATGGTCTCCCATTAAAATTACTCTTGAGATCCATCAGTTAGACACTTTTAATCCATTTAATATGTAGTACATTGATATTGTTTAGTGCTATAATTTAATCAGAATATCAAGCAGTACTAAGACAAGTGCCTTACAAAAGCCTAAATATATGATGTCAACACAGTTACCTTTATGAACCAAATTTATAATATAATCAAAACATGGTATCAAGTTCATTTGACAAGATCTATTTTCCATAAAACCATGTTGACTGGCACTGATAATAGTCACTTTCTTTAATTCTTTAACTTTATCTAAACTATAGGTTTCAACATTATAAAAACACAATGTTTTGATTGCACTACATAGGTTTTTTTTTCCCTCCTGAATTTTCATTCCACAGGAAATGTCAAAATTTTGGCTTTTTATTCTAATATGGAATAAAAACAAAATTTGAAATATCAGAACTTCTTGTAGAATGGCAATTCCATTTTACACCCAGCTGTAGGTTCTACACAGTGCAATAGTCTGCCTGGGTGCTACTCACTGCAGGACTGGGGTCCTGGTTTGAAATTAATCTCGTTAGAAAATATCCTCATAGCAGCTCTTCACATATTGGATTGCTTTCTATATGCTACCGAAAAATGCTAGCCACTATCATAGAAGGAAGGAGGGTGAGATTTGTATCACCATTTTTGTTTTAAAATATACATTTGGAGTTTATTAAAAGCATTAATTAGAGCAGCCACGTTACCTCTCTTTGATCATTGCACCTGAACAAGCACTATCCATAGATCCAAGAAATCATGGACTTTCAAATCAGATGTGCATAGAAGCAAAATCTCCCCTTTATCTCAGTGAGATAGAATGGATTCTATGAGGCATGTTACTGCCAACTCAGGTCAATCAAATTATTATTATTGGTCCTTATTGATGCTCTTTTAAGTGCTTAAAATATTTATGTGCAGCTCAGTGGCACTCACTGAGGCATGGAAGTCATTCCTGTCTTTGAAAACATTCAAGACAGCATTTCCATTCTAATCATTACAACCAAAAGCCAAACTGATCAGTATAAGGGCTGGGCAAGCACACTACATTTTTTGGAAATCTGAAGTGGCTCCGTACAGCACAATGAGTGCTATAAGTGGTGCTTAATAAAAAAAAATTGCACTGTACAGACTTAAAAAACCCTATCTGTTGTAGTAATTTTCCTTCATTTTCCAATCTAAGATGAAGTTTCTAGAATAAGCAAATGGCATCTAGATCCCCAAGAGCCACCAGAATCTCACTGTCAGTAAAAAGAACAAGAACTGGGGCAGAGACTGACCACACAAGCATGGCTTCCCCATCATTCCTCCTCCACTTCCCCCATACCTTCACAGTACCTAAACCTTGGTGTAAGCATAATCCATGTTCCCTAGTTAACTGGACATGGGTGGGATGGGGACTGATTCAAAGCCCACTGCAGTCAGTGGGAGACTTTCCTTTTATGTCAGCGAGCTTTGAATTAAGTCCTAAATCTTCTCCTCTGACCTCCTACACCTCTCTATCATCTCTCTGAGGTAGCAGCAGCTTCATCAGAAGCCACGTAAGCATTGGGCATTCATTGCTCCCACTAGACCACTTTTACACCCTCACCATAGCATCATGTGGAGGCTCCTCGCTAATTAGAAGACAAATAAATGTATTAGGCATGTAGCTGATTGAGGTTATATTGATAATTAAGTCATGAGATTAAAAAAGTACACTGTAAGGGCAAGATTCTCAGTTTGTATAAACTATATCTAATTATGTCAGCTGATTATCTGGCCCAATGTATTTACCAACCAACACAAAATATGTGTTTTAAGAATATCTATTGTAACAACAATATCTTCTGTAGAAAGAGCATTTTCAAAGCCTTCATTATTAGAGTTCTGTTTTTGTCATACATCCTTTGGATTCAGTTGGAAAATCTCCTACACAACTCTTTAGAGGAATACAGTTCTTTTTTGTGATCAATATTTATTTATAAGCCAGATAGGCTAATGCACATGAATGATCACAGAAACAGGGGGAAAAAAAGTCTGACATGTAGTGACTAAAACAGAGGGGGAAAGGATACACAGATGATTTCCGTTTCATTTTGATTTGACATAATTCACTAATGTTTTTGATATGTTCTTAACACCATGTCCAACATATAAGTTTGATAGTTGCCTAATTGCTAAATTCATTGCTCTAGGCAGCCTACTGGAGATAGATATTTATTTTTAGAGTGATCCTGGCGACAACATGTTAGACAAGGGGAAGGCAACAGAAAGGATTGATCCATCAGTCATTCTCAGATTTTTCAATAGTATGAACAAGACCTAGAAAATGTATTCTCAGATTCACTGGGCACAGTAATGTGAACTCCTTCTATTTAAGATGCTGGGAGAAGCAAAGCACCATCAACTTCCATTGTAATCAGCAGGACCTGAAGGCTCTCAGAATTTAACAACTCAGTGAACTAGTAATATGTAAAGTCTGTTGCCAGTAAAACAACAAATGCCACTAGTCGCTACACAGCATATAAGCCAGATGCCATGCAGCCTCACTTTTTTCTTTCAAATCCCTCCACAAAACCCAATCCTTTCCTATTGACTTCCACTCCTGTGCTAGCTTCCCCTCCCCTCCGACCCCACTTCAATCACAGCTTTAAAATATCAGAATTTATACAATGTTACTAATATATAACATGGGTTATATCCATTGTAGCTGTTTTACCCTTTGTTTTTGCTTTTCCCAACACTTTTACTTGTCTGTTACCTTTATCTGGATTTGGATTTCGTTTGGGTCATTTTATCTTATCTGAAAAACACCATTACAAATTATGGTGCAACACACACACACCACAAATGAGTAAAATGTGACACTTATTTATTTACTTACTTATTTAAACACATATAACGTGTAATCAAAGGATGTGACTTTCAGACTCACATGAAATTTTATATTCAGTATGCAAGAGAGCTCATTTGATCTCTTGCACTCCGTGATAGGAAAAAATGTCACGTGTCACACCTGAACAATCATAAGTAATCACCCACAGTTCAAACAGGAAATGTATAAGTATCACAGAGAACTATTTATGAACAATCCTCCGAGTTTTTAAAAAAGAAAAAAGAAAAACAGAATAATGAATACATTAGAGAAAACCATGATATGCTCATAGATACTTTGCAGTCAGAAAAAGAGGCTAAGTATATTGGTAAAATTATTCATAGTGAATTATTGACTCCACTCTAATGAAAATACTCAAGTGCAGTGAATTAGAAATTATCTTGCAAGCCTGTGTGACATTTTTTCCTTTCATCAATATTATATAAGGTACAATAGAAATACTGGGCCAAATAATGTTATAAACAACCAACTTTGTTGGACATTAAAAGGCATAGTAGGGTATTAGATTGTGAGGTAATATAACTGGATATTCATGTTGTTTTACTCAGTATCTAAAGTTATATTTCTATCTTTAGTTTTGTTTTCATTGTAATCTGGTCTGCATTCTGCTATTTCTAGCACAATGTGGATTATAGTGTCTCGGTTTTTTACTTATTCCTTATGCCCATTTCAGTGTGTGCATGCTCTCTCTCTCCATTGGAGAGAGAGAGAGAGATTGGTGTGGTTGTTAAGCATTATGGGTTTTTGAAAAGAAGTTGCAAAAAATTATGACTGGAGTCAACAGATATTTTTAAAAGTTATAATGAAAATCTTATAAAAAGACCTTTAGGAAACACTAAACATTTATTATTATTAATTATTATTATGTTATTTTCACATAAGCATATTTCTTTATATAGAAAAGTATCAGCTGGCAAATTATATTATATATAACTTTATTCCTATTGTAATGCTTCTGTGTTTATGAATCAAAGAAAAACTTTGTAGTAGTCCTTGCAATCCTTAACTCCACACTCAACAGAACATATTACTACAATTTCATACTGTTCTTGATTTTTCTAGATGTAACTCCATTTACTATAATTGAGTTACTCCCGATTTACACCAAAGTAAGTGAAAAGGGAGCGAGAGAAAGAAAACAACACCAAATTATTTTTCCTATCTCCTGTTCATTCCATTGTATTTTGGGGTGGAATGAAAGTAGGCGGGGTGTGGGGTAAAGGAGATAAGGTGCATGGAATGCGGGAAAGAGAGAAAGTGAGAAACAGAATAATTGAGAGGAGGAAGAGGGGAAAATAGGAGAGTATGGGGTGTGATTGAGAAGAGTTCATATACCAAGTGTGTGTGTTCATAGGGACATCACGGGGAAGATCCACAATGGATCTGTGACAACTCACACAAGTTGAGGATCTGCCTCAGTGAGTGTGAGGTTCTGAAGGCTACTACTGCTGCTGCAGAGACTGTTTGTGCATATGTGTGGAGGAGAGAGAATATAGTGCAGGCCTGGGCTGGGGATTTTCACAGGCTGCCAAGGAAGCTCCCTCTTCCCTAGTTCATTGAAAGTGGGTGAGTAGATGGATTGGAGAGCCTGGAACTCAGTGACCTGAACCAACTGATGGCCAGGCTGGTAGATAGCAGGGGTTCATGGGATGAGGGCTGGAGGACATACATAGTGAGCGGTGTGGTAAACCCAGGACAAACAACTACAAAAAGGGGGTAGTAATTGGTCCCAGGGGTTCAAAAGGCCCCACCCTATCCACTGAGGAGAGAGAACCAGGGGGCAATAAGATTCAGCTGGAAAAGGGGTTGCTAGGGAACCAATTAGGTTCAGCTGACTCCAACTACTTGGGACCTTTCTAAACCCTCCCCTGGGTGGTAGGAGGGGGAGAATGAGGGAGTGAGAGGAGTAGGGAAGTTGCTAGTAGGCTGTTTGCAGCAAGACACCAGACCTTTCCAATAGGGAGGCTGCACTTGCTCCCCAGAAGAGAAGGAAGACCAACACAAGAGTCTGACTGAGGAGAGGAGTAGCAGGACCTAGTGCCACCTATAAGGATTTGCCTTGCCCCAAACCTGAGTCTCCAAGGCGAAAAAGGGACTGAGCCTACTGAGGCGAACAAGGCAAACAAGGATACTCTTCCAAAAAATGGAGGAAAATTTACTTCCTTATATATAAAACTCTGAAAAGATTTCACTGTGGTACATTGGCACTTAAGATGCAGAGAAGCCAAGTTCCCAGTTGCTACTGGCAGCTTTGCAGGGAAAACCTTCTCTTCATATTTAAAAGTTATTGAACATATTCTCCAGTTCATTAGATAGCACTTGATTTCCTTCAATATTTTGCATGCATGATTTCTCATTCCTCAGTTTTCTTTTTCCCAAATCTTTGCTTTAACCCCCTTTAATGAGGAACATATAGCATCCTTTTCTAAACTTACAGCTTCTCCTTTTATTAAACTCAAGTTTCCAGAACATTGGAGCAACAGGCTATGTTTAAAATAAGAGTCTAAGGTTATTGAACAAACAAAAAATGCTGAGGACCTAGATTTTATTAAGTGAGCCTATTGGGTATAGTAAGCTAGAAATCAGAACTGTGCCATGCTGTTTCTCTAAATAAACCTTATAAATATATACATGAAATGTTAAAATTAGAGATAAGCAGCAAGACTTGTGTTTTTTGCATTCCAAGCTTTTATGATGAAAGTTTTTGCAAATACTTATGCACAGCAAAATGCTTTTCTGGTTTTCACAGCTGCTCTGTGGATTTTAAGTAATGTTGTAGGTTTTTAAACACTTTATGGGAAATGTTCAGTGATGTGTTTTCTTTATGTTAAAAGCTCATGAAATTACACAAGTGAAAAATGACATTTTAATGACATACTACACAAAATTGATGTGTTTTGTGTATTTTTTCACCATCTTTTTTTAAAGAATTCTGAACAACTCAGGCCTGATCCAAACCAGTGAAGTCAATAGAAAGATTTCCATTGTCTTCAGTAGGATCTGAATCCAGCTCAATGGGATGTATTATTTCCCAAGGGCCTAATTTTTTGTTTGTTTTCTTGCCCGTACATATGGTTTCTTAATAATATTTTAAACAGTGGTTTCTTTGAGCAGTTTATATTGTCGTTATGTTTTTTTTTTTTAATTTAAATATCTAACAATTGTGACTCAAGTGAAGATATTCCATTTTTGAGGGTTAGATTGTGCCACTTTTACCCATATTGGTGAGTATCTACTAACAAAGGTAGTCCCATTGACCCCTTAATACCATTGGTGTGTGTGTGTAAGCACTCACCAATGTAAGGGATGTGCTACCGAGCTTTTGATCAACTATAGTTTAAAACATTTACAGGGAGACCACACAGTTGCAAAGCTGACTTCACCTGTAGTATGGCAATGGATATCCTTTGGCTGTACAATTCAGCAGTATTTCTGGGTCCTCTGAACCAATAGAATAAGTGATGTCATATGGCTCTTGGATGAAAATAGGACTGTGAAGAGTATCTTCCTCTGTGAAATAAAACAACAGTTTAAGATTAGCCTTTATGTAGGTGATAAAAAACAAACAAAAACCAGAGCTTCCAAAGTTCTTCCCTTTATTTAAAACCTAACACACTGCAGACTATTGGGCATCAGTCTGCGGGTTTTTCTGTAATGGAGCAAACATTTAAAACCTCATTCCAGGGGATTTGTGGTTTATTTACATAATGAAAGTGAAGAGTAGCTTGTTTGCATGTTTCCTACAAAATTATGTGGATGTCTATTACATCTACTCCCTCTCCTCTGAACATCACACTTATGCATAAAGATTATGGATAGAAGCTGAGAAGGACAAAGAGGTGTCATTCTATCAATCTATCTTTAGTACTTGTATGGTGCTCAACACTGCAGTGTCTGAAGGCCTCAAAATCTTTAATGTATTTATCCTTACAGTACCCCTGTGAGGTAGGGAAATACTATTTATCCCCTTTGTAGAGATGGGGAAACTGAGGCACAGGGCAACTCAGTGACTTGCCCAAGGTCACACAGGAAGTCTGTGACAGAGCAGAGAACTGAGCCCACATCCTAAGCTAGTGCCTTAACCGCTGGACCATCCTACCACTCTAAAATGTTTAAAATTACTTTGATAGTGCTCAGCAGTTTTCTGTATGCGTTTTTGTCTCAGTATCATTTTTTTCTTGGAAAATGATGATACATTGGTTACATGTCATGTAACATAAAGACTATCAAATATTGCAACACACTTAAGTATACATTTAGGTCCTGATCGTGCAAGTAGAACTTAGCTTGCAACTTGCGGGAATGGGGCCTTATAAAGTATACTGCATGATTGGTTTAATCCTCTTGATCCTCTTGCTGTTATTAAAGCTTCTTCTAGTCACAGATGAGACCAGAATTTTACAGTTTCATGGATCTAAATCCAATAATGTTTGACATTTGCAATAAGTCCATTGAAAAGATATGATCAAATGAAAAGCTTGTATATTTTAACTTTATCGCTTAAAAGCTTTTAAAGGATTGCAGCTCATAGATTAATATATACTAAGGTCAGAAGGGACCATTATGATCATCTAGTCTGACCTTTTGCACAACGCAGACCACAGAATCTCACCTACCCACTCCTGCGAAAAACCTCTCACCTATGTCTGAGCTATTGAAGTCCTCAAATTGTGGTCTAAAGACTTCAAGGAGCAGAGAATCCTCCAGCAAGTGACCCGTGCCCCATGCTACAGAAGAAGGTGAAAAACCTCCAGGGCCTCTTCCAATCTGCCCTGGAGGAAAATTCCTTCCTGACCTCAAATATGGTGATCAGCTAAAGATTCACCAGCTAGATACCCAGGAAAGAATTTTCTGGAGTAACTCAGATCCCACCCCATCTAACATCCCATCACAGGCCATTGGGCCTATTTACCATGAATACTTAAAGATCAAATAATTACCAAAATAATGTTATCCCATCATACCATCTCCTCCATAAACTTATCAAGTTTAATCTTAAAGCCAGATAAGTCTTTTGCCCCCACTGCTTCCCTTGGAAGGCTATTCCAAAACTTCACTACTCTGGTGGTTAGAAACCTTCGTCTAATTTCAAGTCTAAACTTTCCAATGACCAGTTTATATCCATTTGTTCTTGTGTCCACATTGGTACTGAGCTTAAATAATTCCTCTCCCTCTCCGGTATTTATCCCTCTGATATATTTATAGAGAGCAATCATATCTCCCCTCAACCTTCTTTTAGTTAGGCTAAACAAGCCAAGCTCCTTGAGTCTCCTTTCATAAGACAGGTTTTCCATTCCTCGGATCATCCTAGTAGCCCTTTCTGTACCTGTTCCAGTTTGAATTCATCCTTCTTAAACATGGGAGACCAGAACTGCACACAACTGCAGCTGATCGTCAAGACAGTACTGCAGGAAAGGGATGCTCTATAAAAGGCTTTTAAACATTTTTGAAGCCTTTTTAAAGACTTATAAGAAGCAATCTCCCATTTCCTGTTCCCTGGTACAGTCTTGGCTTGTTTGTTTTATTGTTTTCCTATTTAGTGATTAATTATTGATGCTGAATAATATTCTGTGGGACAGTATTGGTAACAATCAGATAAGACTATAAATATTTATGTACTATAAGTATTGTTAGATTTGTTATAATTCGTTTCCTTTCCTACACTGTTGGTATTGTGCAGAGCTCTCGAACAGCTTTTTGTTCAACCCCAGAAGTGCCTGCAGCTGCTTTTGTAAAAGTGTAACATCATGTTGGCTACCAATCTTTTTAATGGACAGTTATATCCAAATACCACTGGCCTTGTCAGGATTCCGCCCAAGGTTAAACACAAGTGTTTCTGGTATATTTTAATGTTAAAATATGCCCTTGAAGAAATTCTGCCCACTAATATAAACTATATTCAGTCTACACTTCAGGAATTACATAAAAATTCATAGAACTCAACCTGACTATGAGTGTATTTTTATGAGTAGCACTTGGTAGAAGTAGCCTTCAGGAGAGATGGAGTTAAACTGTGAGTGGTAGTCCAAAGAGATTGATTTATTTTACACTGCAATAGCTGTTTGGGGAGACACATCTCATTTTTTTTAAGAGTATCTTGTATTATAAAGGAAATGGTAGGGGTATACATACATTAGATACAGTAGAAAGATAAAATACATCCACCAAGTTTAGGATATAAAGCTAGAGCTATACAATATTTCAAGCCAGTAAAACAGCTAAGATGAGCCGGTAGTTTGAAGGTAAACCATTAAACTTCTCTGAACGTTATATGAGATATTATAAGTGACATAACAGACCATAAAATGAAGTAAATCATACGAAAAAGCATCAATTTCCATAACTGTTTACATTCTGCTGAACTTTGCAGGCTATATCTGAACTTGAATGAGACTTCAAACATTTCTTCATTTAGCCATCTCTAGTGAACATAAATTAAGCTTCCCCAATAATATAAAGCAAAACCAGTGACAGGATGCAAAAGATAGCAAAGCAAAAATATAACTGAATACAATCGTTGACACCACCTCACCATTTGCCTTTAGTGGGACCACTTGTGCTTTAACATAAGTATGTACTTAAATACCTTGCTGGATCAGGGTTTAAATTCAAAAATTATTATTATTATCATACCACATTCTGCTAGGTTCTGTGCAAACACAGAACAAAAAGACAGTCCCTTCCCCAGTCTCAGTAAATATCTAAGTAGGGCTCTCATTTATCTCTACTTCCTATGCTGTCCAGTTTGCTTTTACTAAAACTACAGACATTTTCCATATTGTAGAATGAAATTTCCCTGATGCTAGTTGAGGCCTTGATAATTCCGTCCCATAAGGAAGGAATCCAATTAAGAGCATCTGGAGTGACAGATAGCAGAGGAGTCACTGTGAAGGTTGCTCCCATTTCCCTCTGTCCTCTTAAAGTGTCTCTACAGACAGGTGCTCGATGAGGTGAAAGACTGGGGAGAAAATATCCCCCTCCAAGTCTATTAGCAGCAATGTATGCAGTAAACCCCATTACATTTTGAATATCCCTTGGGGTGGACGGGGAGCCAATGGTTGGGACCACAAAAGACCACAGTCAGCTGTGTTACCATGGAGATGGGAGCTCCACTGAAGCATTGGGCCTCCTTATAGATGGCTTCTACTAATGTCCACAAAAAATTACGCATATATTTTTTGGTTTAAAGGGCTGAGCTCCATTTATCAAATTCCTTGAGGGGCAAAGCAGGTCAGACTCATTCCAGAGGATGCAATGCAGAGTTTGCCATGAATTTGTTCTCATTGGAAAGGGACAACAAGGCCCCAGTTAAACAGTATTTTTTTTTCAATAACATTAAAAAACAAACCCACTCGTGTATTGTAAAAAGATATTGGGGGGAAAAAGAGACGCCCAGGTGACTCAAACATCTGATTTCAAACATGATTTTGGCCCTTAGAACTCTAAATTTCATTAAAAGTCAATGGGACATAGACTTCCAAGGGCCAGCCTTACAAAGGTATTTAGGTAATTTAAGATGCAGATAGGTGCCTAGTGGGATATATAAAACCACCTGTGCAGGTTAGGCACCTAACTCACATTGAAAGTCTCTGTACTGCAGTATGATGTCAAATCAGGATACACTAATTGATGTGATCTAAAAGGTCCTTTAAGGGAGACATGTGTTACTTACCCCTATTAGAAAGGTTACCCAGGTATTGTGCATGACTTTTTTTGTATATTTCTGAAGATGGCTTCTCTGACATGAACCTCTTGATGCCAACTAGCAGAGAGCACAGGGGATCCAATATATGCATATTAAGTTTACCTAAGAGTGGCATGTGAGGTCTCTCCCAACAGACCACTGGGTGTCATACTGGTTGTGAAATGTACATATGGAGAAAGTTTCAGGAATTATATATCTGTACTGAAAATTGTGTTCTCATGATGTGAGTTAAGGCAGGTCTCCAGGAGGCAATAAACGTGCTCCTGTCAGGTAAGAGAGTGTGTGTTGTGAATTGTCTGCGTCACAGTGGAGACCTAGCTACAGTCTGAGACAAATGAGGCACAGATAGGAGAAAAAAAACCCAGCATCCTATTTATGAGTAAGGAGAACAATAACTGTAAGCGGTCTAACTGGGGGTGCAGGGAGCATTCTGGATCTTTTCCACAGAGTAGCTAAGCTGACAGTGTGGCTTATCTCATGCATGGAAGATCATAGCCAAGCTTGGCTGTACTACACTGAAAGGATTTTGAGTGAGTTTTCTTCTGTAAGACATGACCATAACTAGTTAAGAAAGCCTATCGCTAACCTGCAGAGGGACAGCAGGGTCTGTGTAGGCAGAGAAGGGGGTGCTCGTGTTACCCATGCCCTGTGGAGTTGGGTAGCTGACCCCTGGCAAGCACAGACAAGGCTTCCTCAGGCTAAGGGCAGGCGGCAGTGAGGTACCTCACAGCCCTGGATGCCCCGGGAAGAGCCACAGCTTGCCACTGTTATCCTGTCTTCTCTCTAATGTTTTCTCTGTGAGCCATGGAGAATGCCACCAAGTTTGTCAGAATATATTTGTGTTATAGGAGACCGTATGGATTAGGTTTTATCAGCATACATTTCTTCGGTAGTCTTGCGAACCCATTCCTTATTACTGTCTCTCTAGGAAAGGTCAGGCATGGTCATTTCTAATTTCCTGACTCTTCCATTTTTCCTTTCTTGTAGACAGTGGTCATATATTTTTCCCTATATTGGCCAGTTACCCCCGTTCCTCCATAACTAGTTATGATAAATGAATCTTTTTAGTATCTCTTGCTCCTGCACACATTGAATTTGGATTTTTATTTCAGTCTATCAGAATAGCGGCATTTGACTAAATGGATGTATTTGTCCATAAACCTTGGCTGTGAATCTTCTGCTTAGTGTCTGAAAGCAAATACAAACTCTCATTATGAAACACATCCTTATAAAGTTAAAATGTATGTATTTCTCTATGCTGTCTGTTCAGTTTGAGCTCCATAAACACCATAATTATGCTAGCTTGAATTCAAATGTGGAATATGGAAATGAAATAACATTCCTTTAATCATTATGTGATATTGTCTTGAACCAATATAAAGATTAACCCAGATATGGTGGAAGTCTTTTTTTTTTTTTTCAGAATCCTAAATCAACGGAGGATTTCAATGTGTTTTTCCTTTAGTGTCTGTGTAGGCAGCATATTTTCTGTTAGGTGGGCTAAAGTAGTCAGTTCAGATCCAGTCAAACAGTTTTCAGTATGTCCCGCTAGATTTTTACTTGTTTTTACTCTGTGTGTGTGTGTCACTCACAGTAAAATCAAGTAAAACTCTAAGTATATTAGATATGCTTGGGAGCTGAAGAGCAAGGGACGACCTGCAGCTCTCCTTCTTTTGACACTCCACTCCCTGTCACAAATAGATATATATGGAACAGAAATATGTAGTTTTCCTTTTAATTATATTTATTCAGTGTAAAATGGAATTCTAGTCACTGTTATATAGGGCTATGATCACTATTATAGTGCAGCTTCTATTCATTATAGGTGAAACTGGTCCGTGCATGGAGTGCACCACTGCAACAGAAAGGCCTTTCTGCATTCTGCAGTCCCCAAAAAGACTAACACAAGAGAGGACACCGGACATGGGTAGGGCCCATGCAATCCGCATTTTCATTGACAATAAATGATGCATAAACAGAAGATCACTGGGGTACAGCATTTCTTCTTAAATGTATTGTGTGATAGCATGTAAATGCCCCAATCTGGGACCTGGGTTGGTTAGGTGCAGTACTAACAGATAACAGGACAGTACATGCCATGAAGAGTTTAGACTGTTGCTGCCACTCTTTTGTCCCAGAGGCTTGAGTAGCAGAGACAGAAGAGCTGCTGCCCCTTAAAATGAATGGGTGGGTATTAAGGTCAGCCTAAATATGCTGAAATATCACAACACTGAAGAGGCTAGAACAAGAAAGCACTATGTAAGCACCGTACTGCAGAAAGCTTCTAAATGCTAAGCTGAAATCATTCACATAGGGAAACTAGATAAGGAGGAATTTATCCCAGTTATTACCTTCCAGAGAGGTTATAAATTTCAGGGGTAGTGAGTCTTTAATGAATCTTTCTTACCATGCCTTAGACAGAGCCTCATATCTGATTCAAAACATTAACATGACTTTACGAACCAAAACCAGCAGATGATTAAGAGGTGTCTTTTCTAGCAACTTTATAGTGAGGACCGGTTCCAAAAAAGCAGAACAGGTGACTGAGTGACACTTCTGCCCTGTAGTGACACCATGAGGGGGAAAATATGGAAAACCAGAATGTCTCGAAAATCAATTTAATTCTGGGACTAGACACACTAGAAAGTTTTTATACTCGTACAATTATTGCATGGCATCAATACAGAGCAGAGTTAAGACTGTTTTGGGTGCCTTGACTGTGCATTTCCATACTCAACAAGTTTGAATTTCTTTTAAGTGTATTCTTAATGCTGAATTTCCTGGTTTGTAGCTTCATGTGGGGATAATTGCAATATCCCTGCAATGTATTCGAATCTTAATGATACATTTCTCAACCATAATTCCATTTTAATTTTTTTTGTATTTGTGTTACTATCACTTATTTATATTCTGGTAGCACCTGAGCCTCCAATTGGTACAGGGGAACTACTGTGCTAGGCACTATACAAACAGGTATCTGACCCAAAAGACTTACACTTCAACTTGACTAGTCATTGGGCAAGAGAGAGTGCAAATGACTCTTGAGTCCACTGGTCAGGGCACTCACGTGGGAAGTAGGAAGTCCAGGTTTCAGTCCCTGCTCTAATGAATATTCAACAGTTTATACAAGGTGGAACAGCTTCAGTCAATTCACTTTCAATGGGACTTGTGCTCCTAAATCACTCATGCATTTTTGACAGTCCCACCATAGTGGTGCTAATGAACTCTGTAAAGATGTAAGCATCTGCCTCTAAGAAAGCCCTGCAAACCTAAGCAAAATAAAAGACAATATTTAAAAAACAAAACCACCTCACATATACACAAAGAAGAAATGCTGTTTAGGCCCTACAAATATTAAAACTGTGTGTGAACCTTTTGTTGCAAATAATGCTAGGGATTTTGAATCAGTCCTGTTAGAAACAGAACAGAATGGATACTTTCTTCAACCAAAAAGTGGCTCAAGGGCTTTGAATATTATGACTGATGCAAAAGAAGAGGCAGTGGATGATACGTAGTGTCAGTTCGTTAGCTTGTTAACACCAACGGCACATAAACTTAAAATAACATATTAATGCAAGGAGTCAGATGTTGGCCATGGAAGGCGCTAAGCAGTGACAGGCAGAAAGGAAAGGGAATGAAAGCATCCAAGGAAAGGAATAAAACATGTGAGACATAGCAGACATATACCCAGGGAGACATATTTTCCCCAGTAAACTGTTCAAATCCCAGCTTGATATTGAACAAGGAGAGTCACATATAGAAAGTGAGATTAAAGGACATATTACAGGCTTCAGCAACAAAAACAGCCTAAAGCCTGTAGGGATTTTTTCCCCACAGGAGTCTTCAACTTTCATGTGCTTTCTTCCCCTCCAGACATTGATGTATAGCACTTCAGAGACACTGGGTTCCTTTCAGGTTTCAGTTTCTCTTGGAAAAAGTCAACTCAGGAGCAACTGAGACCTCCCAGTTTGTCTCCTATCAGACACAAAAATAGAAAGGAACCCAGCTTTCTGAAATGCTCTTGAATGTGCTGGTGGCCTAGGAGGCACTGGGAGTGATATCCTAGTCTCTCTGAAGCCACTTGAGAAACTCCCATTGACTTTAATGGCACTCAGGATTTCAGACTCAGACTTTACATGGTGAGGCCATATATATATAATATAATTTAAATGACTTCCAACAGAGCCAGGCATTATTATGCTCCAGGTCACCACCATTCTGAAGCTACAGGGTGTTAAAGGGTTTATTCTTCACTCACTTACTTCCCTGGTCCTTCTCACATGAACAGAGAGTAACAATAACCGAAGTCCAAAGGTGCAAACAACAAATGCAAAAAAGGTTTATTCAATGTTTATTGGGGTGAACTTCCAGCAAGCATGATTCCAGTTTCCTTCCTTAGTGTCTCCCTTCCCAGCTCTGACACCACAGAGCCTTACCTGTGTCCCTGTTCCAATTTCCCCACCTTAGCAAAACATGATTCCAATTCCCCCACCCTCATTCCTGTTCCCATTTCCCCTCCTTACTTCCTGATTGACTGCAGACTATATAGTAAAACTTGAGTTTTGCTTCACTATACCTTAACCAATCATTTTCCTGAAATTTAATTAACCAATCCTAACATATTGTAACATGATTATTTAACCAACTATATCCCACCACCTTAATTAGTTTACATCCAGCAAAATTAATTATACAGCAGACAGAAACAATCACAGAACCAGACAGAGATTATACAGACAAACAATAGGGAAATGGGGACTACAGTGATAGAACAACACAGAAATGAGGTTTCAGAGTAACAGCCATGTTAGTCTGTATTCGCAAAAAGAAAAGGAGTACTTGTGGCACCTTAGAGACTAACCAATTTATTAGAGCATAAGCTTTCGTGAGCTACAGCTCACTTCATCAGATGCATATCGTGGAAACTGCAGCAGACTTTATATATACACAGAGAATATGAACCAATACCTCCTCCCACCCCACTGTCCTGCTTCATGCCAGCTATTGATAAGTGAGTTCTTGCCAGACAGGATGCTATCAAACTAAGTTTCCTTTTACATTTTCTATGCACTTCCCTTTCTCTGGAGGTGATAGGCATTATCAGGACAGGATTGTATTCCTAACAGCCCAAATAGCACCTTATTTCAATGTGACTAGTTTGGAATGTAAAGATGTGACCGTTCGCTTCCCAGTTTATGGCTGCCTTTGCTGCTTAGCCAAGGGCCTTAGCCTAAGAACAGGGCCTCAGACTGTCACAGTAAGAGAAGGCCCTTACACTGGCAGACAGGGATTTTGATTCTTTCTTTATACCTCTATAACTAGTTAAGTGATAAGAATACACCTAAATTCTTAGAGTATAGGCCTTTACAGACAGGCCTGAATATTTATATCCTAACACAGGGTTGGTACCATCTCTCAGCATAGGGGCTGTGGCAGGATGAAACAGGGCACAGCTGTGCAGTCTGGTGATCCCTCTTGTGGCCACTGGTAGCCAGGCACAGTCTAAAGCAGAACAATTTAGAGCAAGCCATCTTTGTACATGCCTCACTCTGTCCCTCCCTTTCCTCTCACTCCCAGACCTTGTACTGAGCTGGACCAGAAGATCAGGGTCTACAGAAGGTTTTCTTATCCTTTCCCCATAGGATTGAATTCGTTACTGCTAAATCATCCCTGAAAATGAGAGAGAAATCTTAAATATCTCCAGTGAGAGCAATTCTACACTCTCCAAATGCCAATCCTTGGGAGATTGTTTCAGTATTTATCTATTCTGATAATTTTTCCTAATATTTAAACCAAAATATCTACGGTGTGTTTATTGGCCAGTGCTTTCTTTGGAGTAGTTGGAGGTGAAGTGTCCATTTTCACACTCTCATTAAATACTTCTTGCATATTCTCTGAAGTTCCTTGATGTTACAAATACAATATTGGTATAAACTATTACATTATTGTGGTTACTGTTTAATCAGGAACCACTTGTCAAAAGTTATCATAGAGTGATGGGATACAAAATATCACAGTTCTGCCAGTGGTTACGAATTGAAATAGCTAATTGTACAGAACTGGTTGGAAAATAGGGCATTTTCATGAAAAAAAATTTCTCTTTCCATTGCAATTCAAATATTGATAAAATATTTTGTCAAAAATTCAATGTCCAAACATATTCAACAAATACTAGTATGGTAACTTAGAAACTACAGTCTGGGAAGAATTTATTTCTTTATTTTTTAAATGGTGACCACTACACTTAATTTTCCAAGAATATTCATTCAGGTTCATAATTTGAACTTGTATATGTGAATAAAAAAAGCAATGCTGATTTACGCCAGTTGAGATTCTGGAGAATGTATATTAATGTGTACATCTATAGCGGGCTATTTATTTTATAGCTGTATAAATTATAGCTCTTAATATGATCTTTTATTTTAAATATCAACATTTGATGAAATAATTGTTCATAAAAAGGAGCATGCTGAATTTTAGGGCCAAAATCTAACTTTGGATGTATACAGAGTACTAAGATAATTTGATACAAAGCCAAAATATTCCGCAGAGCTAGAAGTTCAAGCTATGGCATAAGAATATTTCTAGTAACCTGCATAAAATAGTTCTCAGTCAATGAAGTTTAATCAGTTCTCCCCAGATGAGGATCTGACATTACATTATGTAGACTTGAATTCAGATATATATGGATAAATTCATTATGTAGACATTGGTATAGATATATAGATCATAAATAGGTATGAGAATATAGACATACACATCTATGGAGTTTATTAATTGTACAATGCTACATGCAACAAAAAGGCAAGCTTACAACAGACGGGTCTTGCTAGAGAGGAATTACTTGCTGTACACTGCTACACTGTCTTTACAGCACATTTTTCAGAAGGCTTTTGTATTATCGTGTAAGATGCAGAAGAGATAAAGGAAGCCTTTTCATTTATGAGGGTGAATTGTCTTATGTCATGAACTTGGCCATGTCCTTCGGATATAGAAGTATTGCAGAACAGGCGTCTAATTACACAGAGAAATATCCACAGTGAAGTTAAAGGGATGTGTCTTTATGATGTACAGTAATCCTGATATGCATTCTTCTCAGTGAAATTTCATTAGTTTTTGTGACCAGACAAGACAAATAAATAATAATGAACCTTTTTCCAATCTACTGCACAAGCATTTTATTCACTGTAATTTCAGCTATAAGTGAGACCTAGATTCAGTGACAGATATTGTTTGCTGCATTGTACCGTTGTAATATTCATTTGGCACTATTGTCAAACTGACTGAAGGTTTAATTCAATAATTTACAGTACACGAAAAGATAACAGCTATATTATTTAATATCCTGCCAGTTAAATAAATCCAACATTTTGTTCTCATAACTTTTTTCCTGAATAAAATATAACTATGCTTACTACACTAAAGGGATGATGATTAAGTTCAGATAATTTTTACAGTTGTTAAAGTTGGTTTGCTCTGTATTCTTGTGCAATTTACTCTAAACTATATTGCCTATATTTCAGTTATATTAGTTGGTATGTTGCTCTCAGATTCATGTTCAGACAGGGGGAAAGTGACTTTTATGTACACTAGCATATAATATTTGTTCCATTGCAAAGTTTTATTTAGATTCAAAAACAAAATATTGCACCAAAAATATGTTGTCAACCTCTGTGCTTGAAGCAGCATTGGAAGTATCTTAAAGACAGAAGAACATTTGCTTGTGTGTCTGTGTTTATGCTAGTGGTTGATTTAAATACATTAAGACACAGTGTTTCATTGAAAAGGCTTATTTTATATATTTAGAGATTTACTTCTCATAAGGCTACATTGATTGAGTAACTTTATAATCTGTCTTGAGAAAGTGTGGCACTTGACTGCACTGCTCAGGAGCATAGCTCAATATTTTCCCTGCTTCTCCATTGCTCTGTGGAGGGAAAAAAATTACTTCAGCTCTTTTTGTGAGGTAGCTTGCTCTGCATGGAGACAGCAATGGCTGGACTGTCTGTGTGTACAACTATGACTTCTCCCACTCCTTTTAGCTCCTCTCATTTCCATTCCCCCAGGGACTGAGTAACCCCAGATCTACCCCTTCATCCTTGCCCTGTGGCAAGAAGGACAATCAGAACAGCGTCAAGGAAGGAGGTATGGGGTAGGAGGTGAGGGGGTGCCTTATTTCTCCTTAGTCCCTTGAATGGACAAGGAGGGTTTGGGACAATCTAGATGATGATCTCTAGGGGCATTTATACAGTCTTTAAAATCACATTTGCTCCTTGCTTATCTGATTACCTTCTGGAATGGTTTATTATGGGATCTGCCAGGAAGAGAAGGGATAAATACAACCAGATTTATACAGAGAATAAGAAAATAACCTCTCCCCCCTCCCACAGCATGACTGCAGTTGCAATAAAGAAAAATATTCATAGGTGCATGATAGATGCATAATAGAATTAGCTTACATTTTTATTGCTGGCACTAAGATATAGTTTCATGTCACAAACTGAGTGCCTTATCAATTTTCTCTTTGTAAAGGGCATGAGTCAAATCCTTTTGAAGTCAAAAGAAAGTCAATGACTTCAATGGGTATTCAATCAAACCTATACTAAGAATGAACATAACAGTATATACACCACTATCTTTCAATTGTGTGTATATATTCATGGAAATGCTGTTACCATGCAAACACTTTGTGCATATATAAATCTATAGAAGCACACCTAAACAAACACATTCCTGATGGGAAAGAAAGATTACAGAAGAGACTTTCTTATTTCCCTTCTATTCAAATTTCATTTTGTGCTGATTACAGTATGTTGTGCAGGAAATAATCCATTTACTAAGTACTACAGTGCCTGAAAATTCCACCAACACCGTGCAATAGCTAGTGAATACTGAAGACAACTGCATTGTTGTAGTGTGGATATAAAGTAGAGTGGATATGAAGTAGTAAAACAACAACAAATGGATCTGAATGAAAATGAAATGATGTAAAAGGGTGTATAGTTATATTTTTGTAAATGTACTAAAACAAACTCTATTCTTCCCTTGTTTCCATCGGATATTCTTTGTTAGGCCTATTCATGTTTAGTAGGAAACGTGATAATGGGTATTATTTTGGTCTTTACAGTGGAATGATTGGTCACAATGACCAAGTCCCTGTATGGAATTTGGTACAATTGCAATTATAGCCAAGTTAACTAGTAAGTGTCTGTATAATCCTATGTTACAAGGTTATTAACATGTATTTTTACTCTGAATAGCTGGGAAAAGTTGACTGCTTCATATGTTTTGTAGTTGTAACTGAGACTGACTGTCAATTTGGATGTGTTTCAGAGTAGCAGCCGTGTTAGTCTGTATTCGCAAAAAGAAAAGGAGGACTTGTGGCACCTTAGAGACTAACCGATTTATTTGAGCATAAGCTTTCGTGAGCTACAGCTCACTTCATCGGATGCATAAAGTGGAAAATGCAGTGAGGATGTTTTATACACACAGACCATGAAAAAATGGGTGTTTATCACTTCAAAAGGTTTTCTCTCCCCCTACCCCACTCTCCTGCTAGTAATAGCTTATCTAAAGTCATGTGAATTCATGAACCACCCACAAAAACAACTTAACTTAGATTCAGACATGATTCTGGCTGTAGAAAGGAAGATTTAAATGTAGCAACAGCCCTTAAAACCATGAGGGACTATGAAGAGACACTGGAAATAAAACCATATGGAGAACATTAATTTTCTAGCCAAATGTATGGTTCAAGACAAAATCTTTAGAATGCACAAAGATATGGTAAAAAAAAATTAGACTGCCTCTTACTGCTTGCTTTCAGAAAATTGATAACTGGGAGAGGGAGGAAAAAACTTTGGAAAATAAATCATCCCAAGCAATTAGGACAATGTAAAACCAGACAACACTAAAAGGGTTGGCATTTTCTTACATATAATTGGAAAGGAAAGAAAAATATTTAACATTTTTAAATCCAGGGAAATCCTGATTCAAGTCAGATTAATAAAACCAGAATGTTTTTGGAATATGTTTTATTTACTGATTTTCATGTGTCCATTGTCACAGCATCTAGACACTTTAAGTAAATGAAATGCAGATTCATGTCCAGTTCAACTGCTTACGATGGACAGCACAAATCGCTACCCTTCCTATACCACCCCAACTAATAATAAAGAAAGCAGCCATTGTCCATAGTCAGATTAATGGTTGGCCAAAATTATGTTTTGAACTCTGAGGATCTCAGGGCTGCAGCAGATTCTGCAGCTAATGCTTTTTGACTATTCTGGGCTTTGCCCTGCCCCCAACCCTGTCTTTGCATTGCCACTGAAAAAGCAAACATAGAGCATTGCTACCTGGCATACAGAGGTAGGTGGAATATGCACTGTCCGTATGGGGTCTCTCCGAAACCTATTCTCTGGCACGTGAAGTGGAATCATTCCAGTTCGACTCTGTTTAGGGTCCTTTGTATGCACAGGAAAGGAGAAGAGTGTGGTGTAACCCAATTGTCCCCTAGCTATATTTCATGTAGCCCCAAGTAGGTCTCGGTACAGTAGTGCAGCTGAAATATAACAAAGGAAGGTGTTCCCACACTGACCCCATGCAAAATGTCATATAGGCAAAAGCCTACACAGAATAAATTCTTAGGTTAGTAAAGTGGCTATTTGAAGGCTAAGGCTGTCACACTCACAACTGTGAGTGGCAATCTTAGGTCAGTCTGCCAGAAAACAGGGCAGGCACCACAAACTTGTGTTATATTCGACGATTAGGCTTCACCAAGCGAGTAACAAGTGTGAACTTCTGGATGACTATACCACTCTTAACCATGGAAAAAAGAAAAGGAGTACTTGTGGCACCTTAGAGACTAACCAGTTTATTTGAGCATAAGCTTTCGTGAGCTTGTAGCTTATGCTCAAATAAATTGGTTCGTCTCTAAGGTGCCACAAGTACTCCTTCTCTTTTTGCGAATACAGACTAACACGGCTGTTACTCTGAAATCTTACCATGGAGTTACAATCAGCCCCTTAGGCACTCCAGCCTATCTTGCCACCCAGACAAACTGAACTTGGTGATAATGGTCACATAAACCAAAAATCACACCACATCAGGTTACTGCCAATCCCAAAGGATCAGTCACTTACTCCGGATAAATGGGTACTTTGGATCTCACCTCAAAGAAAACACTGACAGCCAATTCTCTAGTAAACTAACTAAAGATTTATTAGCTAAGAAAAAGAAATGAGAGTTATTGAGAGGTTAAAGCAGGTAAAATACATTAACAGGTGAGTGAGTCAAAGTTTGTAAGTCCAAATGAAAGCAGTTGATGTAATAAAGTGTTAGTTTCCCAAAAGTCTTTTCAGGGAACCCAGATATTTCTGGGGATCTCCACGTTGCATTTGGTATCTTCCCTGTAAGAGTCCAAACTGTCAGCGATAAAGGATCTTTCTTTGAATCCATATTTATATCTGCTTCTCACAGAGGACAATCTGACAGTTTCTCTAACCAGTCTTTTTAACCATGTGGGTTTTCCTTTGATGTCAATGAGTAGTAAATGGAGACTGAGTCTGTGAATTCCTATTGTTAAACCATAATGACCCTTGCTCTGAAGTTAGCACTCTTCTTCATTTATATTTCCAAGGCTCCAGTTGTGTTTGATGGGTAATTTAATTACAGGGATATACACTCTGTAAAAGGCAATGTAATAGCCAACAACAATTCTTCATTAGTTTTCATGAAGTTTATACATCAAGTACATTCTCATCTTAACAATAACACACGCTTTTGATCTAGGATTAACTAGTTGCAGGGATATACACAATGTAATGCAATAGCAATCAGCAGGTTATAGATAAGTGAAGACAATATCATTAACCTTTCCTTTGAACTAAAGTAACACACAAGTGGCCTAATTACACTACAATACCTTTTCACACTCCTTTCATTTCTATCAGGGTATGAGTGAATGTGCCTGCAGCCCTGGCCTGAGCTGACACTAGGGTAGACAGCATCACAAAGGTTGAGGAGAAGACTGATAAAACAACAAAGTGTGATAAATGCAGAACATAACACATGCAGCCTATTGGAAACAATATACAAAACATCAGAAAAGTAATCTTAGTGGAAATGGGGAAAAACCAAATGTACAATACATAAAAACCAGCAAAGAGTCCTGTGGCACCTTATAGACTAACAGACGTATTGGAGCATGAGCTTTGGTGGGTGAATACCCACTTCGTCGGATGCATCATTCACCCACTAAAGCTCAGGCTCCAATACGTCTGTTAGTCCATAAGGTGCCACAGGACTCTTTGCCGCTTTTACAGATCCAGAATAACACAGCTACCCCTCTGAAACCAGTACGTAAAAATGCACTCAACAGACTGAACTCTATCTGTTGTGGTTGTAATAAATGTAAACAATATAGATCTTGGGGGCTACCAATAATTATAAATGACTCTAACATGCCCTTTAAATTACCCTCAGGGGCCCAAGTCAATCTTATTTTATTGAGACACTATATTAGTGAATGTCACAGACCTCATGTGCACTAAAATGCAAAAGAAAGTGACAAGAGGCTCTGGGGCTGAACTCCCAGCTAAAGGAGAGATGAGCTACTGTACAATCATCAGCCAAGAGAATGACTCATATCAGATCAAGTTCTTGATTGTATCAAAAGAAGTACAGCTTGTATGAGGCCTGAGTGCATATGAATACACAAATCTGGTTAAATAGGAGATTCCAGTTAACACTGAGGATTTGGCTTTGGTTCTTGAGTGTCTGGATTTATTCAAAGATGTAAGAAGCCAGGTATTCCCTTTATAGTGTCATCTGCTGTTGCTTCAGATTTGGCCCAGACTTGGAATATTCATGTTCAGTTATTATGTTGGCATTCTGCCAAATTTTCCTGTGTAATGGTAGTAACAGAAGGGAAATGGTGATTTTTGGCCAGTTTATATTCCAGCCAAACCTGAATGGAATTTCTTGGGACATAGTCTCAGGGCTTTCCACCTGATGAATTTCCAAGGCCTGATGAAAACAATAGAAGTACAAGAGCTTCTTAAAGGCCACAAGAATTCTTTATTGTGGAAATATATATGGCAACTTACATATTACTGTTTCTCACATAATTAGTGTTGTAGATTTTTGTTGTTGTGTCAAGCACCTCAAGCTCATAGGCAGTTTTAAAATAAACATAAACAGAGAGAAATGACTCTGAACTCAAATTTTACTTTACTAATTTAACAATCTTATTACTGGCAATTAAATGGCAAAAGTCAAAACACAAACTACCGTTATCATTCACTGATTTAAAAACCAGTTGAGTATGTTGCATTTCAAACTAACCTGCCACTTGCATGTTATGTATTTCAACATGAGTGGCAGCACAATATTTAAAAAATAATTAAGAATGCAGCACAAGTGATCTGTGTTAATTTTCTTGAATAAAATTACCAAAGCAAATGATTATAGATAAGCAAAAACACGATTTGAGGGAATTGTCCTTTGTGAATATTTGGTATCTTGATGTTAATCTTAGTCTGTGCAAATTACTCTCACAAATAGGGATGAAGTTAAAAGCAGTTCTAATGTCAGTATCCTAAATTTTAGCAGAAGCATTTATTCAGCTAGATGTGTGTGTCATAGATATATAGGGTAGAGTGTTTCAGAGCTTATCTGTAGCATGTCGCTATCTAAATGTGGCTATATTATAATATTTCTTTGTTTGTTTATATTGCACTACTTTGCAAAATGTCCTCCATGCTTTCTAAACATAAATGAGGACACAATCCTCACCCCAAAGGGTTTACAATGGAAATAGTCAAAACAACAGACAGAGGGTGGAGGGAAAAAATGCAGCCTACAGGCAAGCGGTCATGGTGATACATAGCAGACGTCTTGGAAGCCCCTGGACTTCCTTCTCTGCCTCTATTAAAATGATGTTTCAAGTGGTGACTTTGAGTGTTTCTCTCTTTTTTTTTTTTTTTTTTGCAGGGAGAAAAATGTTTGTTGGGCAGTAAAGAGAGAAGTAGTAAGGGAATGAGATTGATCAGAAAGATGGTAAGGAGGGTAGGAGAGAGACAGGAGTTCAGTAGAAAGGTCAGACATGTGATTGGAGAAGAGGTCACAGGCCAAAAAACTTCAAGTGGCAATATCATTGATGAAGTCTTGAAGCAAAGTATTTGTCCCATGCTATTTTGGCAAGGCAGAAGCCCTTCATAGGTGACTTATGATGAGGACCACTTGGGTTTTCAGGTTCCTCTTCACCTTTTGGTCTGAGTGGTGGAGATCATCTGCTTCAGATCTGCCCTTATGAAAAGAGTGCTATGGTATTCCACAGTCATGGTTCCAAATACTGCAGCTTACACTAGTGATACCACTACAGTATCACTAGTGTATTACTAAAGTAGTAATAGGGTTAGAGGAGTTCAGCATTTTTAAAGGTGTTAAGACTGGTCTTCATGCCTCTCTATTCCTCTTGGGATGTAATTTAAAGTCCTACCTGTGCAATTCTTCACTTCAGAATCTCTGATCTTTCACCCCCTTTCTTTCTGACTCACTGGGCCATCACTGAAATTAGCAATGGCTACATTTCTTTTCCTTTGTTTCATTCTGCACTTCCCCATGATTGTCTCACTCTTAAAACAAAATGATAAAAATAGCAAATTCTAAAACCTCTTGTGAAAGGTGTTTTTGATAGCCATTATTATGGAACTAAAATAAGTGCTGCTCACAAAATGGTTGAACTGTCAAATGGCAAATTCTATCATAGCAAAACTGACTAGATAAGTGCCCTTTTTCCTCAGTGTATTTTTAGTGCTCCTGAGAGAGAGTATTTTACATGAATTTTCTTTGTGTTACTTTTATAATTCATGTGAAAAATATTAGAAGGCATGGAGAAAACAGCCTTTATCTCACACTCAAATGCCTATCACCTAGACATTGTAGAATATAGAGAAAATTTTGAATGGAATTTCCCTTGAAGGGAAAAAGTGGTTTTGTTTTTTGTGCTTTTCAAGCATATTTTCACAAGTGAAATTACCCACTGGAAATGAATTTCACAAGCGAATCTGTGAAAAATTCCATGTCATCTCTGGTGCATCTCCACCAGTGATGGCAGCTTAGCCACCCTGTTTGTACGCTCCTTTCACCCCCATTTTCACCAGCACTAGTTCACATTTTTTGTTATTTTCCCTCCAAAACACAGCTATATTGTAGAAATGAAAATGTTTGCAGAAAATGTCTATCTTCCTCTAAATGTTTTGGGGTTGTATCCAGATATTGAAATAATGAAAACTGGAAAAAAATTGGCTGAAATCCAAACTCTTATGAGGAAAGAATTTCAATGAAACCAACAGAATTGTTTGAGGAAAAATGCTGACTAAACCAAAAAAAGTTTCATTTTTGTCAAAATTATTTTCAGGGGAAAAAAATCAACCAGCTCTAATTTCCATGCATATTTCTATACTGCTCTTCCACTGTCTCCCTCAGTTTAAATGCCTCTTTTTACTCCCTTTTCCATGATGCCCACAAACACTAATCTGAGTCAAATGCCTTCTCCACTCTGTCTGTTTTCTGAAAATAGGATAGTAATAAAGACAAGCATAGTCCTAATTTAACACCTGCTTATGCTTCTCTCAGGCTGTTGAGTACTGGATAATTTATTGAGTTTCTTTGACTGCTTTGGTTCAAATGGAAATATTGAGTTTAGGTTTTATCTGCAAACGAAGAGCCTGACAGATGTTTCAATACAGGGAAAATAATAAAATGCAGGGAAAACACGGTGTATTAAACTTCACTGTAAGTTTTCACTAATGAAATCCCACATGTGCCTCCCACTCCCGGTGAAAATGATGCCTATGCAGGAGAAAGTAGATGTGCAGAGAGAGGTACGAGGGGGCACTCTGCATTCGAGGGAAATTGGATTAGTCCCCTCATCAGTGACAGTGGTGAAATTCAGGCTGAAACAGATAAAAGCCTAACAAGAATAAAGAGAAGCAGGGTCCTATGGTATGCTGAAGGAAGAAATGCTCTCAGCAGGTGGACCACTTCAAATAAGTGGGAGAGAGAGTTTGAACTGTAGAGATAAACTGATCAATTAAAAGTATTCTCATCTAAAAAAGAACTCAGTAAATAACATAAAATAGATGCTACCAAAAAGCCATGAGGGCATTTGGGAATTGAAATGGAAGGGCCGTAGGTCAAATAAATATGTGCTCAAAATCCGTTACAATGGAACATAAATGTCCATGAGTTGTGCCTTTGCTTTAAAGTACAGATCTTAGGCTGTACTCATCCATTCCATGAAAAGCCTGGTTCAGAAGGTAGGGAATGTACTTGTTTTACTTGCAATGGTTAGAAAAAATTTATCATGGATTGATATTCAGCACGTCTACTGTGTAGCACCACCAACAGCACTGTGACAAACTGCCTGAAGGCCATATTTTTAGGGAATGGCGCAAAAATGATTGATGTGGTGATAGTACTCTGATTTAAAAAGAAAAGGAGGACTTGTGGCACCTTAGAGACTAACCAATTTATTTGAGCATAAGCTTTCATGAGCTACAGCTCACTTCATCGGATGCATTCAGTGGAAAATACAGTGAGGAGATTTATATACACACAGAACATGAAAAAATGGGTGTTATCATACACACTGTAAGGAGAGTGATCACTTTGATGAGCTATTACCAGCAGGAGAGCGGGGGGAGGGGGAGGAGGGGGGCAGAAAACCTTTTGTAGTGATGATCAAGGTGGGCCATTTCCAGCAGTTAACAAGAACGTCTGAGGAACAGTCGGGGGGGGGGGGGGGGAGGGAGGGATAAACATGGGGAAGTAGTTTTACTTTGTGCAATGACTCATCCACTCCCAGTCTCTATTCAAGCCTAAGTTAATTGTATCCAGTTTGCAAATTAATTCCAATTCAGCAGTCTCTCCTTGGAGTCTGTTTTTGAAGTCTTTTTGTTGCCCACCTTGATTATCACTACAAAAGGTTTTCTCCCCCCTCCACCCCCGCTCTCCTGCTGGTAATAGCTCTCCTTACAGTGTGTATGATAACACCCATTTTTTCATGTTCTGTGTGTATATAAATCTCCCCACTGTATTTTCCACTGAATGCATCCAATGAAGTGAGCTGTAGCTCACGAAAGCTCATGCTCAAATAAATTGGTTAGTCTCTAAGGTGCCACAAGTCCTCCTTTTCTTTTTACGAATACAGACTAACACGGCTGCTACTCTGTACTCTGATTTAGATATGCTGAGGGGACACAGTTTGCAAGGGAATAAAGCAGGGCAAAACTTCTATCATTTCTTTTTTGAGTATTTGTGTCCATCTGGGGGGAAGGGGTGCGGATCACAACGCATCTTCATAACTTCATAGATTCCAAGGCCAGAAGGGACTATTGTGATCAATCTTCTTGTACCAAATATTTTCCATGTGTTATTGTATGTCAAATTGTGTCATTATCCTGACAACTGCACCTGAATTGTAATGAAATTTCAGAGCTTTAGGACATTTTGGCTTAGTGTGCAAATTCCACAAAACTATACATGTAAAAAGAATTTTTCCACATTTTCTATATACTCGCTAATTTATATGTGCAGTATTTCATCTTCCATGTGTTAGCTCTAAAAACAACCTCTCCTATGCAATGCATCATCTGCCTCATATATATAATGACATGATTTATTGGCTAAAACTTGACTCAATTGTACAGCACTTCTCACTCTGGGTCAGATTCTCAACTGGTGTAAATCCAAGGAGCTATGCCGATTTACACTAGCTGAAGATCTAGCCCTTTACTGTTTACCTAGATCTAATCAATTTATTGTTAACTAGAGTTTCATAAACTCATTAACATCCTTAACCTAAGATGGTTGAGTGACCTTTTCCTTTAGCTTTGATTTGTGTTAATTCCCACGTGCTAGGTTTCACTTTCAGTGTCAGGTTAGAATGAACACAAACACTTGGTATGAAACTCAGTTAAAACTATTGTGTTTAACCCAATTTAGGGTTGACCCCAGGACAGCCTATAAACCATCAGTGAGTCTTTCAAAATATTTCAATATAAACCACTAGTGAGTCTTTCAAAATATTTTGAGTTTGTAACAAAAAACAGGGAGGAAGAATTGTCTTGTGGTTAGGGCAAAAGACTGAGAATCAGTAAATCTGGGTTCTGTTTCCCGTGCTGCCACAGATTTTCTGTCCTGTGTGACCTTAGGCAAGTCATTGAACCTTTCTGGCCCAAGGGACTATGTTATTTTGAAATGGCGTGATATGAGATGTTGTTATTAGATAAGTGTTAACCAAAATTGTATGATGGGGCACGTTGTTGGCTGAAGACCAAAAGAACATATACTGTTGAATACACAGAGACACAGGGCACATTTATACTGCAAAAAAATCCCTGTGTCAGTGAGTCTCAGAGCCTTAATCTACAGACTCTGGCTTGCACAGTCCACAACAGCACTAAAAACAGCCATGTAGACATTCCCACTCGCGCTGGAGCTCAGGCTGTGAAGTCTGGGGACAGGGGTGGATTTCAATGCCTGAGCTCCAGCCCAAGGAGGAACATCTTCATGGCTATCTCAGAGCGATAGCGATCGCCCATGTCCGTAGCTCTGATACTCGCTGTCTTGAGTGTTTCCCTGAAGTGTAGACACACTCCCAGAGGCGCGGATTTCTGGAAGGAAGCTCCAGCTCCACTACACGTTCAGAACTTTAGGGGGATTGAATTTGAAAGAGCTGGCCTCTGGCTGCAGAGGGACAAGGGAGCAAGATCACAGAGAGAGTCAGGGAGCTAGACTATGCTCAGGAAGGGAAGAACAGCTGGCCTCTTATAAAACTAGAGTTTCCATCTGGGAACGAGAAGTAGAAGGGTTACTGGACACTGCTATTTGGTTTACTCTCGTTAAATAAGTTTAGTGGTTTTTCAGACCCAGAAGTTGGAAGTGTAGTTGATCGGTGGTTCCCCCGTCCCCCCGCTCCCCAAGAGATCTGCAGTGCCTTTGAAATACGATGAAGAACAGCAGCCAAGATCATCCAATATTCACAGAAAAAGCATCCACAGAGGGAGATTAGAGGGGGAAAAGGGCTGTGCTAATGCCCCAGAGACATTGTTATTAAACTGGTGTGCCCAGGAAGGGCAGGTCATTACAACTGTAAAATAGGGATAATGGGTAAAACTTTTCAAAAATGCCTAAGTGTTTTAGGACCCCAAGTCCTATTTTCAAAAGTGACTTTGTCACATAGGATCCAATGTCTAATTGAAGAAAATAGTTTTTTAAAGGTATTTAGGTGCCTAAATAGTAGGCATTAGTAAGAGCATTGCCAGCAGATCGAGGGAAGTGATTATTCTCCTCTATTCAGCACTGGTGAGCCACACCTGGAGTATTGAATCCAGTTTTGGTCCCCCCACTACTGAAAGGATGTGGACAAATTGGAGAGAGTCCAGTGAAGGACAACAAAAAATGATCAGGGGGCTGGGGCACATGACTTACGAGAAGAGGCTGTGGGAACTGGGCTTGTTTAGTCTGCAGAAGAGAAGAGTGAGGGGGGGATTTGATTGGAACCCCCTTTCAGGTAGTTGAAGGCTGCTAAGAGGATGGAGCTTGGCTATTCTCAGTGATGGCAGATGGCAGAGTAAGGAGCAATGGTCTCAAGTTGCAGTGGGGGAGGTCTAGGTTGTATATTAGGAACCACTCTTTCACTAGGAGGGTGGTGAAGCACTGGAATGGATTACCTAGGGAGGTGGTGGAATCTCCTTCCTTAGAGGTTTTTGAGGTCCGGCTTGAGAAAGCCCTGTCTGGGATTATTTAGTTGGGGATTGGTCCTGCTTTGAGCAGGGGATTGGACTAGATGACCTCCTGAGGTCTCTTCCAATCCTAATATTCTATGATTCTAAAGAAGCAGATAGGCACAGTCATGAGAGTTAGGCCCCTCAGTGCTTCTAAAAATCTTGCGAGGTACATATTTGTCAGCACCTAAATACCTAACAAGTTTGGCTCTCAGTGACTGTAATTTTTGAACATGGGACTTGGGCATTCCCTATGTTTCCCTGTACCCCTGCCTTTTGTGTGGGAACACTAGGGCGCCTCCCCCTATTGGTGGTTTGCCTCCAGCCCCTTCTGATGTGCGGGCTGGCAGTTAACAGGTGTTAGGCATGCACTGAGCATCCCTCCTGGATTGGGCCTCACTGGTGAGACAGGTGTTCCCCCTCTAGTTTGACAGTTCTGCTTTGTGATTTCCAAGGCTTCAGTTTGAGCTAGGGCTCCAAGCAAGTTGTTAGATGTGGGGACACGTCAGTGCTTAGGTAGCTTTGCAAATGCCAGCCTTAGGTACATAGGTGAAATTTAGGTGCCTAGGGTACTTAGGCTCCTACCTGATTAGGTGATCACTTTGAACATGTCAGTGGTCACTAAATGGTGGGCTTAGACACCTAAAGATGCAAATGGGACCAAAGGATCTTTAAGGATCTGGGCCTAGGCTTCTATATCACTTAGGCATTTTTGTATACTTACCTGGCTCACAAGAGTTTTCTGAGGATATATCTATTATTGTTTCTGAGAAGTTGAGATACTATGCCATAGAGATGAATGCAAACAAATAAACCAAAATGAACTTTGAAAACAGATGAGTTTCATGTAGCTTCAGGTTTTATAATGAAAGATTCTCATTGCTTCTTTTATTAAAGGGAACATCCAGGAGTGATGATTAAGTAACTCATTGTTTGTCTTCAGCACTCTGCAAACAATTTTTTAATACTACAGAAGTGATTTTAGTCCATAGATCTCACAGCACTTTTCTAAAGTTGAAGTATAATTACTTCTACTCTTCAAATGGGGCAGTGAAGTCAAGACAGGTGTAGTGACTTGGTCAAGGGCACATATGAAGTCAGTGGCAGAGTTGATAATAAAACCTGACCTCCAGACTCATTCCCTTTATGCTGTACCATACAGCTCTAGTCCACAATCAGCTTGATGTGATATTAAGAAGACTTACTATGGTTTGGGAAACTTTCTTCAAAACTTCCCCGGGAACTAAGGTTCATCACAAACCTGACCACTGTCCACTCCAAGAGCCAGGCCCATTACTTTGATCTTGCCTTCGCTAATATAAACAAATAGCAAAAGTTATATTTAGTTAATAAAACAAATGAAGAAAACCCCTCCAAAATCAAGCAAAGAAAGAAACCAAAACATGACACTCCACTACACATACTTCGCCCTTTGGGCAGAAGATGAGAGACATATGACAGATGTGTGTCATGTTCATTACTGTCCCACTGGAAGGCTCACCAATACTACTGAGCCGTGAAGTATAAAAGCTTTTACAGAACAGAATAGAAAACAAAACTGAAGAACACATATAGACCACTCTCCCAATTACACACTGTCAGCTTATGTTCCGGAAAGTCTGAGGGTTAAGTTGGCCAAAAAACCAAAACACCTACTAATTAGAAGATGCCGAGTCATGATAGATAAGATCATTTGTCAGGCAAGTAAGAGTTCAGTGTCTCTCACTGGAAATTACTACATTTCCTCAGGCCTAGAGCTAAATATTCTCAGTTGTAAATACACAAATGTTTACAGGGGAGAAAGATACAGGAAAAGCTCTCTTCATCTCTAATACATACAGCATAAAGCATAACAAATCTAATTATCAACAGCATTTAGAGTTTATATGTCAGATTCTGACCTCCGTCACAACAATGTAAATCTGGCATATCTTCAGTGGATTTACTCCAGTGTGAGTTCATTATCAGTCCCATAACATTACTGTCAACAAATTCAGTTAAGGGCTAATGAGGATATTATAGAAATTTACCCCCACCCTCTTTAGGTTTTTTTTTTTTTTTTTTTTTTGGCAGTGCACCTACTGGTGTACATTTCTCAATGAGCTGCATGAAAGCAAGTAATTGTCAATTGTTATTGGGTACAAGTCTTTAAAGTGGAAAGTTACTAGAGTATAAAAAAAGTTGCATTCCATATTTTGTCTTTGTATGGATGATCTAGCAGGTGATCTAGTCTTAGGCATCAGTTCCTATGACTTCATTTTTAACAGGTTTTACTGTTAATCTACAAAGTAAGTTTCTAGACTGAGTGAGAACAACCTCTATTAGATGGAGAATATGCTGCTATCTGGAGGGAAAGTCAATGTAGACGTCTGTAGAGGTAATCAAATGCTATAAACAAGGAACTGTCCAAAACTATATAAGAAAGACAAGGTGGGAGAGGTAATGTCTTTTACTGGACCAAGTTCTACTGGTGGAAGAGACAAGTTTTTGAGCTGCGCAGAGCTCTTCTTCAGGTCTATTAGAGAATACTATATAGTAATTCAACAAAGGGGTAAAAAATTACATAGAAGTATTTGTGTTATGATTTTATAACATTATTTTATGTTACTAGTGAATTTTCCCATAAAGTAATAGTTTGCCCCACTCACCATTTTTAAGAAAATCCAACTGCAAATAATATAACAATACATATAGGGTCAATGTGTAAAAAAAGAAATCATACTTATAAAAATAGCATAGAATGATCCACAAATTACTTAGGATCTTCCTACCTGAGAGACTCTCTGGAACATGCTGCTGCTGCTGAAACCAGTTGTTGGGGGGCACTGAAGCTGGACCCTCATTTGTATAAAAGTGAGGTGGGGCTACTGGCAGAGGGTAATCTGTGAGGCCCAGCATCATCATCAAACGTGTAGTCTATTGAGGACCATTGTGCCAGCCAAAGTGACCCCAGTTAATGGTGTTGCACTAAGCGTCATATAGCAAAGTTCCCAGATGTGTCTCAATCCTGTGACTCCTCAAGTCTCTGGGGCAGCCCTTCACCTGACACCAGGTTGAGTCAGGACATACATCCCTTCCTGCATCAATGGAGACTTTGAGAGCCTGGTGTGCCGGCATGTTTTTGTACATTCTGGAGACGTGGCTGAAGAGCAGCCAACACTGCTTTTGAATATAAAGAATGTTTGGAGGAAGGTCAGTTCTCTGAGAGATTATGACATTTTGCACAAAGTCAAACTGCTTTATGCTCAGGATTTGGCACTGACAGAGCATATGGAGTGCCTCTAGCTGCTCCAGGTCTGCCTGCAAATGATCCATGTTAAACAATCCATGTTTCTGATCCATTTAGTAATTCAGATTGTAGACAGGTTTGATAGATCCTAAACCAGATGTTTTTGCATCCATAAGTGAGACAGGGACTTCATGCAGACGGCAGTGAGACCTATTTGTTGAAGAACGTCTGGTTTGGTGCACCCATTCAAATTCTACATGCAACCTAGGTAGATGAACTTATCAACACTCTCCACGATACTTGATCTGACCTGCACCAGGGGTTCTGGCAGCCCACCTTCGAATTTCTTTACCTTTGTCTTATGCCCTGAGATTTTCCTCATCATTCTTTAGAGTGTTCTTTCCCTTCTTCCCCTCTCAGTTCAAAAGAGCCTGAATCTGGTGATCATTTGAACATCTTCAAAACCTACCTATTTGATTAGGCATTGATGGAGGAGTAAGGCAGCTGTGGGTGGTGTTTCTAACTGGTGAAATGGTGTGGTGGGGAGTGGCAATTTTAAGCATATTGATCTGCTGATTAGCAGTTAGATGAGGTATTGTTGAGTTGGGGAGGAAGATGTGTAGCAACTTTAAACTATTTTTGCTTTGTCATTCCAATGATATTGTGTTTTCCATTCTATATCAGGAGTGCCTTTTGATATAACGTGAGGTTCTATTCATTTGATTTGTTTTTTAAGACAGAAATCCAATTAAATAAACTAAAAAAGACACAGATCTCAGCCTTTTTACATAGTTATGCCACTAACAAATGCACACTTGTATTGTTGTGTATGTACATATGTCAGGCATTATAATAAGCAGTTCTACAACATAACGTACTCATTTACAAAGACTACAAATTAGGCTCAGCATATTGATTCAAAAATATTTTCTTTATGGTGATACTTTTTATAACCAATGTCCATAAAACAATTGAACATAAACAGCACTTTATATTTTCAAAATGCTGCACAAAATGTTAACACAATATACAGAATTTACCAATGTCATATCAGTAAGAGCAAATATGCAGTTTTTCAGAGTTATACCCAAATAAATAACCACACAATCAATACCAGTGTCAGAAATAATTTACACTAATGGCATCTTACAGACATACCTATTGTATGTCCTCTGGTTGACCAGGAGCAGAAGTAAATATGTATCAATTAAAAAATAAGGCAAATTGGAGATGAAGACACTAGGTGGGGAACATGATGTCCCCAGCACACAGGCTGGATAAACGGTCTTTATTTTTGGGAAGATTCACAGCAGGCATGACAGATAAAAATCTCTCTCCCAAGGGACAGAATTTCAGTGCAGCCACTCGACAACTGGTACTGCAGCCTCCTCAGGCATGGTTGCTGTGTGAGACAATCTTTGGTGGAGCCCTGTGGTAATCATTGCACCCTGACCTCACATACCTCCCCATTCTTTCAAACACACAAAGACCTTACTAATATCAATGGACTCCACCAGTTATGGTGAGTCCAGCAATCTCCATGACCCAAGTGGAAGGTGAATCTGTCATTGAATAAACAGCTTCATCCACTGGATTCTTTTCTCATCTATTCAAGGCAACACACATTATGGTATCACTCAGAGGGGACTCACTGGATTAAAAGAACTGGTTTATGTAAATAGAAATGAATGACCTTCACCTAATTATAGCAAGTTGAAAAGCAAGAGCATGTATTTTTGAGTTCAATAGTATAACACATAGTCACTTAATTAAATAGCAGAAATGATTTAACAGACTAATATACTAATGCCGATTCAATTGCCACAACATATTAATAATAATGACAGTATAACAGAGATTCACTAACAATGATAAGCGTGTCTATTAGGGAATTAAATAATTGGACTGTAAGCAGGGAAGAACAATATAGCATATTTTCACATCAGACAAAGGGGCAAAATAAGGTGGTATTAAGTTTTATAACACAAGCTATTTGTGTCAAAGTGGAATAGGATTGATACAAGAACAAAAGCAATGTGGCTATATAACAGTAAAGGCATAGTGATTAGTAACTAAGCACTGCAGTGGACCTTCCTGTGGTAAAATACACAGGAAGGAAATGGATTGTCCAGGCCATGAGTTTTCTCTTTATATTCCCCTCATAGCACCAGAGTTTGTGGGCCTGGATGAAGCTGATTACGTAGCCCTCTTTTCAGGTAGAATCAGAAGATGAGCAAGGAAGTATGGACTTCTGCACTAGTTTGAGAGTCCCCTTCAGGAATCATGCTGCCACTGGTTTTATCTCCTGACAAAGCTATAGAGTGGAAGGCACAGAGGGGAGCTTACCACTACTTAGTGCTCATTTTAAAAGCAGTGTTGGCCCAAGCATGCCCCTGTAATTTCCTGAGGTTACCTCCTCCATTTTCTGACAAAGACTTCAGAAAAACTAAAGAAGAAAGATCGCCTCCAGGACTCCATCTCAGGTGTTGCATCGAGCAGACTGCATGCAGCATCAGGCTATTGGGACAATCGAAGGAGGATATGTAGCTTAGTGTGAGTTTTATTGATCATATCTTCACTATACAGATAGTCAATAAAACTCCAACTAAGCTATATGTCTGTCTGCTTTTCAGATCTCCACACTCTCTTTAATGCAGCCCCCTACACCTGGCTCTCCACAGCAGTCCCAATCTAACATGATTCTGTTCTCAATATATAGATAAGGGTCTTGCTCTGACTCATGGTTGGCTTCATGCACACACAAACCAACAAGCAATGATTTTGGTGGCAATAGGGAGTTGGTGTTCCAGATAGTTTAAAAATGCCCAGCTCCCCAAATAGATTTCCTCTCCAATCTACACATGATCATCTGTGTCTGAATTTTACTTCATGTGTCCAAATTAAACTGTTAGCTCTTGAGGGCTTTCAGTATTCAGATAAATTCCACCAGTAAACACAACAGTAACAATGAAAATAGTTTAAAAAATCCTTTTGTTACCAAGAAATTTAAGGGGGAAAAATAGCTTTCTTGAGTCCATAAACACAGTGACTGTGTTAGCCAGCATTTGCTAACAAACCTTCTTTTATAGATGTACTGGTAGATGCAATCATAAGGAATTCAAAGAAATGCTCATGTTAATTTCTGCTTTACAAGAAACATGCAAATCCCAACCAACTTAATATGTGTTAAATGAAAAGGAAGTAGCTAATCAATAACAACTAAAGAAATTTTATTTTCAAGCTTCTCCAACAATGGAGGGTTTTTGCTTGTTTGTGTGTTTAATGACTCACTGAAAAGTAGTAGCTATTGTCCTTTTAGTTTTGGAAAGAGATATTGGGCCATATCCACAGCTGGTGTCAGTGAGCGTAGCTCTATTGTCTATGAGAATATACATCAGATTTGGTCTACAAGTTCCCTTATTAGGTAAGCTAATCCCTTTTAACATTTCAAGAAAAAATGTTTTCAATTATCTGAGATTTATACATTTGAAAATCAACTCCTGAGAGTTCACATGAACTCATTTTATCTTACTATCTATCATCACCATTGATGATGATTATTTGTATTATCATAGCATCTAGAGGTCTTGGTCTTTGACCAGGAACACATTGTGCCAGCAGAACAAAAAGATGGAACTTGCCCCAGAGAGCTTACAAATTAAACATGAAACAAGAAACAGACAGACCAATAGGGAAGCAGTGGTCTTAGATTCTTTTCAGATCTCACATTACTTTTACACAAATGCAATATTACTGACCTCAGTAGAGTTTCTTTTCATTAAAATAGTGGAAGAGATATCAGAAACAGACTCTGAATCTTTGACCATGCTTTGCTGGTACTGGCAGAATGTGGAGCGGAAATCCTCCAGGGACATTATTAAGGGGACATTCAGAGGTGGCCAATCCTGCTGGGCTGTTTGCCTGTGGCTGAAAAGAAATCAACCCCGCTTTTAGCCATGTGGTGGGGTGGGCGGGTGGGGGTTCACGCTGAGCTGTTCACATTTGGCTGGCAGGGATCTTCCCTGCTACTAGTCATGCGGTGGGAGGAGGGGTGAAGTGATCATCCCAGAGAATTGGGTGGTGGTGGGGTGTTAGTTGGGTTTGTGCTGCACGTTAACCTGAAAATAACAACCCCTTCTTCTAAATGGCCAACCCCATGGGTGCTTGGTATGGGAAAGGATGGTGCTGCTGTTTGAAACCATTCCCACATGTTATGAAGGTTGAAGAAGCCGAAAGACTGTGGCTTAATATGGCTGCCTACAAGCCAAATTCTGTTCCCCGGCCCTGCATGTGTGATCTCGCACACCAAACTGGTAGGCCTTCAATGTAAGAGGCAAAATGCGACCTTGTACCGAAACCACACATGGAATATAATGTTAACAGCTTGGTTCACTGTGAAAGAGTCTACCCATTGTTCTCTAAAATGTGTCTCTTTAAATACTAGTCTCCCTTTTTTCCTCCTGCAGCTGAAAATGTTTCAACGCTCTCCCATCATCTCCGTCCCAGAGACTAGCGCAGATAAGAAGGCGAAAAAAACGTACTCGCGATGAAATGTTCTCTGAGCTCATGCAGTCCTCCTGTACTGAAAGAGCTCAACAGAACATGTGGAGACAAACAATGGCAGAGTCCAGGAAAGCAGAGAATGAACGTGAGGACAGGAGGGATGACCAAGATGAGAGGTTGCAGGAGCAAGAGGAGAGGTGGCGGTAGAGTGATGAGAGGAGGCAGGATGCAATGCTGAGGCTCCTGGGGGATCAAACTGATATGCTCCAGCATCTGATGGAGCTGCAGGAAAGGCAGCAGGAGCACAGACCGCCGCTGCAGCCCCTGTGTAACTGCCAACCCTCCTCCCCAAGTTCCATAGCCTCCTCACCCAGACGCCCAAGAACATGGTTGGGGGGGCCTCCGGGCACCCAACCACTCCACCCCAGAGGACTGCCCAAGCAACAGAAGGCTGGCATTCAATAAGTTTTGAAGTGCAGTGTGACCTTGTCCTTCCCTCCTCCCCTCATCCACCACCCAACCTGATGTTTTCCTTCTCCCCCACCCCTCCCGGGCTACCTTGGCAGTTATCCCCCTATTTGTGTGATGAATTAATAGAGAATTTTGAAACAACAATGACTTTATTGCCTCTGCAAGCGGTGATTGAAGGGGGGAGGGCTGTTGGTTTACAGGGAAGTAGAGTGAACCAAGGGAGCGGGTTTTCATCGAAGAGAAACAAACAGAACTGTCACACCGTAGCCTGGTCAGCCGTGAAACTGGTTTTCACGGCTTCTCTGATGCGCAGCGAGCCCTGCTGTGCTATTCTAACCGCCCTCGTGTCTGGCTGCATGTAATCAGAGGCCAGGCAATTTGCCTCCACTTCCCACCCTACCATAAACGTCTTCCCACTTACTCTGACAGATATTGTGGAGCACACAGCAAGCAACAATAACAATAGGAATATTGGTTTTGCTGAGGTCCAACCGAGTCAGTAAACTGCACCAGCACGCTTTTAAACATCCAAAGGCACATTCTACTACCATTCTGCAGTTGCTCAGCCTATAGTTGAACAGCTCCTTACTAGTGTCCAGGAGGCCCGTGAATGGTTTCATGAGCCATGGTATTAAGGGATAGACTGGGTCCCCAAGAATAACTATAGGCATTTCAACATCCCCAACAGTTATTTTCCAGTCTGGAAAGTAAGTCCCTTCCTGCAGCTGTTCAAACAGACCAGTGTTCCTGAAGATGCGAGCATCATGTACCTTTCCCAGCCATCCCATGTTGATGTTGGTGAAACGTCCCTTGTGATCTGCCAGTGCTTGCAGCACCATTGAAAAGTACCCCATGGTCCAGTCCCAGGATAGGGATATGCATTCCGTCTATCGCCCCATCAGTCAGGAAATCCCATTGCAGCAAAGCTGTCCACTTTGACCTGCACATTTCCGAGAGTCACTACTCTTCATAGCAGCAGCTCAGTGATTGCATTGGCTACTTGGATCACAGCAGCCCCCACAGTAGATTTGCTCACTCCAAATTGATTCCCGACTGACCAGTAGTCGTTTGGTGTTGCAAGCTTCCAGAGCTTATCGCCACTTACTTGTGAACTGTGAGGGCTGCTCTCATCTTGGTATTCTTGCGCTTCAGGGCAGGGGAAAGCAAGTCACAAAGTTCCATGAAAGTGCCCTTACGCATGTGAAAGTTTCCCAGACACTGGGAATCATCCAAGACCTGCAACACTATGTGGTCCCACCAGTTTGTGCTTGTTTCCTGGGCCCAGAATCGGCATTCCATGGCATGACCCTACCCCATTGCCACCAGGATGTCCAAATGCTGGGGCCTGTATCATAGAATCATAGAATATCAGGGTTGGAAGGGACCTCAGGAGGTCATCTAGTCCAACCCCCTACTCAAAGCAGGACCAATCCCCAATTAAATCATCCCAGCAGGGCTTTGTCAAGCCTGACCTTAAAAACTTCTAAGGAAGGAGATTCCACCACCTCCCTAGGTCACGCATTCCAGTGTTTCACCACTCTCCTAGTGAAAAAGTGTTTTCCTAATATCCAACCTAAACCTCCCCCACTGCAACTTGAGACCATTACTCCTTGTTCTGTCCTCTTCTACCACTGAGGATAGTCTAGAACCATCCTCTTTGGAACCACCTCTCAGGTAGTTGAAAGCAGCTATCAAATCCCCCCTCATTCTTCTCTTCTGCAGACTAAACAATCCCAGTTCCCTCAGCCTCTCCTCATAAGTCATGTGTTCCAGACCCCTAATCATTTTTGTTGCCCTTTGCTGGACTCTCTCCAATTTATCCACATCCTTCTTGTAGTGCGGGGCCCAAAACTGGACACAGTACTCCAGATACTGTACTTTGAGAGAAGTCTGCGTCCATGTCCTCATCACTCTTGTCACCGTGCTGCCATCGCCTCCTCACCTGCTTTTGCAGGTTCTGTTTCTGCACATACTGCAGGATAATGCACAGGTGTTTACAATGCTCATAACTGCCACGGTGATCTGAGCAGGCTCCATGCTTGCTGTGGTATGGCATCTGCAAGAGAGCAGAGTTGCAGCGGAAGCAGTGGCTGACGATGGATGCCACAAGAATAGATATTTATAGAGAACAACCAGAGGACCTGCGAGGTGGATTCATGAGAGCAGGAGAGCAGAGTTGAAGCAGTGGAGGATGACGGTTAGCACCATGCACATTTCCCAAGGAAGAACACGCATACCCGGGAGCCCATGACAGACAACATGGAGAAATTCGCTATTGAGACAATAGCAGCAGAGCAGAGTTGCAGCGGAAGTGGTGGATGATGACGTTTAGCAGTCCTACTGCACCGTCTGCTGAAAGCAGTATGGAGTCCACATGGAAAAAAGGTACAAAATGATTGTCTGCCGTTGCTTTCAGGGAGGGAGGGGAGACTGACAACATGTAACCAAAACCACCCGTGATAATGTTTTAGCCCCATCAGGCATTGGGAGCTTTACCCAGAATTCCAATGGGTGGCAGAGACTGTGGGAACTGTGAGATAGCTACCCACAGTTCACCGCTCCATAAGTCGATGCTAGCCATGGCAGTGAGGATGCACTCCGCCAACTTAATGTGCTTAGTGTGGACATATGCAATCGACTGTCTAAAATAGATTTCTAAAAATTGACTTCTATAATATCGACCTAATTTTGTAGTGTAGACATACTCTTAATGTGCCGTAAGAGTGTCTACACAAGGAATTACTGCAGAGTAGCTAGTGCACTTTAAATTCACACACTAGCTCACTGCGGACTAAGTTCTCTATGTAGACAAGACGTTAGAAATAGCCTGGAACTAATAATGTGACTCCGCAACTCCTTTAGACTTTGGGGGATAGGAGGAGAGGTTGAATCTGAAATTCAGTCTCAATCCATATTTATAGTTGAGTCTTCATTTTTGGAATGTGCTGAACAGAAATCCAAATCTGAACACCAGCCCAAACTCTGGAGGGATTCAAAATCCAGCTCTGAATTTTGCATCTGGGAACTAGTTCTCATTTTAGCAGAGGTTTACAAAGCCAAAGACTCAATCAGATAAGACAAAGGGAAGGGAAGGATCAATGAGTAAGGCTTGAAAGCCAGACCAGGATATATTTAGATGAGATGCTAGAAACCGTTTCTTAATAGTTAAGTGAACTGAAAAATTGAAAGCCCTAACTGGTGAGGTGGCTGCAGTCTTATCTTTAGAGGAGTTTACATATAAATAAAGTGAATCAAGTCCATTAGATCAGAGAAAAATCCTAGATGGTACAGTAGACTGGACGAGGTGACTTCATAGACTTTCCATCATTCTGTGATTATAGGAAATTAGAACAAATTTACATTTGAAAACAGTGGTTGGGTCTGATTTATTCACTCTTGTTACCTACACATTTTCATATTACCTTCTCAGATTTGATTTTTTAACATTTATTTTACCACTTTAAGCAATAGAAAAATGCTCAAAAATATTTTAAATCCTTAATCAACTACAATTCTCTGCTTCTTAGCAGAGATAATGAAGTGCAATTGAATTTTCTTTGAACCTGCTATATACCAAAATGAAAACACTAAATTATTTCTAAAGTACCAAAAGAATGTTATTTTCTAGAGTTAAGCCTCATAGGCAAAGATAAAATTACTTGATTTAAAATAGAAAAACACTATACAAAAACTGACTAGAGAGAATATATTGTCTAACAAAGTAACGCATTGAAGAGATTTTGAAATAACAATTCTTTAAAGCACTAGGTGGTAGGATTTTCAGGCTATACACTTGGAGTTATATATTGCCCACATATGGTAACCTCCAGCTGAACAGATACCTCAAGTAATGACTTCTATGCATTCTAGTAAGCCTAACTTAACATTAAAAACTGTAAATAAAATCTTCCTGACATGTAAATCAATGCAACCTAAAACCTGAAAGTGAATTGATCCTCAAAGAAGCATCTGTGCTCTAACCTCTTTTGCACCATATGTTTGTACACTACAGGGAATTCAGAATAGAGTCGATGGTTTTCTTGGAAATGAACTGTGAGCAAAGATTATTCACGATACTGATTGTAATATTGTTACATGATTTTAAAGGACTTCTTGTTCCTTGTGTTTAACAGGTCGGTTTGATGTGCTATATTGTGTTTGGGATAAGTGAAGACACCATATTTAATTGTTCTAGTTGTCTTTTTTTTTTTTAATTTAAAAAGCAACGTTGATATCTCTGCAATTTCAAAATGGAATGTGTGGGATTTTCAAAAGTGTTCAGCATCAGTCAAATTTGAAGTTAATGGTAAAACTTCCATTGAATTCCCTGGAACTCAAGATAGGTCAGTGCTGATTGGTTTTGAAAACCCTAACCAATGAGCCTCTGTTGAAATGGATTGTCAATAAAACATTCTTATTGATCAGTCTACTTCTATGTTCCTTGTCACAATAGTATCTGAGCCTGGGCTAGGGTGTGCCCTGGGGAAGGAAGCCAGAGACCAGCTTGATTTCCTGTGTTTTGTGCCCCTGTAATAACAACACACCACAGTTCTTCTAAAGAGACAGAGGGAAACAAACAGCATTTTAGCATTAGCTATCACTCCTAAGAGTAAGGAGCGTGGGTCAAATTTTGTGCAAACACCATCAGAGTGTTATTGAGAGCAAAACGTTTCCTGTATTTAATAATGGCTCATTCTTTACGTAAGACTACTTTTAGGCATTACATGGAAAACCTGTGTGATAGGTACCTCCCTTGAGTGATTTCTGCAAAGCTGGCAGTCACCAACACATTTACATTAACAGCCTTAAGGGTACAATCTGTTAGGAATGGTTATTTTTAATTCCCTATCTGCTATGCACCACAGAGAAGATTTCTTCTGCCAGCTGGTGCTTCTTCTGCTCTACTGCTTTGTGGACAACAGTATTTTTCTGGTCAATGGAAAAAAGATTTAGACTCTTGTTTATGTTTGAATGCATGTGCTGCTGTTCACTGAGGGACAGACTGTGGCTAGCACTTGCGTGGGAGCCTTCTCCCTCCCTTGTATTGCCCACCTCAAGATCAGCCACAACAGCAATCTTTGCACTGCAGGGAAAGATCCCTCTGGGTATTCTTGAAGAGGAGGAGGAAGGTGCATTGCCTCATCTCTCCCACTCTACACCAGCCTTCATTGCATGCTCTGAGCATTGGGAAAAGAGGCTTCACCATCTTAAGAAATGCCTCCAAATTACAGGCACCTCAACTGGTGTCAGAATGCAGACTGACATCCCATCATACACCAAAAGGTGGAGGGAGAGGCCCTCCTTTAAATATCACAACTAATGCTTCTGAGAATGATGTCCCATCACCAACTAACCCATATTCTATTGCTTTGAACTCATTTTCAGAAGACTCTCATGGTCAGTATTTCCCCAGGTCATGAGAACCTCCATCTCTTCAGAGAGGTGCCTGATCATCAGAACTCTGACTCCTCGGTGGCCATCCAAGTGTCATTGTATGTTCAGATAGGCCTCTACATTTCTGGACTGGACAAGATGTCACTTGTCTTAATATATGGTCTGTTGTTCCATTCTTAAAGGTGCTGTTATGGTAAAAATAAAACTATAAGAGACTGTGGGCAGAGCCTGGGATGTAATGTCTTCCATATTCATCATGCTACAACCTAAAAGAATACTGGAGCATTTTACGTCAGGGAATTTCTCTCCCAGCTTAAATGGTTTCAAAATCCAGCCACAGAAGACACAACTACATCTCCCACTGAATGTGAAAGGAAGGTCTAGCCAGTCTTGGTCTTCAGTATATATAATGTGTGTGATTAATTTTGGATGTTTAGGTGCATCCCAACTCACAATCTTCTTTCTTTCTTTCTTTCTTTCTTTCTTTCTTTCTTTCTTTCTTTCTTTCTTTCTTTTTCTTTTTACACCCTGACAAAGTGAGTCCATGTGTCAGCAGGGCACAGGCCAGCTGCAGAAGCAGTAACTATCTTAGAAAGAGACTGCAGTTTCTTCCTTGAAGACCAGCAGCTGCAAGAAATCTGGTAGGGGAGAGCTCATGTCCCAGAGTCTTGGGGGCAGGTAAGGGTGAAGGGTTCTTGGTGGAGAGGGGAGAGCAAAAAAAAAGCATCTTTAAATCCAGAAACAATAGGTGGCAACAAAGGTGCTGACTTTCTGAGTTCCCCTGCGGTACTCGACCCCTACTCCTCCCCAGGCCTCCACTTCACTCCTTCCCCAAGCCCCCACCCCTGCCCTGCCTCTTCCCATCCTGCCTCTTCCCGCCCTCCTCCCCCACCTCTTCCTGCCCCTGCTCCTCCCCTCCCACCCAGCACCCCCTGCTCACTGCTGAACATCTGATCATGGTGGGCAGAAGGCGCTGGGGGAAGCGGGAGGAACTGATCCGCAGGGCTGCCAGTGGATGATGAGCACCCACTACTGTTTTTTCTGTAAGGATTCCAGCCCTGGAGCACCCACAGAATCGGCAACTTTGGGTGGCGACCTTAGCAGCAAAGGTAACCCGCCCCACCCCACACTTATTCCCAAATGGCAGAGAACTCAAGGGGGAGTTTGGGAATGAAACAGCAGACTGGCTACTGTGAAAACCAGACTAGAGCGTACAGTTCCCCTCTCCTTTCACTGCTCAACAGGCAGTCCCTGGCAGGTCTGTTTCTACTTCCCATCTAACATCATTTTGAGCTGCTTTTGGGAGGGAGTGCAGAACATGTGGGACTTCTGTGTCCCCTCCCTCAAGACCCAATCTCAGAGTAGGGTTATTTCCCCCCCCGCCCGCAGCCTAAAGTGGGAGGGAGAAAAGGGATGGGAGAGTCGCTGAGCTGCTTTCAATATTTTTTCTTTTATATTAATAATATCATTGTTACTTGTATTACAGTGGTGCCCAGTAGCCCCAGCAGGGGTTGGGGCCCCAATGTATTAGGCACCACACACACACACACACACACACACACACACACGGAGTTTCTACTTCACTGAGCTTAGAAGCTAAAGAGAAAAGACAGAAAAAAAAATGGGAACAGAGAATATTATTTTCCCTATTTATAAATGGGGAACTGAAGCACAGGGAGATTAAGTGACTTGTCCAAGATCACATGGGAAGTCTGTGGCAGAACTGGGAACTGAACCCGATTTTGAGCCTCGGCATAGTGCCTAACCCACAAGGACATCCTTCCTCTAATTTCTGAGATGACTTGCCGTTATCCTTGCAGAATAAGGGCTGGAAGTGACAGAGCAGATAGGGTAAAGATTGAGAGATGGTGAGAAGAAAGAATGCTTCTCCTTCACAAATAGAATGTCCACTGCTCTATTATGATCAGCTTTTTAACATTCTGTCCAAGTCCTTATTCCTGAAGTTGGATTTTCTCCCTCAACATATTAATACCAAGTGACATTTGCATTTCAGCAAGAATGGGAAAGAGACAGCCACTAGGCATCCTTATAACAAATATACAGAATTTAAAATAATGATCACTGAGTTTATCTTCATCCTCCTCCTTGCCTCTGGTGATATGTGGAGATCTGATTATCTCATTGAAATAGCAGTGGGTTATTGAAGAAGAAGAAGCAGAAGAAGAAAAGAAAAGCCCAATCTGTTCCTTCACTGTGCCTCTGTGCATGCATACATTATTGTTACTATTTTATTTATTCAAAAAAAAAACCTTGTTGAGCCACATAAACATAGTCTGTGAAAAATGAGAAATGGAAGGAATATTTGTTGCTGCATGTAAGATCTGTGGTTCTCAGGAATATATATACACACACACATATATATTTGTCTTGCATGCAGTTAATTTAATTAAGATATTATTTGTAGACTTATTGGTTCCGATACTTAACTCCCCTTATACCAGTTCCACACCAGTGTAACTCCGTGCTTTTAAGAAATCAAAGAAGTTTTGTCTTTTTACAGTGGGATTGATTATGGCCACTATGGAGATTTCAGGCCAGATCCTCAGCTGGTATAAATCCGCATTGAAGTCAATGGAGCTATGCCGATTTATACTAGCTGAGAATATGAACATTCATATACTTGGTCAAATTGGTTCTACTCTCATTTAAGTCAATGGTAATTTTGCCATTCATATAAATTGTAGTAGGATCAAGCCAAGATTGCTGTATTATGTACCTGATTTACTAATAACACGATTATATGAGACTTTTTTGAATGCTATCTTTCTTGGACATCATTTTTCTATTGTTTTCAAGTCTTTCATCTATATTATAATAGTCTTCACAAAACTGAATATTCCAGTGTAACAGTACACTTTTTGGATCCCTTAACTCAAAAATGTCCGGCATACTGAGCTCCTTTTAAAAGACAATGTTTGCACAAGAATATGAAAATAAGTTTACATAATTACAAAATCATGCACACCTTTTAAAATAAATATTGATAAACACTAGGAAAGGGAATAGTTAGAACATAAATCAGTCATGCAGGATAATAAACATCTTGAAATAGTAATAAAATGAGTATATCCACTGATGCAGATTAAGAACTGAGTGTATAATGATGTAGTGATGTCTGTGTGAGTCTCCAGGCAACCTGAATCAATAGCTTTGATAGGTGTGAAATTCATCTCAAATGGGTGAAGATTCTGAAGCCTAATGATGATGGTTCAAATGTCAGCACTGTTAACTACTTCACTGTTGACAAAAGAAGGCAAGGAAGAAGAGGGACAATGCTATAATAAAACTCTGTAAATCTGGTGTCAGTGGCATCTCAAGTAGGTGGAGGCTTGTGTGATCCAGGGACTTCTTGATGCCAACCGGCATGGGGGTGCATAGGACTTTACAGGGATCCCCTAGGTTGGATATAAGCATAATAATCCACTAAACGGTGGCATGTGAAGCTTCTACCGAGAGGAAGTAGCCCACTTTTCATGATGATATTGCTAAACGTGAGGATGGATAGTATTTAAGGAGTTATGTGTCTATACTGAAAATTATGTTCTTAAGGCAGGTAACTAGGAGGTGACATGTATGAGACAGGCTCCTTTCAGGCTGTGGGTAAAAGACTTTTATCCCTCTGTCTGGCCATTGTGTATTGTGCACTTATTTGAATACTGAGCCAGATGCTGATTAAGAGATTGAAAAATCTATAAGAAAGGAGTATACAGGGGAAAAACAATCAGTAGGGGGTGTCCTGCTTATGAAGGATAATGCACTGTTCTGGTATGTCTGGGGGTGCAAAGAGACACCACGGGTCTTTCAGTAAGGAGGCAAGCTGCCAGTGTGACTTGTCTCATGAATGGAAGATCACAACTAAGCTTGGCTGAAAAACATTAAAAGGACTTTGGGCAAGCATTGCTGTATAAGACATGACAGTATCTAGATAAGTAAGTCTAGGTTCTAGAATGTGTGCTATGGTTTTATTTTATATGTAAAGATTTTTTTCCAATACTTCGACTTCCTATCACTCGAATCTCTATACTTTGTTTAAAAGACTTTTACTTGTTTTCACTATAAACATATTGAAGTACTGTGTGCCAAACAGAGTGGCAATCTGAGGAGAAACTAGTAAGCCGAGTGTCCTGCTTCTTTGGACGCAGAGAAACTATGAATGAAGGTCTAGTAGAACAGGGGCTGGGCACTCCGGGGAGTCATTTGGTGGGCTCGGGGGTTGAAGTGTGCCTATCGCTAATCTAGAGAGAGAAAGAGAGAGAGAGAGAGAGAGAGCAGGCATAGTGTGGAGTGCTTGTGTTGCCTGTGACTAGTGGAGTTTGGGGAGCTGACCTCTGGAAGGCACAGCCAAGACTTCTTCATGCTAAGAGCAGGTGTAGTCCAATGCCTCATAACCCTGGGTATGCCCAGGAACAGTCACAGCTTGATTTGTGGGCAGAGCTTTGGAGAGGATCAGTACATCTGTTTGCCCCCTCATCTGATCCCTGACTGGAACTGAGCTTCCAGAGCTCATGAGGGAGAGGGAAGGCAGTGTTCACACAGCATATACTGAGTGTCTTAGTGCATTCCAGGGTGTTTTGAATATGGGGAGAGGCTGAGGACAAGGGCAGGGATGATGGGTCTGTGAGTACGCAGACTGTGCAACAGGCAGAGGACTTGGTCCAGAATTAAAGCAGAGATAATAACAGAATGTAATTATTTTAATTGATATACTGGAATCCAGGTTGCCAAGGAAACAAACAGTCTTTAAAATGCTTAATACGTGGCTATTTGTCATTGACGCAGCTGCTGTTAAGCATTCATCTAATGGCAAGATCTATATTACTGAAATACTAAAATTCTAGATTATACCTAGAGTCTATTAGATCAAATATGACCTGGTTACATTTTAATTTTATTTTAAAATGCTACCTCAGGCTGCATACTACATTATCTTCTGTTCATTCTTCAGGTCAAATACAGCTGCTGATTCATGCATGATATAATTAATTTAAGCATCATTTGAGGTTGCTATAATTAATATAATTACATCATAAATATTTGACAAATAGACCAATTGCTTTAAAACCTTTAAAAGTCAATGCAAATTTAGGGGTTGACTTTGTCGGGAGAAAGATTGGGCCCTTAACGTAGACAATCCAAATAAACTGCAGAAAAGAAGATGCAAATTGTTTGGTTAATGGACCAAAAACATCAGAAATAGGCATGCTAATTTTCACATTTTGGGATGCACATTGAGTGAAAACTTCAGTTAACAGACAATCCTCTGAAAATTGGAAGATAGTCACACATTTCTCATGATATATAACTTTCTATTTTTCCTTTTTGAATGGCACAGCTTAGAAGTATGTTGATGCCCAATATCTTGCTTTCTTGTAGCACTTCAAACATGTTTTTTTTTTTTTTTCTGGTTCAAAGTCAGCAGTGTGTATTGCTGAACAATAAAGGATTTCCTAAAGAAAAGCTGCTTACTCACTGGTTCATGAGAATAAGTACTGCTAGTGTTGGTAATTGCCTCTCTTTTAAAAAAAGGAATTACGATGCAGACATATTTATCAATCACAAACAGTAATAATGGGCCATTTTACCTGTGTTGCAGCTCAGGAGTGGCAGCAGAATTACTAGTTTCCATAGCAACATCATCTCCACTTTCCAAGGTCAAAAATCCCTCCCATCCAATCAGCAGAGAATAAAATATATCTTCCTGGAACTGTCTTTATATTCTGTTTAAAAAAAATAGTGAGACATGTTGAATCGTTAAAATGTAAATATAAACCAAATACACAGAGCCAGGACTTCCCTTGTGGTGTTGCCATTTCCAGCTGCACTGTGGGACAGCCTGTCTCCAAATGCGGCATAACTCGTGCAGGGAAGTAAAGGTGATTTTCAGATGCCATAGACCTGAAATATAGGCTTCTTGTAATGCCATTCCTCCTCCCAGCTATAGCAGGAAGAAGAGTACGGCCAGAGGAAAGGGGTCATGGCTGGGATTCCCCAGTGGCATGGTAATCCTCAATAGCAGTTTCTGTCCCTAGAGGCCATTTGCTGTTGCTAGATGTTAGAAAAGACCTCAGGCACAGAAGCATGATCCTCATGTTTATGCATGTATGGTCTCACTCATATAGCAAGAGGTTCTATGAACAGATCCCTACAGATTCTTTCTGCCACTTAATAGCTGAAAATCAGCCCTGGGGAAACAGCTCAGGCAAGTCCTGTGTGTACCTTATGCTCCATTAAGCTCTCAAAATGTTGCTCTAGAGGGACTTAAATAAGGCATAGGCCTTTCATGGACCCTTGGCACAGGAATACATTTCCCCAGCTAAGAAGTAGGAAGAATCTCTATGGATCTGTTCAGAGAGCCATTAGCTGGATGGGGGACAGTACGTGTACATAAATAGGCTAAATCACACCCCCAAATGCTGCCTGCTCTGTAATTCTGCTAGATGGTTTTTGTCTTGGAATTGGCTGGAATACAAATGGAGTTCCTACAATCCATGCAACTTCTGCTGTCATGCACATATGCACAACAAAAGCCAGAATTTGGCCTGTCATAAATATAAAGGGAAGGGTAAGCACCTTTCTGTATACAGTGCTTTAAAATCCCTCCTGCCCAGAGGCAACATCCTATTACCTGTAAAGGGTTAAGAAGCTCAGCTAACCTGGCTGGCACCTGACCCAAAGGACCAATAAGGGGACAAAATACTTTCAAATCTTAGGGTCGGGGAGGGGGGAGAAAGGCTTTTTTTGTGCTCTTTGTTTATGTGGTTGTTCTCTCTTGGGACTGAGAGAGGCCAGACAGAAATCCATCTTCTCCAACCCATCCTAATCCAAGTCTCCAATATTGCAACCAGTAGAGGTAAGCCAGGCAAGGCAGATTAGTTTATTTTGTTTTATGTGAATTTTCCCTGTGTTAAGAGGGAGGTTTATTCCTGTTTTCTGTAACTTTAAGATTTTCCCCAGAGGGGGATCATCTGTGTTTTGAATCTGAATACCCTGTAAAGTATTTTCCATCCTGATTTTACAGAGATGATTTTTACCTTTTTTTTTTTTTAATAAAATCCTTCTTTTAAGAACCTGACTGATTTTTCCATTGTTCCAAATCCAGGGGTTTGGGTCTTTGATGATTTTGTAACCAATTGGTTGGGATATTATTCTCAAGCCTCCCCAGGAAAGGGGGTGTGTAGGGCTTGGGGGGATATTTGAGGGGAAGACGTCTCCAAGTGGTGTCTTTCCCTGTTCTTTGTTTAAAACGCTTGGTGGTGGCAGCATACTGTTCAAGGACAAGGCAAAGTTTCTACCTTGGGGAAGTTTTTAACCTAAGCTGGTAAGAATAAGCTTAGGGGGTCTTTCATGCGGGTCCCCACATCTGTACCCTAGAGTTCAGAGTGGGGAAGGAGCCCTGTCATGGCCCATATTCCAAATGCATATGGCCCCGTTGTCCCACTGCAATAAATAAATGTCCCACTGAAATTAGGAGTTTTTCAGCTTGAGAATCCGGTGTATGTTCTTTAATATAAAACATTTTATTTTATAAGAGGGATGGATAAAAGTTAATAAGTCAGATAAGAATTCTGAAAACAAGCGTTGATATTTGTGTGGGTTTCAAATTACAGATTACTAGACTCTCTAATTCTTCACTTTCTCATACTAGCAATAGGATTTCATAGCTCAGTTCTGTGGTCTTCTTTAAATACCTTAAATCAGATGTATTAGTCACCAGAAAACAAAACAACCCCCCCACACACAAACCTTGATAAATGTTGTAGTATTCCACATTATTCCACATGCTAAATACACTCCAGGGAAGGAAATGCCACAAATACCACCTTAATGTTAATTTTACTAGCAAATGGTGATTGCCAGTTTTAATGAGGATCACTGTGGTTTTAATGAGGACCTTCTTGGTTATCCCCCTTCAATTTTTATCAGTATGATTGAAAATGCAACTATAAAAGAAATAATATCTGCTAATAACTAAAGATAGGGGGCTTATCGGAAAAAAATATCTATGCATTTCATATGGGGCTTTGCTGGGGGACTGTGAGCATCTCACCCAAGCTATGAGCAAACTCAGAGTTTCCCCTACACTTGAATGAATCCAGGACCCAGCAGAGAATCCTCATAATGCCCTAGGAGCTGGGGACATAGTGCCAAAAGGAAGTGGCTCTTCCATCTTCACCATGGGCTGGAAGAGATGCATTGGCAGATCTAGGGGAATGAACAGGGTTTATACTAATAGTAGAATTGTAACTTTCACGATTAAGGTTAAAGCAATATAATATCATACACATAAAAATCTTTTTTTTTTTTTTGGAAGGGTTATTCTTGAGAAATAAAACATGTTTCCTCAAGGGTTTAAATAACAATTTGTGCTAATTTCCTCTGACATTTCAGTCATTGTATGATGAATTAAATCAAGAAAAAAAAAAGGATCAGTTTGGCCTTTACTCCCAAATGGCAAATTAGTAATTTATTGTTGGGAATCAGTTCATTAAAAAGTTAAAACTGGAAAGCACTCGATAAAGTGGGTCTATCAAATTAGAAAATCATTCTGCACCTTTTAAGTGCTGAAAATTGTCCACTGACAAACTAGGTTCGACATTTAGGGCCCAATTCTCCTCTCCTTTTTCCCACTTTACAGCCGTGTGGATCTATTTATTTCAGTGGAGTTACTCCTAATTTACACTGATGTAAGCAAGAAGTAAGATTTAAGAGAGTGAGAGATGTTTGGTGCTCGGCACTTTTGAAAATCACACAACTTATTCAGGTGCCTAAATATGGACTTAGGAATCTAACTTTAAAAGCTTGGCCTTAATGGATTGCAGATGCTCTCATAAAAGACAAACAAGTGCCTGAGTCTCTACGGTTTCTGCATTAGGTGTTATTTGCACCTGTACAAAGTGGTTGTAAAATGCTACCAAATCAGAATTCACAGTATATGTACCCTACTAATAGCACCTATCTTCCAACCGATTTCGCCTAAAACGTATCTCAAAAGGTGAAGTTTTAGACAGTTATGAATATGTGAAAAGAAGGGATTTTCAAGGATTTAGAAGTGGGTAAGAATATCTTGCCCAATCTGAAACTATGGTGGTAATTTTGTTTAGGTTTGTCCTAAACCTTAAGGATTAGACCTGGGTTGATATGCAGGTGTGCAGTGGGTGGGGGAGGGAATAAAGGGCATAGCCTGTGTCAGGGCTTAGCAGAATCGCAGTCCCTCTGGACACAGGGAATATAGTGACTGCTCTTTTCCATCTCCCCTGAGGATGTACAGCACACTGAAGAGGGTGGAGAGCCAGGGGTGGAAAGTGAGTTGTACCTCAGCTCCACCTCCAGACGTGTCAGACAGAGGAGTTGGGTGGCCATCCTGGGGAGAGTATCTCTCACACACGCCTTCTGAAGGGGTTTCTTCAACAGCCAATGTAACAGGGAGCTGGAAGCATTGTATCTCTTCAAATGACATTGATGCCCCCACCCTCATCTGAGGTGATGCATCTCCATACTACCCCCAACAACAGGACTGTGTCTGATGCACAGTTGAGCTTTGCTTGACTATTTTTAGCTTTCAGAGACAGGCAGTTCAATATTAATCTATGAGTATATAAATGGCTTGTGGTTTCTGGAAAAAAGAAACCTAGTAGTCAGATTGTTCTGCTGAAGCATGTAATAATACCTACTTAAACTGCATCTAAACCTGGGTCTCTTGTAACCCAGAGGCACATGCCACTGCCAATAGCAAGACTACGTATCCAGTAATCATGGCATTCATATAAGCTGAAGATATTTATTAATTTTCTGATTTGTAACTGCTGTCCCACTTCTAACCTCAAACCCACAAACTATTGCACATGATAGTAAAAAAAAATTTTTTTTTAAATCTATTTTCTTTAGGTAGCCCAACTATTTTACTTATTTAAACTCTGCCAGAAACAAGGACCTTACGGGCAAACAAGTACTTAATAATTTTTACAACAGCTTTCCAACAACAGCTTCCATGGGATTATTTACTGTCAAACTAAATCAAGAATAAATGAAAAAACCCTGAAATATTTATAGTCGGAGAAAATCTGGTTCAGACTAGAACCCCGGTCTGGCATTAAATCAGGCAAACTAACATGATAAATCGTGCTGTCATACTCTTTGTTTTCTGGATGTAATGCTATCACTTATTATAATTGTTATGCCATACTTTAAACACACAATCTACTTAGATAAAAAACAAGGCATACTAAATATGATCATGGGGGAGACATTAGATTTTTCCCATAGAAGTACTGGTTGCATGTCTATTTATTAACAGCACGTAATGTATACAAATACGTTTGTTACAAAAGTAGTCAGTACTGGTGTTTTGCTGCTTTCCCATTAGAGCAAACAAATCAATGGAAAAGAATTCACCCATCAGATATTATACTCTAGTTGTCACTTCCTCTCCTTTTGACATTGGAGGGGGGCAAATGAATAATAAGTCATATGTGGGGGTCATATGGTTATGTGCTTGGTATATATAGTTGCATGCTTGAAATGAATATATCTATATAGTCTGATGGACAAAAAGATAGCTGAAGTGGGTATAAAGGAATCACTAAGGGCCCAATTCTTCCAGTCTTAGTCAGATTGTGTTGCATGTTACTGTGTGACTGTTACTTTTGAGTCTTTTTTTTCACAGACAATAATCTGCCCAGCTCTATTGGAAAGGATGGACACAGTGTAATATACTCATGAATTACTTCTGTCTCAGCATCTAGACTATTGATGATTTGGGGCCAAATTCATGCCTGGTGTAAACAAATGTATTAACTCCTGTGACATCGTATCCAGTGTGATGTGGTAGATAAAGGGAAAATTCTTTTATGCCTTAAGCCCAAAGTTTGAAATTTGATTGTTCTTCTCTTAGACAGGAAGAATTTAGAAGCATATGATATATAGATTTATTTCATCACTAGGATGAGCTGACAGATATATAATGAAATAGCATAACAATACTCAGTAGATTTGTGCTTTGGGTTATTTTCTAAAACTTTATTTTGTTACTAACCTTTCTTTTTGAATAACCCGTTTGCTAGTTTTAGGCTTGGTCTACACTGGCACTTTCGCCATTAAAACTTTTGTCGCTGAGGGGTGTGAACCCCCTGACCCCGCATGACAAACGTTTTAGCGATGAAAAGCACCGGTGTGGACAGCGCTTTGTCGGCGGGAGCTGCTCTCCTGTCATTGAAGCGACTGCCCCTCGTTGGGGGTGGTTTTATTTTGTCGCCGGGAGAGCTTTCTCCCAGTGCCAAAGAGTGACTACGCTGCTTACCTTACAATGGCGCGGCTGCAGTGGCCCAACTGCGCCATTGAAAGGTTCACAGTATAGACATAGTCTTAGTCTGGGCCAGAGTCATTTCTGGTGGCGTAACAGATTTTCATGAAAATGTGCAACATTTCTCATGTCTGCTGTGATTGTCTGTTCATTTTCTAAAAGTGAAAGACAGTCACTTCAGGTGGAAAACCGACATTTTACAGAGGAGAACATTGCTGGGCAATGAAAATTACAAGATTTTACTCTTTGTTAAATACAAGCTCATTGACAGTTTTACCGATGACAAAATGCTGTGCCATGATTGCGGAAATAGTCACACTTTGACCAAAGAGGAAAAATAGAGGGTTTAACAGCAGAGGATGTAGGTCAAATTCACTAGTGATGTTAATGATGGGACCAAAATATACACCAGTGAGAGTGTGTTGGCATAATTCACATGGCAAGGAGATGGAAGTGTGGAAGTGTAGCAGGAAGAGAGAAAGAAGGATATGATAGAGTGTGTGTCTAAAACTAGGGGGAGATAAGTTAGGAGTGTGCTTATCTTACTCTTCTTGATAGCTGTGTTGGAGGATTTTATTCTGCAATCCCAACCTTCCCTCCCATCCACTTACACAAATATCTATGTCATGAGATCTAACTATGAATTTGGCCTATAATATCTATTTCTCCCTTTCATGTACTCAGCTACCAAGAAAGAAGCTGAAGTCTGTCCCAGCCAGGCTTATATTTTTGGCTCACCATTATTCCTGATCTCTGTATTGTCTCCTGAGCACCTGATTTATGGCATCTAATGTGAATTTTCTCATGAATACCAATGATATACAGATACATTTTTCTTTTCAAACTCTTCATCCCTCAGACACTCTGCATTCAGACTCCTTCCCAGGTAGTCATAACAGAATGAATAGCAAATGCTTGTAACTATATGGAGCAAAGGGGAGACCAGTTCTGCTGACTCCGGAAAGATTTACCTCCATTGTTATGGCATTTATTGCTTATTTCCAAATTATTGAACCATATCTTGTTGGGGGGGAAATTACTATTTGCCTAAGGTTTCCCTGATGCTGATGGCTCCTGTTTCCTCTCTTGTTGCAAAAGGAACTGGGTCACCATTTGTTTTACCTTCCAGACTACTACTGAAAAATGTTTCTCTGGAGCTGAAAATACTGTGGCTTGTTTCTAATTCAAATTTAGTACACAAAATCTCTGGGTTTTTTATTTTTTTTAAATACTTTCAGCCTTCAATGAAAATTCCTAACTCCGAACACCTCAGTGGGATACGCATGTACCTGTTGACAGAATATATGCTGTCAGTTTTTTCAACATCCTTTGTTAAGCGACCAAGTTCTACCCCTTTTATATGTGACTGCAGCTTCTCTTGGTTCACTTTTACAACCGACTTCCGGATTTGCATGTGCACATCCAAAGGCAAAATCTGGTTCCCATTCACCGTATGGCTCTATGGTACCCGCGGATAACAAAGATAGTTTCAATACACCCCCTACCTCTAAAATGCTATAAACTTCACTTTAGAAATTCCTTCTGAAGGACTGGCAGGTCTGTTCCTCAGCTGAACCCATCTCTCCATTGTGAAGTTGCATACCCAGCATTTTACCAGGCTGATCTATGGATGCAAGATGCTGTATAAATGCAAAATTACTATTGGATAAAAGAAGAGAAAGCAAATCTTGTTATGACATAATGTTTTTGGCCTTGCTTTTTCCGGGGGCAGTGTAACTTAAAATGGGCTATGTGCAACTCTGCAGTATTTAATGGTCTAGAGCTTGGATTGTGTATGTCTCATAGCCAAACAAGGAAAACAATATAAATATAAATTAGCTAGTTGTGCTTTACAATGCGGTCTCTAGAGTTTCTAATCACACACTGAAGAATGTGTATATACTTTGCATGCACAGTTATGGTGACTACACACATCATAGTTAAAATATACGTGTAAATTACCAGTGGGCAATCTAGATGATCATTTGCACATGTACCTTATTACAAGTGCAAATACAAGCAATAATATTGTGCTCCCAAAATATGCATGAATGCCCACAATTATGAAGAGTTGAAACTCTGTATAAAAGAACTAACGTTAACAGTCTGTAATCATTTGCTGCATTTAACACAATTATAGAGAATAAGAGATATAAACCCTAGCATGTTGCATGGTTCACAAATAGCATAAAAATGTCTTTTAAGAGTAAACTGCTTTACCAATAAGTCATAATGAAAATAGCTGTTATAATACAATCACAACCCTTGGGCTTAACCCAAGCCTTTGGAAAAGCATAGTGAACGTACAGTTATCTCATAAATACCATGCTTTTTGAAGTTGATTTACTAGTACTTTGAATTTTCTTTGGTTGATACACAGTATGCAATGGCTGTAATCATTCTAAAAGGGTTGTCTCCTGGGCACAAAAAGAAAAAAAGAAAAAGAAAAGAAATTGCTTCACACACTCAGATTTTAGTATCACTGGAGGTTTTCCCCTATAACATAGAAGATTTAGACATATTAGCTTTCTCTCTCTCTCTCTTTTTTTTTTTAAGAATGTACCAACAAAGGTATAATTTAGGTCAATCATCTCAACTCCAGACAACTTTTTGGACTATAAAGTTACAGTGTTTATGATTTTCACTCTAGTTTGTGCTATGTTTGATAAATAAAGGTTGAGAGTCTCCTTTGTGCTGTTCTGGTGCAAAGTTGTCCCTAAAGTTGGTGTAGTGGCTCCGAGGCCCCTGCTCCTTTATGTCATTGCAGGAACAAGACTGAGAGTTAAGGGAGAGTGGATGGGGCTTCCCTGTACCCACTGATCCCTTATTGGCATTTTTAGGATTGGTGGGTGGCATAATTTATAGCAGCCTTCAGGCTGCTCTAGTTTACACAATGAGATTGGCTTGGTACCTGGACAGCTTTGCAACCCCTCCCTTCTAGAGCTGCACTGTATGCTCACTAGCTTCAGCAAAGGATCAGCTCCCATCCATTTACGTTGCCAACCTTACCCTACGAACATCATTCACATTTAAGGAATTCCTACTTTTAAAAATGAAAGTATTTTATTTATTCAAAGTAATCAATAAGAAAAAGAAACTTATTTATACCAGTGAATGACAGTGTAGTGCTTAGATACCCAGATCATTCAAATCTTCTCAAAGCTGGGCTGTTAAATATCTGTTTTAAACGTTACTGCTTTTAAATTAAATCTCCATTTTTGTTCCCCAAAATTGTGCAAAGCTGCCCATCTAAATCCCATTGAATTCAGTGGAAAGACATTGATTTCAATGGGTTTTGCATGAGGCCTTATACTGTGTGCTTCTTGCTGCGGACTTTGTAGCTACTTATTTATTTTTCAGTACCTACAAAAGACAGTTTATAAGATCTAGCTTTTATATTAACACATAAGGCCTGACCTAAACCCCACTGAAGACAATGGACAGGCCCAAAGTCAAGCAGCTGGTTGGCAGTAGTTTCTATTCTGAACTGTCTCTAACACATAGTAGCTTCATTCCCATTACAGTACCTGCTGCCCAGATGTCGCTCACTGAAGTGTTTGCTTAATGAGAAATGGTCAAATAATATTTGTCAATTAATGTATCTCATTTTCATGGATTTTTTTCGATTAAAATATTCACTAATTATTTCCCCATTAATTACCCAGCTTTACCCTAAGCAGTGGCAAAAGCAATGCTTCCTATTATAACTCCCATAATACCCAGTTAGGAATGGGAGGCTGGGGCTTCCCAGTGCTCCACTGATCTCTGGCTGATTTACCGGCCCTTTTGCGCTGCTACAGGGTTCCAGTTCCATAACCATTATCGTTCTTTATTCCCTACATCCTCTTGAACCTGACAATGGCCGATGCCCATTTACAAGGGGCAGCAGCATTTTAACCCCCCAATACCTCTAAAGGTAACCCCATGAAGAGCAAAGGTCTTGCATAACCCAGGTGTGATTGTGCCCCAGTTCCAAACCCAGCCCCATTTGCATCTCACTGGTCTGCAGACCAGTCCCTAGCTTCAGAAGCAACCGCAACTATTAAGGGTATCAGTGAAACATGTTCCCTAACCAAAATTCAAAACAGGAGTAAATGTGGCAGACCTAGACCATAGGCTGTTAGCCTGTAACTCTTTTTAGAAATGAAATCAAACTGAAGTGAGACAAAGTGCAGTAATTATATGTCTTATGTTGCTTGATAGGAAAACAGAGGCCACACAAATGCTTCCAGAGGCAATATGGATAATGTGTAAAGAAAAAACTGCAGCAGTGATAACAGTGTTTAGTGATGTCTGCCACGCTTCCTTCAACAGAGGAAAGGCTCTCTAATTAGTTTCTATAGGCAACATATACAGTGATTCACCAACAGATTGGCTGCCGTTGACCTCCTGTCTCACTGCATTTTCAAACACACAGATCTTAGAGGCCTCCTGGAAGACGTAAACCTCACATACAATTTTCTGTCTTACTTCTCTTTTTGTTTCCAGTATATAATTTCCAGTATGTGTGATCTGAGGCACATATAAGTAAGGGAGACAGAAACTCCTAAGATCCTAAGATCTGACACTGATTAAATCCCAGTTCTGAGATATCACTTAAATAAATTTTCTCTACTTTACAGAGGGTTCTGGAGCATTCACTGACAGGCTCAATTCACTCCTTGGATTGCACTGGTGGAAACCAAGCTAGGGCCCTGGAAGTGTAAAGCCTTCCCATAGTGGGAACATAGCAGGCTATTCCCTCTGCAACCCTTGCTCTTTTGGGGACCAGGAGCACAGCACATAAAATGAATGGGGCTGACCAGAAAGGGAAGGGGACCCGAGTATTTGCAAGACAGACTCTTTCAGGGACCCTCTGCCACCAGGCTGTATGTAGTGCTCTGGAGAGGGTTTAAAGCAGCCCTCTCCTGGAACATGGCAGACATACCCCAACTTGCCCACTTGTTGGTGCCAGTACCGCTTCAAAGAAGATTTTCTGAACCACAGTTCCTTCCCTTCCCTCTTCCCACCTCCTACCTGTGATACCAGGGAGAAGTTCAGATTTTTTACTTCCCTGGTGCCCTGCCAAATCGGCTGGCTGGGATTTGGGGTTGTGGGGTCAGAACCCTGGCCCTGCAAAGTCTCTGTCCAGACCTATTCATGGGGGGAGTAGCAGCACCAAGTAGCCTGGTCCTCAGCATTGTGACCAGAATGCTAATATGGCAAGCAGCTCACAGGACTATGGGTGAGAGGTTGGACCTGTTCTAACCCTAAATAATTTAGCTCTGAAAGGCTGACTTGCAGTGTGATGTGTGTACTGAGGGTGACAATATAGCTGAAATCAAAAGAGAGGTTGTTAGAAAGGGTATGAGTGTGTTTTGTGGCTGTGTGTCCTAGGGGCAGTTGACTACTACTAGGATGTTGCTTCTATGTTGGGTATTCCCATTGCCGTAACCTGTGTTTTGGGGATTTGTTGTAGTGAGAAACCTTTACTCCAAGTTCTCTGCTTTGATTATTATTTTATTTTGAAGTTCTGATAGGCACCAGCAACATGCATGCAGAAGAAGACATGGGCCTATCTCAACAGAAATGCACTGGGAGAAACAGAGAAAGTTACAAGCCTGGAGAAAGTTTGGCTGGTTGGGTTTTTTTAAAATAAAAATATTAATAACAATAATTAATGAAAACTTTGTACTGATGTAGACTAAAGTTTTGGTGCTTCATAAATGAGTGAATTGCGAGGAGAAATTTGAGAGTGAGGGGGCGCGTTCCTGGAGCATTGGGACTGAAAGGGCTATTCATTTGTAGGACGCACCAGAGAAGAAAGAAAAGGAGTACTTGTGGCACCTTAGAGACTAACCAATTTATTTGAGCATAAGCTTTCGTGAGCTACAGCTCACTTCATCGGATGCATACCGTGGAAACTGCAGAAGACATTATATACACAGAGACCATGAAACAATACCTCCTCCCACCCCTCTGATAGTGTGGCCTAATAACATCAGCCACACTATCAGAGGCTCGTTCACCTGCACATCCACCAATGTGATATATGCCATCATGTGCCAGCAATGCCGCTCTGCCATGTACATTGGTCAAACTGGACAGTCTCTACGTAAAAGAATAAATGGACACAAATCAGATGTCAAGAATTATAACATTCATAAACCAGTCGGAGAACACTTCAATCTCTCTGGTCACGCAATTACAGACATGAAGGTCGCTATCTTAAAACAAAAAAACTTCAAATCCAGACTCCAGCGAGAAACTGCTGAATTGGAATTCATTTGCAAATTGGATACTATTAATTTAGGCTTAAATAGAGACTGGGAGTGGCTAAGTCATTATGCAAGGTAGCCTATTTCCCCTTGTTTTTTCCTACCCCCCCCCCCCCCAGACGTTCTGGTTAAACTTGGATTTGTGCTGGAAATGGCCCACCTTGATTATCATGCACATTGTAGGGAGAGTAGTCACTTTGGATGGGCTATTACCAGCAGGAGAGTGAGTTGGGGGGGGGGGGGGGGGGGGCGGAGGGTGAGAAAACCTGGATTTGTGCTGGAAATGGCCCACCTTGATTTTCATACACATTGTAAGGAGAGTGGTCACTTTGGATAAGCTATTACCAGCAGGAGAGTGAGTTTGTGTGTGTGGTTTTTGGAAAAAAAAAAAGGGGGGGGTGTGAGAAAACCTGGATTTGTGCTGGAAATGGCCCACCTTGATTATCATACACATTGTAAGGAGAGTGATCACTTTAGATAAGCTATTACCAGCAGGAGAGTGGGGTGGGAGGAGGTATTGTTTCATGGTCTCTGTGTATATAATGTCTTCTGCAGTTTCCACAGTATGCATCCGATGCAGTGAGCTGTAGCTCACAAAAGCTTATGCTCAAATAAATTGGTTAGTCTCTAAGGTGCCACAAGTCCTCCTTTTCTTTTTGCGAATACAGACTAACATGGCTGTTACTCTGAAACCATAGAAGAAGGCATACAGATGAGAGCGAGAGAAGGAGGTAAAAGGAGTGTACTTAGTGGTAGATGACATGGGAGTACAGTATAGCATAACAAACCTATCTAGTCCTACTTATAACTGGGTTATTAGACTTTGCCATCACCCCCATATTAACAATAGGAGCAATGTCCTCCAACAGAAAGAATGACAGGAACCAGACTCATACTATTTATTATTTTATTGTTAAGTATTTAAATAATGCAGTAAATACCCAAGGTATATTACTTATTGAAACTCTCTGAAAGTCCAACTTCTTGCTCAGAACCTTTGAATCAGAATCGTAGCAATATGCCAATGGCAATAACTAATGGCAACCTCACAAGACCTAACTTTGCATAAACACTTGATCTGATGGTGAGCTAAAACCTCAGAGCACCTGAGGTATCCTCTCAATATGTCATCACAAAACACTTTCAGTAGTCAATACCATGTGATGAAAAACACTGCCAGATTCAAATGAAAGCCCTGCAAATACATCATTTCAAACAAGATGCAGCAACCAGATGGAACTCTTTAAGGAAATAACATGTATGTAATTCATCCTATGTAATCTGATGAGGTAAAATCTTACAGCCTGATTTTCATAGGGTCTGAACATATTTTCAAGGGTTTCTCTCCCCCCGCCCCCATCATAACATCTATAAACATTGTATTTAAATTTAGATCCTGGAGTCTTCATGTGATGACAGACATTTTTCAAGAATAAAAAATTCTATGACAATAACCTCAAGGGAGATCTGTATAATAGTGTTGTAAAATCAAAAATAAGCATATGAATTAACTTAAAAAGCAGTCTGTCTTAAATTTTGCTACGGTGTAGAGCTGCATCAATTAAAAAAATAAGATATAGATATCTATATCTATATCTATATAGAGAGAGGTATATAGATAGATTAGATTAGATATATGGAAAACTGTAAAGGGTTCCTTTAGAATGATTATAACTCCTAATGTAATTAATGATTACTTTAAAAGTTCTCAGAAATCCCTTCTTAACTCAGATATTAAGAGCTATATTTTTAAGGCGCACACACATGTATTCATACATAACAAAGAAACTAAATATATGCTTTAAGTGAAAACTCAAATCAAGAACTCTGGAAAATAGCCTCCAAAATATTTTAAGCATGATAAAGATAAATAGCTTGATCTTATTTCCATTGAAATCAGTGGCAAAACTCCTCTTTATTTTAATAATCCAGGATCAAAACTGAAATGCAGTTAAACAAAATGGGAGGATGTCTCTTTCAGGAGAGGGGGTTTCATAATGGAACTGCTGATAAACCATTACAGTGGTGTCTTGAAGATCTTTTGTCTTGCAAGATCTCATGCAGAGGTTGTTACAATGTGAGCCAGATGTCACAGTAACACTTTAATTTATGCCACCAAGTCCCTTATTCAGTGTTTAAAAGGCTGACACTGGCTTCATATTAAACATCACAGATTGTTTATTAAACACCATATTAAAACTGGTTTCAGAGTAGCAGCCGTGTTAGTCTGTATTCGCAAAAAGAAAAGGAGGACTTGTGGCACCTTAGAGACTAACCAATTTATTTGAGCATAAGCTTTCGTGAGCTGCATCCGATGAAGTGAGCTGTAGCTTACGAAAGCTTATGCTCAAATAAATTGGTTAGTCTCTAAGGTGCCACAAGTCCTCCTTTTCATATTAAAACTATTTTGATACCTTTCCAGTGCACTCTCTTCAAGAGGAATAACATCCTTTACTAGCAAAGCACCTGATCCTGCACTCCTTGCACACCTTACTGACTTCAGTGGCAACTTTCACGAGGATTGCAGGCGCCTGTTCCTAGTGACCGGCGCTGGACACAATCTATTAGGAAAGGCCTACCTAGCGTTTTTCATAGCAGTAATTCTGCGTCTTTTGATTTGTATTATATCTCCCATCTCCATTCTAGTACTTGTCTTCTACCATAGAGCCACGCATCCAGCTGGCAGCTGAGGGGTTTTCTTACAATTATACACAAATCTCTCTCTTTTTAAAAAATCAATATGTAACAGGAATGTATCATTTATTGAGATAGTCTCTCTTTTTTTAATTCTTGGCTTGCAGACATATTGCATATTTACCTGCATAGAATCTCAGTTGCTGTTTATTGCTCCTACATCTGAAATGATCCTTCTGTTTCTTAGTTCACTGTTGGTCATTTATTATTCCTTCCAGTATAATTGGCCAGCTTGAAAATCTGGGTTCCGTAATATTATCCTGGGACCTATTGCTAAGCCTTGTGGTAACTTCCTAGTAACTTTTCTTATTAAAAAAGTATGTTATGGTTAGTTTGTTAAATGACTGTTTTTTCCCCACACTTTCATTTTGTGTTCTGGAGGGGGGAGAAAAGGAATAATGTGTTCAGCATACAAAGCATGCCAGGTGAAGCGAATAAGAGTACATAGAGGAGGCTAGCAGACTGGAGGGAATCCAGTGTAACATGAAGTGGTACTGAACAAGTAGACATTAAAAATAACTATGGGGCATAAGTGCTGGGTCAAGTGCTCCCTTACACCCTGCATCCATTAAAGTCACTCTGTAAGAGTTTCCCCTATACACATACCTCTGCAATAATCCTGAGACTCCTTTGAAAAGAAGTGGGAGGTTTTCTGGGCAGAGAGAGCAGCTGCAGAAAAAGCTTATGGAAAGCTGTAGTATAAGGAAGGATTGTCCAGGGGTTAGGCACTGACTGAGGACTTGGGAGACCTAGGTTCAAGTCCCTGCTCTACTACAGGCTTCTTTTGTGATCTTGGGCAAGTCACTTAAACTCTCTGTGCCTCAGTTCCTCATTTGTACAATGGGGATAGTAGCACTTCCCTGCCTCACAGGGATGTTGTGAAGATAAGTGCATGGAAGATTGTAAGGCAGTCTGATGCTTTGGTGATGGGGCCATGTAAGTACTTAAGATAGATAACTTTTCATCAGCTTTACTCAGGGATTTAAGGAGAGCAAGCAGGTCAGACATGTTCCTTCACAGCTGCAGATCCTACTGAAAGGGTCCCCACTGGGGTCAGTGTGAGTATACATGAGTGGGGACTGAGGGGTACACATTGTACTCTGACTGCTAAGGAATGAGTGGACTTAACAATGCGGATCAAAACCTGCTGAAAAGGAGTCCTGGTTTGAACACTGCATTGGGTCCCAGCCATGTCTAAAGTCTAATCCCAGCTCTAACACTGCATCACCCTATGGCCTGGGTAAGCCACTTAACCTCTTTGACTCAGTCTCTTTGTCTGTGAAATGGCAAAAATAGTGTTGAGCTGCCTCAGAGAGGGGGGTGTAAGAATTAATTAGCATTTCAACAGTACTTTCAAGATGAAATGCACTAGGTAGGTATACTAGGAATAATATATATTCCCAAATATTCACAAATAGGAATTTACCAGGAAGCCACCTTCCACTCAAAAGACAAGGGATCCAATATAGACATGCTGCAGAACTGGGGATCTATGTGGCATCGTTTCTGGGTATATGGTTATCATTTCCTCTTTCCCTGCTTCTGTTTTAGGATGTTTCAGTCACCTAGTCTCATAGAGGCCATATACCAGGGGTTGGCAACCTGCGGCACGCGTGCCAAAGGCGGCACGCGAGCTGATTTTTATTGGCACGCTGCTGCCAGCTGGAGTCCCAGTCACTGCCACTGGGTGAATGGAACCCCAGGCCGGCAGCGGGCTGAGCAGGGCCGGCGGCTGGGACCCCTGCTGGCAGGAGCCAGCGGATGAAACCCCAGGCTGGTAGCGGGCTGAGCGGGGCCGGCGGCTGGGACCCCTGCTGGCAGGAGCCAGCGGATGAAACCCCAGGCTGGTAGCGGGCTGAGCGGGGCCGGCGGCTGGGACCCCTGCTGGCAGGAGCCAGCGGATGGAACTCCAGGCCGACAGCAGGCTGAGCTGCTCAGCCTGCTGTCGGTCTGGGGTTCTGTCCACCGGTGTAGTGTGTTAAATTTCTCACCATAGGAATGTACTACTTGCAGAGCACCAGGACTGGCAGCCGTAAGTAGTACACCGTAAGTAGCACATTCCTACAAGGAGAAATGTAATACACTACACCGGCGTAGGGAATGCTGCGCCTCCCCAAACAGTCAGCCCTCAAAACCCCAGACCCATCCAACCCCCCATCCCCAACAAACAAAAATCTGAGGGAAAGGGATCTACAGGCACTTCAAATGGCCTCCCAGTTCACTTGCGTTAGTGAAATTTGTAAATCAGAGTCTCCTTTTTAACTCTCTACACAAAGTGGATAGGTGGAGCTGCAAAAGATCAGAAGAGTTTAGTTACTTTTATGAGTTGCTGGTGAGATGCTCTTTTGAACCAGGCACTCTGAGAAATTCCTTTAAAGTCAGGAGGAAAGCAAGGCCACCTATCACTCCAGGCTCATGAATGTATGTATCATAGCTTGTAACAAATTAAAAAGTGAAAACAGGGCTAATGTTACTTCTTAGGCCAGAACCTGGAATTTTGCCAGCTTAATAACAATCAAGTCTTCAGCCTGGCAGAAAGTATTAATGCAGCATGAATACGAATTCTTAGCTTCAGATTTTTCCAGAGAGCTGTCAAGAAATATTTAGATTTTGTAATAGCCAGATATTGCTGCAAAACAATAAATAAGGAGACTAGGTCAATTACATTAAGCAAGGAGGCATGAATTCTTATGGGTTAGGTAAATTTGAACCATCCAGAAATGTGGCTATTCGGAATACTAAATAGTATAAATACAAACCAGGCAGTTCTATATCTCCTGCTGTTAGGCAGGGTGTCTTATATTAACTGAACAATAGATATCTGATATGTTGTATTTGTTCCCCAAGAATAAATTCATAACCACTATTCACACATCCATGTGTACATGCATGCCAGTAGATAAACGTTGAGGTCAGGGTGTATTGTTTAACAAGTAAGTGACTCAAGTTAAAATGCTAATCTTTGTTATTTCATTCTTCTTTAGCAGATGGAAATTGTTTCTATTTATTAGTATAATTTAGAATCTCTTTTGATAATACCGAGAAAGCTGGAAGCAGCAAGTGGTTTTAGCTCAAGTCTGAATTAGGCTTAGTGAAAGTAATTTCTTACCATATAGAAAAGAAAATGTGTGAGTGGGATAATCCATTTCAGCATTTTATAGAGATTGATTAAATTAGATGTTCTATACAGAATTCTGCCTAATCCAGTGGCAACAGAAGCTCCCAAACTTAATAACCAAATCTGCAGAACAGTGGGATTAGATGTAGATGGGATCCAGAAAAAGAGAAGGATGATATTTGAGCAAGAGCCATGGGAAAAAGTATGAGACCCAGTGGTCCACAAAGGGCTTCACTAAGGACAGTCCATGTTGTGTGGAAGGCTTTCTAATATTATGGTGATGGGCAGCAGTACAACCCGAAGGTAGAGCAACACTGAAATAATTAACAAAAACTAGAATGTCTCATTTCTCCAGACTCTGTGGGATTCTGCATTTGGTAGACACATTTTCTACACATTTCTCCAATGTTAGATGTACTATTTGCAGACCCTCACATGGCTGAAGAAGCACTCGTACCCCACCTACTTCAGGGAGTTTGCAGAGTGTAGTGTTCTGTGATACGCAACACTTGCCCTGTGTATCACTCCCACCTCCATTTGCCCATCTTCCATGCAGAATAGAAGCCCGCCAGTGTGACTGCCAAAAGGCCCTCTGCAGCAAAGGAAGGGAGGTGCTGGATTTGCATAACAAAAAGCAACAAAAAAGACAGACATTCTATGTGGATACAAAATCTTATTGCACACCAGAGCCTGTTACACTAAAGTCCCTTTAAACTGCTCTGGCAATGCCTTGGTACAAATGAGAAACAGGCACAATATGACACAGTGTCCACATTGCCAATGACACTATACTCAAGGACAGCAAGGGGACAGAAGGGATGCAAATTTGCAAAATGTCACAACTTTTCCTTTCTCCTGTTTTTCTCTCCTCTGAATTTCACAGGCCATGAATTTCAGGTATATCTACAGACTGAATATTCCCAAATGGTAAAGGCCAGACTGTGATTGACCTTTGTACTGGTGTGCAGGAAGGAGCGGGTGTCCTGTACCAGGATCTTTCCACCCACACCTTGTATAATCTATGCAAGGGCCAATCACAACAGGCTGTGTCACTAGGATCTGCCCAGTAATTGCTCCATCTAAGGCAGTGGGGGAAGGACAAAGGTGGGGACGAAGTCAGCCCCTGGCTCTGCCCCCCTCTTTACCAGCCTGTGGAGCAGGTCAGTGCACAGCAGGGAACAATATGCATTGTTCCTTTTTGGTTGATGAAAGGCCAAGCAGCCTGTCTTGCTTGGAGTGCCATTCCTCCCCTATGCTGAGCTGTGTGTAAAGCGTACCACCTAGTACAACATTGTGTAATTGTGTGTATAATGCACACACCAATACAGGTCACACAGGCAGAGGGTTGAGGGTTTTGAAATTTGCAGGTGCTTATCAGAATTTGCAAACTCTGTCTGAATTCAGTATCTCACACTGGGCTAAGATAGTGTCCTTAGAAGGGCTGATATTTTCCACCAAAGTTCTAATAATAAGTGATTTATGAATGTTTAATTAAGGATACATAGCCATGTCTTACTTTAATAGCTTGTTACAAAGTAGGCATTATATGCAGTTTTGATTTCTTAACAGGCACGCTATAGCAAGTTGCATAATCAAACATATTATAACATGTAGATTATAAAATATTGCAATTCCCCTTTAAATGGAAGATTATAAAATAAAGCATATGTTACCATAAGCCATATTATTGAACATATACAGAAAAAATGTGTTAATGTGAGGTGAAGAAAACAGAGTGTTAGAGAATACAGAGCAATGGCAGAATTTTAGGCAATATTAATATCTAATTTCTTTCCCTCTATGAGAAAATATATATTTTTTTTAAACATAGAACTTTAAAGTCACATTCTAGTTCCTTCAAAGTCAGTTCACATACCAGGTCACTATTTCTTCCTACTGCTCAGAAATTATGATGTAATTCTATTACTAAGATTAATTCATGTCTGTTTATTAATGAATTTCTTCCCAAATCCATTGTTTCCTTTAAACTACATGTGAGCTGTTTGTGCATTCTGAAGACAGACCATATCAACTGTCACCAAACAAGTGAGAGAAGACGATAGAGAGAAACATGAATATGTTTTATTACATTAATTACTATTGGACTCCCACTTCGCACATGACAGATTATTTGTTTTAATTGATTCTCTTTCCTGATAATTATACTGCACTCAGTCCAAGTCACAGATGTGCGTATTAATACATTTGCATCTACTGTGTATGCAGCAGACAATTTAAATAGATTCTGAATATGTTAGACAGAATGTTAGATTGAATAATAATAAGTATTTGTGAATGTTTTTTTCTTCCTGGCTACACTAAAGTGATGTGTGCTTGAGCTTATTGTTCTGAAGGTGTTCTACGTTTTTTGACAACAAATGCAATGGGAGAGATCCTCTGCTGGTGAAAATTGGCATAGCTTCCTTGAATTTGACGGAGCCATGCTTATTTATGCCAGATAAGAAACTGGTGCACATATATTTCGGGAAAAAAACTTTTATATCTAGCCAAGGCAAGATCAATAAGGATGGTCTTACTTAGGATTTATTAATATGTAGATATTAATATATTAATATGTAATATTTTGGTCAAAACTTCTCTATTGAAAATACAACAGAAGGGCCATCCATAAAGTGACCGACCTGGGGATTGAGCTAGACTAACTGGCAGGTATATCTTGTCTCCCAGTAATCTTCTTGGGGAGGAAGGAGACACCTTAAAGAGGCAATGATCCCATTCCTACCAGCCTACCAACAAATTATATCCCTACAGTTAAATAGAATCACTTTCTCCATCCACCAGGACAAAACGGCCCCATGGCTTAATACACGGCGAGGACACTTTAAGAGATTGAATTGCCTTTTCATTTCTGCTTTCTTTTCTCATCTTTTAAACTGTACATTCAAAAGGTAATAGAACTTGAACCTGCTTTCTTGTTCCATCACTTCTCTGAGAAGCCTTTTTTATACCCATCTAATCAGCACTTTAATTTAGACTCTTTACACACTAAAATATGTAGTCTGAATCATAGTGATTAATGGAAGGGAGAATAGCAGAACACTAAACTACCTGTTAAAGTATAAAAAACTAACAGTAAAAGATTTAACATCTACCTATCTCACTCAGGCCATTTTCTGCAAGCCTCACTTATGTCAGATAGCACTTATTCACATATGTCGTCCTACTGTCTAAATGCTAGTCATCATAACAGTTTTGTACTAAAAGTCTACCATGAAACAAATTGAAATTGACAAGACTCAGGGGTCCATATTAATTTAAGGGAAAATTGAACTGATATTACCTGAAGCTTTGGCTATTTGAAAGACTCTTAACCCGAGTGTTTTGATCAGAATTCAGTCTAGGTAAGCCCCTTCTATCTCGCTAAATTATCCCTGTGTTTACAATGTTCTACATTTTCTATCCTAAACAGTTATGTATTGTGTCTGTACATAGTTTAAACAGCTGCCACTTTTTAAGCCCATATATGGCAGCATTTCAGCGGTGGGTGGAATGAATTCAATGTTCAGGGCAAAGTTTTCTTCCAAGATCCACAGTTCTAACATTCTGTTTTTAAAGAGAAAGGAAAATTTCAGTGATGTTGATCATGGGATTCAACTCTGACGTACTGTTTTTCCTTCATTAGGAAAGGGGAGTGGAGTATTGGGATCAAAATCCTCCAAGCGGATGTAAGAATAAAATTTTATTTGGAGTTTGTAAAGTGCATAAGGATCCTTCAGGACCATAAAATAGATACAAATGTAATCTCGAATTAATTTGAATTTATTTGGATTATTTAATAACAGTTTCTCATGCTTGCCTAATTCATTGTATTGCTCCTATTTGAATGCATGTTCTCATTCTCTTTGTGTTATCAAAATGTTTTAAACATGCCAGAACACAGATCCATTGTCCCTACATTCCCCAGTGCCTTCCAAGATTACTGGTTTATGGTTGCATGCCCACAAAGATCTGAATATACCTCTGTCAATTCAATACAGCTTCATGCATGCTCTGTAATATTTATACATGAGTCAAGGGCATATCACTTTCTAAGTGGAAACATCTTTCCCAGAAGTACCTATAAATGTCCTATATCTGAAAAGCATTACCTAAACACTTAATATATTGTCATCTTTTAGTATTCCCCAATATTAGGAAGCTTTTCAAAGGGCTCCAGTGCTCATACAGATGTAGTAGCAGCAGAGACTAGAGAGATGTTTCAAAATCCTTCCATCCATGTCACAATTACCCACCATGCATATAAAAATGGTTTTATAGATTTCTTCTAGTGACTCACAACTGTGTACAGTTTTATAGGACCCTAAATCAAGAAGCAATTTTTGTCTTTTGACAATGATATAGAAAGTACCTACTTTCTCCAGGATAGCATACCCGCTCTAAAATGTTTGATCATTTTTAAAATGTCCCTGCTATTGTTTAGTAGAGTTTGATATGGTTAAAGTCAATCTTATTATAAGACAGGGAATATTTACGTGTCCTAAATCAAATGGCAATTTTTGGTTTTTGACATTACTATGACAGTGTGTTATTTCTCCATATCTCCTTATGTTACCCTGTTTTTTTAAACCTCTGCAAATGCAAATATGGATAGAGCATAATAAAGCAAACATCCTGACTCAGTTAATCTTATCATATATATTTGCTTATAAGAGTTTAAATGTATTGCAGCATATAAATAAAAATAAAACAAACCAACCAGCAAAAGTTGATCTGGATTTTGTATCAAGAGAAGAAAATTACCTACAACAGTGTGGTTTGGCTGTTCATTATTGATCATTTTCTGGTGAGTGCACAGACAGAGAAGCAGGATCATGGCCTTGATCCAGCAAATCATTTAACAATGTGTTTATCTGTTTAGATTGTAATGTCTTTGGGACAGGGACTGTCTCCTACTGCATATTTTTACAGTGCCTAGCATAATCAGGCCCCAATCTTGGTTGGTCCCTAGACACTATTGTAATAAACATGGCTATAAATATTAACAGTAATTCATAATACTGTGTTTAATCTTAGTCAGTACCCATTAAATCAGTAAGACTACTCACATGCTATCATTAAACACATGCTGCTAGATAGGGCATCTATAAGCTAAGACAGTTCTACAGGGGTCAGGAAAGGAACAGTCACTGCCTTCAGGCCATTGTGTAATATAGTTACGGTTACTGCTATTTTTCATACTGCCTGGAAGAGAGGGGGTTTGTCTGGGGGATCCAACTAGCTGCAGATTCCCTGGGCACAGCCCCACCTATGGTAAGGTGTCAGGAGTCTCCATGAAACAGTGGCACATGATGGCACTCAGAAAACAATGAACCAATAGGTAATCTCCCTGCATCCTGCCCCCTGTGCACAATGGGGGACCATAATGATTGTGCTGTTTAGGGACAGTCCATGACAGGTTTTGATTGCATGTGAACCAATTACATGTCAATAACTACCTCTGTTTGAGCCATCTATTTCTTTATTTTGAGCTATTTGAAAACATGCCTGTTCAAAGCGCTTTACAAACATACAGAACAATTATACTATAATATACCCAGACCAGGACTAGTGCCCAAATCCATCATACTAGGATTCATCCCAACACCCACTCAGCCCAATATAGTGCCTTCCTGTCATTTAACAGTATTTGAATAGAAGTGAGGGTGGAAATATGAAAAGGAAAGGAAAGGAACAGACAGCAATGAGAAGGGGTGAGGATGGAATTCAAATTGTGGCATGGGAATTTCCTTGATGAAATCCTTCTCCTATGTAAAGCTGTGGACATGTAGCACACTCTACACGTATATACAGAATGCACATACAGTGTCTATGTCTCAACACTGTTTATCTAGCCATCTGTCATATTTTTATGGGGCACCTCTCACAATTGCAACAGGAAAAGAGAACGTGTAATACCAGAACCATTGTCCATCAGCCTTCAAACACTTTCTCAGACATACAGGCTAGAAGTATGCATGTCATGGGTGTGTTAACACATACAATTTCAAATAATTGTAAAGCCCGCCTATCAATAAACCTCAATATGTTTATTTTAAATTCAATTTATTTAATCTTAAAAATAAATTTGAGTCTCTAATGACGCTAGACTAAATTCCTGTTTGAAGAGCAGGAGCTGAGGAGGATCTCAACATTAAAAGGGTCTGCATTTTTGCATACTAATATTATTTTCAACAGAGTTATGTTCTTAATCATGTAGATTGGTTTCAGGGATTTTACTGCTCTTCTCTGGTTTCTTATCATCCACATGTTTGGTTGCATTCACATAGGGTATAGAGGCACTAGTAATTTCTGATGATGTTACAATGGGTGTCACTGCTATTGTTGTATCAGCCTTTTCTTCAGTCCAAGATGTTTTCTAGCAATGTGTGCATATTTTGATTCATCAGACTTACTTGCTTTGGAGAGAGCTTAGGAGAAGGAATAGGAATGGGAGAAAGAATGAGAAGCCTGTGGTATGTTCATGAAAATGTCCATCCAGTGATCTTGATCTAAATTATAGCATTGTCATTTCTTGCCTTCACATCTGAAGCAGTGTTATTACGACATGATTTTGAATGTAAAAGGTTTCACCAATCCTGGCCTCAGACAAAAAAAAAAAAATGTATTCCTTATCTGATCACCTACCCAATGTAAAGACTTTATTCTGTTTAAGAAGACATACTGCATGTTATTAGGACTTAGAGAATCCACATTCCTTAGCTCTTATAGGTCATTAGAATGTCAATAAACTTCACTGGCATTAAAAAAATACTCCCTCTCTCTCTATCAGAGTCAGAAACCATGAACTTGTTGAAAAAAACTGTTTTAGACTGACTTACTGATTGATTGACTGATTTTGAACAAAGTTCTGCTTCCTGTGCAAAAATGTGACAATTCATTGAAAAACATGGAAAACCAATATATTTGTGGAGTTTTGGTATTTTGATTAAAATCAAAATTTTCTGCAGAAAAATTAGATGAAAACTTTTTCATCAACATTTTCTGTGAATTTTGGGGGGAAAATCCACCAGTTTTCTGACCAGCTCCAGACAATACATACAAGGAAGCCCCTTAGACCACATAGCTCAAAATATCTCCAGCTTAATTAGGTTATGTGGGTCATAAATCATAGAACAATGAATCACTAATGTTTGCTATATGAAGCCTGATTCAAAGCTCATGCAACTTAGCAGAAAGACTTCCACTAACTTGAGTGGGATTTGGATCAGGCCTTTAACGATTAGGATCATCAGTCAGTTTAATCTTGATTATTAAACAGCATTCCACTTACTGTTTGCCTGTATCTCTAGGTGTGTATCTCTATAGAGACATAGCCCAGACCTAAAGAAGAGTTTTGTGTATCTCAAAAGCTTGTTGCTTTGACCAACAGGAGTTGGTCCAATAAAAGACATTACCTCACCTACCTGGCCCTCTACAGATCTTTAATTGCAATTTAAAGACAGTCCTACACAGTGCAGCCATTCTGATGAAAGTTTATTTTGAATCGAGCTGGTCAGAAATTTTTCAATAAACGATCTGTTCTTCACCAGTGTGACGGTCCTTGGAGTACCCAGGACTGGAGTCTCCTTGTTACCCTCCTGCCTCTAGTGAACAGGAGTCTTTCTTGTGGCAGCTCCCTGACACCACCAGCTCTTAAGCTACTGAAACACTCTCCTCTAGGCTATGTTAGGCCTAACTTCACCTTGCAGGTTGACTTGTAGGCACACCCCAATTCCCAAACCCCTTTGAATCGTTCCCCTCTGATATCCAGCCCCTGACACTGGCTAGTCAGAGAAATTCCAGATCCTCTGCATGCAAAGGTGAAGTGTACTCTGATTTACCAGTTCTACCTTAAACCACTGCTCCTGTGAACCACACAGTATTAGTGAGCATATTTAATAATACAAAAATAGGTTTATATATAAAGAGTTAACTAGGAATAAGAGACAGTGGTGGAAACACATGGTTACAACACAAAACAAAAGATAAAGTGTGAATCTGTGGCCACACTCATTTATAATTACTTTTCCTACATAATAAAGTAGATTTGCCACCCAAAATTCCGTCTTTTGCAAGCTGGCTGGTTTCAGACAGATCAGGATCTAAGCATTCAAAAATTTCTCCCCCCATACCCCACTCCTCAAAGGGTTTCCTCAGTGAATAGGTGCAGTGTCCTTCCACACACACTCTGTTATGCTGAAACCAGTCTTTTGTTTCTATTCAGAGATAGGTTAAATCCTTGTCTTCCTGTAATCTTTCTTTTCTTTTTTTTTTTTTTTTACCTTTAAGTGGTTTCAATTATTTGTCCTTTCCTTTGATAGTTTCCCATTCAAAGTCTTAGCATTGTGTAAGTTTAAACAATTGAGCCTTGCATTGACAGGGTGCATTGACAGAAACTCCCCTTTTTTGAATAGGCCGTTATTGAAGCATCATGGTGACTAATCTTTACTGTTTACTCCAAGTCCATAAAACAGACTTTCAATATAAATGCATTATTCCTTAAATGTTACCTGTACATATATCTCACAATGATACTGAACCTTGACACATTACCAGCTTTCTGTAGATACATTACATGTTACCCTTTATATGTAAATATCCTACAAGATATGTATTTGGTGTAATGAGTTTGACAGGTCTGAGGTGAGAGTTGTTTCCAAAGAACAGGAGACCCTTTGCCAAGGGGTTTTTGTGTTACAATCATAAAATGGAGATTCCTCAAAACCAAAACTATTAAAAGTTCCTTTTTTCAGCTTGGAATGACTTTTTTGTTTAAAAATTTAAACATAGTTAACATTAAAAAAAAAAAAGTTAAAAAAATTAAAATGGAAACAAAATATTTCCATTGACCCAATCAATCTACTTATTTATCTATTTATTTGTTTATTTTGGATTATTGGCTTGTGAACAATTTTGAGATTTTGATTTTTTGTCCCATTTCATCAAGGGTAATTTTTTGTAAATCTCAAAATATTCTTACTGGACTAGAAAAACCATTTCCCTTTCATGTCTACTTATGATCCCTATATTGGGAGGGCTAAAACAACAACAACAACAACAAAACCTCTGCATCTCTCTAGTAATTGAAAAAGAGTTATTCGTTTGTTTTTTGTTTCCAATTTGGAAAGTGTATTTGGTTTCAAAAGTTTACACTCTACTGTGAAAAAAAAAAAAAACCTTGCAGTTTCTCAGTCATTTATTAATGAGTTATGACACATTTTTATATATGGTAGAAATAAGAAGTGAATAACTTATTTGATTCATAGTTACGTTTCATGCAGTGATGAAAAATATCTCTTTCCTAAACAGCTGGAAACTGATTCAGATCATTGATTGAGATGAACCATATGTATCACAAACATATCTTTAAGAAAACACATGACAAATGAACAAAACATCTCCAAATGAACACAAAATATGTTTTGCTGGTTTAGTCAGTTCTATTTAGGGATGCATAGAATTCAATTGGGAAGTCTGAAGAAACTCAGGAGAGACATACAGTCAGGTCCTCCAGTGCATCTGAATGGCTATGCACAGATCCAGAAACGCAACACATTCCAAAATCCAACAAATTTAGCCTATGGAAAATTCCTCCTCCCAGGCATAACCCTCATACCTAGGACCCTATCAAATTCATGGTCCATTTTGATCAATTTCATGGTCATAGGATTTAAAACATTGTTAATTTTATGATTTCAGATATTTAAATCTGAAATTTCATGGTGTTGTAACTGTAGGGGTCCTGACCCAAAAGAGGGTTGTGGGGGACTCTCAAGGTTATTGCCACCCTTACTTCTGCGCTGCTGCTGGCGGTGGCGGGCCTTCAGAGCTGGGTGGCCAGAGAGTGGCGGCTGCTGGCCGGGAGACCAGCTCTTAAGGCAGAGCTGCAGCCGGCAGCACAGAAGTAAGGATGGCCTGGTATGGTATTGCCAGGCTTACTTCTGCATCGCTGCCTTTGGAGCTGGGCCCTCGGCCAGCAGCTGGCGCTCTCTGGCCACCCAGCTCTGAAGGCAGTGCAGAAGTAAGGGTGGCAATACCACGACCCCCTTACGAGCCATCGGTGAACTTTTGGGTCAGGACGAGAAACACTGATGTCTGTTTAGTACAGATAAAAGTACAGAAAAGACCAGATTTCACAGGGGAGACCAGATTTCACAGGCCGTGACGCGTTTTTCACAGGCATGAATTTGGTAGGGCCCCACTCATGTGGTGTGACTCCTGTACTAGTCCCTTCCTGGCAGTGAGCATAGGGGGTTGACTATGGATAGGGTTGCCAACCCTCCAGGAGTGGCCTGGAGTCTCCAGGATTTAAAGATTCATCTTTAATTAAAGATTATTGTAATGGGTTCCCCCCTACCTTCGGGGTACCACCGGGAACTGGGGTACCACTGAGCCCACCTGACCCATAAGTGTGGGCTCCCTTTACACTGTATTGCTGAGGCAAGCCAGCCAAGCCCTCCCTCAGGCTTCAGACTGCACTTTACCAAAACACATACAAATAGGGACACAGCCTGCTGCAGTTTTACACTCAGATGCTGAGATTAGATCTGCCTGGGAAGGCTCAGCTAAGGAATTGCCCAGTACTCAAGTGCACACCCCCTCTAGAGGGTAAACCCAAAATTGTACCATCTTGCGCTGCACAGAGAATTGTACAATGTAAGGTCATGAAATTCGCCCCCCTCCCCAATGTGGCGAGAGATATACACAGCTTTCTGCCTCAAGTTATGAATTCCACACACTGGGTTTTAGACAAAACAAAACAAGTTTATTAACTACAAAAGATGGATTTTAAGTGACAGCAAAGAGATCAAAGCCGATTACCTAGCAAATGAAACAAACATGCAATCTAAGCTTAATATACTAAAAAACCTGGTTATAAATAGCAAACTCTTACCCTAAATACTGTTTTAGGCAGATTGCAGAGATTCTTGAAGGCAAGCTGCACTTGCCTGTAGCTTAACACTCCAGATATTCCTTTCACAGGCAAGACACCCTCTAGCTTGGGCTCAGCCCTTCTCCCCTAGTCCAGTCTTTTTGTTCTCAGATGTTTCCAGCAGTCCTCTTTCTTGGGTGGGGAGTCAATGAAGAGTGAACCATGATGATGTCACTCCCCTGCCTTAAATAGTTTTTGCATATGGCAAGAATCCTTTGTCTCCCAGTGTGATCCCCACCCCCAGTTAGTGGAAAAATACTAGTATAATCATGGAGTCCAGTACCAGGTGACTTGGTCACATGTCCCTGCAACCATAACTCAGAGGCTGTTTGTAGCGTCCCCTGGAAGACTTCCTGGTGGGAGATTAGCATCTTCAAAGACCTATTGTTTTCCCTAATGGCCCTTCCCAACCGGCCATCCAGACTGATTGCATTCTGTCTAGTGGGGGTTCGCCAGGTGTAAGCACATTTGTAATAGACATACAGACAATATTCCTATCTTAAGATACAAAAATGATATATGCATACCAATAGGATAATCATATTCAGTAAATCATAACCTTTCCAGTGATATCTCACGTAACCCATCTTGCATAAAATACATCTTCATAGAATCATAGAATATCAGGGTTGGAAGGGACCTCAGGAGGTCATCTAGTCCAACCCCCCGCTCAAAAGCAGGACCAGTCCCCAACTAAATCATCCCAGCCAGGGCTTTGTCAAGCCTGACCTTAAAAACTTCCACCACCTCCCTAGGCAACGCATTCCAGTGTTTCACCACCCTCCTAGTGAAAAAGTTTTTCCTAATATCCAACCTAAACCTCCCCCACTGCAACTTGAGACCATTACTCCTTGTCCTGTCCTCTTCCACCACTGAGAATAGTCTAGAACCATCCTCTCTGGAACCTCCTCTCAGGTAGTTGAAAGCAGCTATCAAATCCCCCCTCATTCTTCTCTTCTGCAGACTAAACAATCCCAGTTCCCTCAGCCTCTCCTCATAAGTCATGTGTTCCAGACCCCTAATCATTTTTGTTGCCCTTCGCTGGACTCTTTCCAATTTATCCACATCCTTCTTGTAGTGTGGGGCCCAAAACTGGACACAGTACTCCAGATGAGGCCTCACCAATGTCGAATAGAGGGGGACAATCACGTCGCTCGATCTGCTGGCAATGCCCCTACTTATACATCCCAAAATGCCATTGGCCTTCTTGGCAACAAGGGCACACTGCTGACTCATATCCAGCTTCTCGTCCACTGTAACTCCTAGGTCCTTTTCCGCAGAACTGCTGCCTAGCCATTCGGTCCCTAGTCTGTAGCTGTGCATTGGGTTCTTCCGTCCTAAGTGCAGGACCCTGCACTTATCCTTATTGAACCTCATCAGATTTCTTTTGGCCCAATCCTCCAATTTGTCTAGGTCCCTCTGTATCCTATCCCTGCCCTCCAGCGTATCAACCACTCCTCTCAGTTTAGTATCATCCGCAAATTTGCTGAGAGTGCAATCCACACCATCCTCCAGATCATTTATGAAGATATTGAACAAAACTGGCCCCAGCACCGACCCCTGGGGCACTCCACTTGACACCAGCTGCCAACTAGACATGGAGCCATTGATCACTACCCGTTAATCTTAGTTATGCCATAATCATATCATAACCATATCTCTATGAAGAATATGGGGCATAGTGTCACAATTATGTCATGTGATTAAATCTCCAGGAATACGTCGAACCAAAACTGGCAATCCTAGCTGTGGGGCATGACTCAGACTAAGTCTGCCTCTCAGCAATTCCCAGCTTCTGGAACAGCCAATGTAAGAAAGAGCAGCCCTGAGGCTGCTCTACTTCATGGCTGCGACCACCTTGCAGCTGAACAGCCTCAGGATCAGTGTATATAGAAAGGGGGGAAATGTATATTAGAAAAGAAAAATACCTGAGTGCTAAGTAGAGCAAATTGAAATTTACTTCACAATTATGTACACAATCCTAACAGCAAGTATTAAATAGTCTACCTGGAGGTACAATACATACAAGTTACTATGGGCTATATTTGACCCTTCTGTGTAGAAGAGTATTGGGGGATGAAGGATGCCCATCCTCTCTTGCATTGCCATGTTACCAGAATGTTCCCTCCAGGTGATGAGCGAATGGTGGGGGAATGGATCTAATGGGCCAGTTATCCCCCCAGGAAGCAAATGCACAGAGGTGAAGCATAGAGTAAACAACCCCCCCAGCATCATAGCAGATGGCCATGGGGGAAATAAGCAGTCTGAAGTACCTACCAGATCACCTCCTGGGTCAGTGCAGTTATTCACTACCCACTACTCAAGACACAGTGTATTATCCCTCTTCTAGCCTTATATTTTCACAGGCAGCTGTAGTTTATGGCACAATGAAAACCACTTATTCTTTAAATACCAACACACCATTTTGTAACTTGCGGGGGAAAATATGTGGGACCCACCCAACCAATCTATAAAAGGATATGGAAAATGCTGTGATACTATAAATACAAAGTTGTCCCTTGAAGAAAGATTTCAAGCTGTTCTTGTCTATTTTGGTCTCATTAGGCTGCAGCTACTTGATTAATGACTTAGTTTAAGGGTAGTTTAATGTATAGCATGGTACGTATGAAGGGTTATTCCTTTTTATGCCCTACTCACATAATGTCTATTTTACAAAAACAAACTTTTAATGACTCAATAAATAAATGCCATAGATAGACTGTGTAACAAATTATATATTGGATAACATATATAACCTGTTATTAGGTTATGAGGGTTGCATTGATTTGAATTTTACCCAAAAGCAAACATTACATTTCTGACACTGTAAAATAAAAGAACAGCAAAAATCTCCACTGTGATCTTTTTAACATGTGGCCAATTCTTCATTTTACCATTTTAAAAACAACAGCTCTCACCAATGCAGTCAAATACATCTGTCCTTGCTGGAATATTTTCTGGTTCTCATGCATGATCAAAGAAAATACATAAAAATAGATTAAAAAATGGGATCAAACGAGGAGGTACAGCATTATGCCTAGTGGAATTACCTTGGTGACATCCATTCCAGACTTTGATTGGAAAAGAAAGCCATTGTCGCACTTTCATTTTGGGATGCTAGTAGTTTACAATTAATTTAATCAATGCAGCTGAGAGAAATTGAATAAGAAAAACATCAAAAAGTTCATACTATTCATTTTGCACAATTGTCTATTTCCAAAATTCAGGTTTTTTTCACAATTTTGAGGGTCAGAAATTCATAGAGAATAATGTTAAGACTAGACAGACATCTTCACTTGAAAGTTTGCATTTATGAATTCTGGGGATCTAAAAAGCCTGATCTAAAGCCCATTGATTTTGGTGAAAAGACTCCCATTTATTCCAGTGTGCTTTGGTTCAGATCTTAAATGAACAAGGAAGCCATGGATTCTGTCTGGATCTTGTTATTGACTTTAATACTTTGCTCTTATTTTACAGACATTAGTTACAAAGAAAGTCAGAGTAGGACTTAGAAGCGTTCAGAGATTTCTCAAGTCAATGTCAGATCCAGATTAGGACCCAGATCTCTTGACCTCTACCTAATCTAATACAAATCATTCTAATCCCAGGTAAATAATGTTATCTTTCTTAGCCTTGCTTTCCCTATCTGTAAAATTAGGGCAACAATACTAACCACAGGCAAAATCAGAATATATATCAATACAGGGCCCAAATATGCAATCGGTGGGATCATAGGAATTTCTACTGATTTAGAGCAAGATGGGAATTTCCATACTGGATCAGACCTAGGGTCACTGTAATCCAGTTTCCTGCCTCCAATAGTGTCAGGAATCAGAACTAGTAGAACGGCCAGTCTCCAGGAAAACTAATGAGTAGGTTGTAGCAGGGAGCCTGATTGGCTACAGCACCTGAATGGTGGGAAGAGTCACCGGATCCGCTGTTAAACCCAGCAGTTTGGTACCTTCTCAAAGCATTTCCTTATGGGTGTGACAGCTCCTGCCTCTGTCTTGGACCCCGCCCTGACACTACCTTGCCTCACTCCCGGTAACCCAATTCCGGCTGTTCCTATTCCTGGCTACTGATGCCTCTTCTAAATCCTAGGTCTGACTCCTTTGACCATTAGGCCTGACTGTCCACTAACAGGTTTCAGAGTAGCAGCCGTGTTAGTCTGTATCCACAAAAAGAAAAGGAGGACTTGTGGCGCCTTAGAGACTAACCAATTTATTTGAGCATGAGCTTTCGTGAGCTACGGCATGCATCCAATGAAGTGAGCTGTCGCTCACAAAAGCTCATGCTCAAATAAATTGGTTAGTCTCTAAGGTGCCACAAGTCCTCCTTTTCTTTTTGTCCACTAACAGTGGCCAGTTCCAAAGGAAGGTGCAAAACTCTCCACAGTAGGCAGATGAAAAATAATCTGCCCCCAGTAAAGACCCTGCCCCTAATTCCTAATTGAATCATGAAGTTTTATCTCTCTCCCCAAAATTTCTGTTAGCATTACCTGTTCAACTGTTGTTTTCTGTATATCCAGAGTTAGAAGAGTTAATGCTTAAAAAAAACGTGGAAGGGATGTAACCTTGCTCTTCAGGGATTAAGCCAATTTTCAGAAGTAGTTCTGTTGATTTCATGCGATTTATTCAACAATGTGCCTTTCCCCACTGACATTGTTGCATGTATCACAGTCCTCTGGAAAATAGGAATGACTTTGTCTAGCTGAGTGCAGTCCCCTTCCTGTCCCCACGGGATTGCCCTGCAGATTTGCAATGCCTCTGGGCCTGCCATATGCAGCAGTGAGGAGCACCTTACCCTTTCTGATTTCTCTTCAATACCACTTGCTGCCAAGGAAAGTTTAGAAGTGCTAGTTCTTTCCCTGGTTCCCTTTCAGGGTGAGAGATTCAGCTGGCTTCATATTTGCCAAAGATTTCATTTACTTCTGATGCCATGTACTAAAGGCACAATACACAGGAGTGCTGGTAATAGACTATTTTTTTTTTCATTTTCTGGACTGGTTGCCTGATATGCAACAGGAACCCTATCGTATGGCGGGAGCCAATGTTTACTGACTCTGTTACATTGCTGTGACGCAATCCTGTAGCAAGAGTAATCAAAATGTCTTATTATGAAGTTACATCTTTTTCTCTTGGGCACTCTCCTCCTTGGGCATTTCCAGGTTAAACTACTGGAGCATGCCCTGCAGGCGTCTACTCTGTAAATCAACTCAGAAACTGAAGCTGGTGCTCCATTTGTTCAGCAGAGCATCTCAGCCAGCACACCAGTGCTCTGGAATCTGCTTGATCTCCCTGTTGGTTTTCAGGCGGTGTTAAGATTTTGGGTTTGATTTATAGAGCCATAAGTGGCTTGGGACCTGTCTTTGTGAGAGACCATGTCTCTCAGCTGAGGTCAGCGGAAATGCTTGACCTGGAGTGCCCGGGATATATAATGGCTCTGTCTTCCAAGATGCACTGCTGAGTATTTGGAGCCCCAGTCCAAGTAAACACTAGCTAGCTTTAAGGACTTCAGTGGGACTCTTCACACACTTAACTAACACAGGGAGGAGAATTCCCAAGCGCACAGCCTCTGCATCCAGATTACTATACCCTATTGTGAGGTGAAGCTCATTTCCCTACGCATGAGGACTGGACATAGAGTAGGGGGAGGAAAGAAGAAATCACCTTATCTCTCCCCACCTTTTTGTGGCTCTCTGTGATTCTTGAGGCATAAGAGTGAACAAAATGGATGAATCCCTAAGAACACATGCAATAATTCTGCTTGACCTTATGAGGAACAGGGAATGGGGTACTTGACACCCTACCCCTTTACACACACACACACACACACACACACACACACACACACACACACACACACTTTATGGGCTGGGCAGAATCTGGTTTTAAATAAACAAATACATATAAAGAAAAGATGTCTTTTGAAGGACTAGGTGGGAAAGGCTACCTAGCTGTAAGTGGAGATGAACTTATTTTAGAGGAGTTTCTCTCCTGACCATTAGAGCTGAATTTTCATTTTTAAAATAATTTTTTGACAAAAAATTCTCATGAAAAAGGAGTAGTGTGTGTGTGTGTAAATTCTCATGAAAAAAATTCCCATTTTTTAACCTACTCTTCTGAGAATGTGCCATGGTGTCATGATCCCCATGAGGGCAGTCAGGACCTAGGGTCAGAGCAGGGTCAAACCTCAGGCTGGGGACCAGTTCATAGTCAGGTTCCAGGCCAAGGTCAATACCAAAGGTCCAAGTTTGAGTCAGATGTCAGGGTCTGGGTTAGGAGTCCAAGCCCAAGGTCAAAACCAGGAGTTCAGGAGCAGGGAGCACAAATGATCGTGGCAATTACAGAAGTTCCACACTGTTGCCTGGACACTTCCGGGAATCCAGCTTGGGTTATACAGAGTAGGGATCCAATCAGGAGTCATGAGGCTGCTGTCAGACCCCTTGAGACAGGACTTCCCACAGTCTTTGTCTTCAGCAGGTCATGAGGCCATGTGGAAGTGTGGTACAACTGCTACTGGGTGACATTATAGCGATGTCAGCAGCCAGGCAGGCCTGAGTTCGACTCATCAGGTCTTATAAAGGGATTTGGTATCCTGTTCCAGGAGGCCTGTATCTAATGAGGATCCTGAGTCTGTCAATGTTTTTATTTGTTTCACTTCTATTTAAATTTCTTTTAGCATCTTGATCAGTTCTGTGGTCACCGACAGTACTTAGACCTCAGTCATTACCTCAAATGACTCCAGTTTATGCTTATTTGATGTACGCAAACTCTTCTTAATTTTGAAAAATATTCTTTTTTTATTACTTTGAAATGATTTATTAAGTATTTTTTTTGTAGGACATTTTGGAAATTCATCCAGTAATTAACATCTCCATGAGCTTTTTGTATTTTCGCTTTGTCATCTTGTAAATGTGGGCTTTTCCTTCTAACTGTGATTTTAGTTTGGTGCATTGAATTAATATTCTTTGCAATGTCACTGTGTAGGACAGCAGTTCTGTGGCCTGTGGGACTCTCAGGTCCTGGGAGCATGAGTTGATGGTCTGCTGAGAACAGTTAGGTCACATAGTGCTAGTTGTTTCTCCTTGTTCCCACCTGCTTCTATGGGCTTTTCAGCTCTTCCTCATCTAGTTTATGTACATTTAGTTCCTCACCCATATTATAGTCCCCAGGGTATTCTTCTTGTTTGGAATTGGATTCTAGGTGGCACTGAAGACACTTGCTTAAAAATAAACTTTTGAGCGGCTTGTGTGTGGGTCTTTTCTCTGGCATTGTGTTTTTGTGGCTCTTAAGACTATCAAACACAATTGACAGTAACTCCCTTTATTATCAGGGTGATGTTTTCTGTTGCTTAAGTACTTTTCTACAAATGCACTGATTGCTCTGCTATACTCAAACGACTGCATATGACTGCCAAACAGCCCTTTTAGGGATTACTTGACCAGAGATAGCATAAGAATTAACTTTGCTGATTAGTTATATTATATTCTCTGTAAATCTATTGTACACTGTAGAATGCTGGAGAGTACAGTTGGTAGGACAAGCAGGGGTGGATGCACTGAAGGGAAGGGGTATGATTGATGGCAACCTGCTGGGACCTCCCCTCCGGACAGCACTCTCCTGAACCCAGAACTGTGCAGGGTAGACTTTCCACACATATTCCAGGGCACTAAGACCCAGAGGGTACCTTCTCTTCTCATTACCATGTGATGTTGTGGCAAAACTGCAGAAAACAGTCAGTAGCGTGACCAGACATCCTGATTTGATAGGGACAGTGCCGATATTTGGGGCTTTGTCTTACATAGGCGCCTATTACCCCCTACCCTCTGTCCCGATTTTTCACACTTGCTGTCTGGTTACCCTAACAGCCAGCCAGAGACTTGAGCTTGTAGAGGCAGAAGCAGCCAAAATAGGGACCTCTGGACATTCCGGTCAAAACTGTAGAAAGTTCTCTGACTTTTTCTGCCATGCACTGATTGGATGTTTGATCCAACCATCTCACAGTCTCTTCAAACTAAACTTCACTCCACACATGTCCCTTCTACTCTCTCCTCCCCAGCACTCCACCTCCCTTTTCTTTTTTTTCCATTTAGCTTAATCCTAACTAAGTAAACCCACTGCGCAAAAAACAAAACACAATACAATAAAATAATTGTGGATTAACAAGACGTTTGCCACTGTCACATTATTCACTCTACTTGTGCGTTCTAACTGTTCCCCCACCTTGTCTATCTTGTCTGTTTAGACAATATTTTCTCATTGTTACCCTATGCAGCCCTATCTGGCACTGGGTAATGAGACATTAGTAATATTAATTTTTCTAACTTAATATAGTATTCTCTTCCCAAATAGCTTACATCTTTGGAAGACATTCTAGAATCTCTTGCCTTGCTCTCTGTATGTAATTGTGTACAGCACACATCTTTTTAAACTAGCTACTGGCTTGGTATGTCTTCAGTCCTAACCCAGGTCGTACATCAGCAGTTATTCTTTGAAGTAATTAAGAGATATGAGCCTTTAAACAAGTTTAATATTTACTCACCTTTGGGATGTTATTTTATGGCCCACATTTGAATCAAGCCAGAAATAGCACCAAACATGACATGGAGAAGACATGTAAACCAGTTTGTAGGCACTCATTCAGCAAGAGGCTTTACACCAACATAGGTTCTGACTTCTACTGGCTTGTGGGTGCTCGACCCCACTCTGCCCCTGGCCCTGCCCTGACTCCACCCCTGCCCCGCTCCTCCCACCCCCATTCCAACCCCTTCCCTAAAGTCCCTGCCCCAACTCTGCCCCCTCCCTGCCCCTATTCGACTTCTTCCCCAAATCCCCGCCCCGGCCCCACCTCCTCCCCTGAGCATGCCACGTTCCCACCCCTCCCCCGTCCCTCCTGGAGCTTGCTACAGCTGTTTGGCGGTGGCAAGCGCTGGGAGGTAGGCGGAGGAGCGGAGATTTGGCGCGCTCAGGGGAGGAGGCGGAGGTGAGGTGAGGTGGGGCGGGGAGCTTGGCTGCTGGTGGGTGCAGAGCACCCACTAATTTTTCCCCGTGGGTGCTCCAGCCCCAGAGCACCCATGGAGTTGGCACCTAAGTACACCAGTGATGCCTGTTGAAAATACTGAACCTGCAATACAGATACAGACAATGACTTGTAATAGTACCAGTGAGCTTCACGTCCCTGTTTCTACTACAAGTGGGACTGTTGAGGAGGAAGATGTCACAGATACAGCTACACCAGAAAGTACAGACACTGTTCCAGATACTGTTGGGATGTCTTTGAAACATTACCTAGAGAGAACTCATAAACCACCTCTCAAACTTAATTTGTAGCATGTTGTATATTATTGATAGTAATATATTTGTAAGTTTTGTATGCTCTTATATACTGTAGGGGGAGGAGTATGTACTATATAGGAAGTGGATGGTGTCCCTTTAAATAGTTTGGAAACGTTGTACTCGGTCTTCTTCCTATCTTCTATTGCTATAGCCATCAGAACCCTGTCAGAACTCCAGGTCTTGCATGTTTGTGTATAGTTAATAAACTTGGTTATTTGGAACCCAATTGTGTCTGTGTGGCTTCCCTGTACTATTAAAGTTGTATAGAGGAAAAGGACATAATACTGTTTCTCTCATTTTTTTGCCATTTTCCATCTCTCTTAACAAGAACTTTACAGTGGATGCTGCCAAGAATTTTAATAACATGGACTGTGTTTCTGACCATCTTCCTTCATTTGGTCTCGTCTTTAGAGGCTAGAACCATATTACTCTCTTTCTCTCCCCCGGAACACTCCATTTGCAGTATGTACCATGCATGCCTTCCACTTGTATCAACAAAACAAACAAAAACCCCTCCACAGAGACCACAGTACACACTTTAACAACCTGAAAAGCTATTCCCAAAACATGCCAGATTGTGCCCATTAGGCCAATGCACCTGTGTGAGTTCCAAGAGGCATTGCACACTGCCTCCCAGAACTACCTGCCTGCTACACCACCATTGCGGGGGATCTCCCTTCCACAATAAGCCAGTTATTTAGGCTGTGTGTGACAAAGAGCCATGGCTCTTTTTCTCCCTGCTGTCTTTGAGGCAGCTAGCGCCTCAGGTGTGCTTGCAGGGAACTGTCCCTGTACTTGAGAAAATGGATGTAACCATGGGTGGCCCCTTTGTGTGATATTTAAAAATGTTTGTGCCCTCTTCAGCACACCCATTCAGGGACCAGCTACAATCTGGCTCAAAGCTTTGACAGACAAAGGACACTTAGACTACCCAGTGCATTGGAGTATCTGATGGGGAATGAAACAGGACAGGTTAATTCCTTCGAATGCCCAAGCCCTGCCCAGTATTCTGCATGATTCCAGTAGGCTAGGAACCCATCTTATGTGACCGCTTTAAATTTTTGACAGTGAATTCCTCTCAGAGCTAGAGAAGGCATGTGCACATCATCAAAGCTATCTTAGCTCACGACAGTCAGTTGTTGGGTGTTCCTGGCATGGAGTCCTGCCACCACTGATTCACGTGCATGTTTGGATGTCCGCTTATACTTATTCATATGGCTGGCACTAAGCACCTGCTCTTTGACAGGGGCAGTCACAAAGGACGGTTTTAGATGGATCGGCAGAAAAATGCAGCAAATACAATCTCCCCTGAAAGCCCACAGTAGCACAGGTGCTGTGTGGCAAGAGTAGGAAAAGTAGTGGGTTATAGTGGGGTACTGCTCCCAGAACTTCTGTTCTCCACAATGTGACATTCTACAGACCAGGGCCTCTCCACCCTGCACCAAGACTCCACTGGAAGAATCTTCAGCCAGAGCTGAGATCTGTAGAGGGGCAGGGAGGGCATGCTAGGACAGCAGGGGACAGGAGTCAGGCTCTACCAAAACCTGCTCCAGAACAGCAATGAGCAATTAACAAGCCATGTCTCTATGGTCACCCTGATTCCTCTGCATGAATATGTTATTTATGTCTCTATACTTCCCCTCCAAGCACACCACCACACCCAGCTCTGCCCCCCTCCCCCATTCTCTGTCTTTGTTTGGTTGAACTAAACTCTTCTGGCCAGCGACTACCGCTTCCTATATGTACCGCACCTAGCACATGTCGATCACTTCCATATTAATAGTAAAGCCTTGTTTCTGTGCCATCCCTAAAAAAGAATGGAAGTGCACATATCTTGCTAAAGTCGATGAAACATACATTGCTGCGTATGTGACAAAAATCAGACATGGGAATTGGGTGATACTATATTCCTGGCCACAGGTAAGAGGTTACACCACGTCTAAAACATAAAGGGTGCAGAAGGTGATGCCAGAATGCATGCAACCTGATTGCACATCATGCATAGCTTTGCACAGGGTGAGAACGAATGGAACTACTGCATATACATAAAAGAGAACTCAAGAGTCATAGGCCTACACTAGGAATTTTCCCACCCGCTGTTGCTGTCACAGCTCCACCAGCGTTAGTAATTTTGTGGGCCCCAGCACGGATGGATCACCAGCAATTTTAATACTGTGCCAAGTAACCCACCTCACAGCAGGGTATTAAAAACATTGGTGAGATTCCAGCACTGTTAATGCCAAAGGAGCTGAACTGGGGTTAGCATCAGCGGGAAATGTAGACAGAGCCATGTTGTAAACTTGCCCTAAAAAGAGGACAACCAGTTTGCCAGATCCCAAGTAGACAACAGGAGATTTGCAGCACCCATGCAACTGGGGCAAAAGCAGACAAGCCACAGATTTTACCAGTGAGAAATAACCCTGATTAAATGGCACACAGCTCGTGCTAGCAGTACTGAAAAGAGGTCATCTGTCTTCTGTCCGCACTGAAGTTGCAACATTCAAGAGAATGCAGACCATGAGTATATGAACAGAAAAGCAGGGGAGATATGTTTATTTTTTTGCTGGTAACCCACAATTTTGCCCTTTTCATTCTTATGAGAGAGAAACAGACATTTGAGACTAGAAGATAAAGGGATTTTGGGAAATCATTATCTGCTGCAATGGCATCAAAGAAGCAGTTTTGTAAGGCAAAATACTAAAAATGAAGTGAGGTGTTAAGTCTTTAATTATCATGTGACTATTGTGGGGCAATTAATTTTATAGTCCCTGAACTAATGGGTGAAAACACCTTTAGTCATCAGGAGAAAAAGCAGAGAAACTGCTTTTTAATCTACTTAACTGTATCTAATCCACAGGGCAGGAATCCACTGTGCTAAAATGCAGTAAATGAGATGATGGAGTTGGAGCATGAAGGTATAACACAAAGAAAATGGGCACCATATTCTCTCCCAACACCTCAAGGGACGGATTCTGAATCCGCTTCTTGCATGTCTAAGTTTCACTGCTCCCTTTTCTAAAGAAGTGTCTTGCCAGCATTCTATTCTATTCTATTCTATTCTATTCTATTCTATTCAGGTGCTTATACCAGTCACATCCCCACAGTATCTGAGCACCTTCCAATAGTACATTTAGCAACTTCACGAACACCTGTCACATGTGGCTTGTCCTCCCTCTCAAGCTCAACCTATGGGGAGAACCGTGTGTGCAGTGTTTTGGTAGGGTTTTGATTTTTACAGTGTGAAGCAGTCCCACATTGTTTTTGGAAAACATGCTTTTTCTGTACATCCCATTTTTATATTAAGAGTTTAGATAATGTGAATAAGTCACAGAGATTATCAAATGCTGGTCTGCCATTTTGAAAACACAAAAGTCATCTGGACAGCTACAAGAAGAAAAGGAGGACTTGTGGCACCTTAGAGACTAACCAATTTATTTGAGCATAAGCTTTTGTGAGCTACAGAAGTGAGCTGTAGCTCACGAAAGCTTATGCTCAAATAAATTGGTTAGTCTCTAAAGTGCCACAAATCCTCCTTTTCTTTTTGCTAATACAGACTAACACGGCTGCTACTCTGAAAACTGGACAGCTACATAACTGATGATACACACAAATCAGATACTTTGATGACCAAGGGATAATAACTATAAATACAAAATTGTACCTGGAATTATTTAGGCCTACAAACAGCAATGGAAGGCCCAGTGAAAACTGGGCTAGAACTTTGGCCATATGTCTCTATATATGCCTCTTGGACTACAACCTTGATAGCAAAAGGGGGAACTTTTGAATCAATCTTTTTTGAATTGATCCACTTTAAGAGAGTTTACTTGAAATTCATCTCTCAATGGCATGCCACAAAGGAACATATCACCAAGAAGGGTCTGTCTGCACCCATTGAGTTGGGAAAGAAAGGAAAGCATTTGGAGCCCTGACTCAGAGCTAGGGAAATCCTAATTTTAATTCTCTTGAGTGTTCTTTTCATTAGAAGGGTAAACTGCATTCATCTGTCAGCACTGTGAGGGCAATTGGGAGAGCATCTGTGATGAGTACCTTTTATAAACTTAATTTAAATAATAGAACACAAAATTGAGCTGTTTTGTAGTAACATGAAGTAAACACAGAGTTACTGCAAAATCTTAGAAAGAAATTTAGCAACATTGGTGTATAGATAGACACACATTATTTTAATGAATAATTTGTGTTAAAATACAAAACAAAAGATACGGTACTGCTTCACAGACACACAAAACAAACACACAATCTGCACTCTGCCCCCTTTCTGATGCCAGGCCCTTGTTACATTCTTCTTTTGGGAGTGGAAAATATTGTAATACTCGCTTATAGAAATCAATGGATTTGTTGGAACACTGCAAGTAACAACTCCAGCACACAGAGGCAGGACTACATTTCCTACAACCTCTGCCCTCTCAATTAGACATAACATAAAACCAAAACAAGACAACAATTTAGCACTAAGATACAGTTGGTGGTGGTGATGACTACAGTGATCAATACAAAATTTGCCTAAACTGCAAGAAACTGGTTTTCGGAAATCCCATAATTCATGGCTAGCCTCCTTAATTATGGTTGCAAAGCTGGAAACAAAAAAAGAAAAGCATATCTCCAGTTGGATTTAAAGTGCCAAAGTTGTTTTGCATTATTTATAGATTTACTCTCTAGTTGAAAGACAGTGCTAGTTACTAAAAATAAAACCCCCAAAGACCAGTATCTCACTAGCATTTTAAGAAGATTGTTATAGGTATGGGAGCATTTTATTATTCTTTTTTGCACAGTCTGATATATAGTAGTCACCAGCATCACCTAGATAAGAATTGGGGACTTTTTGTGTGACCGTACTTTGAAACAGAGACACAAGAAACACAAACCATTGACTCAACACCCCTGAAGCCCCAAGGCAAAGGCTTGCTGGTGAAGATATATTATTTCTGTTGCTGTGGTGCTCAGAATTGCAAGCATTGTAAGGTTTAATTTTCTTTTCCCACATAAGACTTACAGGACTTTCAAGATATTTGAAGAGGAAGCAAGTTTGATTTCTGCCTTCAGAAAAAAAAAATAAAGATGATTTAGAAGAAGTAACTATTCTGCATTCACCTTATAGTATGCACCTATAAATACTGCAAAAAAGTACAAAGGGATGAATAGACTATTATCTAAACAGTTCTGTTGTTTTACAAGAATTATTCTATGAATGCTGTAAGAAATTCCTATCTTGGAGGCTCATTAAATCAGTAATATAAGAAGAGTCCCTTTAAAGATGCAACAAATGTCTGCAGTTCTCCAAAAAGCACAATGGAAGTATACCATGACATGAAGCAAAACTGAATGATCATCATACCGTTCCTATTGTTTGTTTCTGGACCCACAAACTTCCAAAACTTTTAATAAAGTATTGCAGTTCCTTTAAAGCTGCAACATACCATGTACATAACTGACAGAATCCAAATTGCAACTCATTCATAAATCTTTGGATGAAAACATCAAGCTCAGGAGATGTTATCACCTCATTTGTTTGGATTTTTTGTTTTGTTCCCCCCTTTTAAATAAACAAAGGGGGAAACTTTCATCTAAAGACTCATTTAAATCGTCTGAAGACAAATGTTTATTGCTTTTGAACCTTCAGCTTTTAGAAAATGAGATGAGTCTCATGTTACCTTCCCCACCTTTTAATATGCAGCATCAAGTCCTTGGAAAGTGCCAAAATTAGCCCTGTCATTCTCTGTGTTGCCCATTCCTTTTACTGCAACACAGAGCTTGTGAAACATTCAAAAATATACCCCGGTGGCATCTTTATAGCAGCACAGTCTTCTATTATGTTTCATCCTAACCTCACCTGAATAGAAATTCAATATATATTTTGCCTTAGCAAAGAATAAATACATTTTGAGGATCAGTAATTCATTGAAACACAGCATAAATAAAGCAGTGATTTGTTGTTTTCTACATTTTCTACCTCTTATGCTAATGAAAATCACCAAAAGAAAGAGAAAATGCACCTTCCCCAGCATTATTCACATTGCAGTAGACACCACAATTTGGTACTTACAGATCTTAACAGTGAAATCTCTCAGGAGCTTTACAATTTTCTGCAGAACTGTTTCAAGCTCTCAGCAAGCCACACTGTTCATCCAGGCAGAACCAAGCTGTATGGAATGTCTATGCAGCTGGGAGATAATGGAACTATTTTCCCAGCTGGGACTACAAGCCTTTTATCCACTGAGCATTGCGTGTCTCTTCACTGGCACTACTCATGAAATACACTGCTTTCTTGCTGTATTCGTGACAGGACCCACACGATTCGTGTTTGAATCACATGTACACATAGCCGCTACGGCTTTTGAATATTCTTATCTGGAAATCATATGAAAATCAGCTCTCTACTAATCGTCGTTCATGCAAGCTGAGAGAGCAAAAGCACAGCTTTCACACCAGTAGCATTTGTTTGCAGTGTTGTACTTGTGCATGAAAGATTAAATTCTTTTCATACAGATATGAGCGCCTGTCAGGTAATCAGAAAACCTCTCTTCTTGAAAACTGGGTCACTAACCAGTAGTAGATTTAGAACAGGAGTGGAAATAATTTTGTTTGTTTCCTGATCCCACAACTGCTCCGTGCACTACATAAGATTAAGTTTGTAGGAAGTCTGTCTGGACTTAGATTACATTCTAACACAAGCTCTCTTCATGAAACATTTAAATAACCCTTCTGTGCTTTGCATATTTAAAAAAAAGAGAGACTTGCTTGTCTAAAGTAATGCATAACCAAATTTGATTGATTAATAAACTTCAAAATCACTACTCTGATTTCCACTACTCTTTTTGGGATTGTTTCAGTGGAGTGGCCAAGAGCTGAGGATGCTTCTATTTTAGTTAGTAAATTATTTGTATTCACAGGAGAGGGGCATGGAAATGGCAGGTTACAGAACATTTTGCCGGGAAGAAGTGCATTGTTTCACAGCTATTGCTTCACTAAACCAGTTTAATGTAATCCCCATGTAAATCCATTAGTTTGTAATGGGATTAATTGCACGCCTGCCTGAGCAATAAGACGTCAAAAGGAAGTGAAAGTCAGACGGCAACAGACATGCACGTGCCAAAAAGACCAAAGTGACATGCAGATAAATAAAACAGAGGGGATGTTTTATTTTGTTTAGATCATTTGGATTGACTCCAGTAATTAACATAAAACATACATGCAAAAGACCAGTTTAAGCTTCTAGCATAACTCTACTGACTTTGGTGAATTTACACCAAATTTAATTTGTCCCTTTTTTAGTGTAGTCAACTCGATGGTGCCATATACATGAATTTAGGATCACTTTGACAGCAGGTATCTCACAATTGTGTGTCATGCACATTGAAATGTATATAATAGCTGGTGTTGCTGTGGACCATTGCCCTCTACAGAATGGAATGCCACACCAGGCAGCGACAAGCCCTTAGTCTACATAAACCTTTATATGACAGTACTGTGGCTAACATCAATTCTGTTTTAGTTCAGCTGGCCATACCATGGGGTTTTGAAGATGTTCCTGAGTAAGGACTGAAGTAAGGGGGATCACATTGGCGGGGGAAGGGTGATGGAAGCAGCATCCCCAAAAGGAGAAGAGAGTTCACCTACTCTTTCTGGTTTGAAGAAACCCTCTGCCACATATGCAGGGAGGAAGACTGGTTCTGTGGTTAAGGCCTTAGCCTACTACTCTGGTGAACCATGTTCCATTCTTTTCTCTCCCCCAGACTTCTTGTGTGACCTTATGCAAGTCCCTTAGTCTCTGTGCCTGTAAAATGTGGATAATTGTACTCTCTTAGCTCATTGGAGGTGCTGTAAGACTACAACCACTAAATATAGTTAAGCACTCAGGAACCATGGGGCTTGTTTAAATACCATAGACACAGTAGGGCGTGTCCACCATTGTCCAATGTGGTGATAACTCCATCTCCTATTTCAATCTGCGTTTAACCACTCTTCCTAATTTCTAACACAATACTTTGCAGTTCTACCATACCTTCCATTTGAGGATCTCAAAGTTCTTTTCACACAGTTAATTAAACCTTTCAATACCCTGTGAATTATGTAAATAATATTATTAATAGTGCTATATTTAATTAGGGAGGAAATTCTAATGGATTTCTTGTAATTTATCACTAAAATTCTTCTTCTAAAGAATGTGGGTATCTTTTCTAAGTTATATAAAAATAAAAATCTAAATGCAGAAGCAAATACCTGCAATATAATAAGTTGACATCTTGCTACAAAACAAAAATTAAAAATGAAACCGTTTCTGTGATTTGAGATAAGTCCCCTCAAAACAAATGGTGTTGTTTAGTAAGTGGTCTATATTGCTGGACAGGAACCGGATATTTCTTTTAATGGGAAAATTGGGGATTTCTCTTTTTTTTTTCTTCTTCATTTTCCAGCAGAAAAGAACTTCCTTCAGAAAATTTCCAACCAGATCTAATTGTGTGTTAAAAATGTCAATAGAAAAAAACCCACAAAAATCCATTATATTCTCCTACCGTGCTGTACTTTCAGAAATCTAAAACCCTTGAAAGAAGTTTCTCCGAAAATGAAAATGAAAACACACCTGTTATATTTATAAACTACTTTTCACTGCTGTTAACATGTTGTATAATAGTCACTGCATTACAAAATAACCAAGAAAAGTGAACTCAAAAAAGGATTTCAATGGGATTTCTCCAGTAGACAGCAAATCACCGGTGTGTGTGTATATATATATACAGAGAGAGAGAGAGAGAGAGAGAGAGAGGGAAGAGTTTTATCAGCTTAAATCTAGCAGAATGCCGATATGACTAAAAATGTCACAGTGAAATCTAGTGTATGAACTGAAAGATAGGAATTAGACGGTTTTAGTCTGATGAGCTCGTTGAGAAAACTTTTGAATGCCTGGAAGATAGTCTCTCCTGCCCCATTTTCTTTGTAAAAAGAAAAGATTTCTCAGTCTCAGATTGCTAGAACACATGAAATGGTCAACACAAACCCATGTAACTGATCCAGCCTATCTATATTAGTTAGGGAATCTTTAACCAGTCAGGTTTATTGAAATTAACTGCAGATGACTCCAGTGTTTTTATCACAGAATAAAAAATCGATAAAGAGAAAGAAGGAGAAAGTGTTGTCCAGTACCAAGAATCTGAGTTAGGAACCAGAGGCAGAACTGAGAAAAAAACTCAGAATTCCCCTTGAGCAGCATCATGGCCTTTCCATAATTGATGTTTTCTCCTCAGTAAAAAAGTGAATTATAGAAAGGCTGTGATGCTGCCAAAGGTATACATATCACAGCTGATACACCTGCAAAAAGGAGTAACTTTTTCATTCTTATTTCTGATGCTTTTTTTTTGAAGGGTTGGGCCTTCAGTTTTTCCATCTCCTCTTCAATATGTCAGATAGAAACATATACTATTTGTATCTTAAAATAATGTACTCAGTCACTCAAAATGTGAGATGCAGACTGTGATATCCAAGTTCATAAAGTGTATCAGATCAAGGATTTTATATCAGCTATACTTATTTCTGGTGGAATCCTGCAATGTAGCATGAGTTCTGTGGCTTGAAACTAGTGGTTTGACTGTCAAGCGGCAGTGAATAATATAGGACAAGATTCTTTTTACTGTGCTCACTTTGAATAATACCAATCATTGCAACTCATATAGAAAATTTCCAAAGGGACAACTCATATAGAAAATTTCTATTCCATGTGAGCAAAGGCATCAGAATCTGTGCCAGGACATGTTTTTTTTGTTTTCGTTTTGGCAGTGCCATCTACTGGTTGGAAGCTGAATTATTAAACCACCAATTGCTATTTAGGAGTTATACTGTCTGTAGGGTTTTTGTTATTGTAAGGTTCTTGTTGATCCTAAACTAGTCACTTTGGCAACACTGAAAGTGGGTTCTACAGGTCCTGTCCTGTACTCCTTACACAGGCAAAATTCAGTTCAAGCATAGCTTTTAGTAAAATTAGACTCCATCGCTGCCAGTTGGCAAGACTGAGTTTACAAAAAACATATTTTAAAACAAAGTTTTAAAAAAAAATTCCTAACACATGAGAAGCATAAGTGCAGAATGAGCACATACAGGGTCTATGAATGGGAAATTTGGATTTCTTGCAATCATAGTACCTTTCCTAGAATCTAAAATGGGAACTATTTTCACAGAATTAACAGTTATGGTTAAACTAGATTTGTGGTTTTCATCAACAGTTTTGGCAGACAGAGATAAAAACCATTTAATAATTACAGTGGACATATGGTTGTTGTTCTGTTTACTAATATAATTTCTGATCAGTTTCCCGTGTATAAAATAGGGATAATAATAATATTCCTTTTTTTAAATTGATGTGTGTTATGGTGTGTGTTATGCAGGAGATCAGAATATCTTCATGGTTCCTTCTAGCCTTCACATCTATGAAAAATGAAAATATAACTGTCAAAATGAAATGCAGCGCTCACCAGTAAAAAGTTATTATTTACCTATAGATATCACATAGTGGTGTCTGAAACTTTATAACCTTTCCCTGTGCTTTTTAAATCCTTGACTTAATTTGTCTTGAGTCCTGGTAAGTGTATACGGAATGAATAGGAACAGAAAATGGTTGAAATATGAACATTATGTCAGAGAGATTTGACAGTCTTTCTATCATCAAAAATGGAAGTTGGACTTTTGAAATTAATGAGGTTTCATGGTCTTTTTTTTTATGCCTATATTGTAAAAGTCCCTCTTTATACAGAGCTTTATATTGGTGAATATGTGGACAACATACACAATTTATAGTAACTATTTATAAATTGTGTATTCTTACAAAGTGAAAACTAATAGTAATATGAAGTCAATGGATCTATGCCAATTTACAACAGATAAGGATCTGGTGCATAAGGCTTAACAAGTTAAATAAATATATATATATATAAGTGATTTAATTGATTAGTGAAAAATGTAACATAGCTTGTCAGAAGAGCTAAAAAGGAGAACAAAAATAGTTTAGATGATTTCAAGGCAAAAGAAATCAGATGCAGAATGAACAATAACTTGTTCAATTTTCTTCAGGTCATTATGCTGTCAAATAATGGTGGTTCATTTCTGCTTGGTTTGGCATAACAATTAAATGTCTTGCATGTTAGATTTTAATTTAAATGTCCTATGTGCAGTTCATCTATATAGTTCAAATCTTTGATGTATTTGTGTGTGGGGGGAGGTATAGAGTATTCATTAATATGCATTGCATTTCAAAAAATGAATACCACATTAAGTTCCAGAAAATAAACCTCAGAATTCAATAAATGCAATTATGATTCAAAGTTCAACCTTAACTCTGTCCACTTGTGTTTCTGTCCTAAAACAGTCTTACTTTTTATCAAACTATTTGCCAGTTAATATAACGTGTCAGTTATTCTTAGAGTGTTTTATGTTAAAGTTGGTTGGCATCTTTCAAAATGTAAATGAAAATCTGACAAAAACATTTTAAATGATATATTTTGTGAGTGCCATGTAAAAGGTGGGGGGAACAATCTCTTGTAATGCTAAATTGTGACAGGCTACTGCAGCCAGGAAATGAAGATCAGTCTTTTGCCAGCACCTGTGCATATTACACTCTGATCATACCACTCTTCAAAGGTATTTGTTTTGACAACTAATCCTGGCCATATCATGCACTTGGGAGAAAATCCTAAATGCCAGGGAATTATGTGAATGTCAAATCCCAGAGTTTATTACATTGAGATTGTTCTGTTTAAAGACATGTGGAGCAGGTTTACAGATGGCTTGGCCCTTCCAACGTGCATATTCACTGATATCTATAGGGAAATCCCATGAGTCAGAAGGCATCTCTGGAGGGCTGGGTTATTTGTATGTTAGATCTATACCTCTGCACTAACCCTTCCCACCGTCCACCCCCTCCACACACATGCTTCATGGCAAAATAATTCCCTGACAGCAACTATCCCAAAATAGCCCCTCCTCTAAGATTCTGGTATGCAGAGGCAGAAATCAATATAAGGCAATACTTACAAGGCTCAGCATCAACTTACACTGCATATTCTCCATCAACTACAGAGAGGGTGATCCTGTGAGAAAATGCCTTGTCTTCACTCCATCATTCCAGCCACATCCCAGTGTCACAGTACCCTGGTCACTTAGGGATCCTGAGGTGTTATTTCCATGATCCTCCAGGAAGAAGGGAGGTGCATGTGGCGGATCTGATGATCACCCATTTCTCACAAGCCCTTGTGCTCTTTTGTAACTTACTTTCTCTCCTGTCTAGCTGAAGAAAACATAGTGCTGCATCACATCCATTTAAAACTATTTTCCTCATCTCTATAAAGTCTAAATATTGGTACTCTGTGGCAATTCTCAGAGCTGGGAGGCACCTCGTCACCACCGGCCCTTAGTTGTTGAGTTTTGTCTGTGGATAAGCTCCCTCAAACCACCATCATCTGGCAGCACAAGCAACATTTTCCAGCCTCCTCAAATCTTGCTCTTTCTGTACAGATTGGCAACAGGCACATACCATTCCCCCGGTCTTCCAAGTGCCCCTCTGGAGTGCTCAGTCCCTGTTCCACCGAACACTCACAGTGCTCTTAGATTATCTATTCCCAAAGGAATAGTACACACCAGCTAGTAAGATTAAACTCAGGATCACCGCTTTGCTTAACACAGACATACGCACACATATATATGAGTGATAACAAGAATAAGTTTCAGAGTAGCAGCTGTATTAGTCTGTCTTCGCAAAAAAAGAAAAGGAGTACTAGTGGCACCTTAGAGACTAACCAATTTATTTGAGCATAAGCTCTCGTGAGCTACAGCTGTAGCTTATGCTCAAATAAATTGGTTAGTCTCTAAGGTGCCACTAGTACTCCTTTTCTTTTTAAGAATAAGTTTATTATCAAAGAACAGAGATTCAAATGATAGAGCCTAAGAATATTGGAAACAAGTGGTTACATATAAAACAAAATGATAACTTGCTTTCTAGAGACTACACTTAACTAACAAGGCATTCCCCTATCTCTCACAAAATAGCTTATCCCAAGTTCTTTCCCTGGCATTTTTAACCAGGTTGATTGAGATCACTTCTCATAAGATCAACCCTGCTGGCAGCTTCTTATCACAGATTGAAGGAATACCTGGCTGAGGACTTTACTTTTCTGTTTGAAACACTGCACTGAGATGGTTGAGTAATAAAACAAGATCAAGTTTATTAACAAAAAAACAAGAGATACTGAGCAGGAGGAATTGGGATAGAAATGGTCAGAAACCCACAAAAAAGAAAAAAAAAATACAAGTATAAGATGAAAACCTAATTTAACAAACTAGAGTATTTTGTTCAAAGCAGATTTTCTCATCACAGTTGTTCTTCCAGCATGGCTGGCCAGTTCTTAGCCAGGATACAATAGTGACGGTGCCCCCCATAAGGCTTTATGGAAATATGCTTGTGGATGTATATATGACATAACTGGAGTATGTTTTATGCTACATATGCCAGGTAACATATCTCCGTAAAGGTTATGATCTACTGAATACATTTCTCCTATCTGTATGCATGTATCATTTTTGTACTTGAAGTTATGAATATTGGCTGTATAATTGCTTGATTTCTAAGTAAGCTTTATAAGGCATTTGGTTAACTTCTTTAGAAAGCAATTTGCAAAGTTAAGTGCCCAGTCAAGAAGCACTTAAGGAACAATGGATCTTGGAATGCTCCAACACACATAACAAGTCTACTTGAGGACGTTCAAGGTAGCATGTGAACCATGGCTGCTACCTGTAGTTCTGAGTCATGCAGGAACATCTGACTGGCCCATGTGACTCCAAAATTCCATATTGTAGCTGGGATTCTACACAGGGGGAGGGAGGGGTGTCCATCCACAAGAGAAAGTCTATTTAAACCCCGGGGAGAACCCTCCATTTTGTCTTCAGCTGGCTAAAGAGAGAGCCTCTCTACCCCCAAGGATACCTCAAAGAAACTGGAACAAAGGACAGTCACTACAGGGGGTGTGAGTGATTGCTGGACCCAGACTAGAAGGAGACTAGTATGTAAAAGGAAGCTTACTGGAACTGGTGAGGTTTTTATCTGTATTCAGTTTTCTTAGACATAGACTTGCGTGTTCTATTTTATTTTTCTTGGTAATTCACTTTTTTCTGTCTGTTACTACTTGGAATCACTTAAATCCTACGTTCTGTATTTAATAAAATCACTTTTTACTTATTAATTAACCCAGAGTATGTATTAGTACCTGTGGGGGGAAGGGTCAAACAGCTGAACAATTTATGAGTTTACCCTGTATAAACTTTATTTATTTGGGGTTTGGACCCCACGAGTAGTTGGGCATCTGAGTGTTAAAGACAGGTATACTTCTGTAAGCTGCTCTTAGTTAAGCTTGCAGTTTGTGGGATGTGGTTCAGACCTGGGTCTGTGTTTGTGGCTGGCAAGCATGTCTGGCAAAGCCAGGCAAGGTTCTGGAGTCCCGAGCTGGCAAGGAAGGCAGGGGCAGCAGTAGTCTTGGCACATTAGGAGGCAGCCCCAAGGGGGTTTCTGTGATATAATCCATCACCCCAATCTCAGAGCCCAAAGTGCTTGGTTTCTTGACTTTTCAGGTGAAGCATGCCAGCTCTCTGGGGGGAGAGGTAGATATGATGGAGGGTAGGGATAAGTCCAGAGTGACCTAGACAAATTGGAGGATTGGGCCAAAAGAAATCTGATGAGATTCAGCAAGGACAAGTGCAGAGTCCTGCACTTAGGACAGAAGAATCCCATGCACTACTACAGGCTGGGGACCAACTGGCTAAGGGGCAATTCTACAGAAAAGGACCTGGGGATTAGAGTGGATGAAAAGCTGGATAATGAGTCAACAGTGTGCCCCTGTTGCCAAGAAGGCTAATGGCATATTGGGCTGCATTAGTAGGAGCATTACCAGCAGATCAAGGGAAGTGATTATTCCCCTCTATTCGGCACTGGTGTGGCCACAACTAGAGTACTGCGTCTAGTTTTGGGTCCCCCACTACAGAAAGGATGTGGACAAATTGAAGAGAGTCCAGCGGAGGGCAACGGAAATTATTAGGGGTCTGGAGCACAAGACTTATGAGGAGAGGCTGAGGGAACTGGGCTTATTAAGTCTGCAGAAAAGAAGAGTGAGGGGGGTTTGATAGCAGCCTTCAACGACCTGAAGGTGGTTTCCAAAGAGGATGGAGCTAGGCTGTTCTCAGTGGTGGCAGATGACAGAACAAGGAGAAATGGTCTTAAGTGCAGTGGAGGAGGTCTAGGTTGGATATTAAATATATATATATTTCACTAGAAGAGTGGTGAAGCACTGGAATGGGTTACGTGGGGAGCTGGTGGAATTTCCATCCTTAGAGGTTTTTAAGGCCAGGCTTGACAAAGCCCTGGGTGGGATCATTTAGTTGGGATTGGTCCTGCTTTGAGCAGGGGTTGGACTAGATGACCTCCTGGCGTTTCTTCCAACCCTAATATTGTATGATTCCGTGAAAATTGCTTTATGTCTCTGCTTATATCTTCCAAAGTTCAATGACCTTGCTTCAAGAGATAGGAAGGTTTCCTGGAGCTGCAGCTTTCATCCCCCACAAAGATTGTTCAGTGGCCATCCTCCACACTGGTTTGTCTGATGGCTTTGTTTATCTGGCATGTAAATGTAATTTCATTGTCTTTCTTTGCTCAGTTTATATTGGAGACATACTCCAGCAGGAGGAACTACATTCTTTTTGTCTAGAACAGGGTGACTTAAGCCCTGCCTGCCAAACACAATCTGAGTTACATTGAGCTGGTCAGGCCAGCTGACACTCATTGCTACAAGTCGGGAAGCCCCTGGCCTTCTGGAATTGGGATGCTCTTAGTGTCACACTTGGTTTTATCTAAATGAACCATTCAGTGAAATCAACATGAATTTGTGAAATGTTTCAGTGACACTGGAATTTGTCTTTTTTTTTTCCAAAAAAAATATTTTGGTAGAACAAGTTCACCCAGCTGGAGTTTCAATAGCAATCCATTATACATTATACATACAGTATATGTTTAGCTGATTTTTTGCTGCACATAAAAAAGAAAATGAAAACCACCACCTTTCCTAGAAGTTTTCATACCAAACCCATCAAAAAGAATACACTAGTTTATTAATTATTGCTTATTAATTATTATTTGTAGCTGTGAATTCCACACAGCTCTTTTCTCAACTTTATCTGCTATCTACTTGCTCTTTATTTTACCGTGGGTATGATCCTAATTTTACTGGTTGGGAGGTAATGACAAATTAGATATGGGACAAGATATAATCACTAATATGGAAGTGCAACAGTTAGTAATGCTTTAATTGCACATAGGCAGTAATTAGCCATCAGATGAACTCATATACATAAATAATTTAAAACAAGACCTTTGAACCTGAGAGTCTATAACATGATAAAGGAAAGGGAGAGCTTATATTGATGAAGTTAGTCCCTGTGTTAAGGTTCAGTGATCACTCTCAATCTTCAGGATAAGGAGAAGGGTTGGGCTGGAGTTAATTCATGCAAAATGCATTGTTTGTTAAGGACAATTTTGTGGGGTAGGGAAGGTGGGCGATTACCTTTGAAACTGCATGAATAATGCAAGGAACCAATGTTTACAATAAACTGGTTTCTACATTTCATTTGATCGACATTACTCTCTCTTTGCCATTGCAATTCTGCCACATAGCAAAGGATTTGAAAACTTTCTGTCCTCCACAGATATTTAGTTCCAAATGAAAAAAAAAAAAAAAAAGGCTCAAATCAATACCTGTGAGCTTATCTATAATGGGACTGGAAGCTCTTTAACCCTAGAACTGAACTGTCAGGCCTGATTGGAGATAATTGGAAACTGAAGCTCTAAAACTATGAGTAAAACAAACACAAAAGCTTTTATTGAAGATATTTTTAAAATAGTTGCTGGTGTTGTATTGAATGTGCTTTCCATTTCAAATACATGTGCAAGTACAATTCATCATTAAAAGCTTTAGACATCAAGACAATTATAACGTTCTTAGTGATGCTTATTAGTACCCTCATGATGGCTTTGTAGCTTTATTTTTTTATTCATAGCATGTACCTTAAATTGTTTGTGTTGTTTGTGTTGTTTGTTGTTGTTGCTTTAGCAATCAACAGGCTGGCAAAGCACCAATTGTGTTTCCTGATTTTTAGGTTTTATTTGTGGTTGCTGCTTCCTGGATGTGAAGTATCAGATAAGTGGGTCACTTCTCAAATTGATTTTCCTTAAGGAAAAGAAAACTAGAAGAATGGAGGTTGGAACTTGCAATGGTGCACTTCTTAAGCTTGTGAAATGGTCGTTGGATCAATGTCCATCCTCTGTGCTCTGCTGAGGCCTACAAAGAAATTGGTGACTATAAATGTAGGGTACTAGACATCACGCAACGGGTGTCTGCTGGAAGTAGCCACGTAACTGTGAGAGAACAAAACTTGGAACACTAGACTCAAATGAATTTATTTAGAAAAGTTCTTTGCCATAAGAGCTTATGTGCTTAACTGTTACTAATGCTCTTAATTTATGTGGACACATCACAGTTAAAACAGAATACACTGTGGCTCAAATAGAAAATGCCTTTCGTTTTGAAGTAGAATGAAAGTCCAAATTGTTTCAGTGTAATGAAATGTGGAAAGTGCAGTTCAGTTTATAGTGAACCCTGATTTACAGTTAAACTATTGTGTGTGCACAGCGGGAGGCAGGGGGTTTCACTGTAAAAAAAAAAACCATTGGACTTTGATTGTAGGTTGTGGGAAAGGGAATGCTGGTATATTGCCATTCTGTAAATCCCTGCCTGTGGCCTCCCTAAGTGTGTGACTGTTCTGTAACATTACATGTCACTGATCAAATATGAATGATATGACATTACAAAAAGACTACATTAAAGTAACTTTAATACCCTCTCTTAAACCCAAAGAAGCAGAGAAACTCAGCGTTAAAGCTGTCACGTCTCTTCTAGTAGATATCACTGTGGAAAGGAAAGAAAAAAGCACCACTGAGGGACTCAATTTTGCTGTTTTGTCTCAGACTCTTATTATTATTATTACTCATCTGTCTCCAGAGGTGTCTATAAGTAACTAGTCTTTGTAGAACTTGGACTCCTTGGTTCAGGGAGCGGGCTTCAGCTTTGGGGGTATTGCATACACCTCAACAGGTTTCCAGACTAATCTACTGGTGTGTGACTGGGATGGGGTCTTTGCCCAACCTCCTCTTCCCCCCATCTTTGGAGTGTGAGATCTTACTTGCCAGGGCATGCATGAGAAGACTATATGTTACTGGAATGCTATGTCAGCACAAAATGTGGGGCTCTCTTTCTCTTCCTCTCCACCCATTTTGTGCACTCATGATTCAGCCACCTAAAAACTGGTCCTCAGGGATTTAAGGACTAGAGGTACATGGGAACTGGATTTTACATGACATGGGAAATTCAGATATTTTGATTTTTTTTTCCCATTGCAAATTAGAAAAAAAAAATCAATTTCCCTAAATTCCCCTTCCCTCAAAATTGTTTTGGGTCTATTGAAATGTTTTGTTTTGATAAAATAAAATTAAAAATTCCTTTCAATTCAAGCATTAAATCTTTAAAAAAAATGAAAAATAAAAGAATTTTGTTTTGAAAAATCATTTCAAAACTAAAATATTGAAATGTTTTCTTCTGGAAAATATAGAAATGGGGCATTTCTATGTTACTGAAATGCTTGTTTTTGTTTTTGTATTTTCTAAATGAAATATTGTCAAAATTGTTACTTTTTTCAAAAGGTGTCAATTTTGACAAAAGCAGCAATTTTCATTGAAAAACTGTGTTGATGAAAAAATTCTGACCAGCTCTAGCAAGGACAAAGTTTTAGCTGGATTTCTAAGCTATAATAATGTATTCAAGGAGTCTTTCCATTGACTTCTATTGGTTTTGGATTGGGCTCATAATTCCTGGCCTTTCAATGCGTACCCAGAAATATAACATATTATTGAATCTGGGGGTAGATGTTATAGTGAAATCTATAACTTTTTGTACTTTCATTGCATGTGTGTGTGAGAGCGAGAATAAGTATTGTTTACATTTCATGGAAGTTAATCTCAGAATGTGCAAACTTGGATGTCTTATGCAAGGCACCTAAATCCATATTTAAGCACCTAAATAAAAGCAACCTGATCTTCAGTTGTGCTGAACACCTGCAGCTCTCTTTGAAAAGTTTGGCATTTTATTCCCTTTGCCTCCAAGATGCAATCGCAATTTCACTCTAAGGCCAAGTCAGTCTCACCGTCTCACACCATAGGGGTCTGATTGGCCCATTTAGTGGAAATAACCATGCAGAAGGAAAAGATGTACCAATAAATTTGCTGCAGCAGGGTAGTACTTACTGATATTTGTTCAGTGACCCAGGTGCAGCTGGACTTGGCTATCAGCAGCACTATGACCAAAAAAAGAATAGAGGACAGTATCAGAGCCACTGTCAAGTCTTTGTACTTAAAGGTGGCCAAAGGATAACAAGCAAAAGGGGGACATCAACTGGACACTACTGTTAGAAAGGGAACATGCCACATTAATAAGCCCTTTGAATGTGATTGTGGAGGAACTAAACTGAGAATGCTCCAGAATAGAAGGGTATCAATGCATCAGGTTGATGACAGCTTATGACAGACAACTATTTCTCTTGACCACAATGAACTAAATACTAGTTTTTGCAGCTATGGAAAGTAATCAACATTACTGGTGCCAAGGCATGGTTCTAGACCTCCCTTAACGGGTACGAGAATTAGGGCACCTGCTATGTCATAGTTGCAAACATCGGTGCATGCATAAAGCATATGTTCTTTAATGTCCTTCAGTGGCTCAATCAAATTTTTGTCTGCCTAAAGGGGGGTGGGAGGCTAACATGATGCTTTTACTTGTGTTCTGAATATACATTTGCCACTCTACCCTTGTGTGGGAATTGGCAGCATGCAGCACATGGAGCTTTGACTGCACTTTTGGCCCAGTTCTGCTGTACACTATGTTGGTGCATCCAGAATAACATTATGGACTTCATTCAGATTAGTCCAGATGTTTGACACTGTATTTAAGAACAGAATCTACACCAGTGCCTTGTTTTTTGACCACATCAGCGCCTTTCTACTCAGTATGCACTTCATTTGTGCAAGCCCAGCTCATGGCTATATTCACCTCTACACTGTTTGGAAGAAATGCTTTTGGAATTCCATATGCATTTTTTTTTCTCTAGCTGCTGATATATTTTGTGAGTTGTTTTCCTGATGCCTGCTGCACAACAGGGAAGATCAATCACTAAATATCTCTCCCACCCTTCTTTTTCATTTCCAAACCCCTAGCTTCAAGATCAGTCACTCTACTATATGCCTTTTGTTTCCTCCAAGCTACTTTCTCTGACTGTGCAGCCTCAAACTCAGGCAAGAGTTGAGTATGAGTCATTTCAAAGTGACTTTTTTTTACTTATCCTAGCCGCAGTGTTGCTGCTCATATAAAATCCAAAGCAGGTTGAGCCAATAAGTCTCTCACCCATTTTTGTGGTGTAAAATTATTGCCTCTCTAGCATCTATTTGGCAGTGATAGTTGCAGCTTCATTCATGTGTTCTCCAGCCTTGTGTTTAACATAGAAGAGTCTAAACAATTTGTTATTTTTTGTAAAAATTGTGGGTCAAATTCTCTCATATGCCAAAATATGCTGGGAGTAAGAGAGGGGGGGTGGATTTTCAAGGAGCTGATTCTATGCCTTGCATAGTTCCACCCCTGACTCCAGCCAATTAGAGAGCAGCCTCCAGGCAATGCCAGCTGGTGCTGGTCTCTAGGGGAATTGTCTTCAGTTTTGAGAATTGTGAGATCAGAGCCCCCTAACTGCCAGCTCCTCTCAGACTCTCACATCCTATCCAAGGGATGACAGAGAAGGTAACACAGGTGTCAGCTATGCCACCCTTAATGCCAAGTGAGAGATAAACCCATTTTGCAACTCCATATGTAATTCCACATATGTTCTGTTGTAGCTTAACAAAAATAGTGCTATTAGTCTGAACTAGAAATACGGAGAAAAGAAAATGAGGTTTTTTATACAAGCTAAAGTTTGCTGAAGAAGTAAAAAATTGTCTGTAATGATATGTGCATGCATCCAGGAAGATCCATCACTGGTAATATATTTGGCCTGGCAAATGCTTACTTTCTCTTCCGTCTAGAGTACAAGTGCAAGAAAGCAGATAACAGTTGATTAGAGAGACAAAGGTTGGAAAATTTTAAAAATGAAACAAATAGGTAGCTTAGCCAATAAAGTGGCTTCAATGAACCAGACAAATCTGAATTTCCTCTGGAAGCACTAGATATTATAGCTGTACATAGGGGCCAGTGTTCCTTTTAAGTGTATATGTAAGGATCTGCAGGACTGGAACCAGGTCTGTGGAGCTTGGGGCAGCTGATGTTCCCACATTACCACCAGGAGGACATGTAGTGCAACCTCCAAGGAGCACTGTGGAGATTAGGCACAGCAGGAAGTACTGCCCAAAGGGGCCATAGTGACAGCACCCTAAAACCCTCTGATTGGCCCACATTTACTATTTAAACCTGGAGGGTGCCCCAGGAAGTTGTCCAAGCCACCATGCAGACTTCTGGTTTTCTATGGCTCCAGACCTTGCCTCACTTTTCAATCTCCAGTCTCCAACTCTGACCTGACTCTGACCCCAACTCTTGCCGATTGATCCCAGCTCTAGCAATTACTCGCTCACTGACTACTGTCTCGTGGCCATATTTGACTTTGGGACAACAGCCCAGCAGTGACCACTACAGAAGACCACCTACTCGTGGTTCCCTTGCAGTAGACCATTAAAGAGATATTGTGTCACTGAGATGGCATTATAAGCCTTTTAACAGCACCAGATCCCCATTAATTATACAGGCCCTTGTGGTCTTGGTTTACCACATCTTCATTCCTTGCTGTCCTTTACAATACAAGACCATACAGAACATATTCCCTTGGTATGTTCTGTGCACATATCCACTTTCCCTTGGCACGGTGTTTCCTGTAGATCATTCTGGGAGTTGCAGTTCTAAGTCTCACTGATTGTACGTGCCGGACAGTGAGCTCCCTGCAGCAGCTTTAGTGAATTTCCAAATCACTGCTTATGGAAGGTCCCATTGGTGCCCTATATGGAACTCCCCTTAATTAAAGCTGACATCTGGAGAAGGCTTTAGAGACAGTTTCCAAGATCCATGCTGGGCTGTGGACTCTGGTAAGGATGTGGCTCTTAAATGCTTTCATTCTTCAGAACACTTCATAAGGAAAAGACCCAACTCCCCTCTCAGTCCCTGCACTGCATGGTTCTCAACTGGGGTTGGCAGGATCAAACTCTACATGGCTTAGTTTTCTGATGTTGAACTACACATATGTTCATGAGGCCATTGTGTTGGGAATAAAGAGAGGATGGACCAAGGAAGATGGGATTTGGTTTTGCCAAACCTCATCAGTTCGGCTTGGTTTTGTAGAGCCAGCATCAGGGATGATTTGGAATCTGGGTCTATTTAATGAGAACCCCAAAGTCTGGGAAAGGAGGGTGCTCAGGTAAGGTTTTGGTTCTCATCTCAGTAACAGACAAACAAACGGTTAGTTTTTGTTTTGCAGATCAGATCAGTGGTGATTTGGGTCTAAATTCCTTTTGTATCTAAAGCACCAGAGATCAAAGAGGTTTGCATGATAGAGTCTGGCTTGGGCCCATCTCTAAAAGGGGTTGGCTTTTTCTTCCAGAAGGCTTATGGATTGCAACTTATTAACCTCGATTCCTTGGGACGGGATAAGGCCATGTGGTTCCCTAAGATTAAATACTATGTGCAAATACTTGCTGTAGAAGAACCAGATGCCTACTGTGGATCTTTGCCTTTCAGAAGTTTTGTCACTAAACTAGCAAACAGAGGGGGGCTACCACATATGGATCTATGATGGGGCTACATGGGATTGCTACTTACAATACTACCAAGAAGGTGAGAAGCTGATCCAAGAACCACCCTGACTCCCAAAACCCTGCAACATCTTAGTGCTATGATAAGCAAGTCTTGCTCAACCTAATCTGATCTATCTTGCAGGATGATCCATTAGCTCAGAAGGTGATGGAACTGTCTGAACAATTGAGAACCAGAGCCAAAATGCAATACTCCACACAGGATGGGGTAACATAGATTGGTGTGCACATATATGTACCATCAGGGCAACCCTCATTGGAGGTGCTTTATGTCTGCCATAACTCTCCATTGGCAGGCCATTTTGGCCACCTTCAGACTCTCCGTATGGCTTCCTATGTCTTTTGGTGGCCCCGTAAGTGAACTGAAGTCCACACTTATGTTGACTCTTGTGATGTGTGTGCACGAAGTAAGACATCCTGTGTTAAGCCCCTTGGCACTTTAGTACCTCTGAAGAGCCCACCTAGACCCTGGACCTCAATCACCCTGAAATTCATAGAGGAGCTCCTCAATTCTGATGGCTACATGGTGATCTTGACCATTGTAGACCAATTGATCAAAATGGCACACTTCATCCCTACCCTCTGTGGAAACTACAGCTCAACTCCTAGTGGTGCATGTTGTCTGTCTCCATGGTCTACTGGACCATATCACTTCAAACTGAGGCCTTCAGTTTGTCTCATGCTTTTGGTGTTATTCAAGTTATTGAACATTTATACTTTTACCTCCTCCACATACCACCCCACAGACATGAGCAGACAGAAACAGTGAACCAAGTACTAGAGCAATACCTAAGATGCTTTGTCAGCTATCACCAAGATAACAGTTCAACCTCCTCCCTTATGCTGAGTTCTCATACAACAACAATGACCACCCCTCCATGGAACAGTGTCCACTTTTTTCCAAATTATGTATTCCACCCTTCCTTCCACCTGGCCTTGCAGGCAGCGTCTCTGAACCCAGTAGTCACCAACTGGATCCAATATTAGTTATGCATACTAGGAGCTTAAGGACCACCTTGAAAATAAGGAAAAGGACTACACATGGTATGTGCACCATCAACCTCAGGAAGGCTCAGCTCTCACTGTGGGCCAAAAATGTTGGTTCACTGCAAAACACCTCTGCATGATGAATAGGTCATCCCTCAAGCTATACCACCAGATCTTTGGAGCATTCTGGACTGTCAACAAATCAACTCCATCACCTTCAAGTTGCAGATCCCCTGGTCCCTTAAGATACACCCTGTTTTCCATGAATCCCTCTTGAAGTCTTACCCTGGAGATCCCCTTTCCTGACCAGTCACAATGGCTGCCCCTGCTGGTCAAGGTCCAATAGCATGAGGAATATGCAATCTGCACTATCCTGACTCTAGACTGCAGAGAGAATGTACTGCCTCATTGATTGCAAACATAGCCCTCCAAAAAGTGCTCCTGAGAACCTGCTGCTCATGTCTACGCCCCTGACTTGGTAAAAAAGTTTCAAGACCATCCAGACCTAGCACCAACATGAAGGAAGGGTGACCCTGAAGGGAGTGGGTAATATAAGGATCCAGCGGACTACAACTGAGGTTTGGGGAACAGCTGATGTTCCCACATTGCCTCTGGGAGACGACACAGCTATCTCCAGGAGCACAGTAGAGATTAGGCACAGCAGGAAGTACTGCCCAAAAGAGGCAGAGTGACAGCACTGGTGGCCCTCTGATTGTTCCACATCTCTTATTTAACCCTGGAGGTTTCCCAGGATGTATTTTGGGCAACCACAGAAACTTCTGGCTTGCTGTGGCTCCAGACCTTAACTTGCTTTCTGACCCTGGCCTGACTCTACCCCTGCCCCATACCTGCCTCTTGACTTCAGACTGATAACTACTCCTGGGCACTCGTCTCTGACCCCAGCCTGACACTGATTCTTGCCTATTTATTCTGGAGCTAGCAATTAATCTGGTCCCTGTTCAGTGACTACTGCCTCATGGACAGCCTTGATTCTGAGACACCAGCCCAGAAGTGACCACTAGGCCAGACCACCTGTGTCCCAGTCTTTTTATAGAAACTCTATTCATGGACTAATGTCCCCTCACTTCTAGGCTCCTGGATTTTAGTGGCTGAAAGTTTTCACTGTTTTCTTCCTCAGGACTAAAATGGTCCTAAGAAAAAGGATCCTCCATGATAACCTTAATCTACACAATTTGATACTCTTTTTGCCTAAAAAGAGCCCAATGACCAAATGTGTCTGGCAATGGACCAGTTCTCTCCGAGAAGTGATCCCTGCAGAAGAAAACTGATATAATTTGCAGGTCAGTGAAAGCAAAAGCTCAGTAGCTTATAGAAGCTTTCAATTTCCAGGGCTGCCAATCCAGCATATTTCATCAACATTAAATTTGTTTACACAAACTTAAGGAAAAGAGAATGGAATGCAAGCTAAATGGGAAAAATGACTATTTTCTTAGATTATGATTTTTAAAAATATGTATATTAAGTGAGTTGGAGCCCATTGTGCGTGGTGTTGTATAAATGTACAGTATATAATCACTACATTATCATTATCTGCATATTACCACAATATTACTCCAGTTAGATGCTAGTATAGCTCTCAGTTTAGGGTGATTTCAAAGGTGTAACACCAGTGTAAAATTAGGGCTTAATTCACCCTTGCATTGCTCTATCGATCTACTTATAAACTTCTCAGCAGTGTAGTATTTGAGCACCTCCAGCCTGCACCACCACTGGAGTCTAGTTTAAAATAAAAATTAACAAGAGTTTATTTTATATTGCTTACTGTTATGCCTGGTTTTCATCCAGGTAAGTAGTACATAAAATCAACTTATTAATTACATATACGTGGTAACAGTATATGGAATTTTATAGATCTGATTTTACTGCAGAAAATGTAGCTATTTTGTGATCTCAACAGCTATACATCTGTACATAGATTTTTTTTGTTTTTACAGTACTGAATTAGCTTGGATAAAATTAAAACATAAAATTTCTCTGGATTCTTCTTTGGTTTATCTTTAGAGGCATTTTTCATTTGGATTTTTTTTTCCAAATGGCAAACATGCAAAAATATTATTTTTATTTCTAGATGTAGCTAAAATTAATGAAACTAATATAATATGCAGACAGGAATCATCTGTGTTAAGTCACTTGCTAGATGCTTTGCCTAGAAATATCCTTGTGTTTTGACAACCTGATTTCTTGTTTTCTGACAGTGGTATAATTTGCTTTAAGAATTGTTTTAATCAATCCCTAAATATTTCTTATTCACCATTGGCTAGTAATAATTGAATTTTGTAAAGTTGTATTAAGCTTCATTATGGGGAAAAAACCTTATGTATAATCCTATCAACCTCATCCTCAGAGATACATATATTTAAATTAATGCCTCTGAAAACTGAGCATTAGTTATGAGTTATAATGAAGCTGTACAGGCTAGTTTTTTTATTACACACAGTAATGTTTTTCTTCTTGTGGTTGGCTCATAGTATTATGCCAGGAGGTGGGATATTGTAAATAAGGATCATTCTGGCTTTCCATTTTAAACGCCTGTTTTCAGAGGAGTTATACATTTTTAAAAGCCAGAGCTTGGTACAAATCTCAACTCAGGAAGGGTTTAATTTTTTAATGAATTACAGCTGTGGGCCCCACTCACTTCCCAAAAAGAATAGACTTCCAGGGTGAGATCCTGGCTTCACTGAATTCAGTGAGACTGGGATTTCATTTATCGTTTTTAAGATGGTACAGAATCGATTTACCTGATGTGCAAAAAGATATAACTTTCTTTGAAAAAATAGACTTGTGTTGTTTAAATAGGCCAGATTCCTTCCTGATATAACCTCCATTTAATTTAATGGAGTCATTCCAAAGAAACTTTTGGCCCATTGACTATTTTCTGCCTTTAATCCCTCCTTTTCCAAATGTAATCCTTCCTTTGATTTTCCATTTGACATGGATTTATTTTTCTTTCCTTGATCTTTTTTCTCTCTGTCTTTTTTTTCTTTGAATGAAAGAGAGAAACAGAAAGCTTATGCTCAAATAAATTGGTTAGTCTCTAAGGTGCCACAAGTACTCCTTTTCTTTTTAGAGAAACAGTTGTGTGTGCAAAACTAATAACTTGGGATCCATGACTGATTTTTATAACATTCCCTAAAGTCTGTGGGAAATTTAGGAATTCTAAATTTATTCTAGCCCACTTCAGCCTAGTCTAGTCTAATCTAATCTATTAGAGTCTATTCTGTTCTGTGTCAGATTCCTATATTGCACTCATCACCATGTTTTCTGATAACCCATGTTTTCTCATAGGGGATTCAGAACATAACGTATTAGTTACTAGGGTCTATGAATTTAGGTTTCACAGAGATCCTTCAATAAAGGGAAAGGATCAGATTGTCATTCACTTACTTACATTGAATAGCACCTTACTCCACAAGTAATCCCATTGAAACTTTTTGTATGGCAGTTTATTGGAGTTGCCTTTCTGTAACCCAGCTTCAGAACAATATTTGTGACACTGGCGGATCTGCTGTCAGCTCGCACCAAGGCCCCTAGGTCTCACTGAACACTGACAAATGCATAGCTGGAAACCAGTCTGGCTTACCTGTGTGTTAGTATCATTAAAATAGGTATTAGATTTATAAAAATACGTTCAGTGTTCAGACTTTATGAAACACTTATGAGTTGCTGCATACATTCATGTCACTTATAATATCTGTATCCCAGGTTATAAAGTAATCTTTAAGTGTTTGCTCAGTAACTATGAAAATATTTTCTCTGAATCTGTAAACCCAGCCAGGAGAGAAGCATTATCAAGTGAGCAATACTAGTTTACCCCAAGAGGCGTCATCTCTCTCCAACAAAAGAAGGGCTATACGTACCAGCCAAGCCATTGTGGAAATTAGTGGACAAAAGACTTTGATGATTGCTCTCCCCACACCCATGAAGGGGAGACCTGCACAAGCACTGGTCCCATTAGCTTGAACTCTGGGGAAGGGAAAATCCTTGTCATGAAAAAATTGTTATCTCTATGCTGCTTGAACTCTGAGGTGTGAAGATTTCTAAGCAAAAGCAAGAGATCGCCAGCTGTTTGGCCTGGATTAGCCCTAAAAGACTTATAGAGCTTGCATATTACAGCAGCTTCTATTACCTTTTGGAACCTACAACTGTAACTCATTTGAGTGTGTTTCTTTACTTGCCATAACCTTGTAAATAACTCTCTTATTTCTTTTTCTTAGTTAATAAATCTTTAGATAGTTTATTGTAGGATTGGCTACAAGGGTGAGAGATCTACTGTGTAGTTGCCCCAGGTTAAGTGACTGATCCTTTGGGCCTGGGAGTAACCTGAATACTATTATATTATTCTCCTGTTTTGAGTGCAGGAGACTGGATTAGATGACCTGTTGAGTTTGTGACATTGCACTCCATATGATTTTATGAAAAATATGCTAATGGGTGTGAATATAATGTAATTGGAATATTTTTCATGCAAAAGGTCTCTTGTCAAGTATCATTACAAAGCTTCAGAAGGGTAGCTGTGTTAGTCTGGATCTGTAAAAGCGGCAAAGAGTCCTGTGGCACCTTATAGACTAACAGACGTATTGGAGCATAAGCTTTCATGGGTGAATACCCACTTTGTCGGATGCATGTAGTGGAAATTTCCAGAGGCAGGTATAAATATGCAAGCCAAGCTTATTTACAAAGCTTATAATCTACTGAGTGTGGTCATCCTATTTCTATAAATGTATCATTCTCGTATCTGAAACTAGAAATATGAAATATAACTCTGAGGTTCTATTGTAACTATGCAAAGTGTTGGCCATTAATGGTGGTTTGGAATCTTGATGGCTCCCATCAACTAGGACAATTGGTTGTAAATGGCTCTGTTTACTTGCAAGCCTTCCTGTGAGTCAGGCCAAGAAGAATGAAGGCTTGGGGTCTCACAGGACATATGACCATGTCACATGGTACTGGAATCCATCTCAAACCTAGTGCTTTTTCATTTAGAAGGACGGGTGGGGACCCAGAGAGACAAAAGATTCCTGCCTTGTGCCAAAGCTATATAAGGGGATGGAACAGAACAAAAGAGGTTCCAGTCATGAGAAATCCCCTAGTTACCACCTGAGCTGGAGCGAACAAGAACTGTACCAGGGGAAAGGATTGGGCCCAGACTAGGAAGGAGTCCAGTCTGTGAAAGAGGCTTATTGGATCATCTCTGAGGGTGAGATTTTGCCTGTAATAAGTTTCCTAATGTATTAGGTTTAGACTTGTGTGTTTTGTTTTATTTTGCTAGGTAACTTACTTTGTTCTGTCTGTTATTACTTGGAACCACTTAAATCCTACTTTTTATATTTAATAAAATCACTTTTGCTTATTAATTAACCAGAATAAGTAATTAATACCTGGGGGAGCAAACAGCTGTGCATCTCTCTCTATCAGTGTTATAGAGTGCGGACAATTTATGAGTTTACCCTGTATAAGCGTTATACAGACTCAAACAGATTTATTTGGGGCTTAGACTCCCAGAAAGACTGAATACTGGTTGCTGGGAAAGTCTCTGTTAACTAAGAAGCCTCTGAGATGAGTGGATCTCAGTTTCAGTGAACTGCAGGGGGGCGTGGCCCAACCTCTTGGTCTGTGTTGTAGTTGACTGGAGTCTTACTCAGCAAGACAGGAGTGGAGGGATGCCTTCTTGGGCAGGGGGGTTTCTTTTCTGTGGTATCCCAGCACATCTAGTGACCGTCTTGAGGGAGTTTCTGTGACCCAATCCACCACAGAGGTCTCTTCCAGTCCTACATTTCTATGATGGTTGTGATTTTTGGTGTAAGGGACCATCTATTACAAAGGCAAGCTTGCCTGAATGGCAAGCTTGACCGTAGTACCCAAGGGGACTGTCTGTGACTCCATGTTATAGTGCTTGAGGAGTCCACACTTGGCACTTGGTTGGGGAAATCTAAGTATGGAACTCACAACCAGTTTGGGGTTTGTGCCCTGCTTCTTCACAGTTTGCCCTGAGGTTGTTACTCATGATTATGAGCCACTCCAGACAGCTTGGCATATTAATCTCCTAAACCATTACTAATACATTCCACAGTAATGGTCCACTGCACTATTGCATCCTGAAGTATTTCGGTTTATCAATGTCAAATATTATTGCACTTTTATAAAGGATAGCACCACAGCTACCTGATTTTCTTAGACTACCAAAACCTACTGATTCTCATAATGAGCTCATATACAACTAATTCCTAACAGTTTAATAGCCCCTGTAATTATCCTCTTGTAAAAAACCTGATGTTTTCCCCATATCATTGTCTTCTGCATAAATCTCTGTAAAGTCTCCTTTCCACTGCTCAAATTGCTATGTACATTTCAACAGCACCATGGATTTTATCAGACTACTAAAAATAAACTATGCAGGCTCCATGCCACATAGTCAAAAACAAACAACACAAAACAAACAAAAAAACCCTCAGCTTGTTAAACATTTATTATCAGTGATCAAACACCCTAAAAGTCTGAAAGGTTATAGCATAGCTGTTACTGAAGTGAAATAAAAGCATGTCTTAGGGGTAATTGTGTGTACTTCTATGTGATCTGAAAATCATTTTCGATAACGTTTCCATACACACCTTCTGAGTCTGCTCCCACAAAACTGCATGCAGAACTATTAAACAAAATGCATAAAGAGTCGTTTGTTCATTTTAGAAGCAGGGTTAGATTAATGTCCCTGAATGTGAAACCTTCAATTCTAGGTTGTGTGCAAAACTTAAAGAGGCTTATTTTCTGGTTCTGATTCACCTGCAGCCTCAATCACAGGAGAATAGCCATTCTGGAGAGAGTCTCTCTTGATCTTGTGAGATTTCTTTTACTGTTGAAGATAGTGGAGTTTTCATGCAGTCAACTAATAACAAAAACCCAGTGATTTGGGGATGAAAAATCACAGAAGAGATAAGATTTTGATGCTCTCCTCATTCCCCATCCTTTATTTGGCTTCATACCAAAATTACTTCATGCGTCTAATCCAGCAGTTCTCAAACTGTGGGTTGGGATCCCAAAGTGGGTTGGGATCCCGTTTTAATGGGGTCGCCAGAGCTGGCATTAAACTTGTGGGGTCCCAGGGCTGAAGCCGAAGCCCAAGGGCTTCAGCCTGGGCGCTGGGGATCAGGCTTCGCCTTTGGCTCTGGGTGGAAGTGCTCAGGCTACAGGGTCTCTGCTCATGGCTGAAGCCCTTGGGCTTTGGCTTTGCCCCTTCCTCCCACTGTCCCTTGGGGCAGTGGGGCTCAGACAGGCTCAGGCTTTGGTCCCCCCTCCAGGGGTTGTCTGGTAATTTTTGTTGTCAAAAGGGGGTCACAGTGCAATGAAGTTTGAGAACTCCAGACGTAATCCATACTCAAAACCAATTAGCTCCTCAGTCCACCAATATAGGAAAAGATGGAAGGGAGTTATTGAGAGAAATTTCCAAACAAAAAGATAGATAGTACATGAAGTTGATCCCGTGTCCCTGATATCATTTGTTCAAACTTGCTCAAGGCAATTCTTGCACTATTTCATTCTATTTTGGCGCCTAAGCTTTACTGAAAAAGCAACTGACTCGAAAGAAATTCCTAGTAGCTCATTTTAATGTTGCTTTGTGCTGCCTGAGTGCTGATAACCTAAATCAAATTGATGGCTGTTTCAACTAGTAAACAGCATATATTACCCAATACATATTGCTGCTAATAGCTTGTACATAATCCTTGAGGCGATGTGTATTCTTCCAATAAGTAATGTATTAATAATATCCCTAGTAGGACAGCTGTGGATGTCTAAAGGTTCTAGAAAGAGGTGAAACAAGAGCAGGTTTTCTGCATCCTGTGTATTCAGATCCTTCATTATAAACACGTCAGATTCTTATAATTGAACTTGGGAGGTGGAGGAGGCAGGAAGGAGGGGAAATGATTGCTCAAGTTAGCACTGCAGAAGCTTCCTAACTTAATCTCCTCGCCTTCCTTTGCACTTCCTATGCCTTGTGAATAATGCAATTAAGAAGTGTGACTTGCACAAGCAATATTAGCTGGTGAAGAGGAGAACTGTATATTAGAAAAGAATGTCATTATGACAAAATAGCTCACGCTAAGATAGATCCTCAGCAGAAAGTCATTGTGTTTAAACAGAGTTGTTGGTACTATGGTTTCAAACACCGTGTGAAAAGGACAATAGACCATATTTATATATTGCATAAATCAGAGCTAGAGCAAGGAGAAAATGAGATTTTCAATTTATGTAAATACAAAGAACTGTTAACAAATAGCAGCCAACATTCTATCTTTTGATTTCCTGATCTAATCATTAGACCACACTCTCCTCCCAGAACCAAGAACAAAGCCCATTAATCATGATAATCACATTCTACCTAGGTCTATCAAATAGCTATTTAACTCAGGGCTTGTCTACACAAAGACAAGTCTGCAGCAACCTGGGGTGTAAACCTGCCCTATAATAGCCTGAAGAGCAATCAGTGTTAGGGTGGAGCCTGCTGCTACACACTAGAAGTTCCCTATGGAACTTTTAGTGCACAGTGGTAGGGTCCACGCAGATACTTAGCATGCAGCAAACTAGTGAGAAGTAGTTTTACGTCCCAGACTGCTGTGAACTATTTGTCTGTGTAAACAAGACCTCACTGGCAAAGTTTGTGTATCACAACCCTTTTTAACAGCTAGTGTATATAAAAGGTTTCAGAGTAGCAGCCGTGTTAGTCTGTATTCGCAAAAAGAGAAGGAGGACTTGTGGCACCTTAGAGACTAACCGATTTATTTGAGCATAAGCTTTCGTGAGCTACAGCTCACTTCATCGGATGCTCACGAAAGCTTATGCTCAAATAAATTGGTTAGTCTCTGAGGTGCCACAAGTCCTCCTTTTCTTTTTGTATATAAAAGATAACTGATTACTAGTGCTACCAGCTGCCTAGTTATTTCATTAACTCAACACCTTTACTATGGGCCTGTAGTTCAAACCCTGCTCTCGATCCATCAGGAAGTCATTATAGTTACAACTAAAGGACAGTATGATGCCCGTCTGTCCACAGTTACATGAATGACTTCATTGGAGCAACTACAAATTTGCACTGATGTAGAACAGAACTTAGCTCACTGAAAACAGTATTTCCCTCATCCTCAACTCCCATTGGCTTTAATAGGAGTTAGAGCGATGTAGCTGAGAGTAGATTTGAGTCTATTGTTTCAATATTATTGAAAACAGAAATAATTATATTGTCATTGTATAATGTTTGGGGGGGAAAAAAAACATGAATTTAAGGCCCAGCTTGATAGACAGTAATGTTGGGTTAGAGAACAATTAGCTCTGCTTGTGGGAATTAAAAAATTGCAAACCTTAGAGAACTGACAAAATTGGTTTATACATTTCTGGGGTATTTGATAAAACCTGGAATCCAGAAAATCAAGAAGGAGGGTGGAAATGTGTCTTTGTCTTTCCTGTGTTCATGAAATTAGATTAATTATACTCACCTAGTTACTCAGAAACAAGCCTTTTAAATATCAAACCTGCGTCCAGGTCAGTGAGTAATGTGACAGTGAAAGATTGTATAGAATTCCATTACGGACACATAATATTGTCTTTTGTGAGCACAGTGTATGACAGAGCGGCAGCTGCAACCTAACAAAGAGGAAGTTTACATGTGGAATCATATTGTTGATGAAAATTTCCTTTTGAACAGCTCTAATCATTCGTACTCCCATGGAAAAAAGCCAAAAAATGTGTCTGTGGGTGCCGGATTGAAAAGTGCGCTGCTTGAAACCAAATATGTTTGGCCAGATTCTCAGCTAAGTTGTACTCATCACAGGACCAGCCCTTTATGAGCTCCCTGATGTCAGGCTGTCATTTACTGGCCTAGTCCCCAACAGAAAAAATAGTAGTCTTGGGGTGGTCTGTTCTGTGGCCCCCAGGAAATGTTCTGGCAGTGGAACTCAGATGAATGCACCAGAAACCTTGCAATCCCCATTTCCCCATGGGCACCGCACTGGTGGGCCAGGGAGGGCACAATATGAAAGCGCTGCTACAGTGCTCATACACCAAAGGAAGATTCCACCATACTGGGGAATTCCTCAGGGGACAGCTCTGCTGGGTTTATAGCAGACTGGCACACCGTGGTCGCTGTGATGGTTACAGGACAAGCTACATCTTGGACCCCTTCTCACGTCTCTCTGAGTGCAGCCCCGCAGGTCTCAGCCTTTGTACCTTTGCCTGGCTCAGGGTGGAATCCCACAGTTCTCTCACTCTTACGCCGTGCTTACCCAAGCAAGGCTGACTGTGATTGGTACCTGCAGTTCCTGCTTTTGGATCAGTGATTCATGTCATGACCCAAGAGAGCCTTCTTAAAACAAAAGCATTGTTTAGTTAACCATAGGGACAAAGCACAACATAAAAGAAAAAGGCATTTAAAACAAACAAAAAAAGGTCTATATGCACGTCTGTCTTACCTAGGGTCTAACCATCCTCCTGCTGGGGATCCAAGCAAGTGTGACTTCCCAGACACCCCAACCACTGAAGTATGGGTTCATCTTAGCTGTCAAAAACACATGTCTCTCCTTGAAGGAGCATGAGTCTCTTTTAAACCCTCCCAAGTCTTTTGATTCACACCCAAATCCCAGGGATTAGTCATTCCTAGGAAAACCTATCTAGGATGCCCAGCATGGGGGCTGAGCCAGGACTTCAGAATGAATGGCTGTTGTGCTGTCTTGTAAATTTGTAGAGAAATCTATATCAGGATCCCACCCCTCACCTCCCTAGCTGTATTTCCTGACAATCCTGCTACTGCATTAACTCAGTATATGCATACAGTAAACATCACAATAACCCAGTCAAGATACAATTTTCATAAGTTATTACAGGTGGTGCCAACTCTGTCCCAGTCACCATATAGCCATAAATCTGGCCCATTTTTATTAGAAGAGAAAAAATTGTTATTTCAGCATCCAGGTGAACAGAGAAACATTTCAAGAACTTACTTAATTGACCCCATTTCTTCATGTGTGTCACCTGTGGGTGGCTAAGTTACCAATAGCTTGACCAAAAATTATTCTCCCAGTCTCTAAGATGATATTTTGAACCTATTTTCCTACAATGACGATAATCGCTTCTGACTACTAAAAACCATTCCTGAATAGAGGCAATGAAACGAATCTCCAAGAGTTGTCAGATTCACAAGCCTTGACCTCATTTATGTCACGGACTTGTTTTCTGAATTAAGAGGTTTTCAAGGTCAAAGTATTGAAGAAATGCCTAAATATATGTCTCAAAATACTCAGGATAGACTTGTCAAGCCATCTGTAACTTTGAATCAACACAGGTGTGATTTTATAGAGAGCAAGATCTATTGATCAATTGTTCTCAATACATCGATTAGTTAGTTGATTAGATGTGGGGCTTAGTTCTTGATTATATCTCATTTACTTAAGTGTATGGGATATTTATAATATCTTAAGTATAGTATCTCATAATTCTTCACCAAGAGAAAACATATATTTCAGGTATTAATCTACCCTACAATAACAAAATTCAAATTAAAAAATTAAAGTCTCTCTTTTTGTTAGCTGGATTCATTTTTTTACCCTCTGCAAATAAATAAATAAATGTATACACAAACAGAATTGCAGGGAATAATATAAAGATTCAAAGAAAACTATAAAACACCTTCTCTTTAATTATCAGTGAAATCATCTAGAGCCTGCCACAAAAAGTTAGCCACTGTTTTTCATATACAGGAAAGAAAATAAAACATACATATTTCTAGGAATTCAAAGCAACTCTCTTTTTTTCCATTCTATTTTAGGAACTTATATGTACTCCAATGCCATAATATTTGACTCTGTCACAATCTTTTTTGTTAATGCATTTACCCTCACAACACCCGTGAAGTGAGGAAGTGCTATTGACCTCAATTCGCAGATGAGGAACCACAGCACGGAGAGGCTAAGTGACTTGCCAAAGGTCACACAATAAGAGAAGAGAAATGAATCCAAGTCTTCCTAATAGTAGACTAGAACACTAGCCACTGGCCCTCCTTCCTCTCCTCTAGTTTTAATGGAATTTGGATTATGCTTTTAATAAAAGTATCCCTCGATGAGCCTTAGTAAAAATGACAGAGTAAATACCTATAAAATCAATGGAATTTTTGCCTGTATAAGGACCACAGGACTTGAGGAGATGTTATTGAAAATGACAAGGGCAAATCATAACTGGGCAGTGAACCATAACATTCATTCTCCTATCTTTCCCCCCAGAGTTCTATGGTAAATATAATCACGATAGATAATGCATATACCTGATGTCACTATTTCATCCTACAGAAAGATAAGGTACTGTTTAAAATAGTTGATGAATATTTAACAAAATGTGCAAGCAAATTTATGAAAGATTGCCAGAAAAAAATGTTCCTACAGATGTTCAAGAGTTGATTTAGATACATTCAAGTTTCTGCTACAGCTAAGCATCCTCCCCTTTAAATAATGTATGTGTACATCAAAATGTCTATTGTAATGTGGAAAAAGGTATAGAGTCACTCAAGAATCACCATTTTGTTACTGCGAATTGTGCACAGCGCAGCTTCATGAATACTCCGGTGGACTGGAATCAATTTCAGTTCTTTTATTGCAGATCTAAATCTACATTTTTAATGTTGCAGTATCATATAACATTGTCACTTACCACTAAGTGCTACAGTACATGGTCAGGCATACACTGCTCCTGTATCTGAGATTATAGATGATAGCAATGATCTTTTCTTCTGTTACAGGTCTTTTTCACATCCATAATTCATGGATTCACATACACTTACAGAATGATTCTACAATAGTATATCATCTCCTTTATATATTATAGGAGAATGGTGTGATTCATAAATAAAGAAATGTGGTCTTTAAAAGATTTTTTTCTTTAAAGATTAACAGCAGAATGTAATGATTTCAATTTTTAAATCAATTGAACTTCATAGACAATTTTGTTGTTGTTAATCCCAGTGGATTTACTCCGAATTGAGAGAAAGTAGTGTAGGCTGGTATGGAGAGACTGAAACACCTGAGTTTTAATACTTGCTCTTAATGTTTTCTATACCCTTCGTTAAGCTCTTTAATCATTTTGTCTCCGTTTCTCTATCTGTAAAATTGTGATATTATTGAGCTGTGCTATAGTGATTTTCTGCATGACAAGTTATATAGAAGCCATGCACACAACTATACGCATGATTGAAATGTAACTGAACTGGCAATCTGTGCAACAAGATATTCACTGTGCAATGATAATTGCATGTTGAAATTAATTATTGAAAATATAAAAAGAGTTATAATAAACGTAAAACATCCAATTCTGTGGATCTCAAAAACAGCTGTTTTTGCTGCTCTTTTAATCGTTTTTTCTAGATAAACTTTTCAAAAAGCTATTTCAAGATACCAGCAAACAAGTAGCATTAAATTAAAGCAGAGAAAGAACAGAACCACATGGCAAAAGGTTGTATTTTCCTGGGTTCCTGCTCTTCCTGTGTTTTGCTTTAGCTCTGTAAATTATACTTCTCCTGAAGGGGGGTGGGGGGGAATAAAAAGGCCCAATTGTACTTCCATCAAAATCAGTGACAAAACTCAAGTCCTATAGATTCACATAGGAGCAGGATCAAGTTAGACATATTAGTTCATTTATTGATCACTCTTGGGGATATGTCTTTTCTCTGAGCTGATAATCTACTGTAGGTTTCTCATCAGGTGATTCCTCCTTGCTGAAAGTTGGATGGTGGTGAGAGATTGCTGCTTTTTGTCTATGTAATTGCTTTGAAGATTTAGGGACAGATTTTAATCTCAGAAGAGCATTATATATTTCTGTGCATCTCACAAGAAAGAAAAAGACCTGCTAATGGAGATGCAAGCACAATCACAGTAACAGATTTTTCCACACAGTAAACAATGCATGGCACATATCTGAGATAGAATCTGGAACTCGTTAAATTTAGAAAAATTAAACAAAGAGGGTTCTTGTTAATTTCACAGCAGACTTGCTGTTGGTTGTGATCTCTGTCTCTTCTAATAATATTCATTGCTTCCATAGCACCTTCTGTTCAGGGATCTGTGAACTCTTTTACAAACATTAATGAGTTTAGCCTTATGAACCCTCGGAGAAGGTATATAAATATTATGCCCATTTTACAGATGAAGAAACTGAAGCGCAGAAATCACAGCACTAAGGTGACACAGGGATGGCATCTGTTTAAGAACTTGAATTAAACAGAGACATTGACTTGTCCAGTGTCTTAGAAAAAATCTATTGGAAAGCCAAGAAAGGAACCCAGCTCTCTGACTTCAAGTCCGGTGTTTAAACTTCTTCCCTTCTCTTCAGCTTAGGTACAGTCAACAGTATTTATTCATATTTTCATTAGAGTGGTCCTAGTAGCTGTATTATAGGACCTGATGAAATTCATCCTTGGGAATTTAAGGAACTAGCTGAAGCAATTAATTATTTTCAAGAACTCATGGAAGACAAGCGAGGTCCCAGAGATCTGGAGAAGCACAAACATAAAAAAGGAAAGAAAGAGGACGAAGAGAATTATAGACCAGTCAGCTTAACATTGATGCTGGAAAGATACTGGAACAAATGACTGAACCATCAATATGTAAGCACCTAAAGGATAATAGGGTTATAAGGAACAGCCAGCATGGATTTGTTAAGAATAAATCCTGAAGAATCAAAACTAATTTACTTCTTTGACATGGTTACTGGCCTAGAGGATGTGGCGGGGGGAGAACAGTAGGTGCAATATATCTTGATTTTAGTAAGGCTTTTGACACAGTCCCATATGGCATTCTCATAAACAAACTGGGGAAATGTGGTCTAGATGAAATTACTATAAAGTTGGGTGTGCTACTGGTTGAAACATCATACTCAAAGAGTAGTGATCAATGGTTCACTGTGAAAATTGGCTGGCCAATGTAGCGGGTCCCACAGCGGTCATTCGTGGGTCTGGTGTTATTCCATTTTCATTAATGACTTGGATAATGGAATGGGTATTGCAGGGTGGGACCAGAGCAGGATTAGGAAAATAGTCCTCCCGTGCCACAAACAACATGGCCAACAGCCGCCGTTCTCCGGAAGCCCAGCTCTAAAGGCAGAGCTGCTGCCAGCAGCACACCAGAAGTAAGTGACGGGGGTGAGTGGTAGGGGCGAATGACAAATTCCATGACTGGTAAGGAGGAATGACTGGTAAGATTTACTCACTGTTGGGCTAGGTGATTGTACTGTTGAAAAGGATCTGGGGGTTCCAGTGGATTAGAAACTGAATATGAGTCAACAAAGTGATGCAGTTGCAAAAAAAGGTGAATATCATTTTGGAGTGTCTTAACAGGAGTGTGATATATACCAGTGGTTCTCAAAGCTGGTCTGCCGCTTGTTCAGGGAGAGCCCCTGGCACGCTGGACTGGTTTGTTTACCTGCTGTGTCCGCAGGTTTGGCCAATCGCGGCTCCCACTAGCCAATGGGGCCTTTGGTCCACACCACTTCCTGCAGGGCCCATTGGCCTGCAGCGGTGAACCAAGGCCAGTGGGAGCCACAATGGGCTGAACCTGCAGAAAGGACAGGTAAACAAACCGGTCCAGCGCACCAGGGGCTTTCCTTGAACAAGCGGCGGACCGGCTTTGAGAACCACTGATATATAAGACACAGGAGGTAATTGTTCTGCTCTACTCAGCACTGGTGAGGCCTCAGTTCTGGGCACAACACTTCAGGAAAGATGTCAACAAATTAAAGAGAATCCAGAGGAGAATAACAAAAATGATAACAGGTTTAGAAAAAGGGACCTATGAGGAAAGGTTAAAATATTTGGTTATGTTTAGTTCTAAGAAAAAATAGACTGATCGGGTACCTGATAACAGTCTCCAAAATGTTAAGAGCTATTATAAAGAGCTGTTATAAAGACTGTGACCAGTTGTTCTCCATGTCCACTGAAGGTAGGACAAGAATTAATGGGCTTAATATGCAACAAGGAAAATTTAGGTTTGATAATAGGAAAAAACTCTCTAACTATATAGATAATTAAGCACTGGAATAGGTTTCCAAGGAGAATCTTCATCACGGGAGGTTTTGAAGAACAGGTTGGACAAACATCTGTCTGGGATGGTCTAGAATTATTTAACTTGTCTGAATGCAGGCAGCTGGACTTGATGACTTCTCAAGGTCCTTTCCAGCCCTACATTCTATCACTCTTTGATTAGTACCTATATATAGTACCTTACTCCTGCCATGAGTGCAGGGGACTGGACTAGATGACCTGTCAAGGTCCCTTCCAATCCTAAGATTTTATGATTCTATATGCCTGGACCAAGATCAGGGCCCTATTAGGCTAAGTGGTACAGTTAGAGAGAGTCCCTGGCCTCAAAAGATCTTCCAAATACCCAGGGGAGAAAAATGGTGGGGGAATGAAAATGTATCCCAAATTATGTAGGGCAGCTGAGGCAAAGAGAATTTAAATGACTTGCCAGACTAGGCTCAAGTGGAAGAAGTGTGATAGAGCCAATAATTGAACTCATTTCTCCTGAGTCCCCGCTTAGTATATTAGTCTCTGTTTCTTTCTCTTTGTCTTATGTTTTAGGTGAATATACCTTTTGTCAAAATGTTTCTTTTCTTTTTTGATTCTTCTGCACAGAACACAAAACACTTCATTGGCATTATGTAGTCTGAGCTATTGTTAAAAGGTTAGGGTTACTAGAGACTCACAGTGGGATTCCAAAGAAAAATATTATTCATGTTGGGTAAATTAGGCCTTTTCTAGAATGATGACAGTGATTCCACAGGTACAGACAGCTGAACGTCCACTCTCAAATTTGTCTAATACTGTATTAATTAATGCCCTTTGAAGTCATCATAAGCCTTTGGAAACCCAGTTGTTTGACAGTGGTCTCAATTTGCAGTTTCAGTCCAGGTTTCCCTTCCACCACCCCCTTCTAGTCACTGTACAGCAAATGATTTTCTTTAATCAGCTATTATATCAGCCTGTCAGCAAATCAAGGTGCCTCATCTCCTTCACTGATCCTTGATTGACCCCTTGTTTTCTGCAGTGTGGGTTATGGGGCTAATATCCTGGCAGGGCTGAGCTGTTACTTGGCTTAAATCTTGTCACTTTGTGAATATGAGCAATTGTAGTTCTTATCCTAATATATTGTAATATATTACAACATGATTTCATCTTCAAAACTCTTTGTCTCCAAATAGCATACTATATGTGCCATTTTAAACTAGCATAGGCTTGTCCCTAACTTTATTTATTTAATAGCTAGGTATTATTATGTAGGTATCTGTCTATTTTTGCACTGGGAGATCTGAGGAATAGGTTACACTGGTAGATACCTCTTCCCCCACAAGAGATAAAAATATTTTGGAGAAATCCACCAATACACTTCTCCAGTAGCCTTGCTCCCTGTTAAAGAGGCCACTAACATTTACACTCCTTTGGCTAGGCTCTTTTCAAGAGCATGGAACAGCTGCTTACTCTTTATTTTCTAGGTAGGTAAGCCACTCTTTTGTTTGTATTTGTGGCCCTGGCTGTACATTCATTCACAATGTCATATTATATGCAAAGTTGGGCACCAAGTAAACCTTGGACCCTAAAGGGCCTAAATATGAGTCATATCTCAATTCTGTGGCTCCTGAGTTATAAAGATATACATTATATATGAATATCCCGTACACTGTATGCTAAAAAATGGGGATCTTTTGTTAGTTGTTATAACTGAGTGTACGGTTTGTTTAAAGAACTGGAATTGATTTGAGGGAAAAGTTGGCTTTTTGTTCTGTTGCTCATGCTGTGTTGACATGTTTTTGTCAGCTAAATAGTGTTATCTCTTCTATATTAAAGGTTAATCACAGATCTGGAGTCTGCAGTTACAACCTACAAATAGAAAGATTTCTCTAAACCAGACTAACATTCCTCAAACAATTTTCCAACTTCATAACATTTTTTTCCTTACCATCTGCCTTGCAATTAAGTTATTTTAAAGCCCCACATCAAAGCAGTGTTCTAGCTCCCTACAAGTAGACTGCACTACTGTACTCTAAGTGGTGACAAAAATAGATGCTTATCCACTTACATAGCTCTTAGCAAAGAAACAAGCAACTTTTCCTTTAGTATTTCTTAATGACATGTGATGGGGCTTAACCCATATCACTTGCAAGGCAAAAATAAGAAATCATGCCCTGCCCCGGAGTAGGGGAAGGGGTGATTAATTAATTGCCTCCTGGCCAGAGAAGACAGAGCTAGGCTGTGTAAGGAGACTGAGAGACTGTACAGAAGACAGGCCGCACTGACAGAGACAAGTCCTCAGGTAAGATTTAACAAGAAACAATGGAGGAAGAATACTACAGGAGCAGGCTTTGCTCCTGCAGGGGAAGCCCTGACATAGATCTAACAAGAGAGCTCTAGTGAAGCCTAAGAGGAATGGAAAGGATATTTTTATGAAGAGTTGTTTGGACTTTCATTTAAACTTGTTTGTGTTACCTCGGAAGGGGTAGTTATGACTTGGCCAGAGGGCTAAGCTACAGAACACCCAGGCGAGGAAGTGGGAGCAGATGCAATCTGAGAAAGGGCATTGTGATTCCAAAGGAGAGTCCAGCAGAGGGCCACAAGTGATAAGCAACCAGAGATGATGGGGTGTCCACAAAGTGAGGACATGCTACTATACACGGTTATAAAACCAAATAAAGATAACTTATTTTCAATTTCTTTATAAATGAAACAATTCCTGCTAGCATAAAATCCAGTCAGACAATACAGATCAGTAGTGTATATCTTTAATGTAAGCCTTTTCATGGATTCTCAAATTGCATCATAAAATCAATTAAAACTTTTATTCTACATTAGGTTTTTAGACCTTCTGTAGCAACTGATTCATTAAATAAGGAGCATAAAGATATGATTCACTGTATATATTTATTATATAAGGGCAACTTATATTTGGCTTTCAATCTTCTAGCAAATTTCTAACACAATCCTCATTGTGGAAAAGTAAGAAATCTCTTCTTTAAGTTATGTTCATTTGGTGGTCATTTTGTCATATGGGCAACTGAAATTGGGAAGAGTTAAAGAAAGGAACTAGAGACCGGAGAAGTGAAAGAATTAATTCAGGAACCAGTGAGCTTCATAGAGCTTCCTATTAATTGCAATTCTTTAACTGTACCATGGGGGGATGAACTTGTTATAAAAAGTTACAGTATCTTAAAATACTGTTGCAGGCTGGGTGAAATGTTGTTAGGGGTTGAGTTAAAACCTCATTGGGAGTTGATGTGAATGCACTCTTCGATTAGCATAACTTTCACAGGATGTATTAATCAGAAGCCCCTCCCCACCCACACACACACCCCTAAGGCAAAAGGGGCAGAATGAACCAGCCCAAAATTTTGAATGAGTGAGAAGAGGGCTTTTGGTGAGTTGTATGCGAGTGAAGCAGAACACACAGACACTGAGACCATGCCATAAACAGAGAGAGGCAAGGCACAAAGCAAGAAAGCCAAGTAGTAGCCTGTGAGCACAGTGTGACTTTGGAAAAAAGCTACAGAGTGAGCTTTTGGGTCTGGTATTTGCTAAAGAGACGTGGGGTTGTAAGCTGAGAAGCTGCTCTTTGTTCGTCCTGTCTTCAGAGAAGCAGGACCTTGTACATTCCTTACAAATAAACAAGATTGCATCAAAGAAAATACTAGACTCAATTAACCCTTTTACTTCCAACTGGAACATCCCAGGGCCCTGAACTATGACCAACTTCTCAGGTTAGAAAGGGGCAATGCTAAAAAAATGGATTTGAGACATTAAATAAAAAGTCAACACTTTGGTATTTTCTTCCGGCAAAGTTATAATCCCTCTATGCAATCATACCTGTAAAGAAAAAAAGAAAAAGTTAAAACCTTTTTTTTTTTTTTTTTTTTTTTTTTAAAAAAGGGACTTTATGTATCTGAAATGGTATAAGAAGGCATGAAGAGAAAAATCAGAATAAAAACTTGTGATTTTTAGTGTCAAAGTTATATTTCTGTTAGAAATTCCACTCACAGGGACAATTTAGGACATGAAAAATTGGCCAGTGTTATTTATGACTTAGCAAAGAAGAACATTTATAGGAAATGGTTGGAGCTCGGAAATAATTGGAAGCTAGGGCTTCATTTTCCCTAATAGATAGTCACCTTTGTTTCACGTAGAGAGGTCTCTAAATGACTTGAAACATAAGAAAGATAGATAATCAGTAGGTTTTGCTTGTTTATTTGTTTTCCCTATCATGATCACTATCTTTCTTGTGCCAGGACAAGAAGAAAGTAGATCCTTCTGGGTGACTTCACCAACAGCCAAATTTTGCCCTCCACCTCAGTAACTTCTACTTTATTAATTCATTTGGGTTACATAGATTTAAGGAGCGTTATAGGATTTTCCTGTTGCACTGTCCTGCAAGGCATATATCCAGCATGAGATGATTTCTTCCATCTGTTTTACTGGTATTTCTAAATGACCAGAAAGTGCAGACCAGGGATTTTAGCAAATTTAGAGCCGATGTTCTAAAAACTCTTTGTAAAAATATATATTCCCAGTGGGTGTACAGTCAGCATAGCTGCTTCCTCTTCCTCCAACCCTTTAGCCCTGGTGTAGGGTATGGGAAAAGTGTGGAGGAGGAGGACTGACCAGAAGATGATGCATTCCAGCTATCCACAGCTGACGGATAGCCCCTTGGAGACCTATGCAAGATGGTGCAATTTAGAGCAACCTTTAGGGTGTTCTAAAAACACTGTTGCCAGGACTGGATCATAAAAATCAGGGTACTCTAACTGGATTCCTGGCAGCCTATCACTCTGCTTCACTCAACAGAAACTGAATGCAATATACAATTTTACTCATATTCAGATAATAGACTCCAGATTCCCATATTATATCAGGTTTGGTTCTTTGTTCCTATCGATTAAAGTCTTTCTCCACTTCCAAGTGGCCAAGGATTTGGATTTGTTTTTCAAGTTAAGTGAATTAAGCTAATTGTTTTCAAAACAATGTCAAAAGTAAATGTCTTCATTTTGATAATCACCTTGTTGGTATGTACTTGTAGTGATTGTCTTAGATACTTCTTTGCCTCTGTCCCCAGCCTCTGTTTGCCAGAAGCTGGGAATGGGCGACAGGGGATGGATCACTTCCTGATTATCTGCTCTGTTAGTTCTCTCTGGGGCACCTGGCATTGGTCACTGTCGGAAGACAGGATACTGGGTTAAATGGACCTTTGGTCTGACCAAGTATGGCTGTTCTTATGTTTGTATGAAATTAAACTTTCAAACAAATGATGGATCTTTGTTGTTGAAGAGCTCCATAAAAATAAAGATCACAGGTGTTAGTTCTGATATACTTCTTACCTAATGTCACTTTACCATAACTTTGTCTTCACATGTACATTTTTAGATTTATAATTTGTACTATGAGCCTAATCCAAAGCCAACCATCAGTGGAAAGACTCAAATGATTTAATGGGCTTTAGATCAGTCCCTAAATACCTTCATCGCCTCTTGCCTTGGCTACTGTAACTTTGCTCTGTAAGACCTCAACAAATTCCTGTAATATAGGCTCCAGCATATGACAAACACTGTTCCCTGTCTTCTCTCACATCTTTTCCATCCTCCAACAACTCCACTGACTTCATTCATTCAGAATGCACTTTAAAACTATTCCGTATTTAGAACCATCTCTGGTTTTGTTCTAACCTAATTTATGGAGTCTTGTCTCACTGGGTTTGCCTCTCTTCTTCCTTGATCTTGCCGCTGTCTGTAAGGACTTTTTCCTCTGCTGTTCCCTCCATCAAACATACACAAGAAGGTTATCTCAGCTGCATTGATTCTCCATCCTTTCTAAAATCTCATCTAAAAACGTGTCTGTTCACCATTTTCTGCATCACTTAAGTAACAGCTGAGGGAAAGAAATTACTCCTGTAACCGTACTCTGTATCTGTTAAAAAAAGTTTCTATAAGATACTATACATAATAAAAAGAAAAGGAGTACTTGTGGCACCTTAGAGACTAACCAATTTATTTGAGCATGAGCTTTCGTGAGCTACAGCTCACTTCATCGGATGCTGTAGCTCACGAAAGCTCATGCTCAAATAAATTGGTTAGTCTCTAAGATGCCACAAGTACTCCTTTTCTTTTTGCGAATACAGACTAACACGGCTGTTACTCTGAAACCTATACATAATAAACTTATATTTTAATTTATATATTAGACCTCTAAAGTCAATGGGGTTCAAATCAGTGCTGTAAAACAATGGTATTGAGGTCAGAATTTGGCCCACTGACTTGTTTGCCTAGGACCAAATCTTCCACTTGTTATTCAGGAAAAGCTCCCATTGGCATCAAAGAGGTTTTTTTGCCCAAATAAGGAATGAGTAAAGATGGCAGGATTTGGACCATAATATTTAGCAGTACAGATGGTAATAAAATGAAGAATCTTGTAGTCCAAACAGCCAATGTTTCTTCTACAGGGCTCTGTCTTGGCCTCATCATATTCTTCTCAAGTGTTAATGAAGAGGCTTTTCTTTAGGGCAAGAACTCCAGGGTTGCTTTTATGAAGATCAGCAGTATGGAGTTCAAAGCAGCACTGTAAGCAGCTCTGCTGTAAAGCAGAAAAAGTCCCTGAAGGAAATGAGAGTACATACTTAGTGAGCCCTGTGGTGGCTCTAAATTAATATCTGGAATAAAATATTCACTTTAATAGGCAGGTGTTAATGACCAAGAGCTTAGAGGCTGATGTAGTCTCTCTATATAATGATTGTTTCAGAGAAAAAACTTAACCTGAACAGAGCAAGAAAACTTAAATAAAAGCACCTGCAGCTGCAGCCTGACTAGCAAGGAATAAACACACTGGGCAGACCACTGAAGAAAACATAACAGATTCATACAATGCAGACACCAGGATGTTACTTGGAGGATTAACATCAAATTCCCATTGAAATTTATAATGAATCACGTTATTTTCTATCAACTGAACGCAGAAAATCAGAATGGTGATAGGTGACGTGACGCACATAGCTTCTGCTACTTTGCTTTTTTTTTCAAAAGCACTTTTACTTCAAATATGTAAAGATCATTTGCATGTAGCTCCTTTTAAAAAAAAAAATACTCAAAATCCCACATGCATTTCATGCCAGCAGAGCACACACAGACAGGGCAACTTTCACAATCAGCGTGAAAAGCTTATATGTGTAAGGCAGAGGAAGAAAATAATTAGGCTGAAAAATGACCAAGGTTAGTGAACAAAAATGTTGTCACACATTTAATCAAAGTGCTATGATTTTTTTAGGTTGGTGTCTTTATGTCCCTGATTATTAATCTCAGTTTTCAGAAGAAATCCAGAATTCATTCCTTAGTAATAGATATAAAAATAGCATATATTTATATGGCACTGTTCATCCTGAGATTCATCAGATTTACAAGCTATATAAATGAGTCATAAATATGATGTTTGCACAGGCCATTTTGAAAGGGCAGAGTTTCTTTGTTTTTAAAGAACGCCTGAGTATATAGGCTGTTCCCTAAGAAAAGGGTTAATGAAATATGTTACATGCCAGAAGCAGAAAAGAACATTAGAGGCAATGTTCTGAGTACAAATTGGTCTTCCTTCCTGATAACGCAAACAAGGTGCTTTCAGGACAGCTAATTGTCAGAGATAAGATATGAATGTCAGGAATGAACCTGAACTTCAGAGTTCTGCCCTGACAACAACATCCAATAAATGTTAGACACGCTACCTGTATTAGCAGCTTAACTGATCCTTAGCACACGTGAGATCAGAACAAGATTAAGTCTGTCATTTGCTTCAGAAAGAATTGTAGCTGTGGTTTGTGCCTGAAATAATCTATGTTAAAAATACACTTTAATAATGGGCAAAAAAGTTCAATACAGATTCCCTGTAGGGTTTGCTTTTTCTAGAAGGAGACTTACGGCACTCCAGAAACAAAAGGGAACAAAAATCAGAGAGTTGTGTAAATAAAACATTTATAAGTCTGTTTTCTATCATTACCCAAACTACTCATTGTTATAAGTATTCCTAGGAGTGTCATTTTATCATAGCCTAAGCAACATATTTGTACTAAAGAAGGTACTTATTGTAGGCTATCTAAAGTATTAAGTGGAAGCCATTTATAAACATAATCTGAGAGTTAAATGTGATTAGTCATTCTAATAAGAGGCTCTATCAATACTTTCAGAATGACTAGAGATTAATTACCCAATCACCTACTGAGGAACAACAGAGTGTGATGAGTAAACCATATGGAATAAGCACGGTTATGTTAGTAAAAGCTTTATTGTTATGCAGAATTTGTCTAGGCCACAGTTGATAGGTTCTGGTTCAACAATTATATTTACAATAAGTTTATTGTTGAACACACATGCATACACATACTCACATTGATTTAGGTATCAAGATTATAGCATGTTGCTCCACATTGTATACCAAGCAGGCAACTGATACGGCGTCTAGTTAAGTATGTGGATTCTCTTGTATACTAAGGCCTCTTTACACTACTCTGACAGTGAAGGGGGGGCCTTAGAGTGGATTAGAATTGCATTTACACTGATTCTAAGGCTCCTTTATACTGTGAAAATGCTCTTTCCTTCAAGAACCATGTCAAATATAAAGGGAAGGGTAACCACCTTTCTGTATACAGTGCTATAAAATCCCTCCTGGCCAGAGGCAAAACCCTTTTTGTAAAGGGTTAAGAAGCTAAGATAACCTCGCTGGCACCTGACCCAAAATGACCAATGAAGGGACAAGATACTTTCAAATCTGGAGGAGGGGGGAGAGAAAACAAAGGGTTTGTCTGTCCGTGTGATGCTTTTGCCAGGAACAGGTCAGAAATGCCGCCTTACAACTCCTGTTAAGTTGGTGAGTAATCTAGTTAGAAATGCATTAGATTTCCTTTTGTTTAGTGGCTGGTAAAATAAACTGTGCCGGATGGAATGTATATTCCTGTTTGTGTCTTCTTGTAACTTAAAGGTTTTGCCTAGAGGGATTCTCTAGATTTTAAATCTGATTACCCTGTAAGGTATTTACCATCCTGATTTTACAGAGGTGATTCTTTTACCTTTTCTTTAATTAAAATTCTTCTTTTAAGAACCTGATTGATTTTTCATTGTTCTTAAGATCCAAGGGTTTGGGTCTGTGTTCACCTGTACAAATTGGTGAGGATTCTTATCAAGCCTTCCCCAGGAAAGGGGGTGTGTAGGACTTGGGGGGATATTTTGGGGGAAGACGTCTCCAAGTGGACTCTTTCCCTGTTCTTTGTTTAAAACGCTTGGTGGTGGCAGCATACGGTTCAAGAACAATGCAAAGTTTGTACCTTGGGGAAGTTTTTCACCTAAGCTGGTAAGAATAAGCTTAGGGGGTCTTTCATGCATGTCCCCACATCTGTACCCTAGAGTTCAGAGTGGAGAAGGAACCTTGACAAACCAATATCAGCCACAATTCTCACAGATGGTATATAACACAAGAGGGATTTCTCAAACTCTTTAGCTATGAGCACAAAACTAAAAAAAATAGATCAGAAGACTCCCCCTCCCATCTACACACCGGAGAAGATACTTTTATTATTTAAACTGTCCTTGTGGTAACTGAGATATAAACTGTAGAATAATTCCTATTTTTTAAAATGATGACTGTCTCTTCCAAAACCTGCCGCTGTCAATTATTATGAAGCTATTATGAAGCTACTATTTCAATAATGTGAAAGACCAGCCAGTCGCATGCTTTCGAACTTCACCTGAACAACATATCGCCCCTGGGGAATTTTTCTTGAAAGGCAATGAAAAGGAAGAGAAGGTTAAAATAAAAAAGTTACAATAAAAGCATAGCAAAGCCACAAGGAACAGGGCAGGAAACAGCAATTCCCTACAGACGATTAAATGAAAAAGGCTTGCTAATTCATAAACTAAAGGTGTCTGGGGCTTAAAAGCCAAACCTTGCTGTAGCTGTGCTTCCATTTGTCCAGTTTTATTAACCATATGAGGTGCTGTAGGCATTTAATTTCTTAAGTCTGAAACCTACCCAATGCCTCAGGTCTGGTTTGAGATACCTGCTGCTAACTCCTTGAAATAGGAATATTGTGACAGTGTCCTCTGGCAAGGGCTCATTTCTGCTCTGAGAAAATCCATCTAGTGTCTAGAAGTTTGGAGGAGAGAAAAGAGACTCAAAGGAGCAAATGGAAAGAAATGAGTCTCCTCCCCCCCGCATTAGCCTCTCTTAAAAAAAAAGGGAATTGTGACTTGTATTCTAACAGCACCTGGAGACCCCATTGTACTAGGTGATATTTGTTCCTTTATTCTCTGTACCGTTATGCAGAGAAGAGGGCTTAAGACAGCCCCATCCCAAAGATCATACAATCTACTTGGATGAAGGGTGGAATATAGAAAGTATTATTTGCCCAAGGTCACACAGGAAGTCTGTGGCAAGCCAGGAATTGATACCAGATCTCCTGAGTCCTAGCTCAGTGCTTTAACCAGATGGGATCGCAACAGATCTGGATTCAAAAGGTTCAGCACATGTTGGTTAAATCAGCTCTGAAACAATAAAATTTCCCTCAGCCTGAACTTATGCCTATTTTTAGAACGTGACTTACAGGGAACCCAAAAGTGAGGTTTGGAAATGTTTATATTTTTATTTCCAGTTGGAAAAAAGTGCCAAGTTATTGCTGGAAAGGCCATTGCATGGTATGAGACTGGGAAGCTTTACAGATGCTCTCTGGATGCTTCCTAGAATGTGATTTACTGAATCTTACAGGCAAAGGGGTAATGGTAGTTTTGAGAACATTTCAAGGGAAGAGTAATAAAATAACAAAGACAGGCAATGTGGGAAAGACTATTTACCCTGAATGTGCCTCTCATTTCAAGGCACAGTTCCCCTCATTGTAAGGTAGGGTGTTCCCTACCTTGCACCACTGGGAGGGATGGACACACATTGCATTTACTGTTTCCTGTGGATATTTCTTTCAAGTGAAAAGAATAAAGGCATGGGGTTTTATTTATCATTGATCCTGCAAGGAACCTATGAAACTGCCTTGGCTGCATAAAAGGAAATGTATCTCTTTAGCCAGATGATATGCAAGTACTTACATAGGTAGAAGATTTCTGATAGCAGAGGACTCTTTAACTGAGCAGACAAAGGTATAACAAGATCTAATGGCTGGAAGCTACAGCTACATACAGACTAAAAATAAAGTACACATTTCTAACTGAGGGTTAACCACCATTGGAATTTACCAAGGGATGTGGTGGATTAATCTCCACCACTTGAACTCTTTAAATCTAGGTTAGAGGTCTTTATTTTTTATAGACATGGTATGTGATTGATGCAGGGATTACAGGTGAAATTATGTGACCTGTGTCATACAGGAGACTAGACTAGATCATAACAAAAAGGAGTACTTGTGGCACCTTAGAGACTAACAAATTTATTTGAGCATAAGCTTTCGTGAGCTACAGCTCACTTCATCGGATGCATGCAGTGGGAAAATTTTATACACACACACACAGAGAACATGAAATGATGGGTGTTACAATGCATACTGTAACAAGAGTGATCAGGTAAGGTGAGTTTCAGAGTAGCAGCCGTGTTAGTCTGTATTTGCAAAAAGAAAAGGAGTACTCATGGCACCTTAGAGACTAATCAATCTATTTGAGCATAAGCTTTCATGAGCTACAGCTCACTTCATCGGATGCATAAGGTGAGCTATTACCAGCAGGAGAGGGAAAAAACAAAAAACCCACCTTTTGTAGTGATGATCAAGGTGGACCATTTCCAGCAGTTGTCAAGAACGTGTGAGGAACAATATGGGGGGTGGGGAATAAACATAGGGAAATAGTTTTACTTTATGTAATTACACATTCACTCCCAGTCTTTAGTCAAGCCTAACGTAATGGTGTCCAGTTTGCATTTCCCCATGTTTATTTCCTGCCCCCCATATTGTTCCTAACACGTTCTTGACAACTGCTGGAAATGGTCCATCTTGATCATCACTACAAAAGGGGTCCTCTTCCCCCCCCCCCCCCCCCCCGCTGGTAATAGCTCACCTTACCTGATCACTCTCATTACAGTGTGCATTGTAACACCCATTGTTTCATGTTCTCTGTGTGTATACATAAAATCTCCCCACTGTATTTTCCACTGCATGCATCTGATGAAGTGAGCTGTAGCTCATGAAAGCTTATGCTCAAATAAATTTGTGAGTCTGAGGTGCCATAAGTACTCCTTTTCTTTTTGCAGATACAGACTAACATGGCTGCTACTCTGAAATAGATCATAATGGTCCCTTCTGGTCTTAAAAATCTATGCATATGTGTAAAATTGAAATTGCTGTCATATGAAAGAATCCTAAAATCTTTAATGCAAATCTTTTTTAGCTCCAATACCTTCAGATTAAGGAAAGCATTCCACAAAATAAGGATTATTTTGGTGCTTACCAAATACAATTTAGAAATCCTATTTCAGAACTCTCGCTTGCTTTACATAATATATAGTTTTGATTTTCAGACAAGATACAGGGGGGAAACATTCATTCATATGAACAACTTCACAAATAAATCCTGTTTAAATTGCATATGGTCAGTAGAGGCATTGGGTGTAACTGTGGGTGAAATCCTGCCACATTTAAGCCAATCATATTGTGCTATTGACTTCAGTGAGGCCAGGATTTCACCCTCCATCTGTAAGGCTGCATTGAGTTAATGGACAGCCATGCAGCAGCTTGTTTGGCGAGTGTCTGGGAACTCTGGGAGATATCTGGGGAATGCACCCTGGTGAACAGTCCCATGTGTTCCCCAACATATGGCTGTGCCTAAAATGTCACAGTAAATTCCTCAATATTTTTCAAACTCAGGACCAATATTTCCACCTGGCTAACTTTAGGCTAGACTCTGATACCCTTGTTTTTCACTACATAGTAACATATTCAGCAACTATTTACTCCATAGATTTCTGTGGAAAGTACAGCTCTCCCTGAGTAAATGAATCAGAATCTGTTTCTTTATTGTTATCTTGCAGAATTCAGTCTTTAAAATTTACACATTGTGACAATTTGGGGAATCTGTCCATACAATTTATGAATTATGTGAGAGATTATGAAGCCTCTGTATGTATCTTTGCCTAGCTGCAAACTCCATATTCAGCCCTTTGCTTTTCTCCATTGTCCTTTTAACTGCATGTTGGACTGAAATTTCATTGGGTAGTGATACAGGGCTTGCAACAGATGGTCACTGAATCGGGATGGTCCTCTGTTCAAATACAAACATCCTTAACGGAATGCTGGCTCCCACTCAAGAAAACTGGTTTGTCGATGGAGAAGTCACCTAACAATGAAGTAAGTTCGTAGAGGTCTGGGACTGCCTGAGGAGGTTGATCTAAGGAGTCCCCTGACAGAGGAGTCCAGAGGTTATAAAAGTACAGAACTGCTCTGCTAATGATCTTGCGCCATTTTCCTCAATCCAAAGGAAGCTACTGCAGCAGTCTGGATGAGGCGGGGAGACCCTGCCTCTCTGAACACAGATAGTACCCAAGGATTCCCAAGAGAAAGGCGAACTACAGAGAGGTGCTTTGCGCTTAGGGAATTTGTTTTCTAAATGATCTGGGCTGTCCTGTGCTCTTAAGTAAATAGGAATAGTGTTTTAGACATGTGTGCAAGTCTACACACATTGGGTGTCCCTGAAGAGTTAACCTGTGAACCCAGAGCATCCACATGGGTGGAGTTCTGTGAAGGGGTGCACATTAGCTGCTGGGGAGTCTTGGGGATGATGGACTAGTTTCAGGGTCTGTGCAATTGGATCACAGGGATAGACAGTGGATCCCTTCAAGAGAGGGGTCAGGTACAAGGTCTGGACCTGGAGTGTGTTCCCTGAGGCCCACAGCCAAAGATAATGTCAACACTCTGCCGAGGCTCAGCAAGCCGTAAGCAAATGGGATTCAGCAACTGGACCCCCTCACAGTAATCTGAGGAGTGTTCAGGAGTGGGAGCTCAATTAGGTCTGTGACACACCTCATTTAAATTTTACTGTCGTGTGAAATACATAAAATGTAGACCTCAGAAATTTATAGTAAAGCTGGATGAGAAGCAGTTTTCCCCATCCTGCAAATATTTGGGAAAGTTCAATGTTGTCCCCCATTCTAAATCAGGACCAAAAAAAAATATGAACCAAAATGTAGTTTGGTTTGGGATAATCAGAATGGTTTGTTACAATAATTTGATTCCAACCTCTTTAATTTTTTTAAAAATTAATAAGGTGAAAATTCTATATGACGAGTCATTCTGAACAGGAAAAGTGGAATTATCAGTTTGAAAATGTCTGAATGAAAGGTTTCAACAATTTCAAAACTTTTTAAAAAAATATTGTGAGTTGGGAGATTTGTTAAAACCAGTCCTGTTTCACATTCAGTTTTGGTTTTGATGAGTTTGCATTTTTTATAAACACATTTTGTTGAAAAATTCTCAACAGCTTTAATATACAGTGACAGAAAACAAAATTGCATTGCCAATTAAGAATATTTTGAAGTATTTTATGCATTGTATTGCATGATTAAACGTTGCTGACACATTTATTACTCTTGATGTGCTTGTAAGAGTTTGATAGTTAAATGCAAATTGGATCCTTCAGGCTCAATTGTAACTAATTATTCAAAATATTACCATTAGTAGGTGAAAGTAAATTATATTAGATTGTGGATCTGATATCTAAATTTAATGCTGAATGGGTAGATCTGTCATAGTTTACTCTGTACATAATTTTTCAGCAATGAATGTGGCTACATATATTGTAATCACATAGTGATCATTTTGCAATATTAATGCTATATTCTAAATACTAATAGCAGAAATAATAATAATGGTAATAATAGATATACTGCTGCTAACTGGATCTGAAAAATATAATGCTGTCTTCTAGTGTATAAGTAAGAAATACTGCAGAGTACTGGGAGGGATTGAGGGCCAGTGTTTCCATTGACTCAACTGGTAGTTAGATCATGTCCATCAATTCCCATTGAAATCCATGGATCCTTAAAACTTTCAGCACCTTTCAAGACTGGGCCCCCAAGTCTGCAAGGACTGGATTTAGAAAGCATCCCTATTCTGGAAAGCATTTTAAAAATCTGCTTAACTTTAAAGTAATTTATGTGCTGTCCTGTCAAAATCCTTGAGGGTTGGTGGACTTCTGAGCTTTGCACCGTTTCCCCTAAGGTGTACCTAATTACTTTGTGGTGATGATTTTGCCAGTTGGTAAACTGGGACCAGCTGCAGGATCTGAGTTTGTATGAGACCTCATGAAGCATAAAAGTGTATTTACTTTTTAATTAAATCAACCAATCATCCTCTTCCTTGGAGCCATGTAAAACCAGCATTTGGCCCTCACAAACTAAAGGAAAGGTCTCTGCTGTAATAAACAAATATGTAAAATCTAAACCCTCATTTATGTTTTTTTGTCTCTATAACAATACCAGTAGAAATGGGGCAGGAGTAAAATGACATCTGACGCTTCGTGAAATTTAGCTGAACATTATCAGGAAATAATGGAAAAGTAATATTCAGAAAGACCTTAAAATGTCTCCTTCCACTAACTGAAAAGACAATTGGAAATTAATTTAAAATGAGCCTATCAAATATTCAACAGGCTAGGTCAATGTTTAACTGTATACAGGTTAGTTAAAAAATTCAGCAATTATTTCACTTGTCAGTTTTCATTTAATTGTATGTTTTTTTCTTTTTCAATACATAAACACAACTGAAAAGAGATGATTGTATAACTGAAAGACACAAAAAGTAGATCTTTACACTTGAGTACCAAATGCAGGTTAGATATACAGGCACAGGAAATTTACATCACTTTTAGTGAATTTCATATCTTCAGATCTGTAATAGAGCCCGACTCACCTTGAGGCGCCTCCTGCTAGCTGTCCTTGGGAATTATCTCACCAGCCTCTGGAGCACCCTCTGCCCTCTGGTGATCCACCTTACTGCCAGCCCCAGTCCCTCCCAGGACCCGGTGCCTCCTCCCACTGGGGTGCAGCCCCCTGGCAGTAAACCCCAACAATCCCTGAGGGTCTCCCCTTCCCAGGGAACCCCCATCCACTACCCCCACCTTGCCTCAGTCTTGGCTACTGCCAGTCATCACTTAGCCCTGCTTCACAGGGCAGACTGCGTGTATCATCCACTCACCACAGGCGAGGGGGTTTGGACCTGCTGCCTCTGTCTACCCGTGGGCTGTCCCCTTGCAACCTCAGTACCTAATAGGCCCTGATCTAGGCCTCACAGCCTAGGGGTTTCCAGGCTGGAGCTCTCCCCCTCCCCTCTAGGTAATCCCTCAGGTTCCTGCAGCCAGGCCTTTCCCTCTCTGAACACAGAGCAAGAGACTGGCTAAGCTTCAGCCTAGCAGCCCCTTTATAGGCCCAGCTGAGGCCTGTTTGGGGCATGGGCGTGGCCCAGCTGCAGCCATTTCCCCAATCAGCCTAGCTTTTCTTGCCCTCAGCCCTGACCCTCTCCCACAGGGCAGGAGTGGGTAACCACCCTGCTACAAGATCAAAGTGTTGTTTTTCACTATATTGCAAATACAGTGGGGAAAAATGAATTGACATAATCAAGTTTTGGATCAGGAACTGTCATATTAGTGAAATAGCATTTATTAATTGGTCAAGTCACTGATATAATAAACATTACGCTTCATATTTAATTTTGTATTAAATACTTTCCTATCACGTCAGGGAATTCCAGTCTCACTAATACTCTCAGAATATCTTACAATGGTAATTAGGTTAAGAAAAACAAAATATGCTGAATGATTACAGCACTTTGGATATTTCCACATGAAGGTTATTCACCAATCCAATAGCAACAGGTAACTTACTCAGCTGATTCGTAGCTCATGAATATGCACTGAGTATTTCTCTCTAGAGACTTGTGAAACTTTCATTACAAAACCAGAGGTCACCTGAAACTCACCTGATTTTTGGCTTCCTTTCAAACTTGAAACTGGACTGAATGGTTTGCTGTGGGTCACAACCCTTTCAGGTAAATTTAGACCCAATTTAAAATATAGGCAGTTTGTTTATAAGTGAACTTGGGTGTTTCAATATGTGTTTAATGCAAATCTAGATAAACGTTGGGCAGCTGACTGAGTTTCCCTTGGAGTTTTTGGTTTATTTCAATCTAAAACCAGTGCTGTGAGGCCAAGATATAAACAAGTGACTCATAATAAAATTTCCTTCTTAGTTTGTAATAAATCATATATATTAGTTGTATTATTAGTTGTATTACCATAGTACCTAGGTCCTCTCATCCTACGCCAGGATCCCATTGTACTAGGAGCTGTACAAATAATCATCTTCTGTTTTTTCCAATGACAAGTTTGGGTAGGGCCAAGGTTATGAGCAGAGTCCACTCACATCTATCTGAGCCACCATCTGAGTCTATCTGGATGGTTTATATACCGTGTTATACCATTGTTTCCTTGGACATCCACAGCCTGTCACCTTGCACTCTTCCATGGAGAACAATTTCAGGCAGATGGTATGTGGTCATTCTAGTAACATGACCAGACCATTTCAGCTGGTGCCTTTTGGATGATTGTATTCACGCACTACACTTTTAGTCTTCTATGGATGTCAACATTTTGTAATCAATCTAGCCTTGTCACACGAAGGATACAGTGCAGGCTCCTCATTTCAAATGGTTGCAGCTTTTGCTCCAGACACTTTGTCAGTACCCATGTTTCACAACCATAAAGTAACGTGGATACAATGAGAATTGTATATAATCTAGTTTTAATTGTTATGGACACTGATATAAGATTCCAAATAGTTGTATTCAGGCATGCAAACATTCTGCTGGCAGTAGCTATCCTCTTGTCAATGTCATCTCTATAGCTGTTGTCACGTGGTAAGATGCAACCAAAGTAGGAGAAGCTGTCTAACTTGTTCAATACCTATACTGTACTACAAATGACTTGTTTAGCCTATTTCTTTTTTTCCCCCCTTTTTTGGGGGCGTGGTGTTACCATTAGTCTGGTCTTTTGTTCATTCATTTTTATTCACCATTCTTTGTCTGTTGTGTACAGATTAGTTGCTGCTTCTTGGCTATATTTCTCTGTCAGCATTATCACTATGATATTGTCTGCAAAGCCAAGATGATTGATGATTTGCCCCCAATGTCTTGCAGCCTCCATCAGTGTTACTAAGGGAGTTGGACAAAATGTATTCTATGTAGAGAACAAAAATTATTGGATTGAATATCCATACCTGTTTGACTCCAGTTTTCACTTCAAAACACTCTGTCAGTTTGCAGCTGACTCATGCTGAATGCCAAGCCATATTACACGGACTCTGCAGTGTTTGAATCAGCTTGCTGCTAAAACAGTACAACTTGAGCACTTTACACAGAGTGTCTCTTTTAACGGAGTCAAATGCTTTCTTAAAATCAATGAATGTGAAAAACAGGGTTTTTTCAAACTCTGTGTGTTTCCAAGATTTGATGAAAAGCAAATTCTTATGTACAAATGCAGAAGACAAAGACAGTCCCTGCCCTTAGGAGCTTACAATCTAAGTATAGAACAAGAGACAACAGAAGGATATAGATAGACGGGGAAGTATAGGGTAACAATGAGACAATATTAGCAATGATAGATTGTGGTCTCAGTGCATCAGCAACTTAACCATTATCAAGTTTTCTATATATATATATTCTTACAGACCATAAGGATGAGGGACAGGTGAATCTATATTAATTTATTTTCTTGTTTAAAGATAGGAACACAAGAATTGCCAGACTGGATCAGACCCATCATTTATCTAGTGCCATATCTTGTCTCTGGTAATGGCCAGCACCCGATATTTTAGAGAAAGGTGGAAGAAACCCCTCAATAAGCAGATGTGAGATAGTCTTCACACCATCTTTATCTATTATGGTTTTAGAGAATGGCTTAAACCCCAAAGCCAGATGTTTTATACTCTGAATATTTTATACCACTATAACTCTGGATATTTTTGTTATCACTTTAAATGTTCAATCTCTTTTTTAATCTACCTATGTTGCTGATGTCAATGACATCCTGTGACAATGAGGTCCACAGTCATAGATGCATAGATTCTAAGACCAAAGACTATGATCTTTTCGTCTGACTTTTTGTATAAGACAAGTATGATAGTCTATTTTATTATGCAAAAAGAAAATGAGTACTTGTGGCACCTTAGAGACGAACAAATTTATTTGAGCATAAGCTTTTGTGAGCTACAGCTCACTTCATCTATGAATCACTGCATCCAATGAAGTGAGCTGTAGCTCATGAGAGCTTATGCTCAAATAAATTTGTTCGTCTCTAAGGTGCCACAAGTCCTCCTTTTCTTTTTGCGGATAAAGACTAACACAGCTGCTACTCTGAAACCTATTTTATTATGGTTATCACTTTTACAAGACTATGATAAATTTTGTACAAAGTATGCTTTGTGGGGTATCACTTGAAAAGTCACAGTCTGCTGAATATCGTTATCCTGTAAAAATATATATAGCAACATTATGTGCTAGGTTATACAATTCTACTGTATGCTTGTTACTGAAATATGTTCTAATTCTGAGTAACACTCACAAACCAGTTTCTCAGACACAGACACTAGTACCCGAGACAGGTGTTTAAAGGGCCATCACCTCCTTAAGCAGACATCCTCCAGCAGGTAGGGAAGGTGTACACAAGAAATTTACATTTCATTACAGGGACAATTCAAATCTCACATCCACAATGGACTGCATGTCACCATGACTCAGCAAGGATGTTTCTAGCACAAGAGATTGAATTATAAAGAAAGAGGAAACATTTGACTATACATTGCCTCCTCCCATCTGTCTGCTCACGACATCAATGACTCTTAAAAAACTGAACTCTTTTGTAACCAGTCCTGACTTTTATGCATCATCACTGGAATCACTTAAGTTTATTAATTACAGAAAGATATCTTATTGTTTTATCTTAACCGGTGCATTTGGATTAGAGTGTGTGGGAAACTCCATCTTGGATAACAAAGCTGTTGCATATATTATTTTCCTTTGATGAAATAACAGACTTTCCATTAGCTTGCATTGTTCAGTAGTATGTTGGACAGTACAAGATACACGTTTCTGGGGGAACAAGGCTGGGACTAAGAATTTGTGGCTGTCGTTTAGAAGTTTAATTCATGAGTGACTGGTCAGAGTGCTCATATATTTAGCTGGCAGTGCATTGGCATGCTGAAGGCTGTGTGAGCAGGCCAGTATTGGATGTTCTGACAGCAAAGCAGTGTAAAAGGCAACTCAGGCTAAAGAATTAAGGAGATGCAGCTGTTCAACAGTCAGATTGTACCTGGGGTAATGTCACAACAAAGCCTGAATTAATTCTTGCTTTATCTTTTAGGTAAACAGCCAATCTTGATTTAAAAATTGGTAGGGATGGAGAATCAATGCAACCCTCGATAAGTTGTTCCATTGGTTAATAACCGCACTGTTAAAAATGTGAGCCTTATTTCCAAGTCTGAATTCATGTTGCTTCAGCTTCCAGACAATTATATTTTGTGCAAAAAAGTGTTTTCTTTTATCAGTTTTTATTTGTCCCCTTGTTCTTGTGTCATTTAGAAGGGAGACACTATTGACCTTTTCTATAGCATTATAATTTGATATAGTTTTATCATGTCCCCTCTTATTCTTCTCCTTTCTAAGGCAAGCAATCCCAATATTTTCACTCTCTTACTATATGAGAGAGTTTTTTCCCCATACCTCTAATCATTCTTGTGACCCTTTTCTGGACTCTCTCTGAACTTAAATATTTGTCTGTAACCAAAGAAGGAAACAAAACCAGATGGCAAATGAACTTGAACTAACTGTACTTGCTGGAAGTGTTTTTCCACCTTAAAATATATATTGCGTACATTGCTAATACAGTCTAGTGTCTACCTTATATATTTTTAAATTATGGTGGTAGTAAAGACCTTGTCATAAGGCCAAAGGAATCCATCCCCCTGGAAAAAAAAATCCCTTTCTTTCAAACCATTCCAAAGGTAAAGAATGCATTTTTCAAAGGTACCTCAGTGACCCTCAAAGTTAAGTCTTCTCTGGCAAGGAAAGCCCTCTGTGTTGTGGGAAGGAGAGAACAGGCATGATGCAGTGAGCTCTGGCCATGCCTCATACCAGCCTTTAGACTGGGGTCTGGGAACAGAGCTGATATACCATATTAACTCCCGTGGGAAGTCCCGCAGCAAAGGGGTTATTCTCAGAGGGGAGGGCATTTCTGCCTCTTTTAAGACCCCTTTATATTTTACCAGAGCAGCCTTTCTGTAAAAAGGAACTAGGCCCCGTTTGTACAAGCCCTCAGGGACCAAAACAAACCAAACAAATAAGTTTATGTAAACTCCTAAAAGGATGGAGCTGGATTTCATACAGCTATGGCTGTGACACATTTCTCTTTCTAGGTAGCTGTCAGCCAAAGCCACGGAGAATTTTTATGGGTTGTGATAGATTACAAATACCAGATGGGATGTAGTGATAGCTCTGTCAGCTGAAATAAGTAATAATTCCTACAGTAGCAAGGACTCTAAGAATATTTGAGCCTAGAAGCAGAAATACTAATCAGTTTATAAAAAAGCTGATTTGAATACAAAAATCGCAATTGATTCGTAAGTGTTAGCTTTATAAACTATACCATAACCGCTCTGAGACATCAGTACCTCTAAAGTCATGTGTTTAGTGTTGTAAAAGATGCTGAATTGACAACCCTGGAGTCTAAAATATTCTGTTTATAAAGAGAACTGATACATCTCTGCAGCAGCCCTGTGAAATGGTTGCATGACTCTGAAACCCTTGCAATAGACACCTTTGAGTTTTGTGGTGATTGCCTCCATATGTATTACAAACAAATCTGGTCTCTGCCATTTGTTTACCTTTGTGTTCTCTCTTTCTGTCTTTCTAATTAGATATTTTTTCAGTTCTTTTGCTGCTTGCTAACACTTTAATTTGGGCAGCCCAGTTTATTAGCTTTGCAAATATCCACTGTTCTTTGCAAAGTCAAGTCCGTTACTGCCAATAAAATGTGCTTAGGCCTGGTTATCAGTTCGACTAGTAATAGTGTGGTCTCTAAGGGTACACTGCAACGTAAGCCCAGGTTTAGTAGAACTCAAGTTAGCAGACTCTAGGTTTGTTAACCTAGGGCATGAGCATCTACACTTGTACATAAACCCAGGTTAGGAATTGTTGACCCTGAATCCCAGTCAGGGGCTCCAGTGTCTACAGTGAATTATGCAGGCCCGAGTCTAACAACCCATATCCCAGAGTTCCTAGCAACCTCCCAAAATATAGCATATAGCCCTTTGTTTGTGGTGCAGTGTGGAAAAACTTGTCTGTCCACCAAACTTCAATGTCCAGGGGACAAAGAGTCTGCCTGTGGGATTGTGGAATATTTTTGGCTAACTCCCAGAGCACACACCTAGTGGGGCTACGTCTACATTGCTAAGCAATGGGTCTTGAACCTGGGTTCAGGCTTGACTTTGTACCCTCCAGCCCTGGGGGGGTCCATGGACCCTGGGTCTGAGCCCTGGGTTAGCACGATTTGTGTGTAGACATAAGGAGGGTTAGGCTTGAGCCCAGGCTTACACTGCAGTGAAGACATACTCTATTGAAGTGAAGACATACATCTATTAACTATTCAAATTCACATGACTTAGTGACTGGTCTGTAACATAATGATTAATGGTTTCACAGGCAGCTATTTTCTTATGAAGAAAGTCTGTTTTTTCTTGAGTGACAGTGGACATCATAGTATTCTTGACATTTCTGAATGATTATGTCTGGCAGTTTGCAGTCTTCTTCATATTCCCACTAGAATGCACTGCACACATCTAATGCTACTAACCCTGCCACATGGAGCAGCTGGAGGATTTTGCATTCACCAATGTCTGAAAAACTAGTTGCTTCCAGTAAAAGTGCTGCAATCATGTCCTCCAGTTCTCTGCCATGTTCCATTCCTGATTGTGGTATTCAGGAAGCTTCATTTTGCCAAAGGTTTTGTTCACTTTCCACACCACGCAAGTTTGTTTGCCACCTGCTGTTGTTTCCTTCCTTGCTTATGGAAGCCAATTAAGTTTAGAGGGGGTTCAGTAAAAGTGACAAGAATGATTAGAGGCATGGGGAAAAAAAAACTTCTCATCTAAAAAGAGATTGAAAAGACTGGGATTGCTTACCTAAAAAAGAAGAACAAGAAGAGCGGATGTGATAAAAGTACATCAAATAATGAATTTTATAGAAAAGGTAGAGCATTGGTAAGAGACTGGTCTTTATTTTTCCTCGTCCCAGTAGCCTAACATGGGTCAGGATTACAAAAAAAAACCCTCCTGCTACACCTTCTGGATAAAAGTAAACACGACCTTTTTGGATAAAAGTAAACATGATCCAGCAGAGATCATACACAATTTTAGGCTTTTATTGGTTATTTAACATTTTTGTAGAATATTATTTGGAATCAATCTTTTGCATTAGCTATTGCGTCCCTGACCTTCAAGCAAAAGTATAATGTCCCTTGGACAACATTGTTCCCACTCAGAGTAAGGAATGAAGTTGGAGGATTGTGATGGTGCCCCCCATAAGGCTTTATGGAAATATGCTTATGAATATATATGACATAACTGGAATATGTTCTATGTTACATACACCATGTAATCTACTTATGTAAAGGTTATCATCTACTGAATCTACTAATCATATTTGTGTGCATGTATCATTTTTCAGTCGAAATTATGAATACTGGCCGAGTACTGGCTTGATTTCTAAATAACCTTAGTAGAGCATTTGGTCAGTTCCTGGAGAAAGGAATTTGCAAAGTTAAATTCGCCCAGTCAAGAAGCACTTAAGGAACAATGCATCTTGGAATGCTCCAATCCACATAAGAAGTCTTCCTGAAGACATTCAAGGTACCATGTGGGCAATGGCTTCTGCTTGTAAAAACTGTGAGTCATGCATGGACATGTGACTTGCCCAGGTGGATCCAGAACTCCATCTTAGAGCTGGACTTTGCATAGGAGAGAGGAGGGGTCTCCACCCACAAGAGAAAATCTATTTAAGCCCATGGAAGACCCCTCCATTTTGTCTTCAGCTGGCTAAGGAGATAGCCTCTCCACCCCCAAGGAAACCTGAAAGAAACTGGAACAAAGGACAGTAACTACAGGGGGTGGGAGTGCTTGCTGGATCCAGACTAGAAGGAGACTAGTCTGTAAAAGGAAGCTTACTGGAACTGGTGAGGCTTTTATCTGTATTCAGTTTGATTAGACATAGACTTGCGTGTTTTGTTTTATTTTGCTTGGTAATTCACTTTGTTCTGTCTGTTACTACTTGGAACCACTTAAATCCTACTTTTTGTGTTTAATAAAATCACTTTTTACTTATTAATTAACCCAGAGTATGCATTAATACTTGGGGGAGGAGGGAACAGCTGTGCATATCTCTCTATCAGTGTTATAGAGGGTGAACAATTTATGAGTTTACCCTGTATAAGCTTTATACAAGGTAAAACGGATTTATTTGGGGTTTGGACCCCATTGGAAGTTGGGCATCTAAGTGTTAAAGTCAGGCACACTTCTGTAAGCTGCTTTCAGTTAAGCCTACAGCTGTCAGGGGACGTGGTTCAGACCTGGATCTGGGTTTGTAGCAGGCTAGCAGGGCTGGCTCAAACTGGGCAGGGTGTTGGAGTCCTAAGCTGACTGGGCAGGAAAGCAGGGGCAGAAGTTGTCTTGGCACATCAGTTGGCAACCCCGAGGGGGTTTCTGTGATCCAACCCATCACAAGGATGATGAAGGAATTCATTTCTCACGTAGCAACTGGAGTAAGGAAGATTAGTTTCTCATATCCTTCCACTCATCCAATAGTACCTTACTCTACAAGTAGGCCCATTGATTTTGGTAGTACCCAGTCACAAAACAAGGAACACTGTGAGCATACATATCAGCATATGACCTTAACTAACTAAAACTCATATAAATGAAGACACAGATATGACGTTAGATGTTGTTTGAAGTGGGACCACTTGCTTGAGCTATGTAAGTCTGGAACCCCCTAATATTGCAATATCCAGCCTCTAGACAAAGAAGTAAATGAAGTCATAGATTTAGAGATTATAAAGCCAGTGCAGACCATTGTGATCTTCTAGGCTGACTACTGTATACCATAAACCATAGGACTTCCCTGAATTAATAAATACTTGAACCAGAACATATCTTTTAGAAAAACATCTAATCTAGATTTTAAAATTTCCAGTGATGTAGCATCCACCACAACCCTTGATAAAGTTATTCCAATGGCTACTAAACATCACTGTTAAAAAGGAGTGGCTTATATATAGTCTGAATTTGTCTAGCTTCAACTTCCTGCCATTGGATTTTGTTATACTTTTGCCTGCTAGACTGAAGAGCCCATTATCCAATTTTTATTCCTCATGGAGGTAATTATAGACTGTGATCAAGTCACCCCTTAACCTTCTCTATGTTAAGTGAGATAGATTGCGCTTCTGGCATTTATCACTATAAAGCATGTTCCCAAATCATTCTCATGGCTCTTCTGTGAACTCTCTTCAATTTATCATCATCCCTTTTTAATTGGGGAACCACAACTGGACACGGTATTCTAGTAGCAGTCACACACGTAGAAAATATATAAGTAATATAATCTCCCTACTCTTAGTCCCCTGTTTATACGTCTAAGGATCTCATTACCTTCATTCAGTAAGTATGATTTACATTCTTTGCATCTAGCTGGCTCTGCACATATGCAGAAATAAGCCAAAACATCAGGAGATCCTTGTAGGAAACTCTGACAGAAGAATTTAACCCAAAACTGATGGTAAATGCAGAGCTTCAGCACTGGTGAAAGTGATTTTTTCACTATTAAGGTGCATTACCATCAGGTTTAAGCTTGTTTGAAGCAATCTGAAAGCATTAAACATTTTCTGTATACATTTTTTCCATTGAATACTTTCAGCTGCAGAGACACGGTTAAACAGCAGAGTAAAACACAAAAGATAAAGGTTTGCATTTCCTTTGATCTACTCAGGAAGCCCGATAGAGTTTTCACTTCATTTACAAAATGGATCTGATATGATCTTAATTTACAGAGAATAGTCTAAGTGAAGTGAAAAGTCCCCAGAGGAAAAAACCTTTTCAAGGAGCACATACATGCTGTGTGGCCAGGCAGAACCAGATCAGATCACTAAAAGACTTTGGGGACAAATATATTATAGAGTCTAAGTTTCTATCTGCTACATTTACAGCATTTTAAACTGGTATTTTTAACAGATATTTTGAAAGATGATCACTTTTCCTCAAAGCAGGAAATAAGTAATTTAGGTTTGATTTATCATTAAAAGCAGTCCTGGACAAGATCTACAGATTTGTTTTAGATAACTATCCCAAATTTTTCATGTTTCTCAGCTGAGCTGTTTGGAAAATATCCATCCTGAGGGAAATTCTGATATATTTCAACATTTGTTTTCTTGACAAACCAGGGTGAAAAGTTGAGATATTGAATATTTTCATGGAACAAAATACTGCCAAAATTCAGATTCAGAAAAGTCACATTGATTTTTTTATATATATTTTTGAACGAATTAAAGAGGTTTTTGTTTTCAAATGTTGAGCTCTTTTACATTTTGAAATATCAATTCAAAACAAATCATTTCCCTCTGGAAATGTTAATTCAACATTCAAAGTTTTGATTCAAAGTTTCCTTTTCAAAAATTGGAAGATATGGACAAAAGCCACATTATTACCTTGAAAAAAAAATTCTATTTGAGTGAAACCCATATTTCATTGGGGAAAAAACTTTCAGTGGAAAAATTTGACCAACTCTACTTAGCTGAAGTAGGGCTGGATGAATTTACATATGAGGTCATTACACTTCCTGTCAGTTATGACTGGAGATAGGTTGTTCTTGCAGTTTCTTCTGGCATCTAATCCAACTCCAAATGAAACCAGTGGAAAGATTCCTGGTAACTGCAATGGGAGCTGGAACAAGCCTTCCACTTCTCACTCTGATGCATATTCACTTCTCACTCTGATGCCAGTCAATGTCTGAGAGTGAGAGGCTTACAAAAGTATAAAAAGAAGTAAGTGGAATATTTTACAACCTGAAATAATTTTTAAATCAAGGCCCGGTAAAAATTATACTGGAAGGGTGTAATGTGATTTTTTTCCATCCTTAATAGATTTGGCATTTCTGGAATGCAATAAATATTGCAGACAACTTTCTCTCTGTAGTTGTCTTGACAATAATTTAATTAGGAATTTTTCAAGTTTAGGATTAAAGGAAAAATTACTACAATATTCTGCTAGAATGTCTAGGAAAGTCACTGAAAAAAAAAAAGTTTGGATCAAAATCCTCAATTACAATTTGTGGGTTGTAGATACATCCTAGGTCCAAGGTTGAATAAAGTTTTTAATTTGGCTTTTGAACATGGATCGTTTCCTGAAAGTGTAACTGAAGCTATAATCTCATTTGCAATAAGACAAAGGTCCCATTATCTTGCAAGGACTATCACTCAACTCATTAAACAGAGCCAGATTTCTAATTCCTTATCAGGCAGGATGTTAAAGGAAAAAAAATCCCACTAGATAATAACAGCATGTATTTTCTTGCAGAGATTCCTCAAGTTGTGACAGCATGATCTTTGGGTGCTGAAAGAGAAAATGGCTGTTCTCCAAACATTTCATTCCTGCTTTATACAGTGGATCAGAATGGTTTATGCCTACCATATGAGATTGTAAAGACCTCTGATGTCATCTCTTCATATTTCCTACTAGACCAATGGGTTAGATAAGAATGTTTACTTTCTCCTTTGTTGTCCTTCATGAGCAAAGTTTTTTAATGGCTACAATTTGGGTTCCTCAGTGGGACAGTGAATTATGTATTTAGAAATCTGAAAAGAAGATTTCAATTATTTGCAAATTATATAAAGATTTTTATGACGGACCCTCACAAAGATCTCAGTAGCGTTTAATAGATAAAAGTGAAAGTATTTTCAGCTACAGAAATCAGAGAAAAGAAAGAAATCAGATTACTTATGTTGGTCTTCATCTGTCTAATGTAGACACAAAGGACTTGAATATGATGTGGACTATAAACTGCGTCAGTGACTATCATTTACTATATGTTTGCATAGTGCATAGCACAATGTAGCCCTTCAGTGCTATCACAATGGTCATAATATTAAATCATAATAACAATAATGCTCAGACAAGGGGGTCAGAGGACACAATCCTACAGCCCTTACTCAGACAAAACTCCAATTTTCTTTTTATCCATCATTATTATTCACATTATCGTATTGCCTAGAAGCCCAAGCTGAGATCAGGGCCCTTTTATTATTATTTGTTATTTGTATTACCACAAAGCCTAGAAGCCCCAAGTCATGGCTCCGTTGTGCCAGGTGCTTGTACAAACAGAAAACAAAAAGACAGTTCTTGCCCCAAAGAACTTACTATTAAGTATAAGATAGATGCAGACAGATGGAGTGGAGAGTACAAGCAAACAATGAGACAATATTGGTCAGCATGATAGGCAGTGGCCTTGGCACATCAATGGCCTATCCCGTGTCAAGTTTTTGGAGGCCCCAAGGCCAAGGAGAGTTTTAAGGAGGGATTTAAATGAGGATAATGAGTGAGGAGCTTCTCCCAAGAATGGGGGACACAAAGCACACCGGTGTTTGTTTGAAAAATTAAACTAGTGAAACATTTAAGATGTAGGTTGACATCACTGGCTGATCACAGGAAGAGTGAATGTGCAATGATAGGTAGGATGGAGATAGGCCATGAGGGCCCAGACAGTGAAGACAAGCAACTTATGTTTGATGTGTTAGACAAGGGGGGAAGAAGTGATGTGGTCAGAACAGTGGGCTAGGAGACTGATCTTTGCAGCAGACTTCTGACTGGATATGAGCCGGGGCAAGACTGCATTTGTCAAGGCCAGAGACAAGGATGTTGCAGTAATCGAGATATGAAACGGTGAGAGTCTGGATAAGAGACTGTGCTGTGGGGTTGGATAGGAAAGGCCGTATCTTAGAGATGTTATGCAGAAAGAATCTGCAAGATTTAAACATAGTCTGGAAGTCAGGACCTAAAGAAAGATCCAAGTCAAAGATGATGCCCAGGTTACAGGCTTGAATAAAAGGCAGGGTGGTGGTGCTGTTGTCCACAGTGATTAAGAAAGGAGTTGGGGACAGAATATGGGGGGAAAGTATTAATCAGAGTGCTGCTTTAGCCATATTGAGCTGATGGCTAGACAGCCATAAGGAGATGTCGGAAAGACAAGCAGAAATGTCAGTTTGGACAGGAGATTAGTCTAGGTAGATATGGGAATCATGTGCCTGGAGATGGTAGCTGAATTTGTGCTTGCAGATGAGATTACCCAGACAAAAGGTATAGAAGGGGTGGAGAAAGGAATCAAGAACAGAGTCCTGTGGAACCCCTGATAGAAAATAAGAAGGATCCTCTGAAGCTGAAGGAGTGATTACAGAGGTAGAAGCATAACAGCCAACTGAGAACAGGATTTCAAGAGCACGGTAGACTGTGTAAAAAGTGGCTGATATGTCAGGGAGGTTGAGGCTGAAGTATGGTTCTGAGTTTAGCTAGGAAGAGGTCGTCAGAGACTTCGGTGAGAGCAGTTTCGGTAGCATGGAAGGTGGATGCGAGACGGTATGCCACAAATGTAGTAAAAACCAGTCCTGGCCTCAAAGGGCTTACAATCTAAATAGGCAAGATAGATGTCAGATGGGAAACAGGAAATAATATTCTCTCTATTTTGTTATGGAGAAGACAGAGAGATGAAGTGACTTTGCCCATCATCTGGCAGGAAGTCTGTGGCACAGCCAGGAACAGACTTGAGATCTCCTGAGTTCCAGGACATATCCTTGACCACAAGGCTATCCTTCTTGTAATCTTTCTGAGTGTTTGAATTTTGGGCAGTGATATCAAGGACTGGAGAAAAGGGCAGCCTGTCTAACTGCAAAGACAATTACAGTAGAAATAGACACAGTGAAACCAAAACAGTCTAATCTTTGTGTCTAGAGTGCTCTCAACAGCTGCTCACTTCTTCTCTCTCTCAAATAAATGAGTGGAAGGGTAAATGTTGTTAGAATAATTTACTTTCTCATCAGAAATGATAAATGAATAAAATATTTTACTCTTTACACATCTCTTATGATATTGTACTAAATGTGCCAGATGAAAAATGCCTAATGTCCTAGATGTGGAGTGCCCTGCCTCCAAAATTTCCAGACCAGCTTTTCAACACCAATAAGGTCAGATAGTTTATGTACATTTTGGATAAGCTTCCAAATAACCCCCCTAAACAGAACCTTGTTTTGGCTTGCATATCACTACTTTGTAGTAAGAAGACATCCCTGAAGACCATGAATACAAAGTACTTAAGCACAAGCTTAACTTTAAGCAGGTGAAAAAGTCCCATTGAATTAATTGAAGTACTGGAAGTTAAACATGTACTGTGCTGGACTGGGGCTTAAAGCATGAGGTCTGCATTGTTTGGCTGCAAGGTTTGGAGAGAGGGAGCTTGACTAGTTCTCCAGGCGATGCTATTGGACTCACAGTTGTCCAGTCAGGGTGATGGGCTATGCATCAGTGCAACATAGTGCAACGGAGTGAGCACTGGAAAGAATAAAGGTTACATCTTTTTTTTCAGATGTAGCACATCATTCACCCCCCTGCAAAAGCATAATGACTCCAGGAAGAAACTGTTTTTCTACCTATGGAATGTTTATGGCCCCCATTACGCCAGAATGTGAGCATCTTGCAATCATTGCTGCATTTATCATCATTTAACATCATCATTTAACAACACCCCTGAGAGATAGGAAAGTGTAATTATCCCCATTTTACAGAAGGGGACCTGAGGCACAGAGAGACTAAGTGACTTGCCCCAAGTAACACACGGAATCTGTGGCAGGATAGGGAATAGATACTTAATCTCTCTATTCCCAGATTAGCACCCTCCCTACCTGACAATCCTTTTGTCTGTGTTTCCCCACCTTTTCCCAAGCCCAGTTCTGCTTCTGCAAAAGCATAAATACCACAAAACTTTTTTCTGACACTCCTGTTCCAGCCATTAACACAATGATTTCAAGCTTCATTCGCTACCAAGGGACCAAGATTTTGTGGCATGTCATCTTTATGCTTTTGTTGTAAAATGTCCTGCACATCTGATATCGAACTAGATGTTGGTGTTGCAATGACTTTAACAAACTTTTACCTCTAATATATATTTTTTCATCATTTCATGAAGAAAAAGCAAAAACTAGGAAAACTTAAATGTGAAAGTTGACATGTCTGTAATTCATTAATTAAAACAACAAAGCAGCACTACAGGCAAAAACGGTAGCCCTTTTACATTACACAGTATGTAAAGAGGGCCAAATTATGGACATTCCAGCATAGGGCTGCCCTGTGCACCTGCAAGAGTTAGTCATAGCTGGCTCCAGGTACAAAGAAATATGAGGAGCCCTGGTTAGCAAAGCCAGCCATGCTGGTGGTGACCTGAGCAGTGTGAGGGGAAGACTTTTTGAAAAGGTTTCCAGTCATTCCTGGCAATACCTATCTATTCATTAAAATAAGATACCTTTGTTTTACCAAGGTGCTAAAAGTTTTCTAAAAAGCACAGAAACATTCCTTGTGTAATATAGTATCACATTTTGTTAGTCACCACCCACAAAAAACCACAAGGGTTTTCTTGTGTTGGCTTGCTAAAAGCTAATTGTGTTTTCTCCAGATAATGTGAGAGAAAAGACTTGTGACTACTGCATCATGTTAATCTAATACATTTATCCTTTCCTTATACATATCCTTGTATATAGCTTCAGACATATAGAGTAGTGATGATGATAAACAGATGTGTTATACTGTCTACCTTAGTATGCTGGGAAGACAGATAGATACAGTAGATGGATTCAGTAGTGAAAGCTGAGAGGCTCTGAATGTCCTTGCTTCAGCAGTGTGGTGCTTTATTACCCGTGGCACTGTAGATAGACTCTATTTACCTATAAAAGATGGTGTACAATGCTGATCTGACAACTCTTTACTTGAATACTTAAGGAAATATTTAAGGGAAAAAACACCTTAGTCTCTTTGAGTCCAACAGCCTGAAAGAAGTTGCCATGAGACTTATTTTTCTCTAGGTAATTTTCTTTTCACTCCCCTAAAGGCAGAACTATTAACAAGACATAAGATTTTTATTGTTTTTGTTTCAGTGCTGGAAGGAAAGACTCTTACACAATCTGTTTATTAAGATGTAGTCTTGTCTCACATTGGTGTATTTTCCCCCCTTAAATGGAGACTTTGTAGATCATAGCCCTGAAATTATATTTTTTTCCCTTTCATCTGGTAAAATGGAATTGTCCACTATAGGATCAACGGAAAAACTTCTAGTCTGTGTCTTAATGCACTTCAAGCTGCGCTCTGATACCCTTGCTCACATCGAGTAGTATCTTATTCCATTATCTGGTGCACTGCTTGCAGAGTAGGGTGTTACTTAGTATGAGTAGGGGTATCAACATCTGTCCCTTACTAGCTGAATGATAGCGCAGTAAGCAGGAGAAATGGGCCAAAATCAGTACCAATAATACAAGCCCGTTTGTATGTGGAAGATTCAGATACAATGGGACTCAAAGTCAAACTGTCCCTGATTTTGCTTTTACAAAAAAAGGTTCTTCTTGTGGAAATGAATTATCTCTTCAGGTCCTTAACAAAAGCCCATTGATTCCTGCTGACTTCTTTCCACTGACTTCAGTGGGCTTCAGAATAGTCCCTCAATTATATATTCATCCACACAACTTTTAGTAGCCACCATGATTATGTCAGTGTTTCTGTTGTTTCTTAGTAACAAGGCTGGCTGCCTCCCATGTCCCCCCTTGTGGCCTAAAGTCACATGACAGGCAGCCTGCCTCAGTTTCCCCCTTGGACTTTTCAAAAACTAAAAATACCCCAAACCAAAACCCTTTTGTCCATTTCCATCCCTTCTCTGGTTGTCCGTTTATACATTTAACAAACATTCATAATACAGTTTTCAAGTCCATCCAAAAGTCCACACAAACAAAGGTTTTTCTTCCTCCTTCCTGGTCTTCCTGCCTGGGCCTTTCCTGTTCTGGTCACTTCAAGATGCTTACCTGGATGGAATTTGTGTCCTAACTCCCAGGACCTTTTTCTAGAGCCTGCTCACTCCAAGCAGTCTCTACTGCTGAACTTTCCACCTTCATGGCAACCCCCTGATGCTCATTAAAGAGCAGTCCCTCTAATCTCTCTCAGGTGTAGCTCATTCTGTAATCAGAATTGGCTAGCCTGAACCTTCCAGCCCTTAAGGCGAGAGCCCTGCTGGTACATTCCTCATAAGTGCTTTGAAGTCAGTTTAGTGCCAAAGAAAGGCACCAGTTTGACAGCACTAGAAAATGGAGTCATTTCTCCCCCAAACAAGTACACTATAGAGAGTAATAGTTCAAGCCCTGCTCTTCTGTCTCCACAACCTCAAAGGGTGGCAGGCCTGCCCACAGTGGCAACAGGGTAATTCAGTCTCTGAGTGCCAGTTCAGTTGGTTGAGGTTCATTTCCTTATGCTCGGAACTCCCACTGGAACTCTCTGTGCTTGACGTTGAATGATAAAAGACCACCGAGTTGGTATCTGAGCAAGACTTTTCGGGAGGCGGTTTCTCTCTCTTGAGCGGTGACAGCACATTTCCTTTGTTCAGTTCCACCATGTGCAAATGGCAGGAGAGAAGGAGATGCCTTTTTCCACTGCCAGGAAGAAAAGTCACTGAGCGGGCTGCACAGGCTCATAGAAGCCAAAAGAAGTAATAAGATCACTTTAGCCATCCTAGCCCAAGACTCGCAGGAGATTGATGGCACCCTCCTCTGCTCCCTTTGGCCTTGTCTACACCAGGAAAATAATTTTCCATTTTTCAACACCAATGCTGCTCTACTCTTATTACCAATAAAGGGCATACATTTGATACTGGCTTCCATACAAGGAACATGCAACTAATATGAGGGGATCAGCAGTTAACATTAGAAAATCTATTCTATGGATATTTTCACCTTTTAGTTGATCTTATAACACAACTGGCATCACCTAAATGAATAAACACAAGTGAAGGTTTTGCATTTGATATGCTAATAGAGTGCAGCAGCTTCTATGCTGAAATATATATGCCCACAGATCTATTTTTTGTTTTATATTGGCTCAAATGACAGGGATTGGAATGCTAGTTATTCATTAAAAATACCCACTAGAATTGGTCAGAAAATGGGAAACTTTTTCACACACAAAATAAACCATGAAGAATATATCCCTTTTTTTGGATTCATAAACGTTGAGTTTTGAAATTTCCTGATCAACTGTATAGCTGGTAAAAAAAAAAAAAAACTGGATGAATCCCACAAAACATTGTGTGAATATTTTGTCCCACTTTTTATAGAAAAAAATTCAAAACTTTTTTTTGTCCCTTTGATGAATCAGATGCACCTGGTATCACCTGCCCACTTTCCAGATACAAAAGCAAAACCTGAAAACCATCCCTTGCTCCATTTTGGTTTTGTTTTCAATTTTTTATTTAAAATAGTGGTTGGCCAAAACAGTCTTCATAAAGGCATTGATGATTGACATTGCCTCATTTCATCATAATACAAACCAATATGGGAGTCAAAAGTCAGTCTTTCACCCCATTAGGAATTTGATTTACTTTGAGTTGGTGATAAATGAATACATTAGAGCCTGAAATTAATCTATACACTTGCATGGGACATCAACTTCAATGAGGGGACTCTGTGTGTTTAAGGGTCAGCCCTGTTGCAGAATCAGGTCTTATATTTGGATTCTGATTATACTTGCATTTGGAGTTCCTATTATTTTGGTGAGATGCAGCCCCTAGATAAGATTATGAATATCAGTCTCCTCCTTCTCCCAGTGGTTCTCAGGCTCTCCCTTCTTACATTGAGGTGTCTTTTGTATGAGTCGCTAAATAGTCTTATTCATCTTTGCTATGTCTTCAGGGAATGGCTGTGTGTCCTCCTGTTCTTCTTCCAACTCACTTTCCTGGTTACATTTTGTTAATTCATATTCTACCCTTCCATCTCCATACCTCCAAGACAAGGCTCTTCAAGGATCAGGTAGCAATAGGACCAAAAAATATTTCTCCCAGTTACATTGCGTAACCCACACACCTCCTGGGTGTGGTGATCTGTCCCATCTAATGGCAGTAACACCACTGAAAGAGAGAGAGACAGAGAGAGAGAGATTAATGAGTCTGCTCTACAGCCTTAGCTAAAAGTCAGTTGGCTTTTAGCTCATGTGGTAGGGGCTCATGCACTAAGCTCCAGAGGCCCCAGATTCAATCCCGCCCGCCGCCAACCGGGGTCTGCTGGTGTTACAATTGCACTGGCAATTTATTATGAAGATCTAGATTCTCACCTGACTACACTAGTTTAAGTAGAAATCACATTTAATTGCCCAACGGAATCTGGGGTACACTAGCCCCAGAATGCTAAAGAGGCAGAGAAGCAGAGCTGTGCATTACCCATGTGAGACTGAGGAGCACATGGATGTGATAGCACCTCCTTTCTCACTGAGACCAGAGGAGAGGAAATTTGTGGAACCTCCTAAATGAGAGCAGGGGAGGGTCCTGCCAGTGATCTCCTAGCACACAGGCTCTTCTAATTCTCCAGCCTCTTCTTCCTAGATCTCTTTGGTCTCCTTCATGTTCTGTTGTCCTGTGAATGCCCTGGCAGAGGAAGGAAACTCAGTGTATGCTCTAGTGTATGCTCCATCTTCATTGGGTAGAAAAGAAATAATGGTGAAGCAAATAGCAGATGTTAAAACATGCCATGCTGTTATTTGGAGAGGATAAATGTACAACTGTCTGTACAGTTTACAGTCACACAAGTGGGAAAGTAATGAAGGGTGAGTATTGCTAATCAGACTTACTTAGTAATACAGCAATGAATAAGCTGATGAAAATAAGCCCAGCAAAGGTATACGTTCCAGCCTATTACCTGCAGATCTCTAGAAAAGCTCCTTGGATATGTGTATTTCTCATCTGCCACCCTGACATAACAAAGTGATGTGTGCAGATGCTGCCAGTCAATAAGTTTGAATTAAAGATGTGCCCAAACCTAACTATGGAGAGCACATGGATTCAGGGTTTTGATTCAGACCCAACTTTAGTCTGTATTATAAGCACTACTGTTTGGAGGGGGTTGCTTCTGAGTTTCTTGTGATCATTAGCCAATGAGGGCAGGAAAGGCTTGAGAGGGAAGATTGCAATTAAGGCACTGGCTTGGTATCGAGGAGATCTGGGTTTATTCCCCTGGCTTTGTCCCAGACTTCCTATGTATCTTTGAGCAAGTCACCTAATCTCCCTGTGCTCAGTTTCTCTTTCTGTGATATGTGCATAATGATCTTTCCTTTCTCTCTTCTTTGTCTATTTAGAGTGGAAGTTCTTTGGAGCAAGGACTGCTTTTTATTATGTGAATGAACAGGGCCTATCACAATGGATGCCCTACACAATCTGAGCTAGATTTTTAAAGGTCTTTAGGTGTCTAAAGATTAAAATGGGTGCCTTGTGGGATTTTCAGAAGCATCTGGGCATATTTGAAAATCCATCTAGATGCCTGTCTGCATATTTCAATGCCTAAATACCTTTAAAAATCTGTATCACATGGAGTGTTGAGATGATACACATAAGAACTGATGATGGAGTGTAGAGCTGGGTGAATATTGAAAAAACAAATTATACATATATTTGTAATAAAAATATCATGAATGCTTTTGATTTGAATGACTTTATGCCCATTTCCTATAAATATTCCAGCAAAGGGGTTCTCTAGCAGAAATTTTCACCAAAATAGCAAAGCTTCAAGGAAATATTCTAGAACATTTGCAAAAACATTCTGAATTCATAAATGCCAGCATTTGCACCTGAAGCTTAATTATTGGAATCTTAGTCCTCATCCAGCTGGGGACAGTAAAATGCCATATGACTTATATGTCCAATCAAACCTGTTCAACTTTCAGTTACAATAAACTCTCCATAAATAAGCTTCAGATGATAAATTATTCACAGAGATTAATACATTCCTCAAGAAAATCACGATCTGTTCATGGATAATTTGTTAACAGAAAAAGAGTTGACATTTGTTGTATAAATAATTAATTATGAATGATTCCCTCAGCCTTCAACCTGGGGCTGATAATATGCTGCCTTTGTATTGTTTCCAATCCAATCTCTGCCAGCTCAAGTTATTGAACCCAAACCTTTCATGCAGCAAGTAGCACAAAGAGCTTTTAATGGGTCACCACGCTGACTCAGTCTGTTCCATAATCTTGAACACAATACACTTTAGAAGCCTGCCAAAGAACAAGAGTGGCTAATGTATGAATATACTTTACATTGCCCTGTATTCTATGTCATAAGGAAAAAAAAACTTTGTTTTTTTAGCTGAAAGTTTAGCAGTATTATAGTGGTCAATAAGAAACTTCAATGATACGACGTCAAAGATCATCAAACAATGACTTCACCTCAGTAAGAGAGATCTGAGAGTTTGCACTGCACACAGTAGTTAATGGATTGTCACCAGATTTAATAGCCTCTGACTCAGAGACTTCAATTAAATGAAAAAAGCTAACAAGTAATAGCACCGTATTCAGAAGAGTTAACATGAAACAATTAGTGGCTAGGCTTCCTTGCACTTTAAATACAGAAGGTACTTGAAGAGTCAGGAAAGTCTTTGAGCCAAGAACCTGACCCAAAGCCCACTGAAATCAATGGGGAGTCTTTCTATTGACTTCAATGAGCTTTAGATCAGATACAATATCTTTTAAGCTGGAATAAGGCAAAAACTCAATGGAATTTTGCCAGAGTAAGGACTGAACTGCCCCAAATGAGCCATAAAGAAAGGTAGACTGCATAGCTTGAGTAAAAATAAAAAATAAAAAAAATCACACTGCAAACTAGGAAACAGGTATTAATTTCATGTATTGTTTCTGGGAAGGTTTTGGTTATTATTTTTTCCTTAGAAAGGGGTTTCATGTTTCAGTGACAGATAGTTATTGTATTCTCAGATAACCACAGGCATCCCAGTAACTCAAGCATCCTTCCAACCTGCTGTGAGTTGACATCATTCCCAGAAGGTATGGTCCTGATGTACGATGTACAGTTCCACCAAATCAGCACTTTCAGTACAGGAAATCACTGTTCCTTTCAAAGCTCTACAAATTATATCTAAAACACATTAGTATCCCTATGGGAAGGGTAGAAATAAGGATAAGAAAGTATCTCCATAAACACAAAACACCAGAATCTTTGTAGGGGGTTATTTGAACCATCTCTAGCATTTGTTGTCTATTTCATCTGCATAGTATTCACACCCCCACCCTTAACTACAGCACAAAATTGCTTTTAAAGCCCCTAACACAAAGTCTTACCAAATGATGGGAGATAATGTAAATAATAAATCTCTATTTTGATTTCCCTTCCATTTGTATGCGATTTAGGAGTTAATATTATTAATTTATAGCACTATAGGAATGCATGGCACCCTACAGAAGAGGACGTTACAATCTAAATAGGTTGAACAGCTCATGGATAAAATTGCATACTGCATAGAAATGTACAAAATATTCAGATTTTAAAAAAGAAGAAACCTGCACTCTGGGTAGATCCTCTTTCCCACTGGAATGTTCTCTATGTTGAGGACTTGTGGGGGAGTGACATAGAGATGCTACTAAGTGTCCCTCAGTTTCAACAGAACATCAAAAGTCCAGGGTCTCAGTGCTTGTATTTAAGGCATTCAAGGGTCTGCTATATGTAAAAGATCACCTAAAAGTGTGGGGGAATAGACTCTGGTTGACAACTCTGCTCCTCAGGCATAATGGAGCTGGCTACTGCAAAGGTAAAACTCCTCTGTGCAGAAGGCAAAGTCTACTGGAAATGGTCCCAGGATGTGGAATGAACTCCCATAGGCATTAAAAACCACCTCACTACTTTCCATTTTAAGTACAAGGTGAACTCCTGTGACCTTGCTTTTGATAAAATAAACATATGCACGCATAATTTTGTTTAAAAAACACACTATAATGCACACACAATTTTCTTCTTGCGGGGGGGATGAGAAAAATAATGAACCATACATGACAGATATTAATCATGGCAATGAATGCACTGCTGGAAGTGTACAGATGCTATAGTGATGAGGATAGTAAAATATCTAGAATAGAATGCCATCTGAGGGATTTCTCTTCCTCAGGAAGAATTCCCAGGTAGCCAGCTAAATAGTTTTCCAGCTACGTTCCACTTTTGCAGTAGTGCAAAACAAAACAGCTGGCTAACAGTGAAGGTTCTGACTGTTAAATTTTAATTGACCACATAATTGCTTCATGAGCCAAGAGTTAAAAAATACTTAAATCCTTATTGGGGCCATTGGGTGCTACTATAGTCTGGACAATAAATCATTAGGGGTGTGACTTTCAAAAGCTCCTGTTGATTTTCACTGGGAATTGTGCTTTTGAAAATTCCACCTTATAATAAAGCTATTAATAAAATGATATTAATAATTAATAATTAATTAACAGCACTTCCTGTAGCTTGCCATATTTCTTCACCAAATATATATTGCGTATTCAGATTCAGTACAGACACAGAACAAGTGATTAAACCAAGGTGAGAGAAACAACAATGCGGTCTGCGTGTGTGGGATGGTTTCCAGTTGGGATAGATTTAATAAGTTCTTCAAAAGATATTCAGCCACATGACTCTTTAGATGCCTCCCCACAGAAGCAGTTCAATTATTCATTCAGAATAGAAATTGTTTTCTTACATGTCTTGTTGTTTGAATGGTTAGCTTGAAATGTGGGATACTGTACTCTCAACAAGGTGCTGGGGCTCACATTTGTACCTGCACTTCTCCTGCAGAGTACTAAAAGAGTTTGCAGCGCCAGCTGGGAGATAGGAATATCATTAACACATTTTGATTTTGATCTTCATGGTTAGTAAGAATCAAAAATCTCTGCAGCTGAAAGTGAGAAAAGCAGCAAAATGCTGGAGTGAAAATAATTTTTTTCAAATGTGTCTTTTAGAACCAATTTTAAAGTTTTATGGTTAGACTGAAAGTTTATTATCAGCCTCGGGTAATGGTAGGGCTTATTGGCACCATCGCCATGCGAAATTCTGTCTGAGAGAGTCAGTCCAACCTTGCTTCCCCCTAGATTCTGATCTGCAATACCTTCCTTCCTGTCGTCCTGAAAAAGGCACGGCTGACTCCTGCTCTGCCAAGCTCACAGGTCAGAAAGTAATGGGGGAAATACAGACAAGGCTCTGCCTGCTCTCTGCACCTCTCTGAGCCCTCTCTACCTTTTTACTTACAAGGTGGGAAATATCTGAGGCACAGTGACACTACACCGGGCCCCAGGAAGGTGTTATTTGGCAGGGAAAAGGTGCTTACTCTCCTGCATGCCTGAAGAGACTGGGGCACGAGATAGCTGTTATTAAGAATCTGAGGTGATTTTTTAAGTTTGGTTCTGGTTGGCAAAATCTATAACACATTTCAGAATGTATGGGATAAAGCTATGTTAGCTAGCCTTACTATCTGACACTAATTAACGACTGTTCAGCATGCCACTGTGCCAGGGGGGAAGATGGTTGAAATGGAGGTAGCGCAGTGTCACAATCTGCCTCAAATAGCGGCACATGGTTTTAAAAGAATTTCCTTGAACTAACATTGATGTACCTGTGTAAGATATTATATATAACCTTGTGTAAACGTTATTTAGGCACTTGATTATTTTCTAATTTAAATTTCTCCTGCCATTCTCCAGAGGGCACTAATACAGTATCCCTGTAAAAATAAGAGTTACTTACCACCACAGTTCTTGCCTGTAACCACTGAGCTGAGCAAAATATCTCCCCATGTATTCATAACTTTATATTTCCCCAAAGCCAAGAATGCCTAGTTAATTCCGGTCAGTGTTTACCCAGTAAATGAGCATGATTTCAAATTGCTCTGTTTTATTTTAAAATTGGATTAGTAATAATTCTCCACATTTGGCTGCTCTCACTTCCTAGGCACTCCAGAGACAACCATATTGGCAAATGCATCATCTAATCAAACAAGTGAGTTAACTTCACCACTCCATTAGCTGCATAATCTCTCACTTCATTCAGATGTCCTAACTCTGCCTTCCTCTTATGAGCTTTAAGTCAAGTAAGCAGACTACCCCTGCAACCCTCATTCACAAGGGATTAGAATGACCCTGTAGACTCAGCCCTGAGAAGGGGGCAGAATGCAACTGCTCTTCCCTCAGGAGATGTCCTGGGATTGGATTGAATTTGAAAGGACCAGCTCCTCAGTGGATATAAATTAATGTAATACAGTGGAGCCATGCCAATTTACATTAGCTGAGGTTCTAGCCAAGACAGACATGATTCCTTCTCTACTTACTGTTCTTCCTCCTGGCTGGAAGTAAGTTATTGCAGCTTTAAAAGGGGAATATCTTACTTCCCCCCTCACACTTGGCCAGCCATTGCAGCCAGAGATTATGGAGCCAAGGCCCAACCCTCCCTATCCACTTGTCGCAGGGGGAGTATCCCTAGAGCAGGAGCTATGTTCTGTACCAGCTCTGGACCCAAGACTCAGATAGGCCAAGCGGGGGATGGACTTCTACTTCACCGCTTAGCCAAGTAAGACATTCTGGTCCATGGAGTTATACTGGTCCTAAATAAAGACCCAACATTGCCGTAATAGGAATGCACTGTTTTTTTGTTATTGGTCTCAATGAGAGCAGAGTCAGATCCACATTTCGTAACGTGTGAATTTACTCTGAAAAGTGACTGTGTAAATCTAGCTCCTTACTGTGAATGAATCTTTTCACTGCATGTATTCAGAGTCGTAGACTGCTTACCTTAGAGACACGGAGACGTTCCTCTAAAGATGTATGTACGTGCATGCACACTCATAATTATACTGCCACTAAGAGAGATATATGTAGCTGCATGTGTGTGCACACACCATTAATACGGAGAATAGCTATGTGCACATATAAAAAGAATAAATCTCAAATGTTGGGAGGTTGTTTCCAAAGGGTATGTAATAGGATAAACCATCCTTCAGAAAAAGTTAATGTTTCATTAGTCAGGACACATACTCCAATCTGTGTTTAAAAAATTGACTGTGGGTTGATTCAGGTTTCTTATTTGCAAGGCTAATTAAAGAAAATGCCTCTGCAGGTAAGGGATTTAACTAAAGATTGTGCTAGTCAGTGTAAGATTCAGGCTATGTCTATACTATGCACCAACCGTGGCGGCATGTAAGGTATGTGTAGCTACACACTGCAGTGAAAACCCTGCTGTGTCTACAGCGTGGCGTGCAGATATACATGGCGGTGAAAGGCTCTGGCAGAGGGGAACTTTCACTGCGGTGAGGAAATGCTGTGGCAGGGAGGAGGCTGAGCTTTGCCCACTGCCCCTCCGCCAGAACCTTTCCCCTCTGCTGGAGTCTTTCACTGCAGCAGGGAAGGGCTCCAGCAGTGGGGAGCTGCTGGAGGTTTTCCGCATTGTCTCCCTCCCCACCCTGCCAGAGCCTTTCTCTGCTTCTAGAGTCTTTTCCTGTGATAAGGAAAGACTCTGGTGGGGCAAGGCAGTGGGGAAAGATGAAGCCTTTCCCAGCTGTCTCCCCACTGCCCGAGCTTTTTCCTACAGAGTGGAAATGCTCCAGCAGCAGGCAGCTGTCGGAGCCTTTTTCTGCTGCCAGAGTCTTTCCCTACAGTGGGGAAGGGCTCCAGTGGTGGGGGGCTGGCAGCCGTCCCCTGCTGCCTTCCCACTCCTCTAGGGAGTCTATTCCTGTGACAGAGAAAGGCCCCAGCAGCAGGACCCTACACTGCTCAAAATAGCAGTGAGGACAGAAAGGCACAGCTTGGAAAAGTGGCGTTGGCATAGGGGAGGTATTCTCATACATACCAACAACCTTCAGGTATGTCTTTCCTCTACTTGCTTAAGCACTGCCTCACCAGTTACACTGCTATTTATACCTGGGCTGAGGGTGCTAAGTGAGTATGTACTCTACACACTGTTAAAAAAAAAGCATGCATCGCAGACATACCCTCAGAAGGATTTATCCACCTTAAGAATCATAGAAATGTATGGTTGGAAGGGAACTTGAGAGGTCATTTAGTCCATCCCTCTGTACTGAGGCAGGACCAAGTATATAGACCATCCCTAACAGGTGTTTGTCTAACCTGTTCTTAGAATTCTCCAGTGACAGGGATTCCACAAACCTTCCTTGCCCTATTATTTCAGGATATTGTTTCTCCCCTGATGTTTGCCAATGGCAAGGGCTATGATACAGGAAATCAGCAATGCCACCACAGGAATGAATGAACAGGAGATTAATCTGAGTGAAATATATTGTGCTCTGTTCTTAGAAACTGAAAACATCACCTCATAAACCTACTGAGATGCTCTGTCTCAATTTACATGTATGCACACACATGAATTTAGACCAGCAAAGCAGTCTGAAACTTGTCAGCCATGCTTCTTCATGATTTGTATGAACGTTTGCTTCTGTTTTGATCCACCAGAGATTATGCTCCTTTCACTGAGTTTCACATTCAGATTTTGGAGCTAGATGACTTCAACATTTCAATGAAACAGGTGAGTTCTCCCTTGTTCTATGTAGAAATCAATGTGGAATTATACATTCTGAATGATTTTGATAAACAACAATAAAAAAGGAGCCCAGGTTCACCCCAAAGTTTTGTGAACTTGAGCAAACTTCTCAGTGAAACTGGTCTGAGTTTGTAATTTATAATTTAATCTGAAACCCATGGAAATCTCAGCCTCACAATTTTCATGCACAGCTTGAGAGTATAGTAATTCACATGCACACTACAATGTATTTAATCAGTATGCTAATAGGTAAGTTAAAGGTAGGAAAGAAAGATTGGAAAGCCTACGGCTGAAGTGACAGGTTTCAAAGTAGTAGCCATGTTAGTCTGTATCCGCAAAAAGAAAAGGAGGACTTGTGGCACCTTAGAGACTAACAAATTTATTTGAGCATAAGCTTTTGTGAGCTACATCTTCCTGTGGCTGAAATGTAATATTCTCAGAATTTAGATTCCCCCTCAATAATCATCACATAGAAAAATATTGAGTTAAAATTGTCCATGCATTTACAGGAATTTTTTTCCAATTAGTAAACAGAAGTATGTATCATTCTTCTCTGCATAGAAATATCACCATAAAAAAGTAAAAAAGGAATTCCATGTAGTTAGCAAATCCAAAAATCTTTGAGAAATTTCAGCTCCAAATTCAAACTTTTTGGCTGTCCCCGTATACCTGCTATGAGCTGAGCTCCATTTTTAGGTCTGTACACTCTAGAACTTTGAAAACAGTTCTCATCTAGATCTCTGTGATTGTAATAATTTGATAAGCAAAACAAAAACCTAATTTAATTTTATGGATCAGATCTGTGGTTGTGTTCAGAATTCTGCTGTTTCCATCCTCTGCAATCATTTGCTTGAGGCAACCTGTCAGCAAAGTAAGGGTAATACACGGAACATGTGTCCCGTGAAAATTACACATTTATGAATTTGTAGTTATTGTTGTTTTGCAGGAGAAACCAATATCTATCTGAAACAATGTACAGGTTTCTGGACGACACAGACTATCTGTGCGCGTCTTCTGAACTCACTTTGTTCCTTTTCTGTAAGAGGACATGTTCTTGCTTCTGGTTCTTCTAATGCTGTAAGATTTGCCACATATTATACACTGAAATTTTACAGAATGAAAAGACTAATGTCCAACTGTACTCCCAAACAAATTGAGAGTGCTCTCTTTCTCAGAAGCTAATTAAATCAAGATTCTTAAAAGAGTTCTCTTTTTATGATACAACTATTCTGAGCTCAATTGGCTCTGAGTTTAAACATGACAAGCAAAATATTAGTTTTTGGTCTGTAGTGCATTTATAGCCCTTGGTTTCTGAAATGAGCTTATCTGGAGGGTTCTGTTTATCTGAAAGAAATTGCTATGATCAATCACTGTTTAGTAAGGGATCAAACTCTTGAATCAAAATTGTTTTTCATTGCACCCGTTCAGCAAAAGACAGGGAATGATGCAAGTGAGTTGTTAAATATTCTGCAAAGAAGCCACAGTTCATGTAAGTTTTTTGCCATCATCTGATGTGAAACCATATGTTCATATGTGTGAAACTCATCTCCCCCCTGCACACACTCCCCTTCTCGCCCCAATCAAATCTTTGGTTCCCATGGATGAGCAGAGAATGTTGGTTGCCCAGACTGAGTGTGTGTTCTTGTCAATGTCAAAGCAAATAACAGCCAAAGTGATTTTACTTTTGCTCTGCAGTTTTGGGAGAGTGCTGTCCTTTTATTAGCAGCTTAGTTGTTGGAAAGCTGGCCAAACTCCAAAAGGGATGTTTTGTGGTATCCCTCTGCAACTTTCTTCCCTAGGCAAGCAACCTTTGTTTTCCTTTCCCCTCCAAGTCTCAGATGATTGTAATGGTTTTGAAAAGGCTATGATATATATCTGAGCTCAACAAAGAGTCCTCTAGAAGAGTCTGTGAAGTGCCCAGCACATTCCACTTCCTCTTCCAGCTCATTCTCTTATAAGCTGGATGAGCTGCCTTTCTTCCTACATGACTCTTCAGGAGCACATGCTAACCAGTGCTTTTGGAGAGGGCTGCCTGGTGAGATTCCTAACCCACAATCCCTCAAAGACTTGATCAACCCCCACTCCTTTCTGTAGCAGGGGAACAATTATACCCTGCTTCTTCAGCTCTGTGGATGACAGATATTCAAGAACCTCTTCCATTGGCACTGTGGCTAGCCCAGGTGCTTCCTCACTAGAGCTCAGTGGAACAATTTCAACAAATGACATTTAGTCAGAAAACGTTGTTTTGGTTTTGACAAAGTCTTCATCAATTTTTTTTTGGTGGGGGGGACCAGAAAGAGACTCCCCCACTACAGGATTGTGGTCAGGGCATGGGCTTGAAATGTTGGAGACTCAGCTTCCTGCTCTTCCAGAATCAGAGTGATCTGGGATGAAAATCTCTTCTTTGAATCAGCCACATCAGAGACATGAAGCTGGGTCTTCCACATCCCAGGCCAGTGTCCTAAACTCCCGGCCTCACAGACACTCACTCTTGGACATTTTGACATATTCTGTTTTTTGCATAATCTTTTGAAAGGCTTTGTTTTTGTTCCTCTGTGAATTTAAAACACATTTTGATACCCTGAAAGTTGCCACCAAACAGAATTGTCACTTCCAGTCAGCTCTGGCCCGCACCACAAACCTTCACTACAACACCATCCCTTGAAGAGGATCTTCCCAGACTGGAAAAGAGTGGAGGAGGAGGAGGAGGAGGGAAGAGAGACCAGGAGTGGGAGCCACAGAACACTGAGCATATTGAATTTGCTTCAGCGTTTCAGATGTATGTGAACCCACAAAATGAAGCAATCCTGAAGGGTTAATCTCTGAGAAACCCTATGAACCAAATGCACATTTTATGATTTGCAAAATTCATATAAGCCAAAATCTTCAAGTTTTACAAAATCTTCAAGTTTTATAAGCCAAAATCTTCAAGTTTCAATCTACAAGGCTCAGCTGGACTTAAAACTACCTGTAGATTCAGTTGGATAAAGTCCTAGTTACCTTCTGTCCTAGAGATTTATGCCACATTACTATGCACTGCAAAACAGCTACAATTTCCCAAAAGTGGCTGCACTTCAGTGGTAGATGAAGCAAAGACGAAACTACATTTCTCTCTCTGTCACATACACACACTGGTACAAAATGACAAGACTCATGCATTTTTCTCTCCTGGCCTGGTTGAAGAGCCAGGAGAGAAAAATGAACAAGTCCTGTCGCTTTGTTGAGTCAGACAGCTGCCTGATAGTACAAGAGTGGGTTTTAAATCTCTCTAACCCACTAAAGACATATGGGGTGAAGTGATCAGTGTATATCAATTGAAGTTTGTACAGCATTTTGGGATGAGAGGTGCTATATCTTGGGTGTGACTCTTGCAGGACAGATGCAATGTGAGGGATGTATTATCCAGCCTTCAAGTCAGTTTAAAGCTACAATGCAAGTTGGCTTGTTCCCAACAGGAGCCGCCACCATCAAAAGAGCATTCTACAGTTTTGCATACAGAGCTGCCTACAAAGGAACACTAAGATTGTATCATTGTTGTAACTGTGTCAATCCCAGGATATTAGAAAGACAAGGTGGGTGAGGTAATATCTTTTACTGGATCAATTTCTGTTGGTGAAAGAGACACGCTTACAAGCTTATATAGAGCTCTTCTTCAAGGCACTCTGTGTAAACTGGAAACCTTGTCTTCCTCACCAATTATACCCTGAAGTTGGTCCAATAAAAGACATTACCTCTCCCACCTTGTCTTTTTAAGATCAGACAGTAAGTTTCCCATTGTATCAGGCTCTGTGTTTAAAGAGTATTTGCATTTGAAAAGAGGGATGAGAATTAGTCTCCCAGGGAGAAAGGGCTGCGTGATGTTGATTCCTTTTAGCCACTTTACCTTTGTTAATATGCACAGCTTTTCTGCCATCCTGTGGAATGCGAAGAGGCTAAAAGGCACAAATTGGAGGAAGGGGGCAGAATTATACTGAGGAAGGGGCAGGGCAACTCATCCTGTGAATCTTTTTATCATGAGCAGGAGAGGACATTCTTCTTGAGTCTGGTTAAATAGTTCCCCATACTGGAATGTACATGTGTTCTTGTCAAGTTTCTTGCAGATCAGCAGAACTTTGAGGTTGTAGAGTAAAATTCTTTTTCATAAGTTTTAAATTACATGATCACATACTATTTCTCAGATAGGTTATTGTAATATACCATATTTTCTAAATGCTTAGTTATTACTGAATGTCGTTTTCTACTCTGTATTCCAGATGGAGTCCAGGAGAGTCATGCATGAAAGAAGTGCATAACAACCTCTATATTAGATGTATAACGGTAATATTGAGAATTTGCTGACCCACCTAAAGCCTTGTCTACACTAGGTATTTAATGTAGCTAATATTGGTCCATCTTACCTACAGACTGCTAACTTCATTTTAAAGCCACAATATAAGCAAGGGCTATGTTCATAACTATGTTAACTTAACCCTTCCATAACTTCCTCAGGAAAGGAAGGATAATCCAGTGGTTAGGTTCTTTGCCCAGCCTTCAGATGACCTGGGTTCAATTTCCTGTTCTTCCATATGTTTTCTTTGTGACCCAGAGCAAGTAAATTATGCTTAAATCCTCAAAGGTATTTAGTTTCTCTGTGTCACAGTTCCCCACCTGTAAAATGGGAATTGTAGCACTTCCCTATATCACAGGTGTGTTGTGAGAATAAACGTATAAGAGATTGTGAGATGCTCATGAATACCTTTGTCAAGACATGAAGGCTGTACCACAGGTTAAAAAGAAAGGGCCCAATCCTCCACTGTGGCACCTCTTGTCATAATTTACTCTATTAAATCAAAATTTTACATCCAGTTTGCACAGCTGCACGTGACTTCACAAGGTGTGAGGCAGTGGAGCATCAGGCCCAAATGTATAGTATAGGAGTGCTGATGACCAGAATATAGACCTTACTAAGAAGAGAATTAATTCCATAAAAATATCTGTCAATACAGATACACTAATTTAATGGTCATAATGGTCCAGCTCATGTATAAAAGAATGTATAAAAGAAGGCATATGTATATAAGGGTGGAGAAGATCCTGTATGCTATTATTTTGCATTTGAGAAATAGCATATAATCGCATAGTTAAAGAGGACAAACTTAACTATGGCATTTCCATATAACAACTATGTAAAGGGAGTCACATGGTAAATCATCCCAAAGTTAGGAACACCTTTCCTTTATTCATTTCAAAAACCATTTTCCTTCTGCTCAGATTGTGAAAACTGAAGCTTGTATTTTTGTGACTAAAATAAGCTTACTGCAGGATTTAAATCAAGACACTCTTTGGAGACCAAATATGAGGGTGAATCTAGTTTTTCATTCTCTGAATGCTTTATACAAAGCTATATGCATATAAAAAATGTAGACAAACTGAGGTAACAAAAGCAAGGGCCCATTAATAGAACGGATAAAAAACTCAGTCCCAAACATATGTCTGAATTTGTTTACATACATTTTCTTCCTCACTTGGAAAAAATGAAAGAAGACTCTACCCAGCTTGGCATCTTATTAGCTTACACTTGTCTTCAGAAATGAAACCAGTACAATCTTGCTAAGTAATAGTTTAATCTAGGGTGAAAGAATTGCTGAGAAAAATATTTAAAAAAAAAACAATCAAGAGCCTACATACATACTAATAAACTTACCAGAGACCATCCTCGTCACCCTGCAACTCCAGCAGGGGTCTGGCAAAAATCACAGAGATTGCCTCTCCTTCCTCCACTTGGTCAGAAGGTCCTGTTCATTTGCTGGAGCAGGAAAAAAGCCCCGAGTCAGTTTAAACTCAGGCTATTTATCCCAAAGTCCTCTCTTTATCCGTTGGACTCTGGGGAATCCAGTTTAAATTAATATATGTGAGCCTCTCCTGGTGGTGATACGTCTCAGAAAATGTTACAATGCTGAGTGATTTTGCCTAATCACCCCCACTGTTCTTAGTTCCTGGATTGGCTGTGGTCATAGTCCCCCATGTAATTACATATAGTCCCTGGCCCACAATGATACATAAGTTTAATACAGTAAGATCTCCAAAAGATATAGCCATATGTGTTACATTCATTACCTGTGTCATTTCCAAGTTAATTCCAATTACCTCTTCATATATCACCACAGAGTAATAGATCAGTTTATTATTACCACTCTCAGAGGCCCCGCTTTGTCTACTCTTGTATGTACAGCACCTAGCACTGTGCCTACCTCCAAGAGCTACTCATAATAGGGCTCTAAGCTCCAGAGAACTGATTCTGTGATTGGGAAAACAATGCTGGTGAACTTCTGATCGAACCTAGATTTACACAGGATGCCTATATTAAGACACCAACCTAAAGACACTACTTTTTTTTCAGAAAGTATCTGATTTTCCTTACTAGCAAGCTGGTTCTCATGATAGTAATATAATGGACAAGAACAAAGAAGTGAGAAGGAATTCCTTTGAGACTCTGCTGTTTATAGCTTTTTCCCCATTGAGACGCTCCCTTGTGATGTTAAGAGGACCTAGGAGATGAATCTATCAGTGTGGCTATGTAGATATGTAAATTAAGACATTTCCCAGTAGCTGATCATAGTCCTAATGAGTATTCAACAGGAAATTTCTGGGAGAGACCTTTGGAGGTAAAGAACTATAGGATTAACTGCTTTGTTACTAAGTTTTCTTTTAAATGGAAGATAAAATTGTGACCAGAAGAGTGGATGTTTAATACAGATTAATTTAGTGACCCTGTCTTAAAAAAGAGTAGTTGTAACCAAGAAAATATATTAATTCACTTCCTCTAAAAAGCTTTTTAACTGACCTTTCCCCAATGTGGAGTAATTAATAAGCTGTGACAGAGACCCAGCAAATCCTCTTTCTACAATAAGCAGGCCATTTCAGAAGCAGGAGGACAAGTAAGTAGGGGCTAGACTGCTGCCTTTGAAATCCATGGACTGGAAGCAGAGTAAGTTACTATTCTACATGGATAAAGGAATTGGAATCTGATCCTAAATAAACAAAGCTCTGATTTTGATATACTAGGGTATTTCAGCTATTTATTGTAGAATCAGAAATTTTCACCTGTAAGACATTTTCAGCCTACTGGTTTATAAAGGAGATTTACCCAATATAAGACATTGAACTGTGGTTCTGTCAATTTGTGAATAAGTATCTTCAGTTAAACTATATTTCTATGTAATATAGAAAAACAGAAATTATGAGCTGTTGTCCCCTTCTCCACTCTTTTCTTCAATGACATGTACATTGCAAAACGCAGTCTAAGTTTCAAGGTCTTTTTGTGTACAGTCAAAGTACAGCATGGGAGATATGGGATGCAGGCTCTTGAAAAAGTGAAGTCAAGAGTCAGTCAAAGATAGCAACAATAAGACTAATTGCCTCCCTCCCATGGCAGCTTTCTCTTTCTGGGGAAACCTGAAAGATGGTAACCCTACCTTGGTCCTACTTCTAATTTATTTTAACTAATTAGCCTCCTCCAACTCTGTGCAGTTTCAACCAGAAGCAGTAAGGTTTCCTTTTTTTGCAATATTGCATTCCTAATAGGAGATGGTGCTGTATAAAGGTATAAATAATAGCACTTACAAGCCTAACAATCTTACCACTTCACATGACCCAAAATGGAATCCAAAAACTGATAGCATACACTGTGGCTTCTCCTGCCTTCAGAGAATGCTGTGTTGATAACATTACCCTGAGATAAAAATGTTCAAGTCTCTCCTTTTTAAGATAAGAGCTATTGGAAGAAGCTCTCTCTAGTTGAGATCTCCTTTCCTATCTCTCCCTTGAAACTTTACAGCAGGACTCAGTAAGGGGTTTCACTACAAATAACTTATGTTGTTGAATTAACCCTTTCACAGATCTATCTATGAGGTACTGGATAATATAAACTTAGGCTGGAATAAAGACTGGGAGTGGATGGGTCATTACACAAAGTAAACTATTTCCCTGTGTTTATTCCCCCGCCGCCCCCCTCCCCCCACTGTTCCTCACACATTCTTGTCAACTGCTGGAAATGGCCCACCTTGATTATCACCAGAAAAGGTCCCCTTCTCCCCCCCTGCTCTCCTGCTTGTAATAGCTCACCTTAAGTGATCACCCTCATTACAGTGTGTATGGTAACACCCATTGTTTCACGTTCTCTATGTATATAAATCTCCCCACTGTATTTTCCACTGAATGCATCCAATGAAGTGAGCTGTAGCTCACGAAAGCTTATGCTCAAATAAATTTGTTAGTTTCTAAGGTGCCACAAGTACTCCTTTTCTTTTTGCGAATACAGACTAACATGGCTGCAACTCTGAAACACTGTAACCAGAGTGATCACTTAAGGTGAGCTATTACCAGCAGGAGATCGGGGGGGGGGGCACATTTTGTAGTGATAATCAAGGTGGGACATTTCCAGCAGTTGACAAGAACGTCCGAGGAACAGTGGGGGGTAGGGGGGATAAACATGGGGAAATAGTTTTACTTTGTGTAATAACCCATTCAATCCCAGTCTCTATTCAAGACCAAGTTAATTGTATCCAGTTTTCAAATTAATTCCAATTCAACAGTCTCTCGTTGGAGTCTGTTTCTGAAGGTTTTTTGTTGAAGTATTGCCACTTTTAGGTCTGTAATCGAGTGACCAGAGAGATTGAAGTGTTCTCCGACTGGTTTTTGAATGTTATAATTCTTGATGTCTGATTTGTGTCCATTTATTCTTTTATGTAGAGACTGTCCAGTTTGACCAATGTACATGGCAGAGGGGCATTGCTGGCACATGATGGCATATATGACATTGGTAGATGTGCAGGTGAACGAGCCTCTGATAGCGTGGCTGATGTGATTAGACCCTATGATGGTGTCCCCTGAATAAATATGTGGGCACAGCTGGCAACGGGCTTTGTTGCAAGGATAGGTTCCTGGGTTAGTGGTTCTGTTGTGTGGTGTGTGGTTGCTGGTGAGTATTTGCTTTAGGTTGGGGGGCTGTCTGTAAGCAAGGACTGGCCAGTCTCCCAAGATCTGTGAGAGTGATGGATCGTCCTTGAGGATGGGTTGTAGATCCTTGATGATGCGTTGGAGAGGTTTTAGTTGGGGGCTGAAGGTGATGGCTAGTGGCGTTCTGTTATTTTCTTTGTTGGGCCTGTCCTGTAGTAGGTGACTTCTGGGTACTCTTGTGGCTCTGTCAATCTGTTTCTTCACTTCAGCAGGTGGGTATTGTAGTTGTAAGAATGCTTGATAGAGATCTTGTAGGTGTTTGTCTCTGTCTGAAGGGTTGGAGCAAATGCAGTTGTATCGTAGAGCTTGGCTGTAGACAATGGATCGTGTGGTGTGGTCTGGGTGAAAGCTGGAGGCATATAGGTAGGAATAGCGGTCAGTAGGTTTCTGCTCAAGGGTGGTGTTTATGTGACCATAGCTTATTAGCACCGTAGTGTCCAGGAAGTGGATCTCTTGTGTGGACTGGTCCAGGCTGAGGAGGATGGTGGGATGGAAATTGTCAAAATCATGGTGGAATTCCTCAAGGGCTTCTTTTCCATGGGTCCAGATGATGAAGATGTCAACAATGTAGCGCAAGTAGGGTAGGGGCATTAGGGGACGAGAGCTGAGGAAGCGTTGTTCTAAGTCAGCCATAAAAATGTTGGCATACTGTGGGGCCATGCGGGTACCCATAGCAGTGCCGCTGATTTGAAGGTATACATTGTCCCCAAATCTGAAATAGTTATGGGTGAGGACAAGTCACAAAGCTCAGCCACCAGGTTTGCCGTGACATTATTGGGGATACTGTTCCTGATGGCTTGTAGTCCATCTTTGTGTGGAATGTTGGTGTAGAGGGCTTCTACATCCATAGTGGCCAGGATGATGTTTTCAGGAAGATCACCGATGGATTGTAGTTTCCTCAGGAAGTCAGTGGTGTCTCAAAGATAGCTGGGAGTGCTGGGAGTGTAGGGCCTGAGAAGGGAGTCTACATAGCCAGACAATCCTGTTGTCAGGGTGGCAATGCCTGAGATGATGGGGCATCCAGGATTTCCAGGTTTATGGATCTTGGGTAGCAGATAGAATACCCCAGGTCAGGATTCCAGGGGTGTGTCTGTGTGGATTTGTTCTTGTGCTTTTTCAGGGAGTTGCTTGAGCAAATGCTGTAGTTTCTTTTGGTAACCCTCAGTGAGATCAGAGGGTAATGGCTTGTAGAAAGTGGTGTTGAAGAGCTGCCTAGCAGCCTCTTGTTCATATTCCGACCTATCCATGATGACGACAGCACCTCCTTTGTCAGCCTTTTTGATTATGATGTCAGAGTTGTTTCTGAGGCTGTAGATGGCATTGTGTTCTGTACGGCTGAGGTTAGGGGGCAAGTGATGCTGCTTTTCCACTATTTCAGCCCGTGCACATCAGCGGAAGCACTCTGTGTAGAAGTCCAGTCTGTTGTTTCGACCTTCAGGAGGAGTCCACCCAGAATTCTACTTTTTGTAGTCTTGGTAGGAAGCTCTCTGTGGGTTAGTATGTTGTTCAGACGTGTGTTGGAAATATTCCTTGAGTCGGAGATGTCGAAAATAGGATTCTAGGTCACCACAGAACTGTATCATGTTTGTGGGGGTGGAGGGGCAGAAGGAGAGGCCCCGAGATAGGACAGATTCTTCTGCTGGGCTAAGAGTATAGTTGGATAGATTAACAATATTGCTGGGTGGGTTAAGGGAACCACTGTTGTGGCCCCTTGTGGCATGTAGTAGTTTAGATAGTTTAGTGTCCTTTTTCTTTTGTAGAGAAGCAAAGTGTGTGTTGTAAATGGCTTGTCTAATTTTTGTAAAGTCCAGCCACGAGGAAGTTTGTGTGGAAGATTGGTTTTTTATGAGTTTTGAGAGCTCATTCTTAATCTTTCCCTGTTTGCTGTAGAGGATGTTGATCAGGTGGTTCTGCAGTTTCTTTGAGAGCGTGTGGCACAAGCTGTCAGCATAGTCTGTGTGGTATGTAGATTGTAATGGATTTTTTACCTTCAGTCCTTTTGGTATGATGTCCATCTGTTTGCATTTGGAAAGGAAGATGATGTCTGTTTGTATCTGTACGAGTTTTTTCATGAAGTTGATAGATTTCCACTCCATGTGGCTAAATTCAGTGCCTTGCATAATGACAGGTTTCAGAGTAGCAGCCGTGTTAGTCTGTATACGCAAAAAGAAAAGGAGTACTTGTGGCACCTTAGAGACTAACCAATTTATTTGAGCATGAGCTTTCGTGAGCTACAGCTCACTTCATCCGATGCATTCAGATGCATTCACTTGCACTTCTACCAATGTGATCTATGCCTTCATGTGCCAGCAATGCCCCACTGCCATGTACATTGGTCAAACATCCATTGTTTCATGTTCTCTATGTGTATAAATCTCCACACTGTATTTTCCACGGAATGCATCCGATGAAGTGAGCTGTAGCTCACGAAAGCTTATGCTCAAATATATTTGTTAGTCTCTAAGGTGCCACAAGTCCTCCTTTCCTTTTTGCAAAACATTTTGGTATCACCAAATCTTCAATTTTCACCAACAAAATTTCAGCTAGCTCTAGTGCTGAACACTATATAAACACAAATAAAAAGACAGCACTTGTTCTGGAGAGATAAAGCATATGTCTACACTCCATCATAAACCAGGGTCTGTGGGACCCAGGTTTGTGGACTTGGTGTTTCCACACTTCATTGCAAACCTGGGTTTAAAATTGCTGGACCCGGGTCTCTCAGCTGTGCTAACACATCTATACTGTGCTACGCAGACCTTCTGAGTTAGATCAGCAGTTTGAGCTGCATGCACAATGCAGAATGACAGGAAACCAAGTCACAGTGGAGCTCGGGCACTGACACGCCTCTCCAGCAGAATCCTGGGACCTTCATCCTGAATGTTTGCTGACCTGAGTCAGAGTGATCTGTATGTGGATGAAAGTGGGGATTGGGCTCCCACCTGAGTCACAGTCCAATCTTATGGTGTGCGTCATAGAAGCATCCAAATGCATAGTTAACGTGATTCTTGTTTTTCAGGGAAGATGTGCTCCTGCAGGTTTTCTGGCTGATTCTGGAACTCTAGCTTCAGTGGAACTATGCCAATTTACTAGGTGAAGATCTGGTTGTGAGAACCAGACAAAGTCCTGAATCCTATACTATCACACTATTCCTGGCTGAGATGTCATTCTGTTTCAAGGGTAACGACATCCTGACTTTTGCCTCCACCTTTGATAAATGTGGGTGAGGCTGCATGTGGGAGAATGGATGGAAGAGGTGCCATCCCAATTAAGCTGTGTGAGTCATAGTGATAGTTTTGAAATCATTTGTTTCAGTTTTGTAAATTTAACGCATTTGTAATTTTTTTTCCTCACTGCAACACAAGTTTAACCAAAGACAATGACGCACATAACATCCTCACGTAACTTGGACCACAACAGGATCAAGTGATCTTAAACAAGCAACTCTCATGTAGCAAGTATAGTGGGTTGTTGAAGCTATGAAACTGTCTGGGCTGGTCCTGTGAAGGCAGTGAACCACTGTTGCAGTAAACATATTAGCAAGCATCAGCTTGGAAGGGGGAATGACGGTCTAACAATATGTAATCAATAGTCTTCCATACTTTAATGCATAAAATAGCCGTTCTTTTGCGCAAGGAATGACGCTATAAAGAACTTTGTGTATGCACACAAGGAACATTTTCAAACATACTGTTATAACAAATATTAAAATAAATGATTAATAAAATAAAATGCTTTCATGGCAAAATATTGCCCTACGTATATGTGGTGAAGGCCAGGCTGGACTATGACTAATAATGGGATTTTCTTTATGAAGTGCCTTTTAGAGCTTATCTAGAGGATTAAGAGCCTCTATTGAGTCGGTAACTGACACAAACTTCATCTCAAAGATTCATACTCTTCAAAGGTATTTAATAAACAGTTGTTAAGAAGTTTGATGAGTCATTAACTGTCTACTTTGTGGTGTCTTTATTTGGTCTGGTCACAGTCTGAGATGACAGCAGGCCAGTATTCTTATTATCTGCTTACCTGATTCATTTACAACAGTAGTTAAGTTAATGTGGTCAGTATAAAGGCAGTTTTTCTAGTAATCACAACAAAAGCTCTAATTTTTGTCTTAATTACTCATCCTGATGGAAAGAAGCACTGACAGTTTAAGACTTTTCTTAAGGCCTTATCCAGTGCTAGCACCCAGTCTGGTCTCTCATCTATCCCTCTTAATGTTTGGATAACAGCAAAAATAGAATTGTGGTAAACTAAATCTTTGCTTTTATAAATCACTTTTGTTCAAAATACCTCTAAAATTTTTGCAGATATTAACTAATTGAACATCACTGTGAGGTAGACAGATGTCCCATTACTATTCCCACAGTGAAGTTAACAGACTTGCCCAAAGTCACAAAAAAGTGACAGAGCTGGGATTATAAGCAAGCAGCCCTGACTGTGTCATTTGCTAATACAATGCTATTTCTCTAAGGCATTGGTGTTTTGAATTGCATTAGTGCAGATCATGCAGCCCTGGTGCAATTCATATTTACATTAGGAGTTTGCACTAGTGCAGCTATATCAGTGAGTGAAATCCCAGGATAGGCAAGACCTTGCAATCATATCCTTTGAAAGAACTAGTTGTGTTATCCATGAAAATGTCGTCTTTCTAGATTATTTTAATAATCCACATTTTTCAATAAAGCCTGTCATGATGCACCTTTATTATTGTTATTATTATTATTATTATTTAAAGAATGATTTATACTAAAGCTAATTTTGAGCAAGGCAAAACTGAACAGGCTGGCTGTCTGCTTTGTCCAAAAGAGATTTTAATTCTGATCAACCGCAGGATGTGAAGTCTGATTTAATGAAAGAGCGAGCACAAAAACAAGAAAATCAGCCTGTAGCTCAACCAGAAGAGACATAATCTGGATGAATGGAAGACAGAGTCTCAAGAAACAAAGGCTCTCCTGCAACACTAACCAATGCCACAGGAATAGGAAAATTGCTGCTGGTTGGGAGGGAGAGCTCATTCTGTTCCTAGCTGAAAGATCTTTGTCTTACAGTATCTTTGCAGCAAGCCCTGTGACTTAGGGGCTATCACACCAGTGCATAGGCTGAGGTGAAAAGATACGAGAGATCAAGCTACTTAGCTCATGAATTTCGGAACAAAAAGAATATGATCAGTCTGGGAGGAACTGATAATAAGGTTGTTTCTGTTGACTAAAAGTTATAGCCAATTGTTTGACTACTCTCTTGTTTTGTTCTTAAGTGTTCAAGAGACAAAAATAGCAATGTATTGTCTAAAGACAAAGCAGTACAATACAAAGGAGGCCTACATAATCCTCTTCTGGGAAGCAATTCTCATATCACAGAAATCAGGGTATGCATCCGATGAAGTGAGCTGTAGCTCACGAAAGCTCATGCTCAAATAAATTGGTTAGTCTCTAAGGTGCCACAAGTACTCCTTTCCTTATATCACAGAAAGTTCACCTTACACAGAAGGTATACTTCAAAGACATACCTTTCAACGAGTAGTATTTATAGAATGATTTTGCAAGCTACAACTCTATTTATACATCACTCAAAGTTTGTTTTACCCGCCAGCTTTGTCTTTAGTATCTCCCTGCGCTTTCCCATATCTCGTTTTGAATACTACATTTCATGAATTGATGCGCCATCAGAGTACTCCCTAACTGAACTTTGTACAAACTATTCATGCATCTTTGCTTTGAAAAATTCCCTATTTTCTTATGCCAAAGTTGGTTTCAGCTTTGCAAAGTGTTGTGGGATGCCTGACATGGGTGAACTGAATTCTGGGAAGAGCATAATACATTCAGTTAACATAACTTTACAGCATCTATGTATACAATGTATATTATAACAATACTTATTAATGTGGTGTATGCTATGTCTAGCATATATGTATTGGCTAACACTATATTTCCTAACAGTAAGATTAAAAATGTCCTTTCAGAACCATTTTCCCTATCCTAGCAAAAAATGATAGTCTCCTGTTTCATTTGCATTAACAAGCTGCAATATGCCAATGTGTAATTGGATAAGTGATGCTTCATTCATGCCAGTATCGAAAGCCAACCCACAGGCAGGATTAAAACAGATTGGCCAATGTGACCACGTTTTGGTTTTGAAAAAAGCCTCTGTTGTCAAGGATGTGTTTTGCAGGTACTATGCCAAAACTGTTCTGGGCTTTGGTTTCAGATTTGAAACCCATTTACATGGTACATGTTTCCCCTGTGCCAGATTATATATATATATATATTGCATCAGTGATACATTTGAGAGGAATAAACCACAGAACCTGCAAACCCTAGTGCCCTGCATTGACAGCACACACACAAATGCAAACAGCAATCTTGGTCCCATGTTATTTTTGTGGGAAACTAGCAGCAACACATAGCTTCAAGTGGTATTCAAGGCAAAGCCTTGCCATTTTTTTCCCAGTTAAGGCTTAGACCATGCAAATGTTTATGCATGTGCTGAATTGTCCTATACATTGTCTCATTTAAATTAATGGAGCTACTCATGATAGCAAAGTTACACATGTATAAGTGGTTGAAGGATTGGGGCTTTATGGAAGTGGTTGGTTTTTTCATGATGTACAGTATCTGTCTTTTTACCTGCACACATGCAATCAGAGCACACATACAACTAAGACTTGATCCTGCAACTGGCTATGCATAGATGCCCTGTGCCTTCATGTAGCCCAGTTAAAGTCAATTGGCTCTGTGTAGGTGCATGGGTCCATCCATGCAGAGTAACTTGCAATAACAGGGCAGTATTTTTTTTTTAATTGTGACATACTACTTTGGCCAAACTTGTACAATTCATCATTTTTTTAATGTAAATGGATAAATAAAAAGTGTCCTCTGTAATTCTTAATTTCCCCAGAATTTTGGTTTCTTTCTCGCTTTCTTTAAAAAAAAATAAAATAAATATCTAGCATTTCCACTGGTGAAGGTTTCTTACAGTACAAAGAGTAGGATGATCTTTTGCCCTGTTAACCTAATTTTGCAGAAAACTGTATCTTGCTAAACAATAGCAACAGCCGAGGGGGGACCTAGACTCCACTATTCACCACAGTAAGGTATTAACTTCAAAGTCTAGCTGCACCTATTTAAATGATAATAGCAACCTTTAAGGAAATCATTCAACTGAAGCCAAGGCACTTTAAAAAATTGTCTTTATTTCTCCTTTTTCTCTAACCCCAATTTTTTTCCAGATTGACTCTTGGCTGTGACACTGTCTATGTTGGAAGGAAATAGTGATTTCCCTATCTTGTTTTAATTTTCCAATTTGCCTTTCTTAGCAGAAATTGCAATGTAGTACTTCACTTCTGAATCAGACCACAGGTATTGGGCTACTTTGTTTAAAAGGAGAACAAAAAGGAGAGAACATCATAGAAGTTCAGAGACACTCAAGTGTGAAAATATAATGTAAAAAGTGCACCTGAACCTTTGGGAACCTCAATTTTCTTTTCATCTGGGGAAAGTGTGTCTGGTCAGATCTTACTTTCTTTTTCTTTTTACACCTATCCCCTGTACACAATAACATCCTAAATACAACATTAATGAAGCAGTAACACCTAAACGGTATTTCTGGGGTGACTTGCTCTCAAATATTGCTAGATTTAGCAAGCTAATCACGATTGAGTTTGATCATTCTGAGATGGAAGTTCTCTAGAGAACATTGGTTACACAGATAACTATAGCTATAATGTCCTTGTCAGGATCAATTCGATATGATCATGTTCTTGTCTAAAAGCTATATTTTCAGGGCAAAAAAGAAAGTGTTTTCATATCAAGATTGAGATCAATAAGTGAAGAAAACGAAGTAAAATCCTAATGGAGACAAGGCACAAGTAGTTTTTACTTTGATGAATCTAGCGGTCAACACTCCCCTGCACTTCAGCTCCACCTTAGCTAGCTATATCAAGATAAAATCTACCCATCTCATAGGATTTTACATCTAGATACCCATCTCCATGTAAAAGCACCCCTTTTTGCTGTGAGGACAGAGCAAGCCCACAAACCAATCTTCAGTGGGCAGGATCTTATACCTATTCGAAGTAGCCCTGAATTTCTTGGAGGATTGGGATCATAAATTTTTGTGTAGCATTGCTTCATGCTTGTGGAGCATTTGCTTTGCTCATCTGAGAGAGAGCTGTATTTAAATAGTGGATTAAATGTGACTCTTTCAGGATGAAAGATGAAGCCTACTCAATCACATGTACTCTGCAGCAAACCGGATGTGAATGTTCTGCAAAGGCCCATCCTTTCTCCAGCTCTCAATGATGGAATTTTTCAGCAGACTACATGCCCTGTGACTGGTTCAAAAAGTTTCAAAATCAGAATGTTAATTGTTACATCAAAAATGACAATAGATAATACAATCAGTTCAATGTGTCTTGTATTCTTTAATACTAAATATAACATATTTTACACTACTCCCAGATTTTCAATTTCCACTCTGCTGAGGATTGGTATATTGAGAACACTTAACTGCATCGTAGAAGAGTGGAAGCTGCTGGTTTTGACAGCTGAATATGGGACCTTTACAGCTTATGACACACAGGAAGATGGTTGAGGCAAAGACAAGTATGACTTGATGCCTCCCTCCCCCACCACTTCATCAGTCAACTCTTGATCAACCCTAGATACCTCATTGTCTTCAGTACCCCCGCACACACAACTTTGAGGAATAATAAGCATATTAGCTAGATGTTTATGTTAAAGTGATCAGCAGCAAAGAGTTAAGAATACTGAGTCATTCAAAAATATATTTTTATGTTTCAGAATGAACAACCCATTGAGATAGGGAAAACAATACTGTACCTGTTTTTTTCAGTTTGTGTTCAGAAGGTTTGTTTTGCAACAAGGACAAGAAAGGGATTTTCTTCCCCCCTCCTCCTCCAGCCTCCAAAAGCTTAGAATCTGCTGATGATTCTATGACAGGGTTAATTCAGTGGTACATTACTTGACTACAAAACTCAAAAATATATAGAATCATAGAAATGTAGGGCTAGAAGGGACTTCAGGAGGTCATCTAGTCCAGTGTCCCCTATGCTGAGTTAGGACCGAGTATGACTAGACCATCCAAGAAAGGTGTTTGTCTATGTGTTCTTAAAAAACCTCCAGTGATGGGGATTCCATAATCTCCCTCGGAAGTCTATCCAATACTTAAATATTCATTTTGCTAGAAAGCTGTTCCTAATACAACCTCAGTTTCCCTTAGCTGATTACTTCTCACCCTACCTTCAGTGGAAATGGAGAACAATTGATCACCATCCTCTTTAAGACAGCCCTTAACATATTTGAAGACTTATCAGGTCCCCCTTCAGTCTTCTTTTATTAAAACTAAATAGTCTCATTTTTTTAACCTTTCCACAGAAGTCAGGTTCTATAAAACTTTTTATCTTTTTTGTTGATTTCCTCTGCACTCTCTCCAACTTGTCCATATATTTCCTAAAATGTGGGGCTCAAAACTGAGCACAGTAACTGAGGCCTCACCTGTGCCATGGAAAGCAGGACAATCACCTCCATGTTTTATATATGACACTCCTGTTACTTAGAGCCATCCCTAGGGTACGGCAAATTGGGGTGACTGCCCTGGGCCCCGGGCCCCATGCTTTGGGGGGGCTCTGTGCTTCGTGAGGAGGTGGGCAGGGAGGTGAGGTGGGAGACGGGGTAGGCGAGCGGGGGTGGGGAGTGAGGAGGAGACTCCCACCAGTGCTTCCTGCCTGCCTGCCTGCGGGCCCTGCCAGTCGGCACCTCCCCCGCCCTCCCAGCACCAACTACTGATCAGCTGAGTTGGTGCCCTGAGGGAAGGGGTGGAGTGGTGGCGGGGCCTAGGCGGAACCACAGGGGAGCTCCCCATGGCAGATAGAAACTCAGCGTCTATATCCCAGGCCCCACACACCCCTAGGGACGGCCCTGCTGTTAATACACCCCAGCTGATATGAGCTGTTTTCTGGACTGCACCATATTGTTGGTCATATTCAATTTGTGATCCTCTAACCTCCAGATCCCCCAGATATAACTACACAAAGACTTGAATGTAATGTAAGAAGATCATGAGTATTACAAATGTCCATGCTTTATTTTGAGATGCACTCTTTCAATCCTTTGTCAATAAATTCTACTTAGCTATTATAATATATTAAAATGTCATCATATTATAAGACTGTTCTTCTTTGTCAGTTTTCAGCTTAATTATTGTTGAATTACATAAGCAGTGGCAGTTTGGAAGCTTTGTTTACACATTTGGGCTGCCTTGACTGACCTCCAATTTGCAAGATTAGTCAAAAGCGAATAGCTAAAAAGGGACAATGACTCATACTATTAATCCAAAGTAAACAAAACCACTTTTCAATCTAAATAGTATTGGCTAAAAGAAATCTGCATCATCTTGCTAACTGTCTCTGCCAGCATTATTGTGAGTCTGATTCAAATGTGCTTTACCAAAATTTGGTAAGAAATATTTTACCACTGCTTTGCCAGATATTGGCCTTTTAACTTGTATTTTTGCATTTCCTACATAATGATGTGATTTATGGCTGAAATATAATCTAGGTAAATCAAAACTACAAACATCTATCTGTTCTCTCATAATATGATATAATATTTTAATCAGTATTTCATCTATTTTTAAAGTAGCTAAGAGAGAATTGATTCCAATAGTGCTGATGATAATGCCAGACTGAATGCCAGATCTACTGGCCTAAATATAAAGGGCCCTACTTCATTCCCACTTACAGAGGTGCAACTCTCATAGATTGCACTGGGAGTTGTATGCATAATCAAAATTAGGTCCTAGATTTGGAATACCTTGACTTGTTTTGATCTTAGGTTAAAATCATGGCAGTGTCAACTCACGCCTTTATTTAGCTGAAGTAGATAAAGTGAACATCAGGGAGTTTACTGGGTTGAGGGCCATTCAGTTGAAACAGAAAGTAGAACTAATGTATGGCTCTTCTCTTTAGAAGAGTTTTAAAAATGACCTCATGGGGTTCCATATTTCACGTGCCTCAGTAATTTTCAGAAATAGCTGACATCACATATTCACAATTTTTTTCTCACTCAACTCCTATTAACGACAATCCTTTAAATTATACTTTGGGGGAAAATATAACCTTTCAATCTCTATTTAAATTAAATGCTTCACTATCCTCAATTTTGTTGGCAATTTTCAGTGTGTTACCTATATAAAGACACATACGCTCTCTTATATTCGGTAGTGGATTTCACCACTGGGCAATTTTATTTATGGTACACTCCTAGTTCTTAACTAGAAATACCTATGGCATATTGCAAATGATTTCAGATATTCTTCTTGCCTTATTATGTTTTTGTTCTTTCACACAGCAGTAGGGAGACTTAAGGCCAACATATTCAGTTTCATTAGTAGAAACTGTCATCTCTTGTTTTGAAAAAATCCATTATTAAAGGCAGGCTGCTGAAGATGTATCTATATATGGCAATGAAGTCCTCTTGTGACAATCTGGATTCATTTACAATTACATTCTCCAAGGTCCTGTTTCTATAGAACGTGTTAAATATTGCAATAATTTATTGCATGCATTGCAAGAAAATGAAATAAACCAATCTGGAGATGGTCAAATAATACAAACAATGATTCACAAATAAAAATATGGAATTCAATTCACTGTTATTTGTGGTGGTCAAGTTATTCACTGTTCAATAATTGAGATTGTTGCTGGGTATTCATTAATGGAGTTGGTTAGAAAATGGGGAAAATGCAAATGTTTTCATGGTTTTTTTATTTTTGATCAAAATTTCATCTTTTGATGAAAAAAATTCAAATTTTGTTGAATGTTGTTGTTCTAAAAACTTTTCAGAAGTTTTATTAAGAATGGCTATGCCTCCAAATATTTGTGCCAGAGGTGTGTTCTTTGTCATTCAGTGTTCTCCAGTGTTTGCTTTTTCTTTTCTTTTTTCTTTTTTTTAAAGTTTTAGTGATCCATGTTAGGAGCAGAAACAACATTAGATATCTAATTCTTAGATTACCAATCACCCACCAGAAATAATGCAAAGAAACCAGTTTAAGTGAACAAACAATGAGCGAAATGTGTTTACATGAACATTTGATGGCTAGTTACAAATAATAAATATCCCTGTTTCACTGGAAAGATAGTGAAATTCATATAACAGGTATTTGAAATTAATTATTAGGATGGGTCTGCTCCTATCCAGATTCTTATTGTAGCTATGCCTAATTGTATTACATTCAGGGAAAGTTGGATGAGAATTTCATAACATGTGAGTCACAAGAACTGAGATATCAATTGCTCTCAAGAGCTTCTCCAAAAGGTTTCCAAACAGCCTGCTCCTAGTGGTCTGATTCCCTGTTTTCTTAGGAACAATATTATTGGGCCACATGGTACATGCCGTGGGGAGTAAAATCCACTTCAGATTCAACATCTGTTTTCTAAAGTGATCATGAGTTTCCACCTATTTCAGAGGTGTTTGAAAAGGTTATGTGGCTTCTCCATGATTATGCAAAAAGTCAATGGCTCAGATAGAGTTAGAATCAGGTTTCTGTTAGTCTGTGGTCCTTTCCTCTAATCGCTAGTCCATGTGACATCCCTTCACAAGTATGTGTGCATGGGTCTCCGTCACAGAAAAATGGTTATCAATCAATTCAGGTATGTGGTTAATAACCCAACTTGATGGTATGGTGTGTGTGTTATCTCAATAAAAAAGATGTTTGTGTTTGATTGAGAATTTGATTAGACTGAATTGCTGTGTGTAATAAGAATGGGGCAAATCAGGAAAGAAGTCAGGACTCCTCAGTTCTATTTTCAGCTCCATCACCAATTCACAGCTTGATGTCACATAACTGAAATAATTTCAGTGTTTTAGAAAAAGGTGAGAAGGAGTATGGGTCTGTACTTATTAAAGCAGAAATCCTATCTGCCTAACTCTATGATCACTGGTGTCCTATGGCTGGCGTCCACTGTATTACATATTCTCGCTGTTTTACTATTTAGACTTCCTGTGTGTGTGTTTTTGTTTCTAGGTTTATTGTTAAATGGCTCTTACTATGATTGATAAGCTTGTACCGATTGATTTTCTCTGTTCAGTGCAACCCCTTTAATAACTGACAGCTGAAAATATATTTAGGTTTCTAATGAGATAACCCTCACCCCAGTTTAAAAATCCACTTGGCAGAGCTAATTTATTCTAACAGGAGTGAAGCAGTAGTGGGACAGAATGTGGTATATTGCATTCGAGAAAACATGACCTATGAGGGAAGGTTGAAAAAATTGGGTTTGTTTAGTCTGGAAAAGAGAAGACTGAGAGGGGACATGATAACAGTTTTCAAGTATGTAAAAGGTTGTTACAAGGAGGAGGAAGAAAAATTGTTTTTCTTAACCTCTGAGGAGAGGACAAGAAGCAGTGGGCTTAAATTGCAGCAAGGGAGGTTTAGGTTGGACATTAGGAAAAACTTCCTAACTGTCAGGGTGGTTAAGCACTGGAATAAAATTACCGAGGGAGGCTATGGAATCTCCATCATTGGAGATTTTTAAGAGCAGGTTAGACAAACACCTCTCAGGAATGGTCTAGATAATACTTAGTCCTGCCACGAGTGCAGGGGATTGGACTAGATGATCTGGCAATGTACCTTCCACTTTTACGATTCTATGATTTAAAATTAGAAAAACCAACTCATAGCCTAAGAAAATATTATGAATAAAGTAAGGGCTCCTTCACTCATTGAAATATTCTGAAGGTAAAGATTTATATAAGGTGTGCATCAATCGCAATGTGAGAGAATTATGAGATTATAATGCATTGACTTGCTGTCCTGTATTTTTTAGTTACTGATCAAGGTCCCACTTCAGAGAAGTGAACAACATAGCAGACCCCTTGCACTCATCTGGCATCCCATTGAAGTTAAGTTTTCACTTTTCAGCCTACAAGAGTTACTTTAAATGGGTTTTTAGGACTGTCATTTCTTATATTATTCCTTATTCTAGTTCAAGTATATTAGTAGTGATACAGTTGTAGTGGCATTTTAGTTCTTATCATAACCCTACATTCAGCTTGTTTGTGTATGTTTCTGTCTCAAGCCTTTTAAAGGCTCAGTCTTGCATTCCTTGCAGAGAACTCCCACTGAATTCAACATAACTTATGGAGTAAATAAGTAATTGAACCATATAAGGATAGATTGTGCTATTTAGAAGCTTCCCATAGTAACAAGTACATTATGTCTCAAAGTTGCTTCCCATCTGTTGCTCTGTTGTACTCTCCTATGGCACTGGCTAGCATATTTGAGGGCTCAAGACTGAGCTTGATAAATGTATGGATGGTATGGTATGATGAGCTTGCCTACCCTGGCACATTGCCCATTTACAGCTGATAGCAGCAAATATCTCCAACAGCAAGAGCTGGGACACCAGATGGGTAGGGCTCTGAGTTACTACAGCAAATTCTTTCCCTGGTCTCTGGCTGGTGGGTCTCACCCACATGCTCAGGGTCCAACTGATCGCCATTTTGGGGACTGGGAAGGAATTTCCCACCCATGCCATACTGGCAGAGACCTGGGGAGGTGGTGGTGGTGAGTTTGCCTTTCTCTGCAGCATGAGGCATGGATCACATGCAGGTTTAAACTAGAGTAAATGGTGGGTTCTCAGTAACTTGAAGTCTTTAAATCATTATTTGAGGACTTCAGTAACTCAGCCAGAGGTTAGGGGTCTGTTACAGGCATCGGTGGGTGAGATTCTGTGACAGGAGGTCAGACTAGATGATCATGATGGTCCCCTCTGGCCTTGAAGTCTGTGAGTTCCAGCTGAGTGGGAAAGTGCCCCCAATCACCTGAAGCTGCAATGCAGATAGGCTACCTCATACCTCTTTACAGACAATATTAGGGCTTGTAAAGAGAAGTATGTGGTGACAGCTCTTTCCTATAATGCTACAGGCCCTTTATGGTCAGAGCATAATCTGGCCCTTAGAAAACTATTGTTTTTCAAACAATACCACTTACTTTTAGCATGGATGAGATCTAAATTTAGAGTGAAGCACCCAGTCAGTAGGCGCAGAAGCCAGTGGGAGTTAATGGACGTTTTGCCTGAATGAAAGCCTCAGGATTGTGTTCTAAGCAGTAAAAAATGAAATAGAATCACTTATTTTGTCTCATGCTATCTTGGACAACTGAGTGTTTCAATGGGTTTCAATAACCCTGTCCTTACTCTAATTTCTGAACAAGAGCAAACAGAAGAATTCCCTATTTTAACGTGGATCGTTGAAAATATTCTTTAGTCTAGCGGCAGAAGCCTTTAACAAACCAGAGAAGAAAAAATATTTCTTTACAGTCTTAGTCTTAACAAAAATAGCTGTGACAAGGAGACTCACTTATATTTCTCAAGCCAGACTAGTAAAAGCACTGATAGGTCTGATGCCTGATATAATTACAATGCAATGGGTGTTGAGAGACCTCAGCTTAATTCTAGTTTAAAGTACTGGAGAAATGCTTTATTGTTGTCAGGCTATTGCAATGGCTTTTCAAAAGTCAACAAACAGTAACTTGATTGATAGTAATTACAATTTTGTGTAATTATTAGAGCTTTGAAAGAAAGATTGGAAATACCCAGTTGTGATGTAACTTTTCCCATTTTCTTAAAAATAACGTACAATGTACTCTCTAAAATTGCAAGCCTGAGGAAAGCATAACCAATTCCATGCACTACAGATATTTGACATATGTCTAGAAAAATGGCATCAGTATGTGTCAGGGGGCATATAATCTTACATCTCTTGTTTCTTTGAAGTTTAGCAGTGGCACATTAAAACAAGTTTGCCTCAGAATACGCAGGCTTCCCTAGTAATACTAAGATTTATCATGTATAAAGTCAGTGAAGAAATCTTTAGGGAAAAGATTTAATAGTTGAAACAGGCTAATTTGTTTTGGACTCATAATACCTTCTCTTTCTTTGCCTGGTCTAACCCACAGACACTGCAAAAGATGTAGAGTGAAATCCTGCCCACATTGAAGAAAATGGCAAAACTCCATTAACTTCCGTGGAGCCACGATTTAATCCCTGAAGTAGAGATTAATTTGTCTTTTATATTTTGCAGATTTCCAGGTACTTTACACAATTGCATGCCAAGAGCAAATGTCCTATTGAAATTACTTCCATGCTGAAAGTATGCACATGCTTAAGTGCTGTGCTAGATTGAGGCATATATATGGAACAATGTATGTATTGGGATCACATTCTATATCGCTAGCAATGGTTGGTTAACACTACACAGTATTTTGGGGAAAGGGGACTATAGCAGACTGCTATAAAGAGAAAACCTTCACCTTAATTTTACAATGATAATTTCTTTTCTATTTCTATCATATCAATATGATATCACAGGGATAACTCCTGGAGTTCCTTTACTTAATCCTTGCTCAAGCAAATACCCATTGAAGCCAACTGGTGTTTGACTGAGTTAGAGTAAAAATTGAATTAGGACCTCTAGGTTTTTCTGTTTGAGGTATTTATATTGCAATGAGGTAGATGTTTGATTTGTTTTAGGTCACTCAATCAAGTCAAGCAACGTGGTTATTTAAGATGGCAGAATAATTATCCATAATGAAAACTGGCCAGATCACATCTCTGCTCTTGTAAAAATTTCCAAAGGCAATTAGTGAACTGGAAATTGTAAAATTTTACATTTCATTTAAAAGGCAGTGCTCCCAGAAGTTTGGTGCCCCCTAACACCATGTTAATGTGCCGATTCACTTTACAAGTCAAAAGAAAGAGTGCCACATATTTGCTCACCAATATCATCATCTTTCAGGCTTCCTCTGCCTTAAAGGTTAAATTTTCAAACTAGTGAGAATCCATGTGAGTGCAGTCTTTTGCCCAGTTTAAGTTCATTAAGCCTGATGTAAACACACAAGTTAGAGTGGTGTGTGCATGACTAATTCTTCATGACTACAAGTCCATCCTCTGAATGTGGATTAGGATGACTGTGCATGTCTAAGAGGCTGAGTATAACATTGTTATGGTGTACTGGTAGTTATGGTAGAACGTTATGGTAGTTGGTGTTGGTCCTGCTTTGAGCAGGGGATTGGACAAGATCACCTCCTGAGGTCTCTTCCAACCCTAATATTCTATGATTCTATTATTCTATTCTATATAAAAGTTATTTTTCTTTGTTCTGCTCGTATTTGTATAAAGAAACATATGAAACCATTGACATCTTTCTGTATCTGTCTGAAATATATAATTTAAGAATTGGGTGAAAGCTTGATATATTTTGTACATATATTTGGACATGCAGCAGTGTATACTCATGCTCAGATCCTCTGCTGCAGTGACTACTTTGCCAGCACAAGTTCTAATGCTAGCACATCCAGTCATGGGAAAAGCACTCAGTATAAAGACATTTTTTGGAGGTGTAGAACTGATATAGCAACTCCTGTGCCAGCCCCCTTCCTGATGTCAGCAATGGGGGGTGGTGGGGTTGGGTATCACCAAGACAAAAAGGAGCATAGTCTAGGTTTCCTTGTCTATACATGGCTGCTCTTTCAGCCTTTTGGGGCCATTGTAACTTACAGGAGCCTTCAGAGAGCTCGAAATTGCGCTCGAGACCAGCCAGCACACAGCCATCCTATGGTTGGATGAGTGCATCCTCAGTCCTGAGCTACATTCTTTGCTCCTCAGCCATACCTGAGGATGTGGGCCTTAGAAGAGGCCAGCAGATGTATATCACTCCATATTAATATTCTCCCATTATCTGCTTTGAAAGCCACTTCTGAGAATCATAGCCTGTTAGTTTAAGGGGCTGAATCCAAGACATTAAGCAGTAACCAAAGGGCTGAATCTTGCAATCTTCACCAAAGCAAAATTCTTGTTTGATTAAATTAATTCTAAGTAAAAGAAAGAGAATTTGGTTTAAACAATATGTTTTTCTGTAAAACAATTAAATGAAATAAACCAAAACAGTCAATAAAATATGTTCATAAGAAACACTTTAGAACTATTCACAATTTAAAAGGCTCCATAAAAATAAAATCTAGTGGAAGTTTAACAATATGTAAATGTATTATATCAGAACACTTCCAACATTTAAAAAAGCTTTTTAGGTGTTTTGAATGCCTGACTGGTTTGACAGTTTGACAGTGATTTGTAAACTAAGGTTGTTGACATGGCATGCTCCACTGTCAGAGAAGATACCAAAGTTCAGATACGAGACCATTCACCACTTGAACATAAAGACAGGATCCTTCCGTCTGATAGATATTTTCACTGTGGAGGAAACAAGCTTTGGTTCTTGAATACATCAAGGGTCTGATCTAAATCCCCTTCAAGTCAATAGAAAGACTCCCAATTGACTTCAATGGGCTTTGGTGGGATCAAATCCTAGTTCAATAGCATCCCTTTCTACAACATATATAATGTGCATTATGCATCAGAGGGTAGGGTGGAGCTACATAATTTGAAACCACATATCAAAGAGGGTTTCCATCAAGGTTAGAGAGAAATAAGTAAAACCTAGCAAGATGGTAATGTAAATGAAGATATATTAGAAATGGTTTTACTGTCAAAGATGATGTTGTCTATTGGGATGCTAACAATCATACAAATGCTTAACTGATGTGAGCGAACATGAATAATAGAATCATAGAATATCAGGGTTGGAAGGGACCTCAGGAGGTCATCTAGTCCAACCCCCTGCTCAAAGCAGGACCAATCCCCAATCAAATCATCCCAGCTAGGGCTTTGTCAAGCCTGACCTTAAAAACTTCTAAGGAAGGAGATTCTACCACCTCCCTTGGTAACACATTCCAGTGTTTCACCACCCTCCTAGTGAAAAAGTTTTTCCTAATATTCAACCTAAACCTCCCCCACCGCAACTTGAGACCATTACTCCTTGTCCTGTCCTCTTCTACCACTGAGAATAGTCTAGAATCATCCTCTCTGGAACCACCTCTCAGGTAGTTGAAAGCAGCTATCAAATCCCCCCTCATTCTTCTCTTCTGTAGACTAAACAATCCCAGTTCCCTCAGCCTCTCCTCATAAGTCACGTGTTCCAGACCCCTAATCATTTTTGTTGCCCTTTGCTGGACTCTCTCCAATTTATCCACATCCTTCTTGTAGTGTGGGGACCAAAACTGGACACAGTACTCCAGATGAGGCCTCACCAATGTCGAATAGAGGGGGACAATCACGTCCCTCGATCTGCTCGCTATGCCCCTACTTATACATCCCAAAATGCCATTGGCCTTCTTGGCAACAAGGGCACACTGCTGACTCATATCCAGCTTCTCGTCCACTGTCACCCCTAGGTCCTTTTCCGCAGAACTGCTGCCTAGCCATTCGGTCCCTAGTCTGTAGCTGTGCATTGAGTTCTTCCATCCTAAGTGCAGGACCCTGCACTTACCCTTATTGAACCTCATCAGATTTCTTTTGGCCCAATCCTCCAATTTGTCTAGGTCCCTCTGTATCCTATCCCTGCCCTCCAGCGTATCTACCACTCCTCCCAGTTTAGTATCATCCGCAAATTTGCTGAGAGTGCAATCCACACCATCCTCCAGATCATTTATGAAGATATTGAATAAAACCGGCCCCAGGACCGACCCCTGGGGCACTCCACTTGACTCCGGCTGCCAACTAGACATGGAGTCATTGATCACTACCCGTTGAGCCCGACAATCTAGCCAACTTTCTACCCACCTTATAGTGCATTCATCCAGCCCATACTTCTTTAACTTGCTGACAAGAATACTGTGGGAGACTGTGTCAAAAACTTTGCTAAAGTCAAGAAACAATACATCCACTGCTTTCCCTTCATCCACAGAACCAGTAATCTCATCATAGAAGGCGATTAGATTAGTCAGGCATGACCTTCCCTTGGTGAATCCATGCTGACTGTTCCTGATCACTTTCCTCTCATGTAAGTGCTTCAGGATTGATTCTTTGAGGATCTGCTCCATGATTTTTCCGCGGACTGAGGTGAGGCTGACTGGCCTGTAGTTCCCAGGATCCTCCTTCTTCCCTTTTTTAAAGATTGGCACTACATTAGCCTTTTTCCAGTCATCCGGGACTTCCCCCGTTCGCCACGAGTTTTCAAAAATAATGGCCAATGGCTCTGCAATCACAGCCGCCAATTCCTTCAGCACTCTCGGATGCAACTTGTCCGGCCCCATGGACTTGTGCACGTCCAGCTTTTCTAAATAGTCCCTAACCACCTCTTTCTCCACAGAGGGCTGGCCATCTATTCCCCATCTTGTGATGCCCAGCACAGCAGTCTGGGAGCTGACCTTGTTCATGAAGACAGAGTCAAAAAAAGCATTGAGTACATTAGCTTTTTCCACATCCTCTGTCACTAGGTTGCCTCCCTCATTCAGTAAGGGGCCCACACTTTCCTTGGCTTTCTTCTTGTTGTCAACATACCTGAAGAAATCCTTCTTGTTACTCTTGACATCTCTCGCTAGCTGCAGCTCCAGGTGTGATTTGGCCCTCCTGATTTCATTCCTACATGCCCGAGCAATATTTTTATACTCTTCCCTGGTCATATGTCCAACCTTCCACTTCTTGTAAGCTTCTTTTTTATGTTTAAGATCCGCTAGGATTTCACCGTTAAGCCAAGCTGGTCACCTGCCATATTTACTATTCTTTCAACACATCGGGATGGTTTGTCCCTGTAACCTCAACGGGGATTCCTTGAAATACAGCCAGCTCTCCTGGACTCCTTTCCCCTTCATGTTAGTCCCCCAGGGGATCCTACCCATCTGTTCCCTGAGGGAGTCGAAGTCTGCTTTCCTGAAGTCCAGGGTCCGTATCCTGCTGCTTACCTTTCTTCCCTGTGTCAGGATCCTGAACTCAACCAACTCATGGTCACTGCCCCCCAGATTCCCATCCACTTTTGCTTCCCCCACTAATTCTTCCCGATTTGTGAGCAGCAGGTCAAGAAAAGCTCCCCCCCTAGTTGGCTCCTCTAGCACTTGCACCAGAAAATTGTCCCCTATGCTTTCCAAAAACTTCCTGGATTGTCTATGCACCACTGTATTGCTCTCCCAGCAGATATCAGGAAAATTAAAGTCACCCATGAGAACCAGGACGTGCGATCTAGTAGCTTCTGCGAGCTGCCGGAAGAAAGCCTCATCCACCTCATCCCCCTGGTCCGGTGGTCTATAGCAGACTCCCACCACTACATCACTCTTGTTGCTCACACTTCTAAACTTAATCTAGAGACACTCAGGTTTTTCTGCAGTTTCGTACCGGAGCTCTGAGCAGTCATACTGCTCCCTTACATACAGTGCTACTCCCCCACCTTTTCTGCCCTGCCTGTCCTTCCTGAACAGTTTATAACCATCCATGACAGTACTCCAGTCATGTGAGTTATCCCACCAAGTCTCTGTTATTCCAATCACGTCATAATTCCTTGACATCACCAGGACCTCCAGTTCTCCCTGCTTGTTTCCAAGGCTTTGTGCATTCTTATATAAGCACTTGAGATAACCTGCTGATCACCCCTCATTCTCAGTATGAGGCAGGAGCCCTCCCCTCACAGTCATTCCTGCCTGTGCTTCCTCCCAGTATCCTGCTTTCCCACTTACCTCAGGGCTTTGGTCTCCTTCCCCCGGTGAACATAGTTTAAAGCCCTCCTCATTAGGTTAGCCAGCCTGCTCGCAAAGATGCTCTTCCCTCTCTTCGTAAGGTGGAGCCCTTCTCTGCCCAGCACTCCTCCTTCATGGAACACCATCCCATTGTCAAAGAATCCAAAGCCTTCTCTCCGACACCACCTGCGTAGCCATTCGTTGACTTCCACGATTTGACGGTCCCTACCCAGGCCTTTTCCTTCCACGGGGAGGATGGACAAGAACACCACTTGTGCCTCAAACTCCTTTATCCTTCTTCCCAGAGCCACGTAGTCCGCAGTGATCCACTCAAGGTCATTCTTGGCAGTATCATTGGTGCCCACGTGGAGAAGCAGGAAGGGGTAGCGATCCGACGGCTTGATGAGTCTTGGCAGTCTCTCCGTCACATCGTGAATCTTAGCCCCCAGCAAGCAGCAGACTTCTCGGTTTTCCCGGTCAGGACGGCAGATAGATGACTCAGTCCCCCGGAGGAGAGAGTCCCCGACCACCACCACCTGCCTCCTTCTCTTGGGAGTGGTGGTTGTGGAACCCCCCATCTCAGGACAGTGCATCTCATTCCTTCCAACCAGCGGAGTCTCCTTCTGCTTTCTCCCCCCAGACATATCATCTGGTCCACTCTCCACAATGGTACCTGTGGAGAGAACATGAAAGCGGTTAGTTACCTGTGTCTGCGTTGCTGGAACCCGGACATTCCCCCTTCTTCTTCTGGAGGTCACATGTTGCCAAGCTTCTTCACTGGCCTCTTGGCTCCGCTGTGCAACCTGCTCTAAATCTTTAGAGCTTTGTGCCTGTAGAAGCATATCCTGACTTTTGTCCAGAAAATCCTCCGTTTCTCGTATGCAACGCAGGGTCGTTATCTGTTGCTCCAGACCTTCAATCTTCTCTTCCAATATGGAGACCAGCTTGCACTTTGTACAGACAAAGTCGCTTCTGTCCTGTGGAAGAAAGACAAACATGGCACATCCAGTGCAGGTCACAACAGCTGAACCCCCCCCTTCCATATCACCTTCCTACTATGAGCTTCCTCAGAGAAGTTGGCAAGATGTAAGCCTCACTGGGCTCACTCCAGGCGAACTCCCATGTAAACTCCTGCTGTGTGCTGCTCTGCTGGTTCGCCGCTGCTCAGCTGGTTCACGAAGCTCTGGCTATTTTTAAACAGCCAGGCTTCCCTGAAACAAACAAACGGACAGCCCCAGTGCCTGCCCCCTGCAGGCTACCAGCCAATCAGGCACTCGCTCAGCCTCTCACACTGCCCTCCCAGCAAACACACACTCGGATACTCACCAATCCCAGGCAAACTCCTGCTGTGTGCTGCTCTGCTGTTCCCCGCTGCTCAGCTGGTTCGCCGCCGCTCAGCTGGTTCGCGAAGCATTCGATGAATGAATCACGAAAGCTTATGCTCAAATAAATTTGTTCGTCTCTAAGCTGCCACAAATACTCCTTTTCTTTTTGCGAATACAGACTAACACGGCTGCTACTCTGATACTTGAGAAATGTAGGCAAGTTTTTGTTGCAGTACTGGAAATTACTGACTTTATGGTAAGTAAAATGAAGAAGGTCATTTGAAATCTACCATATGTAAAATGCATTCTGTTTGCATGCTCATTTCCACTGAATGACACATTACTTAGTTACATATTAGGCTAATGTAGAACATTATTAATGAGGAAACCAAGGTGTAATGTTCTTGCAAGAATGCGGACAGAAGTGAGTCTGTGTTTTAAATAGGGATTTCTTGCTTTAGCATTATCACTATTGCAGTTGAACATGTTCTACATTTTCAGGGCAAATATTACTTGGAATTAATTGAATGTAAAGATGGATGTTCAGAAATGCATCTTTAGAGTTGGTGAAGTATGACTTTTTAATCAAACTGAGTCATTGTAAACATAAATTAGGTCTTGTTCTTCCTGCTGACTTAAAAACAGAACAATGTGAACCTCTTTTAGGTGCGAATCTTTTCCTTGTGAATCTGTAGTTTCAACTTTACAGATGTTTGGCAGTTCTGGTAGAATTGTTATTTAATGACCATTATGTGAAAGTACAGACCTACCTTTGTGCATTTAATACTTCTCAAGTATCAAAATTTCCCATTATTCTACACAGTCCCACTATGTCTTCCTAAAGCAAAAGTATTTCTGCATTTTTTTGGTAACACACAGTATATAACAAACATCCCAATGTCTCTTAAATTTACGGGGTGACAGATCTCTTTCTACACACAGTAACAACAAAATGAGAAAGAACAAAAGTAAGGTCTTCAGGAGAGAAACCATGCAGATTGTTTGCCGCCTCAGTAATGGCCTGATTTTCAAATATGCTGCAAGACTTAAGGTCCCATGGGAAGTCAATAGAATTTGCAGGTGTTCAGCACATGTGACTATCAGGTCATACTGCACTGAACTCTGTCAAACTGGCTATCTATAACTACAAATGGCTTTTGGAAAAGGGAATGGCACAGTACATAGAAAAGACATAAGACAGATACAAGGTACAATCACAGATACTTATGTTAACATCAAGATACAAAGAGGACTCAAACAAGGATATTGCTGACAGCCCTGGAACAATTCTCTTTTGGAAATTAAAATCGTTCCACGTATGGATGGATAGTTAAGTACCTAATAAACAACCTGCTGACCAAACATCTGAATATTTGCACGGCCTCCCTTAGCTCCCCGAAATTTCGGAATATATTTTCAGACTGATGCCTAATGAAGACAGAGAAAGCATATGACTAGAACCATGCAAACCTCAAACCAGATGAAACTTTATAATTGTGAAATAGTCTCTCAATTCTGTCATGCTTTTTATATTCATGCATATTTTCTTTAGTCTGGATTCTAATAGATTACATACTTTTAAAAGGAAATCAAAATGTTTTAAATATGCTATTAGTAAATTCATAGGAGCACAGAGATGCTATCAGAAGGAGTATTGCTAAACAAATTCAAACACCCACATAGGGGAAAGGACTGGTTTTGAACCTGAGAATTTGGTTTCTATTGCAGTATAAAAAAGTGAGATGTAACAGGTGTCCTTTGTGGGCCTCTGCAACTCTGATATTGTATTGCATATCATTCTGTATGTTGGGCTTCCATAGGGGGAACAACTGCACAATATGAATTTTGCCTGCGACTTTTAGGGTTTTATATATAAGTGTATTCATTCTAAAGTCAAATTGTGTATCGGTTCTATATTTACAGTGTGTTTTTTATTTTGTTTTATTTGGGTGTTTTTGCTTTAGATGGTTTATCTAGAGAGATGTTTGAGCAGGTGGATATTTCTAGATGTAAAATACTATAAAACTGTAGGCTAATAGAGGCCTGGAAGATTAAGTCAAATCTCAGATTAAAGGGGAGCTAAAAAAGGAGATCTTCATATTGTTTGTTAAAGGGGCTAGATACTCACTAGTGTAAATCAACAGATCTCCACTAATTTCAGTGGAGAAGTCAAACCAGAATGAACTGCTTAGCAGATGTGATCTACAAAGTACTTGACAATGGTGAAACAGTGGTTGTGCTGTGACTTCTGTTTACTTCTTTCTTTTGTTTCTGTTTATGTACTTAGACTGTAAGCTGTCTGGGACAGGAATCATCTTTTTGTAATGCGTGTGCGCAGTACCCAGCACACAGTGCCTAAACAGGGACTCCAAGTTAGAGCTGATTGGAAATTTTTCACTGAAACAGTATTCCAGATTTGTGTGTGTGTGTGAGAGAAATTATGTCGAATTCAACAAAATTTTCTGAAAAATATTTTTTTCCCTGAAACAGACATAAATAGAATATTCTTACAATTGTCAATATAGGACATACCACATCACATTAATACCTCCCACAACACACCTTTCAAGATTAATGGGTCCTACACATGCCTGTCACAACATGCGGTGTACCTCATCCAGTCCATGAAATGGCCCCAAAACAACTTTATGAGGGAAACCAGACAGACATGACACTGTTGACTGAACTAATGGAGCAAATTAGAAAACACACACTTTCAGTCATCACTCAGTTAGTCCCACTGAAGTACGTGGGAGTACTCGGTGGAATAAGTACTACTGATTTTTACCAGAACCTCAGCTGGTGTTGAACTCACTTGAGATACGGCAATTTCCTTCCACTGAAGATTTGGTCATAATGTATGTAAGATATTGCCCTAATTAATTGAAATACTTGGATGAAGGATGCTATCTAAGTGCAAAATTTACTGTTATTTATTTTGATTTTCCACCCCTTTTCCTTCAACCTCCCGTTATGGTGATTCTCAGTTTCTCAAGCACTTTATCAGCAACTGGTAAATTGCAAAAGGTAAATCAAAACCCTTTTGAGATTTTTAATACTAGTTTTATCAGTGGAGGTCATCTTATTCAGATCTCTTGCAAACAAAGAAGTTGCATAGAATCATAGAATATCAGGGTTGGAAGGGACTCAGGAGGTCATCTAGTCCAACCCCCTGCTCAAAGCAGGACCAATCCCCAACTAAATGCAAATGGCATTTTAAACCAAAACTTGCTTTCTCATATGCCAACTCTCATCAAACAATAAAGATATCTATTAGATATCTGTTAGAGATACAGTCAGTTAAAGTATTGAGTCTAGATTATTTTGTTGGTCCAGGTTACTAAATTACATGCATAAGTGATATTAAGTAGCAGGATGCACTGCTTGCGGAAAAGCAAAAATGACTTATTTTCGTCTTCAGCAAAATCAGTGTTATCTCTTGGGTGCTGTCCCGGATGGGAGAAGACTACAAACAGAACAGAAAATCATTCAGTGTCTTTCATAGAAATTGTCAGCAGGTACAATGGATAAACTTTTAAGATAAATACTGGTATTATCCTTTGAAAAATACAGGTGCAGGTTGCCAAGCTTACAATACAAGGATATACAATGTAGCACCATGGAACAGAATTCAAGACACTTTATCCTGTATTCATATAGTGTCATCTGTCTAACGTTACCCAGGACTTTAACAATGAGAGATATGAAGGACATCACAGAATAGTGCAGTCTGAGCAAATGACGTTTTAATTTTAGCTTAAAAAAGAGAAGCTGATTTCACCAATTAATATATTTTCAAAATGTGTGTGTAGAAAACTAAGATACTCAACTTACTTCACAGGGCTTAAGCAGTACAAATCACATTAATTATAATGGGAGTTCCTTAGCTAACACCTCGCACCCTCATTTCAAGGCAAGATGATATGCTTAAATATCTTTTCTCTATTTGAATGAAACATAACAAGAACAAATGAATCAAAGCTGCAGTTAGTGGAGAACATGCAGCCATATAAATAAGAAATGATTTACCAGTGGCTAAGACTCCTTACAGCATGGAGATATTTGGAAGCTTAGGGGAGAGATTATGCTTTGTACCTATTTTCAGTGCCTAGCATGCTGATGACACTGATCCAAAGCCCAATGAGTTCAGTTGGTCATGGCTTTATTTGGGCTTTAGCTCAGGCCCTATATACATGATACAGAATAATTTAAAATACCCACATGTACCAAACTGCATACAAATGTCAGCTTTGCTATTATATATCTATGTAAAACTCTACCATAGCGGTACCTACAGAAATGACATCTGCTAATACTGAGAGGCCAGCAGCATGCACCACACTCCTAAAGTGTTGCACTGCAAAGGCATAGCTTCCCAGGATTAAATAGAAAGACATCTGACCACGTGTTTGAATTATCCATAAGAAAGAAGAGACTGTTTAAGGATACTCATAGGTAGCAGGATGAATCAGGTATTGGGACCAGAGGGAGGTCCTACACCTGTCATCTGCTTTAGCTACACAGACTATTTGGTGACCTTCAGTTGTTAAACACCACCATGTAGTTTATTTACATTGCTCTTCCCAACACCATACCGATCCATACTCCACCAAATTTGCAGCATCAGGTTTCTCCTCAGTTCTCAGCTGAGATGAGAGATGAGATCTCTGCACTCAGAGATCCTTCTTGGGGCTGGCTCCATTAGCCTGCCTCTCCTTCTAGCATTTCCTTTCTGTGCCTTCTTCTACACTCTGCGCAAATGGGCTAATTAGCTCTTTTCTCTCCCCTACCCCATTCTTATCCACTAAATAAGCACAGACAGGTCCTTCTGGGGGGAAATAATTGTTATTTAAATGATCAGAGTGCTGGCTCAGCTATTGATTCCTACCACTCTGCCACAGGTATCTTGGTCATGTTCCGTGTCTCCTAAAAATGTCATGATTATCTGGAATACAATGAAAAGTCACCAATGTGTAAAACACACTTTTTTGTTTTCTATTTTTATTTTGGAGCTCAGGTACTACAGATGAGCTCAGGTATTTTGATGATTGGGGCTACAAGAGCTTCCAAAGAGAAAGAGAGAAAGGAAGGGAATGATTTGCCACTGCATTGAAACCAATAGAGTTTCACCAGTTAACTGGAGTAATACAGTGATGGTGAACAGATTAAGTCAGCCTCAGCTTACAACAAAGTAACAAACCTTGGGAAATCCAGCAAACCCCAACCACAGAAATGGTCTTAAAATTCATTCCTGCTTTCATTGTTCTTGTAAATAATTTAGATTGTTTCAAATTCAGATCATGAGTTTACTTTCAACAAGTCAAAGAATATGCTAGTTAGGTTTTGCTTTTGATAAGGAAAAATTATAACTTATCTACTGGACTCTTAATGTCACAAGGAACTAATCAGACACACAATCATGCATGATATATTATAGTCCTCATGCATTGGAATAATGTTAATTATAAGGATTCAATTTATTATTAATGTGGAAATATGTAGACCTACTGTATAACAGGAATTAATGGACTATAATTTTCAAGTGTTATTAATTTGATGTTAAGTGTTTCCTGGTTATCCATGTGCTCTTTTTATTTTTGCAAGGAAAGATTACGCTATGTGCAGAATCACAAATCTTTTATTACTGGAAATCAAGGATGGAAGGTTAATGGGTAAGATTTGAGGACAGGATTAATTTCTTATGACTGCATCCTCTACTTTTATTTGAAAAGCATTCAGGAACAAACAGTGCTAGTATACTAACATGAGTTGTTCCACTGAAGCTAACAAACGTAAGAAGAGCAGGATTTGATCCATAACTACAGTATTTTATTATTTATTATTATTATTATTATTATTATTATTATAATCTTGTGCAATAAAGTCTCACAAAAACACAGCCTGCTGTCACAAATGACCAAGGCTGGACTGATAAATAAGGATAAAGTTAAAAATAGTGTTATCAGTGCAGTGAAGTATCATTTCTGAATCATCTGTGTCAAAAGATCTCAGCCGTGTAGCACTGCTAAACAAAGGAAAAGTGACCAATGTAATAAAATTTGCTCATTGACTTAAAACAGGACCCTATCTCCTCTTTTGCCTATGTCGTGAACAAGCAAATCAGAATTAGGTAGAAAATGGTTTTCCCATCCTGCAGAGATTTGAGATTTCAAAATTTTTGTCCCAAAAGGTCCTCAAAATTTTCCCAAACTGAACATCTGATTCTTTTGTTTGTTTGTTTGTTTGCTTGAGTAAATTAAAGTTTTGTTTTGATAATTTCAAAATGTTCCTTTTGATTTTGACTTTTTTTTTTTACTGTAATTAGCTCATATTTTGAAATAAAAATTATTTGGAACCATAAACCAGAAATTTTCATTTAGAAAATGACAAAACAAAACTTTTTTCAATTTTGTTTTCAAAATTCTTTTGAATTGAAAAATGTGTCAAAAACCAACTCTTTGTGTTTTATCAAAAACTCCCTGACCCGCTCTAGAGGATATGGTTTCAACAATGATGGATAGGACATCAGGAAATGTTGGTGATAGCAATGTCTGTCACTTTTAATACTTTATTTTGTTATAATTCTTTGCCTTTGACTCCCATCATCAGGAACAATGGACCAGATTTTACTCACTTATATGGCTGTGTGAAAGGCAAATCAGAACCAGCAAATACAGGAATGGATAGATCTGGGAATAATACCAGAAGCATGTTATGGTATTTTAGCAGTGTTGAGAAGCACCAACACAAATCAACACCCCACTTTACAAGGCATAGTGCAACACATAGAGAAAGTCCTAAAGAGCTTACAATTTAAATAGACAAGAACAAAGGAAGTAATATTAACTTAATTTTACAGATGGGAAAGTGAGAAACAGAGATTAAGGGCTTGCTGTCAACCCCATTAAAGTTCATGGGAGCCTTTCCATTGAGTACAAGCTTTGAAACAGACACTAAGGGTCAGATTTTTCAGAGATATTTAGGCACCAAATGATGCAGTAGGTGCCTAGTGGGATTTTCAAAGCTGCCTAAAGCAGGAGATCAATCGGAGTTAGATGCCTAACTTGCTTAAGTACTTTTGAAAATTCCAGTAGGCACCTATCTGCATCTTTAGGTGCCTAAATACCTTTAAAATGTGGCCCTAAATGACTTGGCTGAGGACACACACAACATTTCTGACATAGTTGAATCTAGATGATCTAGATCCCAACTTGGTGTCTGAACCATAAGATCATGAATGGAATGGTGCTCCAACTGTCAGTAGCTCCACAGCTCTGAACTGAATATTATGGGCCTGATGTTCAGAAGTACCAAAAACCCGCAGCTCCCACTGACTTCAGTTAGAGTTGTGGGTGCTCAGAACCTCTGAAGATCAGGCCCTATTGGGTACTTCGTTCAATGTATGAATGTATTTGGAACTTTTCTTTAAAGGATAGAAATATTATAGCACATCTGAAGACAGAATAATAGTATAAAAAGAATTTACTTGGACAGTCACTTTCTCTAGTCCTGATATTTGGGTGTGAACATGTGTTTTCCTTTTCACAAATCTTTGTCAGCTTGGTTTAATCCTGCAGTGAAACTCAGAGTCTTATTTTCAGCCCAGACCTCACAAGGCCTCTATTTTTGCACCTGCAGTATTATAAGTTCAAATAACTGTGGGCACCTATCATTATTTTTATATAGCCTTAGGCAACAGAGGGATATCCAAAAGAAGGACACACTGAAGCCAAATGCATCAGCAGAATTCTACTTGAGAGGGGAACTGGGCACATTTATGAGTAATAACAAAATTGCCAGGGTGATGCTGTTACAGAATTTGAACCCATCCAGGTCTCTGCCAGTTGTTATGACCCAGTGTTCTTGATATGCTGAATAAACTCCACATATTAAATGCTGTGAACCACCCAAACTGGATTAGCAGAGAAAATAAACATTGGTGAAAGGAAAGGAGAAGGTCATTACAAACATTCAATAGAGAAATCTCCACCGTGTTGCTTGACCTGATGCCAAACATAAAATTTCTTGCAAAATATAGTTTTTGTACTGGAATTACAGCTGCAATGCAGCAAACCTTTGGGAAACACTTGCCAAAAACAAGAAAAATTTCAATGCACTAATAAGATAGTTCTAAGGGAACAGCAGAAAAGTTTCCAGTGTGTTCAGTAATTCTGTATATTGATGCTTCCTGGAGGATTCAAATATCCCTCTCAGGGCTTGTCTACACTTAGCCCTGGTCTACACTACGAGTTTAGGTCGAATTTAGCATCATTCAATCGATTTAACCCTGCACCCATCCACACAACGATGCCATTTTTGTCAAATTAGTGGGCTCTTAAAATTGATTTCTGTACTCCTCCCCGGCGAGAGGATTAGCACTGAAATTGATATCGCTGGGTCAAATTTGGGGTAGTGTGGACGCAATTTCTTGGTATTTGTTTCTGGGAGCAATCCCTCAGTGCTCCATTGTGACCACTCTGGACAGCACTCTCAACTTGGATTCACTGGCCAGGTACACAGGAAAAGCAACGGGAACTTTTGAATTTAATTTCCTGTTTGGCCACCATGGCGTGACCATGCAGAGCTCATCAGCAGAGATGACCATGGAGTCCCAGAATCGCAAAAGAGCTCAAGCATGGACCGAACGGGAGGTACTGGATCCGATCGCTGTATGGGGAGATGAATCCATGCTATCAGAACTCAGTTCCAAAAGACGAAATGCCAAAATATTTGAAAAAATCTCCAAGGGCATGAAGGACAGAGGCTAACACAGGGACCTGCAGCAGTGCCATGTGAAACTTAAGAAGCTCAGGCAAGCCTACCAAAAAACCCAAGAGGCAAATGGCCACTTCGGGTCACAGCCCCAGACATGCCGCTTCTATGATGAGCTGCATGCAGTTCTAAGGGGTGCCCCTACAATTACCCCACACCTGTACATGGACTCCTACAAGGGAGTCTCATGCAACAGGGATAAGGATTTTGGGGATGAGGAAGATGATAAGGAGGGGGAGGTTGAAGATTGCGCACACCAGGCAAGCGGAGAAACTATTCTTCTCGACAGCCAGGAACTATTTATCACCCTGGAGACAATACCCTCCCAATCCAGGCTCCCGAAGAAGGCACTTCTGGTGAGTGTACCTTTGTAAATATAATACACAGTTTAAAAGCAAGCGTGTTTAATGATTAATTTTCCCTGAAGACTTGGGATACATTTGCGGCCAGTATAGCTACTGGAAAAGTCTGTTAACGTGTCTGGGGATAGAGTGGAAATCCTCCAGAGACATCTCAATGAAGCTCTTCTGGAGGTACTCCCAAAGCCTTTGCAAAAGGTTTCTGTGGAGGGCAGCCTTGTTGCATCCTCCATGGATGCACTTTACCACAGCAGGCCAATAGCATGTAGTCTGGAATCATTGCATAAGAACATGGCAGCATGTGGTCCCAATGTTTGCTAGCATTCAAGCAACATCCGTTCTTTATCTCTTTGTTATCCTCAGGAGAGTGATATTATTCACGGTCACCTGGTTAAAATACGGGAATTTAATTAAGGGGACATCAGAGGTGGCCGTTCCTACTGGGCTGTTTGCCTGTGGCTGAAAATAAATTATCCCCGCTGTTAGCTACGTGGTGGGGGGAGGGGTGAAGTGATCATCCCAGAGAATTGGAGGTCAGGGGGTTAGTTGGGTTTGTGCTGCATATTAACCCGAAAACATCAGCCCTTCCTTTTAAATGGCCAATGTGTCTTTTTCAATTTTAATCTCCCTTTTTTTCCTCCCGCAGCTGCAAATGTTTCAACACTGTGATTCGCATCTCCATCCCAGAGGCTAGCAAAGATAAGAAGGTAAAAAAAACACACTCGTGATGAAATGTTCTCTGAGCTCATGCAGTCCACCCAAACTGAAAGAGCCCAGCAGAATGCAGGGAGTCAGACAATGGCGGAGTCCAGGAAAGCACAAAATGAACATGAGGACAGGAGGGACACGCAAATGGACAAGTGGCAGGAGCAACAGGAGAGGTGGTGGGATCAAGAGGAGAGGAGGCGGCAGTATGATGAGAGAAGGCAAGATGCAATGCTGAGTCTACTGGGGGATCAATCTGTTATGCTCCAGCATCTGGTGGCACTGCAGGAAAAGGCAGCAGGAGCACAGACTGCCACTGCAGCCCCTGTTTAACCACCCATCCTCCTCCCTAAGTTCCATAGCCTCCTCACCCAGACACCCAAGAATGAGGGGGGGGCTCCAGGCACCCAACCACTCCACCCCAGAGAACTGCCCAAGCAACAGAAGGCTGGCATTCAATAAATTTTGAAGTGCAGTGTGGCCTTGTCTTTCCCTCCTCCCGTCATCCACCACCCAACCCAATGCTTCCCTCCTCCCCCACCCGTCCCGGGCTACCTTGGCAGTTATCCCCCTATTTGTGTGATGAATTAATAGAGAATGCATGATTTTGAAGCAACAGTGACTTTATTGCCTCTGCAAGTGGTGATCGAAGGGGGGAGGGTGGTTGGCTTACAGGGAAGTAGAGTGAACCAAGGGGGTGGGTTTTCATCAAGGAGAAAAAACAGAACTGTCATACCGTAGCCTGGTCAGCCATGAAACTGGTTTTCAAAGCTTCTCTGATGCACAGCGAGTCCTGCTGTGCTCTTCTAACTGCCCTCGTGTCTGGCTGCGTGTAATCAGAGGCCAGGCAATTTGCCTCCACTTCCCACCCCACCATAAACATTTCCCCTTACTCTCACAGATATTGTGGAGAACACAGCAAGCAGTAATAACAATGGGAATATTGGTTTTGCTGAGGTCTAACTGAGTCAGTTAAACTGCGCCAGCGTGCTTTTAAATGTCCAAATTCTAGCAACATTCTGCACTTGCTCAGCCTATAGTTGAACAGCTCCTGACTACTGTCCAGGGTGCCTGTGTATGGCTTCATGAGCCATGACATTAAGGGGTAGGCTGGGTCCCCAAGGATAACTATAGGCATTTCAACATCCCCAACGGTTATTTTCTGGTCTGGAAAGTTAGTCCCTTGCTGCAGCAGTTCATACAGACCAGAGTTCCTGAAGATGCGAGCGTCGTGTACCTTTTCTGGCCATCCCACATTGATATTGGTGAAATGTCCCTTGTGATCCACCAGTGCTTCGGGACCATTGAAAACTACCCCTTTCAGTTTATGTACTGGCTGCCTTGGTGCTCCGGTCCCAAGATAGGGATATGCGTTCCGTCTATCACCCCACTACAGTTAGGGAATCCCATTGCAGCAAAGCCATCCACTGTGACTTGCACATTTCCTAGAGTCACTACCCTTGATAGCAGCAGCTCAGTGATCATGTTGGCTACTTGGATCACAGCAGCCCCCACAGTAGATTTGCCCACTCCAAATTGATTCCTGACTGACCGGTAGCTGTCTGGCATTGCAAGCTTCCAGAGGGCTATTGCCACTCACTTGTGAACTGTGAGGGCTGCTCTCATCCTGGTATTCTTGCACTTCAGGGCAGGGGAAAGCAAGTCACAAAGTTCCATGAAAGTGCCCTTGTGCGTGCAAAAGTTTCCCAGCCACTGGGAATCATCCCAGACCTACAACACTATGTGGTCCCACCAATCTGTGCTTGTTTCCTGGGCCCAGAATTGGCATTCAATGTCATGAGCCTGCCCCATTGCCACCAGGATGGCCAAATTGCTAGGGCCCGTGCTTTGAGAGAAGTCTGCGTCCATGTTCTCATCACTCTCGTCACTGCGCTGCCATCGCCTCCTCACCTGCTTTTTCAGGTTCTGGTTCTGCATATACAGCATGATAATGCGTGAGGTGTTTACAATGCTCATAACTGCCACAGTGATCTGAGCAAGTTCCATGCTTGCCATGGTATGGTGCCTGTAGGAGAGCAGGAGAGCAGAATTGCAGGGGAAGCGGTGATTGAATGACCAGTTTTGAAGACCTACTGTACCATCTGCTGCCAGGACACAACAGCTGAGTGGGCTGCATGCTTGCCACGGTATGGCGAGACAAGAGCAGCTGAGCAGAGTTGCAGTGGAAGCAGTCCTGTGAGACCACCAGGAGAGCAGGAGAGCGGAGTGACAGCAGAAGTGGGGGATGACGACGGTCATATAGAGGACCTGTGAGGTGGATTCATAGCACCAGGAGAGTTGCAGTGGAAATGGTGGTTCAATGATGACTGTTAGCAGTCCTACTGCACCGTCTGCTAAAAGCAGTATGGTGCCCGCACGGAAAAAAGGCGCAAAACGATTGTCTGCCATTGCTTTCACGGAGGGAGGAGCGACTGACGACATGAACCCAAAACCACCCACAACAAAGTTTTTGTCCCACTAGGCATTGGGAGCTTAACCCAGAATTCCAATGGTCGGCAGAGACTGCAGGAACTGTGGGATAGCTACCTACAGAGCAACACTCTGAAAGTTGACGCTAGCCTCGGTACTGTGGACACACTCCGCCAACTTAATGTGCTTAGTGGACACACACACAATTGACTGCATAAAATCGCTTTCTAAAAAATCGATTTCTATAAATTCGACCTAATTTTGTAGTGTAGACATACCCTTATAGTACTACAGCTGCACCACTGTTGCACTTAGTGAAGATTCTACTACATTGACGGGAGAGCTTCTTCGGTGTAGGCACTCTACCTCCCTGGGAGGCATTAGATATGTTGACGGGAGAATGCTGTCTACACTGGGGGTTAGCTCAGTATAACTGTGTTGCTTAGCGGTATGGATTTTCCACACCCTGAGCAACACAGTTATACCAACTTAAATTGGTAGTGTAGACATAAGCCTAAAATATACATAAAACAGATATTAGGTAATCTACTGATGAAGGAAATAAGCAAAGGGCTAGTGAATTTACTTATTTCAAAAACATCTTTTCCATTAATGGGTCTAATACTGTTGCATAAAGAAAAGCAGGATATATATATAAGAACTACAGTATCAACAGATATATATGTCTATTGATGATACTGTATTTCTTTTCTTTGAAGAAAATACAACTTCTTATACAATATGGTAGAGCAGGCTGTCAAGAATTAGATACATTGCATTATTTATTTGAAGAGCTGTGAAGAGTAACTGGCAGATACTATTGGCAAGCACTGCATACATCCCATTATTTTCAGAGGTTACTGACAATTAAACATCCTTTTTCACACAGCAGCTTCAGTAAATCAGAACAAGATGTAAGAATGAAGAAAATAGTGTAGTCCAATCAATTGCTTTTAGCTGTAATTGTTTTGGAGAGGTACAATCAGGTACATTATGTGGATATGGACAATTGATACCTGGAAAAAGGAAAAATGAACATGAATACCAGCACCAGATCCACTCTGCCCACATCAACCCTTATATTCTGAGGAATCTCAGATTCACATCTGGATCTTGACTTCATATACTGGGTTTGTGGATTGAAATGTTGAATCTGACACCTCCAGATTTTGGGGAAGTTCGAATTTGGATCGTGATTTGCATTCAGGCCTTGTTTCTCTAACCCATCTCTAATAGAAAAAAAAAACAAAAACCCTCTGTACGTGGCCCATCTGGAATCTCAAGTGGTCAGCTGAAGCTTGCAGGGTTTGTCATTGCCTAGTGATGGAATTTCATTTTTTTTAACAAGATTATAGGACTCAAGTGCATTGTTTTGTTTGTTTTAAACCTGCTGCCTATTAATTCCATTGGGTGAGCCCTGGTTCTTGTGTTATGTTAGCTCTTTTGACTGCCATTGCACATTGAGCGGATGTTTTCAGAGCACTCTACAGTAACTCCAAGATCTTTATTTTGAGTGATAACAGCTAATTAAGATATCATCATTTTGTATATATAGCTGGGATTATGTTTTCCAATGTGCAGTACTTTGGATTTATCAACACTGAATTTTATCTGCCATCTTGTTACCCAGTCACCCAGTTTTGTGAGATCCTTTTGTAACTTTTCAGACTGCTTTGGATATAACTATCTTGAGGAATTTTGTATCATCTGCAATTTTTGCCACTTCACTGTTTACCCCATTTTACAGATCATTTCTGAATATGTTGAACAGCACAGGTCCCAGTGCAGATCCCTGGGGGACACCACTATTTACCTCTCTCCATTCTGAAAACTGACCATTTATACTGACCCTTTGTGTCTTGTCTTTTTAACCAGTTACTGTACCGATCCAGTTACCTTCCCTCTTATCCATGATTACTTTCTTTGCTTCAGAGTCTTTGGGGAGGGACGTAGTCAAAAACTTTCTGAAAGTCCAAGTATACTATGAATTCCCCTTGTACACGTGCTTTTTGACCCCATAAAATAACTCCTATAGATTAGTGAGGCATGATTTCCCTTTACAAAAGCCAGAGTGACTCTTCCCTAACAAATTGTGTTCATTTATGTATCTCGTAATTCTGTTCTTTACTATGATTTCAACCAATTTGCCTGGTACAGAAGTTAGGCTTACTGGCCTGTAATTACCAGATTTTCCTTTGGAACCTCTATTAAAAAATGATGTCAAATTAGTTATTCTCCAGGCATCTGGTATAGAAGCTGATTTAAATATGATTTAAGCATGATTAGTAGTTCTGCAATTTCATATTTGAGTTTCTTCAAAACTCTTGAGTGAATACCATCTCATCCTGGTGACTTATTATTGTTTAATTTATCAGACTGTTCCAAGACCTCCTCTACTGACACCTCACTCTGGGACAGTTCTTCGGATTTGTCACCTAAAAAGAATGGCTCAGGTATGGGAATTTCCCTCACATCCTCTGCAGTGAAGACTGATGCAAAGAATTCATTTAGTTTCTGCATCATGGCCTTTTCTTCCTTGGGTGCTCCTTTATCACCTCAGTCTTCCAGTCGTGCCACTGATTGTTTGGCAGGCTTCATGCCTCGAATGTACTTTAAAAAATTGCTGCTGGTTTTTGTGTCTATTGCTAGTTACTCTTCAGATTCTTTTTTGGCCTGCCTATTTATACTTTTACACTTGACTTCCCAAAGTTTATACTCCTTTCTATTTTCCTCACAAGAATTTGACTTCCAGTTTCTAAAGGATGCCTTTTTGCCTTTAACCACTTATTTTACTATGTTGTTTAGTCACGGTGGCACTTTTTTGGTCCTCTTACTATATTTTTTTAGTTTGGGGTATACATTTAATTAAATTTGAGCCTCTATTAAGGTGTTTTTAAAAAGTTTCTATGCAGCTTGCAGGCATTTCACTCTTGTGACTGTTCCTTTTCATTTCCATTTAACAAGCTTTCTCATTTTTGTGAAGTTCCACTTTCTGAAGTTAAATGCTTCTGAGTTGGCTTCTTTGGTATTCTCTCCCCACACCCAAAAAGATGTTAAATTTAATTATATTATGGTTGCTATTATCATTAAAATGTCTTTTTAATATGAGGTTGAAGAACTAGAATGGGTACTGAGGTGAAATGGTCGGAATTTGTGAGCTAGGCTGTTCTATGTCTGTTTAAGCAGATAGTTGAGCTATAGCCTATTGGCAGGGTGGTTCAACATTTTTCCAGTGGAATCATTTTTCATTGGAAATTTTGATTTTTTTAAATGATTTTTTTTTCACAAAAAGTATCTGTGTTCTGAAGAAAAAAATCATGTTTCATCAAAAAGCCAAATGCCTGAAAATAAAACAAAACAAAAATGTATTTTTCACTTAAAAAAAAAAAGAAATATTTTGAAGCAAAACCAAAAATTTCAATTTAGATATGCTGCTGTGGTGGGAGTTGTCATTCAGTTGTATCGTGTCCTTCTTGTCCTCTATAATGGGACTTTATCTACCATGATGCAACACAGCCATGGGACTCCCATAATACTCCGTCTCCACTCCCGAAAACCAATCTCCTTCCTGTAGTCCAGTCAGACAGCCTGGCCTATAGAAAAGAATGGGAGCATGAGCCATTCAAACTACTGCTCCCAAAGGGCACTTCTGAATTAAACTAGTTCAATTTTTACTATTTTTGCCCCAAAGTCAAAATTGTACATGGAAAACTTCAACTTTTTTTAAAATAATTTTCATTGGCATTTTATGCAAGGAAAAAAGAAATATAACCATCTCTACCCACAGGAGAGGCTGACATGAGCTTCCCTGATAGTAATGGTCTGCATGGATCCTGGTGGGAAGGATCATGTGCTGCAAAAGGAGGCAAAGGAAGTCACCACTATGTGTGTTTGGCTGCGAATGCTAAACTGTAGTTAGAAGAGCTCAGTAAATAGTAGATTTAATAGAGTAAGCTTAGTTTAATCAGAATGGAGTCTTCTTATGTTCTTACCTGGTACATAAAATATGAAACAGAAATAATACCACCTACAAAGCAAAATAAACCCATTAGATGTATTTCCAACTTGCAATGCACTCAATACCCATTCCCATTGTTAGCAGCTACATAACCAGAAAAAAGCAAGTAATTTACAGAAAGGGGGAAAACCAACACTATGAACTTGTACTTACCAATAGGCAAAAGGGGAGAAGACTTTTCCAGAACACTTATACATCACCAGTGACGTATCTTGCTTAGCTTCACCATGAAGGCCTCTTGTATTTTCATCTGTATCTGCAGCCCCCTATTCAGTTTCAGCCCACTTTAAGATATGGCGAAATGAGACGCTTTTATGGAACTTGTTAACAATAAGAACTGAAGACTTAGGATAGCAGAGTGGTATATTAGTTCATACCATCTTTTATCTTCAGAAGAGACCTCTGCATGTGGATTTCATCATAGGGCGAGGATAAAAACTTCTCATGCCAAATACCCCTATACAAAATTAAATCAATCATGAAAGAAATACAGAAAAACTCTTCTGTGAAAGAATCAAGACTGATAGATGGACTCTGTAACATATGTATTTTTTCAGACAACAGAATATATATAGATACACACATACATAGGTATAGCTATATAGGGATAACTATACTGCTGAAGACTATATAGTGAGTGTGTGTGTGTATATATATATATATACAAATGAATAATAGAGAGGGAGAAAAGGAAAGAATTTTAAAACTTATCCAGTTTTCTCTGACAGATTTACAGAAAAGTGGACTAGAAAATAGTTAGTACTCAACTTTCCTGAGCTCCCAAAGATGCTGGTGCCAATAAAAAAACAGATGGCACTTAGGTCTCTTCTGACAGGATAGTTATTCTATCTGAGCCAGTTATCTGTGGTGTGCAAAACACTTGGTATAAGTCATCATCAGAAAACAAGTAATTAATTAATAAAATTTCACTGCTCAAGGAACAGGTAGGTGAGAGTGTCAGTCAAGCAGCTGCCTCCAGAACTATGTTGGGCAGAGGAAGAGAAGAAGAGCAATAACATTAAGAGATCATTGTCCCCACCCCTCTCTCTCCTTTATTCACTATTTAGGCATCCATCATTACTTGTAATTAAGTGCCTGAGAATTTATCATCCTTAGGACATGAAGTCATTTGAAGTCGAGAATGCTAAGAAAAAACCAATGCGACAATAACATAGTCAGACGTTAAACCATGGACACTAGCTGGTTGATGTAATATTACTTACATATCAGTTAAATCCATCATTATAAAATAGATAGATTTTCTCCAATGTGATGGGCCAGTAGAGTTGATTCATTATGTGTTGTAAATAAATTATCAGGTGAATGTATCCACTCTTTCTATTTGTGAATCATTTTTAATCAGTCTAATATCTCTGGGTCTGATTCTGCCACCCTTATAATCAATTTCCTCAGGTTCAATCTCTAGAAGAGCAAATAATACCTTTTACTGTCTCCACTAGGGTTTCTATCAGTGCAGCTACATTGATGGCTGGAAATCGACAGCTGAAATCAGGGTGTTTTTCCAGTCCAAAAAAAGGCCTAATTCATATGATATATTCTTCTGCTTCCAGACTTGATGAGTGAAACTTTTTAGACAGATGAATAAAGAATATTGACTAGCAAATACTGCATCATACGGTATCATTATCAGATAATAGACATTTGTGATAGAGATTGCAATATTCATTATAATATATGGTTAGCAAGGGTTTTCCCTTTAACTCTTTTGCTGGACATGTTGACTTTTAGAATACAAGCAGCCTGTTCCTTTTTTCAATGGGCACTTGTTTTGCATCTTTTACCATATTTGTATCTAGTTGGATGATGTGTTCAATACAAATTCTCTTCTTTTGATAGATTTCATTATTGCAGTTGGTGTATTTTGTGTAACAAGCATTTTTGAAAAAATCAGTCACCTTTTGCACTTTCCATCTGTGCATTAAACTTCCCTTGTAGGCTCTTTTGTATGTCAAATGGTTATTTCAATTATAAGAGACACTTACGTGGAATTTTTTATTTTAAAGAATTGTCTCCAAAGATTGTCCAGTCGTCACTGTTTATAAACAAAGCTCTTCTTCTAATTTTTTAAAATGAGTTTTACACTGATTTACAGATGAAGAAACTTTTCCATGCGCCACCCAGCTTATGTGCCTTTCAGTAGACACAACTCTGGATTGAGAGGCTTGAGAGACTTCAGACTTCACCTTTTTTTTTGAAGAAACTTCCAACAAGAATGTCAGCTGGGAGCAAACTGTGATGTTACTTAGTGTGTGGGCTTTAGGAATTGGACTGTGAGCACATTTTACGGTATGGAAGTATGGTATCAGATTTGTTAGCAGTGAGTGAATCCCACTACCAACCTTCTCAGCCAAGTTGTCTTTTTTTTTTTTTTTTTAGGAAAATGCTGAACTCAACAGTTTTGAAACAGTATTTGTTTGAATTAATTTTCCCCTACTTCACTTTCCAAAGAAATTGTATCTGACAGAAAGCTGTTTCCTATTGTCCAACCATTTTTTGTTTTCTTTTTCTGGAATTACTTAAGGCTAAATTCTGCAAAATATAAGTCATGGGGAAAAATACAGTCATGGGGAAAGTTGAAAGTGAGTAGAGAGACAAGGAACTCCATGAGATTCTCTTCTCAGAGGTCATGATCCAAATTCCTTTGAAGTCAAAGAAAAGACTGCAGATTATTGAGGAATGAAATGTAGTTTCATAAAGAATTGGCCTTTCTGCACTTCTCCCACATTCACCTAAGAAACCATCCTATGATTGGACATCCACTATATAGTTGCACCTAAAAAACAAAATACCAAAGTGGGAGTGGGCACAGGGTCTAAATTATTGCTGCTTCAGTCACGGAAACCCAAGAGGATGTCCAATGCCTATGGAGAAAATAAAAACTTTGGGTAGCAGATGTGGACGAATCCCTGTCATCCCAACATCAAAAATACTGTTTCTCACATAGAATTGAGGTTAGAGAGAGCAATGTTGGAGGGGCATAATTTCCTCTCTGTATTCCCCAAGGGAGATCTTCCTGTGTAACATTTATTGCATTTACAGAGGAGCTATGTGTTTGCAATGGTGTACCCCTTCCAGCCCACTGAAATACGCTTTTCATTTATTCAGCAGGGTTTTTTTTCTGCTTATCCTTTGGTCCAATTGTTTCAGATAGCATATTCAACTTTATACACTCTCCTAAGAATTCATTCATTTTTACCAATATAAAACCACAAAATATATTCATTCTGTTTAATTAGGAACAGTTACCATCAAGGTTAATTTTAACCTGATCTTCAAGGAACTCTCATTTTAATCATGTATTTATTAATGCAATTTGTCATGCTCTGATTGCATTAAAAACGTTAAAATACCTACTTTTTTTGTAGCCTCCCAAATATACCCTAAAAAGAAAAATGGACCTTCAAATAAAATTAGCTCAAATCCCAGACATAGACAACAGCCTATTTTATAAAGGATAAGGGTGTAGCTCAGCAATTGCCAAATAATAGTCTTCGGTATGTCCCAGAAAGAAAGTGACCCCATGATATACAGCTGCAAACCACAGGTCTGCCAATAGGTCCTTCTGATATAAAATTGATCAGCTTACTTCACTAGCAAATCATTTTTAAACAAAGATTCAAATCCTCATCCTCAGCAATTTCTAGGGGGATATAATCAGCCAACAACATCAGAGCAGTTTTCTTATGATATTAAAACCTAAAGCCAAATAACTGTGATCAAATATATATGAAGATCCCAATATTGCTGGTGTTTGGTGGTAATGTTCAATAAATATCCCTTTCAAAAACAACTGGATTTGACACAGTGCTAAAGTTAAGGAGTTTGTCTAGTTATAGACAGATTTTCTTGAACAATTAAACTAACAAATGTTTCTTTAAGAGAAAGACATCTTCCTTCCTTGGGGACTGTTTGTAGGCCCGAGTTAGAGTTAAGCCTGGTCACAGGCCCTGTGATATGGTTAAGGTGGTACGTGTTAATGCCCAACACCGTGGTTAAAGTTGGGCAAGTTGGTTGCCCAGGGCTAAGGATGAGATTGGGTTGAGGAGGTGTAGTGCCCTAGATAGGGCTAGGGCTGGAAGAAGATGATGTTCCTGGGCAAGGGTTAGTGTTGGGCCAGGATGGGTTGTGACTCATTAGTGATCCCTTGCTAAGGCTAGGGTCTGGACAAGATGGTGACACCAGTTGAGTCTTAGAGTTTGGTCTGAATGGTGGCTGGGCACTTGATGATGGCTGTAGGCCAAATTTAGGGTTGGGGATAGATTGGAGACCCAGACAAGGATTAGGGTTATTCTGGGCTAAGGCTTGGTTTGGGGCTGAATAGTGTCCTGGGACCAGGGTTAGAGTGAAGACTGGATTCAGATGTTGGGTCAGGGTTAGGATTGGGGAATTTGGTAGTAGGATAAGGGTTAGCATTGTGGCCTGATGATGGTCCTGGGCCAGGGTTAGGTTCTGTTGCTTCCCCTGGGCTCGGATTGGGCTGGATGATCACCTAGAGCTACAGCTAGGGATGGGACAAGTTGGTTACCCTGGGCTCGGGAGAAGGTGGCTGACTGATCCAGGCCTTGGGCTGCTGTTACTGGCTCCAGGCTAGGTTTAGGATTAGGTCCTAGGGCAGGATTAAGGTTGCTATTGGATGATTGCCTGGGGTAAGGGTTAGGGTTGAGCATGGGCAGTGATCCTAATGTAGGGTTAAGGTTAGATCTGGAGGGTTGCCCTGACTAGAGGTAGAGTTGAGCCCCAATAATTGTCTTGGGCAAGGTATATAGATGGGGCAAATGGTGGCCCTGGCCCTAGATTTATGATTGGTGACAAATAGTGGATCCAGGTTGAGATATGGTAACTCAACCTGGGGTTGAGTGGGCCATTGGCTGAAGCTAGAGTTGAGTATGTAGGGTGGCCGTGGCCTAGCATTAAGCTTTAAGGTGTATGGCGGCTCTTGACTAGGATAAGGATTGCAGCTGAATCGCTTCCCCCTGAAAGGCTGGGGTAGAGATTTGTATGAGGAAAAACACAAACCCTTCTGTTTACATTACATACATATCCTATTATGCTTTACTTATATTATATCATTCATAGGACATTCACTTTTTAAAAGGATCCCTGAGTTCACCTCAGCAATGCCAATGAGTTATCTGTTTAAATTGAAACCACATAAGTGAATATCCCTGAACTTTGGGAAACTTTGTACCCACACATGGTTCCAGTTTATGATGTTTGCACCATCTTTATATCAAAGGAAACAGCAAATCATTTTCAATTTCTGTCTGGGCAGGAACCCAATGTTTTATGAATATTTTTATGTCACATTATTTTAAAATCATTTTCAGTGTCTTTTGTTCATGGGTCTGGCATGCATGAACCCAGAAAAAAAGAGTTGACTTGTCAAAAGGCTTCACGTATATTCCTCATTTTTACCAGTCTCCAGATACATTTATTATCTTTTATACTTCAACATCATAAACAGTAACATTTAATCACAGGTACTATGATGGAAGCCTGTAATAGGATTATCCCAGTGTTCTGTACTTTCCGTCAGACAGGAAAGTGTATAATATGTTACTGAAATCTCAGCAGAAGACCATAATAAATGCAAAATAAAAATAATAGGAAGAAACTTTAAATATATGTTTTTGAAATAGAGAAAGTAGTTATTTTTTTCTCTTTGCTTCATATGGCTACTACACCCTCTAGTGGAATTTAGCGGGTTTGTAGTGGCACCATAGACATTAAGCAGAACAAGAAATCTACAAAGAACGTATTTTTTATTTTGTTTTGTTTGTTTTGAATGCCCAATATTAACACTGTACTCATGAGCTGTAGGCCATAGAATTGCAAAGGTGGGTTTCAAAAGAACAATGGCTGCTGTAGAACAGAGCATCTGGTGTAAAGATGCAATCAAGTCGGAGTTGGTGTCATCAGAAGGGAAGGACAGCCTGTAAGAGGAGGGCGAGCAGATGTAGCTGTTACTGGGGAAAGTATGGGTATGACATCTGGGAGGCTCTGTAATGTTTTGAGACTCAGACTGAGAGAAATACCACTGGAGTTAAGAGGGGGCTGAAAAAGAGCAGCAAGTTTGAGAATGAATTAGATAAAAGTTCCAATTTTTCAGAACCTCAGAATTTCTTTTACTCATAGTACTTGTAGTTTCTCAAAAGGAGTTCAGGCCTGCATTTCTGCTCAGGCAAAACTCACAATGGCTTGAATGGGATTTTTGCTTGAGTAAGGAAGTCTGCCTGACTTTTTGTACAAGACCCAGTTTGTTGATAGCAATAGATCTCCTAGTAATAAGAACTGAGTGCAGACAGTTGGGATGCAGGACTATTGTTCATTAGATATTACAACTACAGGGGAAGTAGACACCCATGGCTGTTTAATTGCAGTAGAGAGAGACAATGTGAGAGAGGTAATATCTTTTATTGGACCGATTTCTGTTGGTGAGAGATACATGTTTCAAGCCAGGATTCTAGGACCCTGTGAGATAGGAGGGTCCCAGAGCTCAGGCTGAAACCTGAGCCCAAATGTCTATGCCATAACTAAGTGGCCACTAGCCTGAGTCCTGTGAGCCCATCGGGCCAGCTGTGGGTATCTAATTGCAGTGTAAATATACACTTAGACTCTCAGGACCAAATATGACATATCACTGGTGTATCATCATCAGGCAATGCAATCTCACACACTCTAGCTTACTAATGATATAACTGGCTCTGTGGCTATGGGGAAAGTGGTGGATGTGATATTTAGAAAAGCTTTTGATATGGTCTCCCACAGTATTCTTCCCAGCAAGTTAAAAAAGTATGGATTGGATGAATGGACTATAAGGTGGAAAGAAAGCTGGCTAGATCATCGGGCTCAAAGGGTAGTGATCAATGGTTCGATGTCTAGTTGATAGCCGGTAACAAGCAGAGTGCCCCAGGGGTCAATCCTGGGGCCGGTTTTGTTCAACTTCTGCATTAATGATCTGGATGATGGGATGGATTGCACCCTCAGCAAATTCACAGATGACACTAAGTTGAGGGGAGAGGTAGATACATTGGAGTGTAGGAATAGGGTCCAGAGTGACCTAGACAAATTGGAGGACTGGGCCAAAAGAAATCTGATGAGGTTCAACAAGGACAAATGCAGAGTCCTGCACTTTGGACGGAAGAATCCCATGCACTGTACAGGCTGGGGACTGTTTGGCAGTTCTGCAGAAAAGGACCTGGGGATTACAGTGGAAGAGAAGCTGGATAACGAGTGTGCCCTTGTTGCCAAGAAGGCTAGCAGCATATTGGGCTCCATTAGTAGGAGCATTGCCGGCAAATCAAGAAATAGTCCCCTCTATTTGGCACTGGTGAGGCCATATATGGAGTATTGTGTCCAGTTTTGGGCCGCCCCAGTTCAGAAAGGACTTAGACAAATTGGAGAGAGTCCAGCGGAGGGCAATGAAAATTATTAGGGGGGGAGCAAATGACTTACAAGGAGAGGCTGAGGGAACTGGGCTTATTTAGTCTGTGGTAAAGAAGAGTGATGGGGGATTTGATAGCAGACTTCAACTACCTGAAGGGGGGTTCCAAAGAGGATGGAGCTAGTCTGTTCTCAGTGGTGTCAGATGACAGAACAAGAAGCAATGGTCTCAGGTTTCACTGGGGGAGGTCTAGGTTGGATATTAGGAAAAACTATTTCACTAGGAGGGTGGTGAAGCACTGGAATGGGTTACTTAGGGATGTGGTGGAGTCTCTATCCTCATAGGTTTTTAGGACCTGGCTTGACAAAGCCCTGGCTGGGATGATTTAGTTGTGATTGGTCCTGCTTTGAGCAGGGTGTGATGGGTTGGATCACAGAAACCCCCTTGGGACTGCCACCTGATGTGCCAAGACTACTTCTGCCCCTGCTTTTCTGCCCTGTAAGCTGAGGACTTCAGTGCCCTGCCTGGTTTGAGCCAGACCCTCTAGCCTGCTGCAAACCCAGACCCAGGTTTGAACCACGTCCCCTACAAGCTGTAGGCTCAATTGAAAGCAGGTTTCAAAAGTGTTCCTGTCTTTAACACTCAGATGCCCAACTCCCAATGGGGTCCAAACCCCAAATAAATCCGTTTTACTCTGTATAAAGTGATCTCCCAGAGGTTTAAGTAGTGTTTCTTTTGTGGTTGGAGACCCACTCCTCTCTCCTATGCAAAGTCCAGCTACAAAATGGAGTTCTGGAGTCACCTTGGCAAGTCTCATGTCCATGTATGACTGAGTTCCTTACCAGCCAAGCCTCTGATAGTGTGGCTGATGTGATTAGGCCCTATGATGGTGTCCCCTGAACAGACATGTGGACACAGTTGGCAACGGGCCACACTATCAGTGGCTCATTCACCTGCACATCTATCAATGTGTTATGTGCCATCATGTGCCAGCAATGCCCCTCTGCCATGTACTTTGGTCAAACTGGACAGTCTCTACGTAAAAGAATAAATGGACACAAATCAGATGTCAAGAATTATAACATTCAAAAACCAGTTGGAGAACACTTCAATCTCTCTGGTCACTTGATTACAGACCTAAAAGTGTCAATTCTTCAACAAAAAACCTTCAAAAACAGACTCCAATGAGAGACTGCTGAATTGGAATTAATTTGTAAACTGGATACAATTAACTTAGGCTTGAATAGAGACTGGGAGTGGATGGGTCATTACACAAAGTGAAACTATTTCCCCATGTTTATTCCCCCCCCACACACACCTCCCACTGTTCCTCAGACATTCTTGTCAACTGCTGGAAATGGCCCACCTTGATTATCACTACAAAAGGTCTCCCTCCCCACCCCGCTCGCTCTCCTGCTTGTAATAGCTCACCTTAAGTGATCACTCTCATTACAGTGTGTATGGTAACACCCATTGTTTCATATTCTCTATGTATATAAATCTCCCCACTGTATTTTCCACTGAATGCATCTGATGAAGTGAGCTCTAGCTCACGAAAGCTTATGCTCAAATAAAGTTGTTAGTCTCTAAGGTGCCACAAGTCCTCCTTTTCTTTTTACTGAGAATAGTCTTTTCTCAGGAAGCTGACCAACTGCTTCACGAAAACCTACTTAGAATCAGACAAGTATACTGCCAGTATTCATAAGTTCGAATACAAAAATGATACATGCCCACAAATAGGATTAATAGATTCAGTAGATTATAACCTCTACAGAGATATGTTACATGGCATATGTAGCATAAAACATATTCCAGTTACGTCATATATATATATATATTCATAAGTATATTTCCATAAAGCCTTATGGGGGGCACCATCACACAAGGGGTTAGACTAGATGACCTCCTGAGGTCTCTTCCAGCTTCTATGATTCTATGAAACAAATAGTCAGCTGGTGAATCATCATTACAGATGTTCTGAGCTCAGGAACACCCAGCTGGTGAACAGGAGCTCTTTACCACTTTACTTTTCCTTTAACTCTTCAAGCTACTAAAAATCTCCTTCCAGCTCTGATCTTTACTGTGCCTCCCCACTCCCATCTTCCTTCTCCCCACATTAAAACTGAACTACACTGTACTATATAATACACACCAAAAATATATTTAAAATGTTAATGTTTCACAGCCAAGCACTTACAAGTTACGAAATGTCAGAATTAAGGTTGCCTCAATTTAATCCCTTTGGGTGTATGCATTACTGCACAGTGTTTAATTAAATGATCACATGATGTTTTTTTCCACAGGCCCCTTCCCTCATTTAGTACACAGGATGAGTGATGCTCACTGAATGAGTTGCTATTCAGTATTTAACTTCATTGTTCCATGTCTGGTCACAAACCTTATTTACTGCACCCTGTTGAAACCCTGCTTTGAATACAAAATTGTTCATTTCTTCATGCTCTTTTTTATGGAGCTCATCTCTGCAGCATTGGAGTACTTCACAAACATTAATTAATTTTTATTCACAATAACCCTAGAGGTGTCAGGAGGCATTATTAATCCCATTTTACAGATGCGGAATTGAGGCACAGAGTGATTATTGTCAAAAGTGTACACTAATTTGGGGGGCACAATAGAGATGCCTATGTTTCAGAGCAGTTAGCATTTGATAGCACTTTATTTGTTTACCTCATGCTCCCATTGACTTCAGTTGCAGATGTGAGTGCTCAGACTCCTGGTGTCTCAAGTTAGGTACCCATAAATTGAAGAACACACAGTTTGTGGCCACCTGTGAAAAGCTTCATTTTGGGGATTTGCCTACCGTCTCACAGGGGCTCTGTGGCAGAGGCAGGGATTGTCATTCAATTGACTTAACCAGGAAAACATTCTCCCTCTTTCTGCAATCCTCTGCCTCATTCACAATACACCTTCCAACAGCTTTTCCATGGAGCCATGAGCACAGGCATGTACCTGGCATGGTTCATGAAGTCCCGTGAAACCTGTCCTCTGTGTGGTGAGAGGGAGACCCTGGTTCACATCTATGCAGGTTGCAGTCCCTCTTCCAGCCCCTCCAGATTTCTTACTCAGGTTCTGGCTGCACTTTCCCTCACAACTCCTGTTTTTCACACACTCCATCTGTGTCCCAACAAAGTTGCAATACCTCCTTATCAACCTTCTCCTGGCACTGACCAAGATGGCCATCCATCATACCTGGAGGAGGAAGTTGGAGGAGGCAACTGAATGTGGGTCCTATTCCAGTCCCTCATCTGATCATGCCTCCAGGCAGAGTTCTGTTAGGTGGTGTCCACTGACCCCTTAGCCTTTGAGGAGCAGTGGATGCTGTTGGGAGTTTTCTGCTTGGTGTCCCCCTCTGAAACCCTGATTTTTAACCTTTAATCATCACTTCCATCCCTGTTTTTTCATTTGCTGTCTCCAGTATTGATCTGTGGTCTGGGATCCATGGCTTCTATCCCTTGGTTGAGGGGGCAGGCCTTTAGAGAGCTTTGGGCCTTCAACTCCTGGTAACCATAACAATCCTCCAACTTCTGCAATAAATGAAGTAAGGGATTTACAGCCAACAGTCTTGATTCATTCCAAGAACACCATACATCCTTCATGCTGAATGAGGCAGGGGCCTTTGGAAAACCAGTATATGGTCATGTAATTAAAGACTGTATCATAATGCATAGGCACAAAGGGGCCAAATGAAGGTTGCACAACCTGATTTTGTGTCAGCTATTTTCAACTGAGAGTGGGATGTACAATATATTTCTGCAGGGTAAGTCACAAGCTTTCTTCATCAAAGGGACAGTCTTTCAGCTCAGCCACTTTTGTGGTTCAGTCATTCCCTCAGCATTCCCTACAGAGAAAACTTTAAATAACACATAAGATTTCCAGCTTTCAGTGTGCTGTTGCTTTTAGTTTTAGAGAAAGAAAGATGGAGGAGTGGTAATGATTTCTTTTCTTAGAGTGCTAAATTTCTAGAACAAGAGATGATTCTTTGACCAGTTCTACAGTGCCTCTTCACAACTATCCTCTCTCCAGCCCTCCACCACTTTCAAGCCCTGGATCCTCAGCCCCTTTATTTATATATTTATAAACACATACACAGATAACAAATGCCCACAAACAAAAGTTTATTAACTTAGGGTAAAAGTTCATTAAGTGTATTGCCCCATAACAAACACTAAAATTTAACAATGCTGTTGCTGTAGGTCAGGGATCTGCAACCTTTGGCGTGCAACCCACCAGAGTCAGCCCCCTGGTGGACTGGGCTGGTTTGTTTATCTGCTGCGTCCTCAGGTTCAGCCGATCGCTGCTCCCCGTGGCTGCGGTTCACCACTCCAGGCCAATGGGGGCTGTAGGAAGCAGCGTGGTCCGAGGGATGTGCCGGCCGCCACTTCCCACAGCCCCCTTTGGCCTGGGACGGTGAACTGCCACCAGTGGGAGCTGCAATTGGCTGAACCTGCAGACGCGACAGGTAAACAAACCGGCCCGGCCTGCCAGGGGATTTACCCTGGCAGGCCACGGGTCAAAGGTTGCCAATCCCTGCTGTAGGTGAACAAATCAAGGAATATATAATTATATTTTGTCACACATCCTTGATTCCATCCCATTAATATATTTCATTCTATAATGTGTTATGCAGAGCTGGTTGAAAAATGGTAAATGCTTTTTTTTAAAAAGTATGAAAAGTGCTTAATATTCTGAAATTTTCATGCAAAGAAATGTTCCAACTTTGTGCTGAAAAATGAGAAGTGTGTTTTGTTTTTCACTGAAAAATCAGAAATTTTTGAAATTTTCAACATTTCAAAATACTTTCGGGGGGGTATTTATTTTTATTATTTGGAGTTTTTCTCCCTTTTCTCCTTTCCTTTCCATCTTTTCACCTGCTACTCACACACACTTTTCAGTGGGAAAATTAAAAAGAAAATAGGGGAAAGTTTAAAAAAAGACAGAAAAGGCAAACACCTAAGAAGTAGAAGAAATCTTGGTTTTTATTTTTTCTAAAAAGAATGGGAAAATTTCAAAAACACATAAAGATTTCCATGAAAGTTTGCTTTTGAAAAAAGGCCATCTTTTGTCAAAATAAAGTTTTGAATGAAATATTTCAACCAGCACAAATATTACAGAACATGGCCATATGAAATATATTTCAATCTGGTTTTCTTTAGAGATGTAGATTGAAGAGGTTGATCTGATTTACATAGAAGAAGTTAATATAGATATAATAGATTATTTGGTGTTTTTGATAAATGAAGGCATTTTGAGAACATAATCGGTTTTGCATTCCTTTACATTCTGGTGTACGCAATGTGAAGATGTCTGAATTTTAAAGAGGCTAATTATCATTAGATTATTAAATAACTTAAAATTTCAAGTTACAGCTGTGTATTGCAGTGTGATTTTCATTTGTCTGGTGTTTGAACTAATTGTAATGCCTTGTGTACACTTAAACGTATTGCTGCTTTACAGAGGGGGGTTAAGCCTTTATGGGGCCCTGAGCCAGAACAAGTGGGGCCCCCCTTCCACCTGCAGTTCCCCCCCTTCCCCAGTGCTCCTGCCTGGAAAATGGGGTCAGGGTGCAGGGGCTTGCCCCACCCTGGCCTCCCACCCGCGTTCCTGACTGGAAGCGGGGTTGGGGCGCAGGGGCTTGCCCCGTTCCCCAGCAGGAGGGCTGGGTGGGCGGAGCAGGGCAAGCCCCTGCGCCCCGACCCCACTCCCTGGTGGGAGCGTCGGACAGGCAGAGTAGATCAGGGCACGGGGTGCCCATTTTTCTGGGCCCCCCCATTGGTTGGGGCCCCTGAGCACGGGCCCCATTGCTAATCCGCCACTTCTACTTTAGCTATGCATGTATAATTAAAGTGGCAACACACAAACATACAGAGTAGATGTAGTTATAAGGTGATGTGTATGCCAGTATGTCTTATTCTGATTCAGTGAAGTGAAAGAGCTGTACCAATCTAAAGTGCCTTATACTGCTATAACTGCATCTATGCCACAATGCTGAGGCTTTAATTGGCATAATTAAGTCCAGAGATGCACCCCTTACCAATATAATAGTGCAAGTGAAACTTTTAAGGTGTAGACCAGGCCTAATGATATTACTGAATTGAAAGGGAGAGTGTTAAAGAAGGTTTTAGTCTGTCAGCACATTAATGTCATTATGGTAGGGGGCTAATGCTTGGAGACTTGCATTATATTGTTCATGAAAGATACAATTGATTTCCTTGCTTTTTAATACATCAGGAACTACATGTGAGCAACCATACCCTATTTTATTTATTAATTTATTTCAGTGGCAGGAACTTTAAGGGCCTAATTTAACACTTTGTAAAGTTAAAGCAAGCTGTTCCATCGATGGCAGTTGGATCCGACCCTTGGTGAGCACTCATGTGTCAGGTTGGCTGGAGAAAAGGCACAACACTTTGGGTTGGTTTGTTTTTAACTAACTGCATGAGCATTCAGCTCATTCTGAGTGGGCTGAGGCTTCAGGAACAATTTAGTACACAATAGGCTTGTTCAGAATCTTAATACAGTTATTCCATACTCAATAAAGTGTCATTTCATTTGCATCGCCCTTCCCATACTCATGATATGGTATCCATACCCCTCTAGATTAAATTGAAAGTAAGTGTATGTATGGGATATATATCCCATGAAAAATATATATATATCCCATGAAAAACTCTTGCATGCCGATGGGGACATAAAAGATTTATTGTAATAAAAATATTGCTTTGCTGTGAAAATATAATGATATGAAAAGCCTCAATTTTTGTCACCATTGCCAGTAGTAAATTTCTTAACTGGATCATATTATAACCAATAAACAAATATTCCCTAACCCACCAGCAATACTGAGCTGTAAGAAATGGATTTGTTCTGGGTATAAACCAAAGAGAGCAGAATATGTATTTCTTGGCCCTTGTGGATATATATGATAGAGTTGTGTTAAATGGTTCAATTTAAGATGGAAAAGGTGTATAACAGGTATCCCCTGGACAGAAATGTTTATACATTTCCTCCCTCTTCCCAAGTGCAGCATATTATGGCTTTCCACCCTACTGATAAACTGAATTTTAAAGTTATATTGCATTTTTCACAATTTCAGATGAATGTGCATAATACATCTCTCATGAAGAGTAACTATGCAGATGGGACTGTGAAAACTTTTGCAGTTTATGAATCTATCATTAGTAATATCCATCACTTATGAATAAAAAAAGGAAGTGGCCATTGGCAAATGTTAGTGTTTTGTTTTGCTTGTTTTGTTTGTTTTGTGGAAATCCTTGAAGATAAAAAAAGAAAAGAAATCAAATGATCAAATATTGTTATATAAAAAAAACCCTTTAGGTGCTGCCACATATACCCAGCATGATTTGCTTTGGCAATGCTCATTGCAGATGCAGCAAAATCCATTTTATTGTCTTCTTTTTTGTCACTATGATTGTACTAACAGGAAAATCTCAGTCAAAATCAGTTCTCCTTATAAGCTGTATTTTCAGTAAGCAAATAACGATGGGTTTGGTTTGTTATTTTATTATTGTTATTGATGTGCTGTAGATATTAATGTAGTTTCAGGATGGAAAATAAAAGAAGATATTAATAATACATAAAAATAAACACACTTGGTAATGAAACGTGGCATAAAATTGGCCAAAGGAAGAAATGGAGATGATGAAAATCTACCTTTTCAGTTTACTGGACAATAAATGGTGGTGAAGTGTGACAATGGCCACTGTAAGTTACATGCCAAGGGCACAGAACAAGCTGTTGTAGCAGGAAAAATGCCCAACAATAGGTTTTAAGAATGTATAAAATAATCATAGAATCATAGAATATCAGGGTTGGAAGGGACCTCAGGAGGTCATCTAGTCCAACCCCCTGCTCAAAGCAGGAACAATCCCCATGTTTTGCCCCAAATAATGAACATCCCCTTGATTTATCTTACACTGTATTAAACCCCCCTCCCCTGCAGCCGCACATTTGGTCTGTTTTCATGCTACACTTTCCCCATCACTCTTTTGTGATATTTGGGGCCCATCCAGATTGGCAAGGGGTTCTATCACTGCCTGAGGTCTTTACGTTGTGCAGCCATGGTTCAGCAGCCTGCTCACAGCACAAGGTTCTACCAGCCTAGTCACTCTTTGCAGGGTGGCCAACAGGCCTTCTACTCCGGAGTCTCCCCAAATCCATCCTCCCCAAGTTCTTAAGTACCAAACACCCAGACAATTCCCTGGTTCCTCACCTCTGAAGGCATGGAATCAGCCCCCAGTTCTTCACTTTGGCACACACTGTCCACACAGTTTGTACACCAGAGACCCACTTGGGGTAGAAATACACAAAAAGCTTATTTAATAGAAAGAGTCAAAGATGACATAGTAATGGAAGCAAATGTACATAAGTTATCCAGGAAATTAATATAAAAACACAACCTCAGGCTTAACACTTTTATATTAGATAAAATCCCTTTTGTAATGCAAGTTACTTATTGCCTTTTACCAGGTATAGGAAGGATCCAGCTTTCACAGACAGCTTCCCCACTGGAGGCTGTCCCTCAGTTTCTAGATTTAAAACCTCAGCTACAAGCCTCTGTTTAAAAGGCTTTTTTCTTATTTTTTTCTTATTTTTTTCTTTTTCTCTCCTAGCACGATGACTCCTGGTTACTCGGAGTGGGGAAATTTCTAGCCGGGATGTCTCAGTGTTTTCCAATTAACTCTAATGAGAGTGACAAGGTGGGTGAGGTAATATCTTTTATTGAACCTACTTCTGTTGGTGAAAGAGACAAGCTTTAGCGCTGGAAAGAGCTCTTCTTCAGGCCTGGTCTGGTGTCACCATTGAGCATGAGTTGTAGTTGTTTGATGATACCTCATATGGATTCCAGTATGGCTGATGAAAACTAGGAGTGTGTGGTCAGAGGGATTTTATTTCTGTATTGAAACAGGTTCCCTTGGGGTATTTGGGTGGCCTGTTCCATGATGTGATTTACTTCTCTGGTGGAGTGTTCTTGTTTGGTGAAGGTGGTTGTGAGTACGTTAAGGTGCATATAATCCAAGGAGAAAGTCCAGGATATACACCATTCCCAGACCTGAGGAAGAGCTCTGTGTAGCTCAAAAACTTGTCTCTCTTTCTAAGAGAAATTGGACAAATAAAAGATAAAAGATATTACCTCATAGACTTTGTCTTTCTAGTTAACTCTGATAGTCCATCTTTGTCTTTTCCTGGACTGGAATATGGATAGGCATTTGAAGTTTGTTTTGTACGAACAACTGTTTTGGGAGGTGCATCACCCTACCATACTGTTCATTGCCCTCTTATGAAGTGGAGTGGAAGTTTATGAACACAGTTTTCTGTATGCACAAACACATAAATTCAGAACCACGATGTGTATACACGACTACCAAGTTCAGAACATTACAAGTTTTCATAAAATATCTTACTTAATACAGTTTTGTAGCACAATAATACATTATGCAATAAGATGGTTTATCTTCTCATTTGGGGCGGGGGGTTAAACCTTCTTGGAATGACTGAACCTTGATTGTCACAACACCAGCTTATACCAGTTTACACTCATGCTAATTAAGAAGTGAATCCTGCTCCCATTCTCAAGTTTGTGGAGGTCTCCTAGAGTGTGGGACTGGTGTGGTTTTGCCATGCCAAAGGGCAGGGAAGCATACCTGGGTGTCATGCACATCCCTGTGTGCCACTTTGCAGGGCAAGAGCTTGGATGGAATGGGAGAGAGGGGAGGTAAAGGAGTCATGATGATTCTCTTATCTTCATCTGTTCCTTGGAGGAGTGTATTGGAACCATGCAATCTACTTCCAACTCGGATGGAGCAGAGTTGCAACTTGGTGTTTAGTGTACATCCATACATACTTACACAAATGAACTCAGTGGGTTTAGGGCAAAGTTATAGCTATATGTTTTGCTGCCTGCTTAGGTTCCTTAGCAGAAATGGGTTGTATTGCTCAGTGACACTCCTTTTTTTCAAGGTGGCCCCATTGGGTTATTTGGAGCAATGGCTCATTTGCTTCAAGGAGGCTTTATTTATGCTGGGTACATGCACAATTCTATCTTATCACTGCACCTGCTCAACATAGATATGAGGCTTTGGGGGAAAGTGGGAGGTGAGTTTAGTATGACACATGGTCTGCTGTGTCTGATGTCCTGAAGTGGCTCAGTTCTAAAGCCCTCTCTTGTCTGACCCATCCAGTGCAGTGGAATGTTGATCCCGTGTTTGCATGAGTTGGGTATTTGGATGAGAGCTAGCTGGCTGAAGTTCAGTCTAGACAAGACTGAGAAAGTGTTGATAAGATGGGAGAAACAATGGGAAGAGTTTCTGGAGCCAATATCAGCACCCCTGATTGAGGGAGAGAATCTACAGTTTGTGAGAAAGAGTGCTTTAGATTTTATGGGGCTCTTTTCATATTTGGTTAGTAGAGGGAGCCAAGAGTACTCTGCCTCATCTGTGCCTGGTGAGATGAGTAAGACATTTTCTTTTGGATGTGAAACTTGCAATATTTTGCCATGTCTTTGTTACCATATTAGACACTGATGCACTCCATATGGGGCTCTATCAGTATTTATTTATAATACATTCAAGGGCATTGGTAAGTAGCAAGAATTCCTCTGGTGGCCCATCCCTAGGTATTAATGAAAACCCCAAAGAAGAACTTCCCACAGTCAGTAAAAAATTACAATGAAGAGGAATTGACCAATTCCAGTGATGAAAGATTCAATATATAAAAAAAAAAAAAACCACAGACAATGTTAACATAGTACATGTAAAGGCACAAATGATCAAATTATCCTGGGGTTTCAAAAATGAATGATAATGTTTCAATAGGGAAGGTGTTGAGGAAATAATTAAGGTTTGCAGCATTATTGGCTCAATGTGTAATTCTCAGGAATGAAAATGATGAAAGGGAATGTGTATAAAGAACGAATAGACTTGTTGTTGCCTCAGATGTGAGATTCCCAAGATCCACCACATAGTGTGGAGATATAAACAGGTTCAGGATTTGACCCTTCTCTTTGATTTCTGAAAGAATAATACACGCTTCATCCTGCCTTTGAGAGTGCATGAAGTTGCTTTCATTCCTGTTTTGATTTACAGAGCTAGTCTCTATCAGACATCTGTTGCTGTATAGATTAACAACACACTGTATTTATCTCTCTGCATAGCTATGCAAACTTCTCAATAAAAATGAGTAAAAATATTAGTAAGTAAAGGAATGCAGTATTTTAAGTTAAAAAAACCCTTCAATCCACTAGTCATATGGTAAATTATTATAACATTGTCACCATCATTTGTCATAACTGTATCAAGGGACGAGAGGCAGAATAATAAATATTTAAAATGTTTCTTAGATATATTTGTGAATATAATATGTAGACATTTCAGCTTCTATTTTACATTGTACAGTGATTGGAGCTATAAAAACACTATGCCCTGTCACGGTGACTGGTCCCATTGTGGGGAGATGCGGCCAGCCACCCCTGTACCATAATTAATTATGGGCTTTCCAGGCTGAGGGGGCTGAGGTAAGGGGTCAGACAATAGCTTAATGGACACCTGAAATTGATAAAAGGACTGATAGAGCTCAGTCTGGGAATTGGAAGACCAGTGAATGGGACGGCTTCTGTGGAAGACCCTGAGCCATGCTCTGCAGGAGGCTGGGTACTCCAGGAGAACCAGTCTGGGGTCCCAGGTTGTATATGGGAGCAAGGAAGGACACAAGGTCCCAGGGGAACCCACTGGAAGGCTGAGTGCTCTATCCCAGAGCCAGAAAGAGGCTGAGAACAGAGATCAAAAGGCAGGGTGAAGATAAATCCTGAAGGGGAAAAGGACCTTTTGCTTGTGGGGACTTTTTAGTGGGACTTTTTGCTACCCTGGAAGGGGTTACATTTTATTTGTGACTTGGCTGGAGGGGTAAACCACATCTCCAGCATAGGTGGTGTCTGCAAACCTGAGGAGACCTATCTTAGGGAGGAAAAGTGAGGCAGGGAGCACAAGCAGCACCACACTCAGCCAGAAGGGGCTGCTGCAGGGAAGCCATGCTCCACAACATGCCCCAATTCTCCAAAGGTTACACACATGCTGTGACTGAGTGCCTGGGATGGACCACACTGAGAATGCCACAGTCAGGGCAGACTCAAGAATTAGGCAGACAATCCCCCCAAACTGGTGGTTTATTCTATAATTAGGTTCACCAAGTAACAAAAGAGCTTCCATGGCACCACCCTGTTTAACCAGAAGCCAAATACAGTCCCCTGTAGGCATTTCAGCCTCCGGTTCCCATCCAAACAGGTCTAATACAGTGAGAAGTTATTGAAAACCTAATTCAACATATGTGAGGTTCTACTAATTCCAAAGGATCAGAGATTTATTAATAAAAGAAAAGAAGAGAGTTAAAATGGTTAATAAATTATATACATACAGATGATTGAAAAGTTCTTATGTCATGTTTGTAGCAGATTGGAAGATTGGAACAGATTGGAACAGATTGTAACAGATTGGAAGATTCACAGTTCAAAATACTCCTTTTAGTTGTAAGTCCACCATCCAGAGAAGCTGGAGCAGGAAAGAGGCAAAATGGAGATTCTTAGGTGTCTTTTATATCTTCTGCCATGTGCACGGAAAGTTACTGTCCCAAACAAGGTCTGCAGCCTCTGAATATGGAAAATTACTGACAAAGATGGAGTCTGAGGTCACATGTCCACATCATATGTCCCCATATGTTTTGGTGAATCACGGAGGGTGGCCACTGGCTCCTTGGTGTCTGAGGCAACCACAGGAAAAGTCTACGGGGTGGGATGAAGAAAAGGAGTACTTGTGGCACCTTAGAGACTAACCAATTTATTTGAGCATAAGCTTTCGTGAGCTGCAGCTCACTTCATCGGATGCATACTGTGGAAAGTGTAGAAGATCTTTTTATATACACACAAAGCATGAAAAATACCTCCTCCCACCCCATTCTCCTGCTGGTAATAGCTTATCTAAAGTGATCACTCTCCTTACAATGTGTATGATAATCAAGTTGGGCCATTTCCAGCACAAATCCAGGTTTTCTCACATACACCCCCCCACGGGTGGGATGAGTTTCTTCAATGGCCCATTGTGAGAGTGGAGTATCCTTAATGGGCCATCAACACATAGTTGTCTATCCCTGACGTAAATCTATCTGGGTTATCACCCAGGAATACAACCCATGTTTGAGATTCAAGAATGTAGCAAATATACATAACTTTAGATGCAAAGATGATACATGAATATAAACAGGATAATCATATTTAGCAATTCCTAACTTTTCTATTAATACTTGACATGACATACTTTTTACAAGATTTATGGTAATCATGTAACAGTGGTAACAACAATGATATAAATAGTCATATTTCTTATACACAGCAACACATGAATAATAACGTCAAGCGTGAGCAGTTCTATTGACTCCATTGGGGCTACTCCAATGTATAAAAGGAAGAATGTTAAAGTCTTTGCAGAATCAGTGCCTATGGTGGATGGATGAATGATCATATGTTATTAGTTTGTAATGCATAATTATCAAATGTTAAGGTTTTAGACAATGTGAATATGGAGCATCATTGAAACAATCACAATCAGTGACCAGCACATCTGTGAGTTTATTCATGCATGCATACATACATATATTCCTAGATAAAACAACTAAGTTAAAATAAAATTAAGGTTATGAATAAAGCTGGACAGAGAACAGAAATTCCATTTCACGGAAGATTTTGAGATTTCAACATTTGTTTTCCTTTCCATTCAGAACAAAATCTCAAAATTTTAAAATTCTCTGTGTACATATATTCTGAAAAAAAATCTGATCCATTGAAACATTTTATTTTGATTTTAACTTTTATAAATGATAATAGAATATATTTTTTTCCCAAAAGAAAAGTCACTTCAAAAGCAAAGATCAAAATGTTTTGGTCTGACATTGTTGAAACCTTTTTCTTCCAAAATATACTTTCAGTAAAATTGACAGTTTCTTATAGTGTTTCAATTTTGGTGGACCTGAATTTTCCAATGGAAAACTGACGTCATTTTTTTTCTCTATTTTAGAGTATATATCAGTAATATTAAGCCAAAATACATTACAGGTATGTTATAACTATCCCAAGCCTAACTCGTGAATTTAAAATTAGGGTTAAACTTAAGTAATATACAAATATTTTACGTTATGGAAACACACAGTTAGGGCATCCAAAGAACCTTAACTCTGCCTGTAGGGACACTGTGCACTAATCATATGATTGTGATTAAGCCACTTTCATGGCTGTTATTCAAGATTATATTAAATTGATGTTTAAACATAAAAGGGTTTTTTTCTTCTTTCTCTCTCATTGCATGATCACATACTATTTTTCCTAAGGACACCAGCCTCCATCAGTGCATAGGATGCAACACTGTGGGGACAAATTAGGGTTATGTAGTAAAGAAGACTGCTGCCTGTAGGACCCGTGCCTTATTTGTCACAGAAATTGGAAGATGTGTAGTGAATGAGTCAAGGGATTATAGGAGGAGAAAGGGTGGTCTCACAGTTAAGGCGGCTGAATACACCATTAAAATTTTGATTCTATCCCTGCCTCTGTCAAAGAGTTAGTGTGTGATTCTAGGCAAGTCACTTATACAAAACATTTCAGAGGTGGTTACTACCTCTGTGTTTCTTCATCTTTTGGATGCCCAACTTGAAACCTTGGTTTCTGATTTGCAGAAGTGCTGAGCACTCATAGCTGCAACTGAAGAAAATGGAAAGTGTGCCTAACTATATAAAGTGCTATATAAAGCTAAGTACTCTGAAAAAAGCAGACCCTAGGTATCTCAAATTGGGAACCCAAAGTTTGTGGAAACTTTTGACCTTAATCTTTCTGTGTCTCCATTCCCTATCTTTTAAATAAGTATAATACCACCCCTTTACTTCACAGGATTATTGGGAAGATAAAGTAATTAATGTTTGTAAAGCACTCCTATGCTATAGTGATGATCCCCAAAACCAAATCCAATGAGGAAACTAATAATTCTCTCTGCACAGCAGAGTTTGAATAATGTGCAGTAAATAAGGTATGTGGCCACAAATTGAACAATGAGATAAAACAAAATATCAAATAGCTGCTCATTAATTGTGCACCATCCATCCTGTGCATTGAATAAGATAGGGGTCTTGTGGAAAAAATAGTATGTGATCATGCAGTTAAAGATAGTATCATAATGCTAATGTTCTAATTCTGGGCAACACCCACAAACCAGTTTTTCAGAGACAAAGACATACAAGCACCACAGTCAGGTGTTAAAGGGCCATCATCTACAGCCATCCTCCAGCAGTGGGGGAAGGTGTAATCAAGAAATTTACATTTCATCACAGGGATGATTCAAACCTCATGTCCACAATGGACTTCATGTCACTATGAATCAGCAAGGATGTTTCTTGCACAAGAGACTGAATTATAAAGAGAGAGGAAAACACTTGACTTCATATCTTCTCCTCCGATCTCTCTGCTGATGACATCAATGACTCTCAAAGAACTCAGCTAAGGGAGAGTGATGGCAGGCTGAAAGGAGACCCATCCTGTGAAATTTACTACATTGCATGGTGAGACAACATCTTTTGCTCTTATGTTCACTTAGCTTGTTAAGTTAGGTATTAGCTTGCTATTACTCTTTTATTTTCTTTTGTAACCAATCCTGACTTTTATACATCATCACTTGTAATCACTTAAAATCTATCTTTCTGTAGTTAATAAATTTGTCTTATTGTTTTATCTTAACCAGTGCATTTGGATTACAATGTGTGGGGAAACTCCATTTGGGATAACAAGGTTGGTGCATATATCATTTTCCTTTGATGAAATGGCAGACATTCTATGAGCTTGCATTGTTTAGTAATGTGCTGGACAGTACAAGACACATATTTCTGGGGGAACAAGGCTGGGACTAAGAATTTGCTGGAGTCGCCCAGCAGTTTAATTCATAAGTGGCTTGTCAGAGTTCTCATGTATTTAGCTGGGATTAAATTTGCATGCTGAAGGCTGTGTGAGCAGGCCAAGAGTGGATATTCTGACAGAATAGCAGTGTAGAAAGCACTCCAGGCTAAAGAATTAAGGGGACAGAGTGGTTCCCCAAGTTTGAAGTGACATCATTATTCCATTAAGATGAACAGTCTGACTCTGGTTGCTCAGTGTTTTAACTCATAAATTAATTAATGAATTTCTTTATAAATTCTCAGAAAATTCATTCTGCACTCAGAGTAAGAGCTGCAATTTTGGGGAAAATACACTGTATTCTTCATACATGAGAAAATGTTTGAATCTTTGCTTCACCTGGAAAATCCAGATGGTTGTATATATGAGTTCTGAAAGGATTTATTTTTCCCGATGTACAATTGGCCAGATGTATTCTGGCTTTGGTTTTGGTTTGTTTTCACCTTCCTCTGAAGCATCCCAAGATTGGCCACAGCTGGAGATGGGACAGTGGATGGGGTAGATCAGTGGTCTGAAGAGCTACAGTGAATCCTCTTTCTTTGATGTCTGGTCAGTATGTCTACACACATGCTCAGGGTCTAACTGATCACTAGATTTGGGGTTGGGAAAGAATTTTCCCCAGGTTAGATTGGCAGGGACCTTGGAAGTTTTTCACTTTTCTCTGAAGCATGGGACATGACTCACTGCTAGAATCATCTGGACACATCTGAGTTCATCAACTCCCTTCCATTGCAGAGGCTTCAGTCATTGATGGCACATCGGTTTAAACATTTCACCATAAAATATACAGCATAAGGCACATCTTCAGTGAGTTTAAATATAAACTCCCACCCTGATAAAAGGAAGTGCTTCTGAAATACTGTATATGAAGTTTTAATATTGAATCTATTATTTGACCTTGTCTGTCAAGGATGATTCATAAATTCATCATCATGGTGTCTCATTTTGATGATGTATTAAATTTACTGTCTTGGAGAGATACTTTGCTTTGATAATGTACTATTTATTCACTATCATACTAGAAAGAGGGAAAACAAGAATTGCAGAGGTGTTCTCTAGATTTTTATAAATCAAGAGAAGATGCTGTTCACAAAATTGGGCATAAATTTTAATTAGCACAGCAAATATATGCTGGCCTTAGAATATTGGTAATTTTCCTCACTGCAATGATAAAATTTAGATCTGATCTCAGGCTACATTTTGAACATCACAAATTTCAGATGGGTTCAGATCTGGAAATTTTATTTTATTAAAAAGGTTTTCTGCCATGGTATTAGTTAGGCATATTTTACATGTGTTTATCAACCAAATACATACAATTAGCTTCTCATGTGATCTAGACCTTTGACAGATCTTTAAAAACTCTGTCAGTGCAAATGGCAGATCCAGTAGCACAACTTTACCTGCATAGCTAAAATAAAGCAACTGTAAAAACTGATCCTAACAGAGGAAATAATTCTTCCTCTGTATTCCAGCTCCCTTCTCTCACAAAATCCAAGCTAATAGATGATGTCTGCGGCATGTACTGAAGGTAACAGATTCAGAGTATTTAGGATCTTGGTAACTAATGAGTTCCAGAGTCAGTTGGATGAATGTGTGATATCAAAGGGCTAGACTGTAGTCCAAATTCTCTGATGGCATAATTTCATTGAAGACAATGGAGTTATGCTGTGAGATAACTAGCCCAGAGTCATCTTGCTCTGTACAAGGGACAGCATATAGCTAAGGCACCCCACAAGTAGTCAAGGAAAGCAGTCACACTTTTTCTTGTTCCCTTTCTTGTTCCTAAGGGGCTAGTGGTTTCCTATAGCCCTTTACAGTTCAGAAATACTCCCTAGCTTGCACTTTCTCGGCCCTATTGGCTGGTGCGTGGTAGGGGCAGAGTCAAGACTCATTGACGGCTCTCATGATTTTATCACGAGTGTCACAATTTTCTTAACGTTCCAGCAGCTGGAGTCAAGAAACTCATTTTTTATTTTAAAATAGCAAGGTTCTAGCCCCACATGGTTGTTAAGAAAAGCTTGAAAATGTGAAGCATATGCCCCCTACAGATCAGAAGACAAAGAAATGGAACTGAAGATAGATAGATTTTGGGTGGCCTGACTCGTGATTTTTCAGTGCTTGATATTAGCAATATTGAAGACTCTAGTCACTATCTTCTCCTCTCCATTCACCAGAGTGCGCAGCAGCATCTGCCCCATAGAACAATGATTCAGGTAGGCTGTGGGAAGAGGGAGGGAAGCATTTAAATACCCTTCCTATCTTGCACAACTTCATAAGGCCAGTTACAATCAAGCTTATAATATTTTGTTCAAATTACCTAAATTGATTTCAGCAGGTATTTGTAGAGTAACATTCTACTCAGTGAATAGTATGGGGAGCAAGTGGGCATGAAGGAAATTGCCTGATCAAACCCCTTGTGTTTTCATAAGCAGTTGTTTAATTTTTACAGTTGGCAGATACAAGTGGCTTCATTTCTCCAAAGTTCTGTCTCCAACAGTACTGACAATTAACAGCCCTTAAGTGCACTATCTGTCACAACAAACATAACTTACAGCCTTTAGGTGGATAAGATGAGACATACAAGTGGAATAAAGTAGGTCACATTCTTTCATTGAGTAAAAATATAGCTGATGTATAGCATAAAGTATGTATTAATAAGCATGTCAGGCCAGTGGCTTCAAAATAGAAAATGACCAAAAAGCAAGTCAGGGGTTCAGTTACTAGTAGAAGGCATCTCAGGTCTTTTTCCTTTAAGTAAATATTTACTTCAAAATATATATATATATTTTTACTGAACAATTTATTCTTTGTGTGGAGGTTGCACACAAAGAGAACATAGGGAGTGTGTGGCAAGACAGTGTTTTGGGGGATGGATGAAACCATGGACAAATTAGGCAGGTTAAACATGCATACAATCAGATGTTCTGTATACGCCACACGTTTTATTGTACTCTTCTGTGAAGTAAGGATGATTTGGGGTGAAGGCACTCAACTACAACTCAGGAGGCCTGGGTGTGTCCGTTCAGGGCATTTGCACTATATTCCCCCTCTATCTTTCATCATGGGCACCCACTTTAGGCTCCAGGCTCCTCAGCCATAACCTCTCTTAGATGGAGAAACACGTCTCTCTCCCTTCTGAGGTATTCCCAGACTGCACAGTTCCCTGACTAGAGTGTGAGTTGCCAAGCAAAACACATGCTGCATGAGCAGGTTTATTTTTCCTTCATTTCAGAGATGGTTAGCAGTGTAATTGACACAGCTAATCTACCACCGTGCTCCTTCTAAGCAAGCATATTTTATTCTAAAGTTAAAAGCAGTACAGAGGAAACAATTAAAAACAATAAAAAACCCAACATGCATGCTAATCAGAGTCCATCCCAACTCCAGTATGGGCTCTGGCAAGTGAGCAGTCCTTCAAACCCCACCAAGGAGTTTCCCTGTGGTTTCAAGTTCATAACAATCTTTGCACAGAACAAGAACACAGTCTGTGGGGCCTCAGTAGGCCAAATCCTGCCAACCCTTCCCTGAAGATTGGGGCCCTCCATGGACCGGAGGTGCTGTCTGTTTGTTGGATCAGCAAGAAGATCATAAGTCAGTTTACCATCAGGCTGTTTAATCAAAAACCTTTTCTTTTTTTATGAACTAAATTATGCAAACTTTTCCAGAGGATGGTGCTCCTCTGGAGATGTTACAACCTGAGTGACTTTGACTAGTCACCCCTACTGTTCTCAGTTCCTGGAAGAGCTGTACTCATCCTTCTCCTGGTAATACATACAATCCCTGGCCCACAATAACACATAAACAAATGCATTTTTAATAAAATGAACCCCAAAGGTATTAAAATGAATTAGATAAGGTTTAAATTAATTCAGTAAAGTTCATTCAAGAAATTACAGGAGATTTCTCTATTTATCACACTAGAGGCAAACTTGCAGTGTGACTCTGGTTGAGTTACCAATTTGTAAAGGTATTTACGCACCTCAAGATGCAGCTGGGCACCAACTGGGATTTTCAGATGCACCTGAGTACCTAAATACCATTGATTTCAATGAGAGTTATGTACCTGGTGCTTCTGAAAATTCCACTCAAAACCTACCTGCATCTTTAGGTGCCTAAGTACCTTTACAAATATGGCTCTTAATCTCTCCATACCGCAGCTCCTCATCTATATAATGGGACTCCGAATAATGCCCACCCTTTGTCTTTCATGTCTATTTAGATTGTAAACTCTGGGGCAGGGGCTGCATCTTATTTTAAGTATGTATAGAGTCTACCACAAACAAACAATGTGACCCAGATTTCAGTTGCAGTTTCTAGGCACTATAATAATGAGGAGGAGAAGAAGAAGAAGAAGAAGAAGAAGAAGAAGAAGAAGAAGAAGAAGAAGAAGAAGAAGAAGAAGAAGAAGAAGAAGAAGAAGAAGAAGAAGGTTTTGGAGAGATTAAAAACTATTCATTGGGTCTATATTTCATCCATGCAACTGTAACATCAGGCACCCTTATTTCTCATGAGTTCCGTCAAACACTGAAATAATTTTTTGGATGGAAAATTCAGTTTCTATGGGAAAATTTGTTGTGGAGCTTCATGAGAGTTGCACATTAGGTGTTTTATGCTCCCATAATCCTCTATGGGCTGGGCTCCCTAGGTGAATTACATCTTCCATGATGCACCACCATCTCCATTATAGATGAACCATCGCAGTGCATCATGGGAATACTATGATCATCCTAATGCATCACAGAGGATGCAGTCTGGCCATAGAGACAGACCCATAGAGGAGAACAGGGTCACAAGACACTCATAACGCAACTTCCATGAGCCATCATGATGTTTCAGATGGATGAAGTTCAATGTCCAACCAGGTTGTGCTATTTCAATATTTTGTCTCAATATGGGATGAAAACAAATATGGAAATATTGGAATTTCCTGCCAGATGAAAATTCTGATTTTCAACTCACTCTAATAAATATACCTCTGCAAGTTACCTAAAGTAGCTTTTCTCCAAATGAAAATGCTGCAGCTTTAACATCCATTATTTTAGGACTTTCCAAGTCTAGAAGCAAGTTCTATGTATCTCATTGGGAAAGTGTCTCCTTTCCAATAGCATTAGGCTTCCATTTTTAGCCATTTTCACTGGTGTTATTTCACTGACTTAAGTAGATTTATTCCTGATATATATCAGAGTATATCAGAGAAGAATCAAGCTCTATACCTGCACTATTCTACCAGGCCATAAAATGTTGAATATTAAACCCATTGCTATTCCAAGACTGCTTATTGCTTCATCTCAGTCTTGAGCTAGTGTAATTTTGACCCAGTGTAATCTGCATTGCTTGGTTATGTATTTATACCATTTTATACAGGTGTGCCTATTCCAGTGAACTAGGGAGCTCTCCTTTGATCTGAGTGGACTCCCTTTATTCTGTCTCAGATGCAGTACAGAACAAGAGGAACACTTATGAGACTCAGTGACTTTTCAATACCCACTTTTATAACCTGAAAGGTTTCAAACGCCAAACAACTGGCCTTCATGCAAGGTGTTAAAAATAGTACTGTTCCAGCCTTTCCATTGGTGGACACGTCTAAATGCTTCATAATTAATATTATAAACATGTGTATTTGAATTATGAAAACCTGTAAAGTGGCTCTTGGAAAGATAATAAGGCTTTTAGGCAGGATTTAATGTTTGCTTTTTGTTGAATAATAAATTAGTTTGGCTGTTGTTTCAAACTTTAAAATATGCTCAACTAACCCTTCTCCTCACACAGTCAGAGACAATGGAACTGGATTCTCCTTTCATTTATATCAGTGTTACACTGGTGTAACTCCATTGACTTAAACAGATTTATTTCTCATTTACATCAGAGTACTTGAGAAAAGAATCAAACTTCACGCCTACACCATTCTACCAAGCCTGTTCTCTGCCAAATTTGACCTTTAGCTTCATTTGTCCCAGTTCTAATATTTCTATTTTGAATGACAGTTATACGATTAGGGGACAAGAGAAGTTGTTAGGGAAATAAATGTAAGAATTGGTCCCAAACTTTGTCATCCCTGAACCTAGAGGTTTTTGGTAGTTCCAATGTTTCTCTAGCCTACTGGAGAAGGAAACTGTCACAAAAAGTTGTAATAAAGTTTGGACAAGTTTTGGAGTAGAACAAAACAAAATGTCTGTACCTTTGGAGATCCTCTCATCTGTAATTGTGATTCAGTAGTTCCTTCACTGTCAAATATGTGATAAATGCCAATGCAGCAAAAGCACACTCTGTTCAGTATGAAGTTAAAGCCATGTTTGTCTTGAGACCTGTGAATTTAATATACAACATGTTTCTAAGAGAGTCAGTCACTGTTCTTTTTATCTTAACAGCTGGTTTGAGTGAAAAATTTAAAGCTTTTTTATACACCATTAGCTTGTCTACTGGGAACAAAGACATAGCATCTACATGAGGGAAAAGATTTTCTTATTTTGCTAGCCAAAAGTGCTTTTTTAAAACTATGGGGTGTTTAAAGTTCAATGACAGTGTCACGTATTCTTACAATGCTCATGAATTTAAAAACAAAAATATTTAATCTATTTGCATATGTAACTGACACAATTTCATTTTATCTGTCCTAACAAAAGAAATGGAAGATTTGAACATTAGTTTGTACTTTTCTGAAAACAAAAGGTCTTCTGTGACATTGTGATTAAGGCATGAGATATAAAGTGCTCTGATATCTGAGGTTTAGCAAGCCTTTTATGCATCCTTTTCCCTTCTTTTAAAAATCAAGAAATATTGTGAAGATAAAATGACAACATTAAGGGCTTTTCTCCAGATATTTAAATGTTTGTTATCTCTTGCCAGCTGAAGGAGGGGGAGATAAGGTGGGGAGCAAGAGAAAGACAGAAAGCGACGTTATCATGGTGCTCATTCCTTACCAGAAATAGATCTGGTCAATAATTTTTTGACAAAATCCTTTTTTAGTTAGAAAATGCTGATTGGTCAAAACCAAAGCTCTTGATGGAAACACTTCAGTTTCATCAAAGCTTTCTCAGGCCCAGGATGGAATTTATGGTCACAGAGAGAGAGAAACCCCAGAATAGCCAATGTTCTGGAGACTGACTGTGACGTAGGAAACATAAGTTCAGGTTCCTCTTCTGAATCAGGTAGAGTAGGGAACTGAGCCAGTGTCCTAGGTGAGTGCCCTAACTGCTACTCTATTGGTCATTCTGCAGTCGGTCTCTCTCTCAAGAGGTGTGTGAGAGTAATTTTGAAATATTTCATTTTAATTCCCATATAGAATTAAAACAAATTTTGAAACCTTCAATTTTTTTTGTGAAATGGAATTTCCATCCAGCCCTATTGAATAGTACTTTGTAAACCTTGAAAGTTGCAGAAGTTTGGTTTGATAAACTCTGGAAAAGATGCTTATAACTTATCTATAGCTCTTTGGTTTGAAATTCTCATTAGCTCAGTCTTCTTATGAGAATTCCTGTATTGCCTATTTTTGGTATTGGCTGAACATAATTTATAAGTATCCTTCCCCTATACTACCCTGTTGTATAATCCCAGAAGAACACACAAAGTCAAACTAGGAGGGGAGATCTCAGCTGTGCAACTTCCCCAGCATAGTGTTAGGAAAAGTATGCTGCTATCAATCTTTCAAATAAGAGCAAAGCATAAGGACTGACTCCTAAATATTTGTGACCATTTAAATATAACATGGTGTTCTTCATGGGACTGATCCAAAATCCATTTTAGTCAATGGCTGTTGTTCCATTAACAGGCCTGTTCAGCTTAGAAAAGAGACAACTAAAGGGGGATATGATAGAGATCTATAAAATCATGAATGGTGTAGAGAAAGTAAATAAGGAAGTGTTATTTACACCTTTACATAACACAAGAACTGGGGCTCACCCAATGAAATTAATAGCCAGCGGGTTTAAAAACAAACATAAGTAAAATTTTCTTCCCAAAAAGCACAGTCAACCAGTGCAATTCATTGCCAGGGGATGTAGTGAAGGCTAAAATTATAATTAGGTTAACAAATAATTAGATAAATTCGTGGAGGATAGGTCTGTCAATGGCTATTAGCCAAGTTGGTCAGGGATGCAAACCCATGCCCTGGGTGTCTCTAAGCCTTTAACTGCCAGAAGCTGAGACTGGAAAACAGGGAACGGATCTCATGATAAGCTATCATGGGATAAGAGGAAAGGTCCTCTCATGGATTGGTAACTGGTTAAAACATAGGAAACAAAGGGTAGGAATAATGGTCAGTTTTCAGAATGGAGAGAGGTAAATAGTGGTGTCCCCCAAGGGTCTGTACTGGGTCCAGTCCTATTCAACATATTCATAAATGATCTGGGCAAAAGGGTAAACAGTGAGGTGGCAAAATTTGCAGATGATACAAAATTACTCAAGATAGTTAAGTCCCAGGCACACTGCAAAGAGCTACAAATGGATCTCTCAAAACTTGGTGACTTGGCAACAAAATGGAAGATGAAATTCAATGTTGATAAATGCAAACATTGGAAAATGTAATCCCTACTATACATATAAAACACTGGGGTCTAAATTAGCTGTTACCACTCAAGAAAGACATCTTGGAGTCATTGTGGATAGTTCTCTGAAAACATCCACTCAATGTGCAGTGGCAGTCAAAAAAACGAATAGAATGTTGGGCATCATGAAGAAAGAGATTGATAATAAGACAGAAAATATCATATTGCCTCTATATAAATCCATGGTCATGCCCCATCTTGAATACCGCGTGCAGATGTGGTCACCCTATCCCAAAAAAAACCATACTGGAACTGGAAAAGGTTCAGAAAAGGGCAACAAAAATGATTAGGGGTATGGAACAGCTTCTGTATGAGAAGAGATTAATGAGACTGGGATTTTCTTGGAAAAGAGACAACTAAGGGGGAATATGATAGAGGTCTATAAAATCATGACTGGTATAGAGAAAGTAAATAAGGAAGTGTTATTTACTCCTTCTCATAACACAAGAACTAAGGGTCACCAAATGAAATTAATAGGCAGCAGGTTTAAAACAAACAAAAGGAAGTATTTCTTCACACAATGCACAGTCAACCTGTGGAACTCTTTGCCAGAGGATGCTGTGAAGGCCAAGACTATAACAGGGTTAAAAAAAAAACCTAGATAAATTCATGGATGATAGGTCCATCAATGGCTATTAGCCAGGATGGGCAGGGATGGTGTCCCTAGCTTCTGTTTGCCAGAAGCTAAGAATGAGTGACAGGGAATGGATCACTTGATGATTACCTGGTCTGTTCATTCCCTCTGGGGCACCTGGCATTAGCCAGTCAGAAGACAGGATACTGGGCTAGATGGACCTTTGGTCTAACCCAGTATGGCTATTCTTATGTTCCTGATAATTACCCCATTCTGTTCATTCCCTCTGAAGTATCTGGCACCGGCCACTGTCGGAGGACAAGTTACTGGGCTAGATGGATCATTGGTCTGACCCAACGTGGCCGATATTATTATGTGAGCTGGCTTTAGATTAGGCCGCATAAAATTAGGAGCTATCAACCCTCATATCCTGGCTACATTTTCACTAAGGCGCTTGTTATCTTCCTACTTAAATTTGCCAAGGAGTTTAAAGTGGGAAAGTTTGCCTTAACTTTCTCTTCTGAATTGTGGTGTTATATGGTTGACTATTATATGGAGATATAAGGAGAAAAAAATAGTTCAGTTGCTAATTCTCTGTCTCAACATTTGGGTAAGTGACTTGAGTCCTCAGTGAAAAAATCTATAAAGATCATTCCAACAACTGCCTTGCGGGTGGGCTGTGTATAATCTTTCTCCATTTGCCTTTTTATTTGAAAATAATGAGGACATTTACTGATTGAAGTTAAGTTGTTACTGCGGGTGGGATTCAAGCTACATTAATCGGTTTATGTATATACAGAATTACTTTTTTTAAAACTAGTTTCTTTCTTTTTGCACCCTGACATTTTCTTCTGGGAAAAATAAATAAATAAAAAAATAAAATTGTATTTATTTATTGATTGATTAAATGTCATTTTTTCTTTTTGGCGCAGGGCTGCATTTTGGGTTACATCAGATGTGTCACATATATCCTGACAAGTTGCATGATGTTTTGATCTACTGTGATTAATGGGTCTGTAGCTGACAGGAGGCACCTGCCCCAAAAACTGGCCCCGGGGAAATTTGTAAGTCCTGACCCTGCCTGGATTTTCTAGCTGGTGAGTTTTTCCTCCAAGATTTTATTTATTTAAGTTCCAGAAAAGTTTACGTGCCTGCCTGTGCTGTCTCCTTGGAAGCTTAATTTATCTGCAGGCTAAAATCTATTCAGATATACAATAAGATAGCATGGGCCATTTGACAAACAGGCACCTTCTTGGACGTGAGCTCAAAGAGTCTTAAAGAACTAGACTTTTTTCCCTGCTTCTACCACGTATGGTGTAAGAGCTAAAAAGTTAAAGCAGACAAAGAGGGAGTCATTAATAAGAAGAGCTCAATAGAAAAGTGCATTGTTAAGCATATTGCTAGAGAAAGAGAGGGAACGGGCAGCAAAGGAAAATTTACAGTGCAGACACAGGTCTGTCCTGAAATGTGTTTGATAGAGTAAGAGGGGGCCTGGCACTTATGTTCCACTCTCACACAGAAAAAGCATAGAAGAGGAAAAACTTGTCAAATAAATTATGTGACATTTGGGGAAGTGCATCAAAGTGTGTTCATTCTCAATGAAGGGCTGATGGGGACAGGGTTGGCAACGGTCTGGTAGGCTAGAGATCCACTGGAAACTCAGTTCCTGTCTTTCCCTGGCATAGTCATACCCGTCATGAGTAGCTCATCTAACTGATTGCCCTGTTGCCATGGGATGCCTCTATCACTTCCGTACTGTTCATTCACACACACACAGACACCCTTTCCCTATGCTGGGCTTTGTGGTGGCTTTAACACAGAAACTTCTGCATTAACTTGAGGCAATTCGCTGCATAACTGAAGGCGCTCTTCCATGTGAGCATACAGCACAGATCAGCAGCTCTTTGACTCTGAGCCATCTTCTGCTGGCTTTGTTCCCATCACGAGGACTTGCGCTCAATATACCGATCTGCAATATATAGAGGAACTGCAGTTAGTGAATAGACATGCTACTGTTGCATCTGGGATTCTCTGTATTCCATACAGAGCCCTTCTTCTTACAGGATGGGCTGGATAGCTTACACTCCTTATAGCAATAAAAAGTTAATTAATAACCCAATTATTATCATTTAAATATTTCTGCTGCCAAGGTACAGCTTCCTATTTCCCCACTACTAAAGACAGGTGCTTTGTTGTTCACTTTAGAGGTTGCTGTGTTCCATCAGATGATTGATTGCATGGATGCAGGGGTTGTGCTGTTTGCATAAGCTGAGACAATGGCTCATTGTTGACTTGTATTTGCAATGCATTGATTTTCTGGGTTATTCTTTGGGACAGCAGAGAGAAATCACACCTCTGAAGGAAAAAAAGCAAACAAACACAGTTAGCTCACAAACTGGTGCTATTAGGACTGGATTCTGTCACATGCTGCAACACAACTGACCGCACTGGAAGTTCAGGGTGCTCAGCACCTCCCAAGAGTGCTAGGCACCTTACAGGACCAAACCCCTCATGCGCAAAAGTGGAATTTACTGCACTAGTCTGTCAAATATGAGAGTGAATGAGAGGAGGGAAGGAGCTGCTTGTACCCTAGAAAAATGAAAGACATCCATGCCGGCCGCACACTAGGTTGCGGTGCCTAGGGAGCTACTGTATATTGCAGTACAGTCAGTTCTCCTTTCGATTTCCACCAGTACCCTCTGGCTCAACCCTCTTTATTGTTTTCTCCCTTCTTGGCTCTCGGCTGCTGCCCAAGGTAAATTCCCAAGCCTCTGAGTTCGTTACCGGATAAAATGGAGCTGGTTTTATTTCAGCTTTAAAACAAAGTGTCTCCAGTGCTGTTTCTGCAGCACACAAAATGGCCTCAGAGCCTGTCGAAATGCTAGCTGGGCAAAGAGCATTTGAAACCTCATACGATGGGCCTCCCTAGATGCTGGGAATGGTGGGAAGGCACCAGACTGATGCACAAAGGTATGCTGGCCCTTGTAGATTTAGATTTGGATCTGCATAACAGGGTGTATGTACCCCCATCTCTCCCCCCACCCAGCAAGCGGAAGACAGGATTAACCAGTTCCCAAGAAAGGAAAAACCCTGCCACACCTCAAGGGCTACGTGCAGCTGTCAATCAAAGAGGGAGTTGCAGGCTGTCATAAATATAAAGGGAAGGGTAAACCCCTTTGAAATCCCTCCTGGCCAGGGGAAAGCTCCTCTCACCTGTAAAGGGTTAAGAAGCTAAAGGTAACCTCGCTGGCACCTGACCAAAATGACCAATGAGGAGACAAGATACTTTCAAAAGCTGGGAGGAGGGAGAGAAACAAAGGGTCTGTGTCTGTCTATATGCTGGTCTTTACCGGGGATAGAGCAGGAATGGAGTCTTAGAACTTTTAGTAAGTAATCTAGCTAGGTATGTGTTAGATTATGATTTCTTTAAATGGCTGAGAAAAGAATTGTGCTGAATAGAATAACTATTTCTGTCTGTGTATCTTTTTTGTAACTTAAGGTTTTGCCTAGAGGGGTTCTCTATGTTTTTGAATCTAATTACCCTGTAAGATATCTACCATCCTGATTTTACAGGGGGGATTTCTTTATTTCTATTTACTTCTATTTTTTATTAAAAGTCTTCTTGTAAAAAACTGAATGCTTTTTCATTTTTCTCAGATCCAAGGGTTTGGGTCTGTGGTCACCTATGCAAATTGGTGAGGCTTTTTATCCAACATTTCCCAGGAAAGGGGGGTGCAAGTGTTGGGAGGATTGTTCTTAAGATCCAAGGGTCTGGGTCTGTAGTCACCTAGGCAAATTGGTGAGGCTTTTTACCAAACCTTGTCCAGGAAATGGGGTGCAAGGTTTTGGGAAGTATTTTGGGGGGAAGGACGCGTCCAAACAGCTCTTCCCCAGTAACCAGTATTAGTTTGGTGGTGGTAGCGGCCAGTCCAAGGACAACGGGTGTAATATTTTGTACCTTGGGGAAGTTTTGACCTAAGCTGGTAAAGATAAGCTTAGGAGGTTTTTCATGCAGGTCCCCACATCTGTACCCTAGAGTTCAGAGTGGGGGAGGAACCTTGACACAGGCATCTGAACCTCATTAATGCAGATTATAAAAGGAGGAAGGACGTTTCTATAGCAAGATTTTCATTGACAGCTGGAATCTTGGCTGGAGAGGAGCTATTTCGGTGGGCTACAGCAAAGGGCAGCTTTGTTTTTGTTTTAGCTTATTGTAGTGGGTAACTCGATGTGATTTTTGCCTGCTCGTGCTATTCCAATAAGACTGAGACCTATTGCTGGGAGCAAATGAGCAGCCACCCCATGTGGAGAGCACAGTCAAACTATAAGCCAGATCCTGCTTGCCATTGAATCCATAGGCCGTAGCACATTTTGTGTATTTAACCGCCATTCACTTGCTGAAGGAGAGTTCTGTGGCTCAAAAGCTTGTCTCTCTCACCAACAGAAGTTGGTCCAATAAAAGATATTTCCTCAGCCACCTTGTCTCTCTTTCTATAAATGACTGACTTGTAATTCTGATTCCTAGGTAAGGTATTGTAAAGATCCCCTTTGCAGGATAATAAGAGAAGGAATTTGACCTTAGGTAATAGAACCATGGGTTAATTGTTCTTTGGGACAAGTGACGTCAGTGGGAATAAATAAGACAGGGAGCATTTAGCCCTGCCTGTGTTTGGGCATAGTCCCTCACATACATTTTATGCAACCAACTCTCCTCTCCCTTAATTGTACATCGTCACTAATAGTTTTTTATTATTTGATCTGTGTATGTTCTCCCATACAGAAGAAAAGAAGATATGGTCACAACCCTAAGGAGCTTGCATTCAAAATGACTCAGCAGACAAAGGACCTTATTCTCCACGGCCTTGCACCATCTGTCATCATTTACACATATGCAAGCTAGGAAAAAATACTGCCAGCTCAGGATTCGCTACTTGCTTATATTGGTGGTAGCGTTTTAAACCCGCAATATATGGATATAAATGACGATGCTGGGGCAAGGCAGTGGAGAATCAGACTCTTGCTGATCAGAAGATGGCTTATTTTAAAGTACTGCAAAAAAAGGTACACTGAAAGTATATAAAGAACTGCATCCTTTTTGCTGGATTTACAGTAAGAACAGTAAATAAGAACATCTTAACTCTATTCTCTATGGCCAACATTATCAAACTTGGATGCCTCGCATTAAGGACCTTAGGGTGAAATTCTGTCCCATTGACTTCAATGGGGTTAGGATTTTACCTCTGAAATTGAAAATATTGGCTGTCTAGGACAGCAAGCAGGGACAGCTTCTTCTTCGGCAAGATTAGAATCTCCCTGTTTCAGCATTCCTATGACAGCAGAAACATATTTACTTGAATATCTGACATTTTGGGTTCTGAAAATTCACAATATATAAAATCGATATGATGCTATCATGCTAGATTAAATTTATTATTTGCGTGTGGCACTATTCACCTGTGAGCTCAGAGCCTACAAAGGATCCTAATGGGTGAGCCTCTGGTCTATGATGAGCTTCTCTTATTTATACTTCTTTAGGGAATAGTGCTCTAAATAATGGTAAAGCTGAATTGTCTGTTATATAGGATAAGCTGACATTTAGCAACTGCCTACTTGCTCTGACTGGTGCTAGCAAGAGTCCTGTGACAAACGTGGCACTTTCTGATTGAAGAGGTCTAGTTTGGTTTCATAGGGATTTTCACATTTTCCTTATATCTAGACATTCATGTGGCAACCACTACTCTGTAATCTGGGTGTAAGAGGAATAGTGTGCAGCAAAAGTCATTCAAAAGGATTTTCTGTTTGTTTCCAGGGGAGTATTACCAGGCTGTTTTAATGTCATTGTGGAAAGATGACCCCAAACCAGACAGGTCACCTTGGCTTTGAAGTGGTAATCTCAGGGCATGTCTACACTACAGCACTGCAGCTGTACCACTGTAGCACAGTGAAGTATAGATGCTTCCTACATTGACAGAGGACGCTTCCTATATTGTCATCCTAGCTGCATCTACACTGGGGGCTAGACTGACCTGATGATGGCGCTCGGAGCCCCAGTTTTTTTTCACAGCCCATAACTAGGTCAGTCTAATTTTTAGATCAGGTCTTATTCTGAATCCTTTGGTGGGGGCAAGGTTTTGCTAATAAAGCCTTTAGAGTTTCACTCACAGCATCCCTGTGGATTGTAGCTGCCACAGTGGGTCATAGGACAAGCTGTCTTTAAGTTAGTCCAGGCTGCTTCACTGAAAGGTATATATATAAAGGGTGCACAGAGGGCTAGCATACTGAGCAAACCACTGGAGTATTATATTGTGACTTCTAACTGAATGACCTGGGTTCCCTGCAAACTCAGTGCAGTTTTGCTCAAAGGTCTGCAAACCTCAATGGCCTTCTTATGAACATGGACTGAGTTTCAGGTTATAAAGAAATCTGCAGCGAGTTGAATTTTACCTTGTTTCATATTCTGTATGGAAGATTTTCCAGACCAGCATTTTCAAGAGCACCAGACTTCATAAACAACAAATAATTAGATTAAACAAAACTAACCTGCATGTGAAAAAAAAATCTCCCTAGGCCATCTTAATTTAGCATTGTGAATCAGAGTCTAATTTTGCACATTGTTTAAGTTCTCCCTGAAAATCCACATTTTCCTTTCACATATTGCAAATTCTTCAGTGTGTTCAGGTTCTTTTCAGCACATCTTAAAAAAAAAAAATTAGACTCATGCTCGAATGAAATCTCTTCCTAATTAGTGATCAACTCAACAACGATATGCAGATTTTCCTTGTAACCTCTATTTAACTCAGTTGCTGTCAAAATAATAGTGTCTGTTCCTTGTGTGCCTCCAATTTACTCTAGTTAATGGTGCCATAGTTGTTTCTGAAATCATCCTTCAAAGATGATTTTTAGTGACATCTGTATAGGCCTAAAGACCTGAGTTGCCTTCTAAATTATATCCACTTGTGCCCAGGGATTTAATTAGGAATTTCAAAATAAAGAAATAGGAAGAAGAGCTTTAGAAGATTCAGCTCAAGGATTCTTTATTTTTCTTTTTTAGTTCAAGTAGCCAAGTTAGTAGAGAAAACAAGAGGCCAATCATTAATAAATTGTAAATGGGTTAATTAGGTTCCACATGATGTGATTTTTGAAGGCAAATGAGGATGAAGGTGATGGTTAATGGGGTTCAACTGGAGTGTCCATTACAATTACAAACTTCTATTTTAGCATCCTTTTAAATCCAAAGCCTAAACATGCTTAAAGATTAAAATAGGACAGAAATACTTATCCCTGGGCTTTTAGTTTTCCATTTTAATTGGAAACATACAGCACACACACAGATACCACTCCATTTTAACGGGTTTTGACAAAGAAACACTTTAGCCAGGTTTACCCCACTTAAACAATGCAAACTTCCCTATGGGAAATTCATATGACACAAGGGGATTACAAAGGAGTAGCTGGATTTAGGGCTCTGGGAAAATAACTCAAACAACAAAATTTTGGACATTGTTATGCATTTAAACTAGCCTAAACTGTTATCGTCCTATACATACAGCTAAAACTATTGGCCAAATTCTGACCTTTTTAAGTGGTTGCAATTTTATTAGGGTAGTATTGGGTCATAAATAAGTTCAGTACTTTTTCATTTAAAAAACATCCCTATAAATCTGATAAGAATAAAACAGTTCAAACACTGGGCATACACTCTTGACAACAGGGTTGTCAGGGTTATCTGACAACATCATAGGTTATGTAGCTGCTTTAATGCCTCTCCTCCCCATCTCCCCATACACACATACTCCCATAATAAAAATTCAGACTACACACTGTCTGGAACTGTTAAAAAGTCCCAGGATTGAGGGGAGAAAATTCTTAAAATTTTTCATGAGGTCATTGCTAGAGAAACTGCTACCTTGGTATTTGCCTGATGAGAACATCTCTCTCTTTGTATCTGAGCAATGGAAGTTGGGGAGCACTTATCGTGGTGGCAAGGTTTTATTTATTACCACAACTGTTTGTGATTAAATGACAACAGTTGTTTGAAGGAATCTTGTTTGTCAAGGTGGTGTGCATGGGAGGGGGAGGGTTGGTTTGTGTCAGTTGATTCCACAAGTCTAGGTGTTGTTGTAGCACTGTTTTCACATGTAACAACCCTTTGTTTTTCATCTGAACAATACTGTGCAGGTCAACCTGAAGGAAATGATGATTGTTCCATGGCTATTTTATAGCTCCTGTTATGCCAGTTTGGAAATATATTGGGAGTTAGCTTTGGGTGACTTGAAATCATCTCTGATCCCTTCATGTACAAACCTATTGCTTATTTTGACCCACCACATGAACCACTTCTGTCAGAGGACGTCACACATTTGATTTAGTGACTCTCACCATGGCAAATTTAATACTACCCAGAATGACAGAAATCATTTGATTTATTTCATCTTCAGGTTACTGCTCCCTTCCACCACTGCAAATCTGAATCCTAATACCTGCTATGTAAGAAGGGTAGCTTCTTTTAGTGTGCTAGAAGTTATCTGACTCTGTACAACAAAGCACTTGGGGAAATCAGTGTATTTTTTAGTTCTAGATTTCAAAGGATTTGTCTACATGGTATGGCAATGCACACTAGAGGGGAATGAATTCTAAAGTACACTAATGAACCTGCTGGTGTGCACTAAATATTCCCTATTGGCCAATGGCAATGCACATTAGGGTATTGTTAGTGCACACCAGCAGGGTCTACGTGACTCAGTTAGTACGCAACATGTTAGTACACTTTAGAATTCACACCCCTCCAGTGCACTTTGCAATACCCTGTAGACAAGCTCAAAGTATTCAGTTACTCTAGCTGATAACTGGCTTTTAATAAGGATAGATTAAAATTTATGGGAAAAATACAATTAATACTAATAATTTTGGGTGCTTCTTCAGGGGAGGGGAAAGAAAAAGGATCAAAACTCAAACAGCTTAAAGGGGCCTGACTTCCAGAAAATGCTGGATACATACCCACAGAAAACCTGGATCTGTTAATGTGTCTCAAATTAGGCATCCAGAATTGCTAGCCACTCTTGGAAAAATTGGACCCCAAACATTAGAGCTTTCCAGTGGGTCAGAGTCCATTGACTTCAGTGGATGAAAGTAAGCTAACCTTCCCAAATCAATTAAGTTCCATTTGCTTACATTGGGTCTGAATTTGACCCAAATGTTTTATTTTAATAAAGTGTAATTTAACTTTGCTGAAGCCAAGTTCCCTCCAATCATCTAGTTTAATTTGGGTCTGATTCATTTTGAAAAAGCAGCATAAAAAAACAAACCAAAAAACATTACTTTGAATATGTGCCTGAAGTTTCTATTCCCCCATCTCTTGTTTCTGCTTGCATATTCCTTAATTGAAAGTGAAGACAGCTATGTCCCCGGCAGCATGGTTATGTATACAGTATTATGTATGGAACTGAATGGTGTATGTGATATGCAGGTGTTTGAGAGATTATAATGGAAGAGTAACATACTATAGCTTAAAGAAAAAATTGCTTTGGATTTTCAGAACTTCAGTTTAACAAAATTTTGCCTATCTCAATTGAACCTTGCTCTGTAACATGAAGTATGAGTTTCACCCATGCAAGTGAGAACAGAGATAGGTCCTATGGCCCTAATCTAATGTTAGAGTAAGTGGAAAGTTTCTCATTGACTGCAGTGAGTGCTGGATAAGGCAATATACATTCAAGATAATGCAGCTTTTACTCCTGAAAGTATTCCCATTTAACAAAAGGTATGCAGGATTGGTCCCATAATGTAAATATCCAATATAGAATAATAGAATCATAGAATATCAGGGTTGGAAGGGACCTCAGGGGGTCATCTAGTCCAACCCCCTGCTCAACACAGGAGCAATCCCCAACTCAATCAAAATAGATCTCGAGCCTTTGACAAACAGGCACATGTTAATGTTTTATGTGCTATTGATTTGAAATAATAATACATTATATTGTCTTAACAGATTATATTGTCTTAACTATATATTTTTCTCAGGTGAGATACTTTACTGAAGGGACATTGTCTTTTAAATAATATGTGACAGAGTTTTAAATTTAGGTCCAAACTTATACATGCAGTGGCCATGATTATGCATTCAAATGGGATAACTGTGCATTTAAATGAATGAATCTACTCAGTGGTTATCCAATTTGCAATTGGGCATACAAATTAGACACCCAAATTCCTGCCTAAGTTGTGTTAAAACCTAGTCCATGTGCAAACACAAACATTTTATTTATCTCTGTTCCGCAGTGGGTGTGTGTGGATATGACTGTGAGCAAAATCTGACTTGCTGTGCTATGTCTATTGAAAGCCGGCTAATAGAGAAGCAGGCTATATGATTTGTTTAGCAGCAATCTGTACAGCTGGCCTTTTCCTCACAACACTTTATTAATCATTAGGACCTGTAAAATATGATATTGATGCTTAGAATTAACTGCATTTAACAAGTCTTTTATCATCCAAGGGACATTACATAGTTTATATGTGGAGCTGTAATCTAGCAAAGAAAGCTGAGCTAAGGATTCAAGCAATAATAGATGACCTGGATTACTTGTATCAGTGGCAATTCAATTGCTTACCCACTCTACACTTCTGTGTATAATGTTCAGATAAGTCAGCATCTTGATTACTTCACTCAAAACAGACTTGGACAGCAGCCACCTAATGTCACATTGTGTTGACAGAGTCTGCATTATTTCTCCAGAAAGGCACATTGGACGGGGAGCATGTTACTGTCCAGCTTAAAATATTGGCAGTTTGTTTTGTCATATTTCCATTATTTCTTCTGGAAAGCCTTCAAATGAAGCTATGGGCCAACACACTGAGAGGAGGAACACCAGCCAATGATGCTCAAAACATCCAGTTAAACATCTGGAGCTACGACTAAGTGATAGAATTGGCCTGTCAGGAGGCTTATCTCTTTGCTCCTTGAGGGCCTGAAAGAACTTAACAGGTGGTAGAACTTGGAAAATGGGCTGTAGAAAAGTCACATGAGCCAAATCTTATGTGGTATGAACAGTCTGGAATAATTCCACATAATAGTAATGCTACTGCAAACATTAATGTGTGTTGGCAAAAATTAAGAAGAAATAACCATTAAGAAACAGTGCAAATATTGTGTCCTGAATGTTGTCAATATTCTTGCCTTTTGTGGCAGGTACATAATGGATATTACTTTTTTTTAAAAAAAGCGTGTGGGGAGGATAGGGTGCAGGTGGTTGTCGTGGCACCAGTCTGAGGCACTCACCCTCTCTCCACCCACATTGAAAGTTTACTTCCAGAAATCTACTGGTGCTCCTACTTTACATCATCTGAATGAATGGGTATCAGGAAGTAATAATTCCCTCAAGGTGCTTGCAATGTGGTTACTGTTATGCACAATGACCTAAGTGCATCACAAAGGAGCTTCCCTTTCCTTCCTTGAAAGCACATGGTACAAACTATTACCAGAAGCAGACATTTAAAAAACAAAACAACCCCCCTCCCCCCAAAACTCTTTGTCCAAGCCAGCCTGCTATTTTGCATGTACAATTGAAGCAAAAAGGGAGGTTGAGTTGAGGCATGGTGAAAATCAGACCTTTTGTTTGCTCTGCTCTGGCATTTGTTATGTGTCTAAGTTTTAAATCACTCAGTTAGAAGATAACAGTGTTTTTCACAAAGAGCTAAAGATTTAAAAAGCTGTGACTGACTTTGGAAAACTTGATGCAGCCTTTAACAGTTTTCTTTCATACTCTTAGTTGTATTTTGAGTGAGTTTTAAGCAAACCCTGGTCCAAATTTCTGGTAAAAGTCCAGGCTAAATTTCCCTGAAAGGCTATCTAAGAGTCACAGTCCTGAGTGAGTCTAGACCAGCTCTTGAGCCAATATGGGTTAAAGGTCTAGGTTGGAATGTAAGCTCATGAAAAATGCAAGTGGTCTTTCGTGCTGTGATGTGAAACCAAATAAAATTCATCATCCAAGTTTGACTTTGAAACTGTGGCCACAAACCTGGTGTTCATCCAAGCTGTGGTGAGTGCAGTTCAGAATGGGGTGGCAGGGGAGGCAAAGGATATTTTAAGCCACCTTTATGCCCTCCTCATCCTGCAGCTAGTTTGGTCCCTATGTTAAATGAAAGGAACATTATGGCTCCTTTATTTTACCCCCAGTTCCCTATGACTGCAGGGAACCATCCCAGCACCTGGAGAGTAGGGGTGCAATGACCACACCCCCTTTCTCTTATTCTTCCCCTCCATGTTCCAAGAAAAGTGCGGTAGAACTAGTAAGCTGGTGCTGTCACTTGGTATCTCCTCTTTGAGGAGAATGTTGCGGGCTATGGATACTTTGCACTAGCACCAAAATGCAAAGCAGCCAAAGCATAGCTGTGAAAGACCCCTCCCTGAGTCCTGGTCTACCCCGAGGGGGGGAGGGGGAGATCGATCTAAGTTATGCAACTTCAGCTACGTGAATAACGTAGCTGAAGTCGACGTACTTTGATCTACTTACTGCGGTGTCTTCACTGCGGTAGGTCAACTGCTGATGCTTCCCCTTCGACTCTGCCTTCACTTCTTGCTCCGATGGAGTATCGGAGTCGACAGGAGAGCACTCAGCAGTCGATTTATCGCATCTTCACTAGACATGATAAATCGACCCCTGCTGGATCGATCACTCTGGAGGTAAGTGTAGACATGCCCTGAGTTAACTCAAAATGAAATTCAGGGTGTATGAAACCAAGAGCTCAAAACAGAAAACATGTTCACATGAATCCCTACAAAACAGCTCTTTCCTCAATGGAATATTTCATCTTTATGATGTGTATCTTAAACCATCTTAATGCTCAAATATCAAAACATCATAAACATGTCTCATGTTTGCTAATTTAATAACTAAAGCAGTTGCTGGTAATCTCTGTTCTAAATTAAACATCTTCACCTATTAAGAGGAAAATCTGAACCATATCTTGCAAATAATCCAAGATAAAGAGCCAGGAACCAAATTAATACTTTAGGAAATTATTATTTAGAGATCTAATTATTGCACAAAAGGAAAGGTTAGTCATCTGGATTATAAAGTTGAACATGTAACTAGGAGCTCCAAAATAAAAATATCAATGAGGGAACTAGAATTTTTAATTGCGCCTTTTATCACCCTGAAGGCTCATTAAAGAAACCTTGCAGCAATCACGCAAATTTAAAAACAACAAACAAAAAAACCCAAACTATTTTGGAGACATTTCCTTATAAAACACTGCAACAAAGCAGCAAAGGATTAACTTTCTTCTCTGGTGTAGTAAAAATGCATAGGTAAATAGCTCACTGGATTTATATCACGTTTAGTTCTTAATATCTTTTCAAGCCTAAATGTATCACAAAGAGAGAAAATGCAGGATGTATTTTGTGACAAAATGTCACTGGGTTTTTGCACCTGGAGTGAGTATTTGTCCACAAACTGGAGGAATTTTCAAACAGTTGTATTAAAGTTGACACCAAAATTGCCTTGCTAGGAAAAATGTGTCGAGAACAATCATGGTAATAGAAAGGTACTGTAATAACACATACATACATTAAAGAAATAGTGCATGAATCAAAAAGAACAAAGGAGCTTTTGCTCCTCCTGGAATTAAGAATGTGCTTAAATTAGGAAGCCACTAAGGAAGGCTACCTGTCCTTGCAGTGGCCAGGTGGTCTGGGCTGCAAGGACCTTGCTGTCTGCCTCTCTCATTCCCCATACCCCATCCTCCTTCACCTGGTGGTGGAATAGGGCTATTGATAGATGAACGGAATTTTCCACTGGGCAGGCTTAGACCCATATCCTAACTTCATTTCTAAGCCAATCTCTTAAAAATAAATCACCACAGAGGGACCTTCGAAACTCATCAAAGCCTACTGCATCCCCAGCCTGAGCTTTCAGGCTTCACTAGCTTTTTAAATTAGCCCTACACAAATTGTGGCCAAAATTTCTTATGCGTATGAATGATTTTTTTTTAACGATTGTATAACTAAAAATGGCTGAAATGATCAAATACGCCAAAGGGATGGGGAATGTTTAGTTGAGGGTAAGCATGTAAAACTCATCCCCAACGGGGAATGCTCCAGAAAGTCATGAACATTTGAAAATAGGCACTACTGAAATTGACTTGTTGCCTTATAGAGACACTATCAATTTAAAATCTGGTCAATTTCAAAAATATTGAATAGCTTCAGCTACTTGTAAAGCTGTCTGAAAAAAATAGGAGGAAGGGAACTTCATCATTTCCTTTTTTATTTTGTTGTTGAAATTAAAAATTTCAGTGAAAAATACCATTGTTGAAAAATCTCTAACAGCTCTTCTCTGAATACAAAAATGCCTGTGCGATAGCTTCCAAATTTATAAAATGTGGTGATTTTCTCTCCCTTTCCATCTCCCTGTTGCTGTTTGAACGATTGACAGTGATGACAGAAAAGAGTTTAATCCTAGAAGTGGATTCAGAAAGGTAGATTCCTGTTCCTGCATGGGAGTTCCAATCTACTTCAACGTGATTCCATCTGGGTACAGTCATCTGCTTTCCTGGCTTCATTAGCTGGATCAGAGATTAACTTCGTATATGTAGGAACCAGAGGAAATGATTCTATACAGTGTATTGTCAAATATATAATCTAACTTGTGAATATAGAGGAAAAATATTTTCTTCTAATCTCTCTTATAGTAATCTAAGTTACTTACAATAACAATAGAAAACAATCTCCAGGGAGAAGGCTGACACTTGCTTTCAAAGTTAATTGTGTCCCTTGGCATCATTTTAGTTATTCTGCTGATTTGAATGGAGGCAAACATGAAGACATTTCAAAAGTTTTGCATTCCTGAATAGATTGTCCATTCCATACTTGCTATGCTTCATTCTTTTTTATTTGCTGCATGGGATGTTAAAGTTCAGCAAAGTTTCTCTCTGAGTCCTTCCATTCTTGTTTATATTGGTATTCTAAGTATCAGCCACTGTATCCTCAAATGCACACACAGCTTCTAACCCCAAAACTATCCCAGAAAATACCCTTGCTCAGATACAGAGGTATATTGATTCTTTGTGACTAATATTACCATGCTCTGCTCATTCCAGGGCTAGGCTAGACCTACTCTGCAATATTGATGCTGCTGCTGTTCAATGTCTCCAGAGTCTCCCCAGGCCCGCCCCCATCTATAGAGATGTGCCAAGATATCTTGAGATTGAGCTGGCTGGTAGCACGTAGCATCAGCATTTGGCTCTATATACAAAGTGAGGAAGCTTGCTTCCCAGTATTACATGACCATTGCTTTTCCACCTCTCACATATCAGAATGCCAGGCACTTGTAAGCAAAAAAGGGTTTTTCAGAACTATAGTTTAAGACAGCAAAGAGGAGGATCTCTATCTAACACCACTCTCTCCTTTGTCAACAAATTGTTTGGCTGCCCTGGCTCAGTGCAAAAGTGCATTTTCAGTACAGACTTTCAAATATGGAAAGCAATCACATCAAATGAGTGGTGAATAAACTGGGCATCATGGCTAGTTCATCATTCAAACCCTCTTTCACTGGTTTCTAATTGTTCTCAAATAGCTCTGAAAAGCCAATGGGAAGGAGAAGAAAGAAGGTCTTGGGGAAGCTCATGTGCCAAAATGGTGTGAAGGAAAAGTCACGGGGCCAATTTCTACCCTCACACCTATAGAAACTCACAGAATACCAATGGGCTTGTATGCATATAAATAAGGACAGTATGAAGCCCTGAAGCACCTAGTCTAGAAAACAAACAAAAATACTCAGTTGAAATTAGGATAATTCATTAATTTATGCCCTGCTTTCTGTGTGAGTTTATTGCTGTGAATCAGACAGGGTACATGGTTAATCAGTATTTAGAGTTGAGTGACACCGAAAATGGTAATTTTGTATTGTAGACAGATGTGGCAGAGTTTGTTTCAGGCTTAGATGCTGTAAAACTAATACCAGGATCAGCATATTTCATCAGGTCCTGATCTAGAATAGCACTTAAGTATGTGCTTCACTTTAAACCCATGTGTAGTCCGTTTGATTTTCAGTGGACAACTCACATGCAGCTTCTATTTATAGAAATGGCTTTGTCCACAAGTGCCAGTTTCAGATGGCAGTGGACAGTTGGGCCCAGGCTTCGAGGATACTTTGTACCTCAGAGAATATACCATGTGTGGAGTATAAAGGATCCAATATACACTTAACTAAAAAAAAAATCAAACAAATGAAAGTTCTGTGTTCAACAAGCAAAATTAGAGACATATTCTGAACTCAGTATTTATGATAACGAGTAAGTTTTCTTCCTACCATTGAGGAGGCCCATAGAAGGAGTTGCACAATGTATCATCCACTGCACTTAATATGTAGTCATTTCTACTTCTGGCTGAAAGAAGAAAAACCTGGCAGCCCTGGTGATCTAGATATAAAAGATAGAGATGCTTTAGGTAAATGGGATTATTTGCACAGGCAATATATGGCTTACTTTAAAAAAATCTATCTCCCCTCTTCAGAGAGATGGTTCCCAACTGTATTCAGGAAAAGTATAATATTTCTATATAATAAACCTCCTCTTCTTATATATCTGAGTAGAGTTTTTTTTTTTTAATCTAAAAAGGATAGGAATCCTGTCTTTGCAGGTACAATAAGAACATGCAAAATATGCACCTACAATGCTATTCCAGGTGCCTAAATTGGGATACTTGCACATCTCAGGTTTGTCTGAGAAACGGAGATATTCCCTTTGGACAATCTGGCCTAATTATTTTACATTCTCATAGGCAAACATGAGACTTCATCATTTAATAAAGAAGTTGCAGGAACATTTAATTGATGTACAGTAGAACGTCAGAGTTATGAACACCAGAATTACGAACCGACCAGTCAACCACACACCTCATTTGGAACCAGAAGTACACAATCATGCAGCAGCAGAAACACACACAAAAGCAAACACAGTACAGTACTGTGTTAAATGTAAACTACTAACTAAATAAAGGGAAAGTAACATTTTTCTTCTACATAGTAAAGTCGCAAAGCTGTATTAAGTCAGTTTAGTAGTAAAGTTTTGAAAAAACAACCATAACATTTTGTTGAGAGCTAAGAACATTTCAGAGTTACAAACAACCTCCATTCCTGAGGCATTTGTAATGCTGAGGTTCTACTGTAACAGTAGTTGAATATTCTTCTTGAGTTTCTTTTCCCATAGTATGGACCACTAAGTTCCCTTATGGAATAGAATGTCATTTTGTTCAGGAAAAAGAATGCATACCTTTATTGATCAAATTTCCAGGTACAGTTGCTATAAGAATGCTCTTAGCTGGCCTTGAAATCGACAACTATGCTCCATATGTTCCAGTTTTACAATAGGGAAGAACTTTGAAAAAGTGAAAGAACAAACCACCCATCAACTATAAATACCATCTCCCTCCCCCAAAATTAAATCAATTAATACTATATTAAAGCCATGTTCCTGCTCCCATCGAGTCGTTTTCTGAGAATTTTTTCACTGGCTTAAATGGGAGTAGGCCTAAGTGTGATACTAAGGGACAGAGGCCTAAGTGTGATCCACAAAAACCCATCCATAAAACCCATCCACCCATCCACAAAAACGACGAGGAGTCCGATGGCACCTTAAAGACTAAAAGATTTATTTGGGCATAAGCTTTCATGGGTAAAAAAACCCACTTCTTTGGAAAAAAACCACTTCTTTATCTGGAGAAGTGGGTTTTTTACCCACGAAAGCTTATGCCCAAATAAATCTCTTACTCTTTAAAGTGCCACCGGACTCCTTGTTTTTTTTAGTAAATCTATGATCCATGGTATTATTATTTTATTCATTGGCTGTATTCTGGCAGCAGTAAATACAGTCCAAAGACATTAGAAGACAGAGTCTCTGCCCAGGAGAGCTTACAAGCTGAGAAGACAAGCTTTATTTACATTTTAGAAGCCTTTTGGTTCTTTTAAATGGCAAAATATGATCTCCTAATAATTATCTTATGCCATCCTGACATTTAAGTTAACATACAGTATGAAGCCAGAAAATACCACCTGTTCTGCAGAGGATTTCATACTCTTCAGGGTAAAATCTGTTAAATAGCACTCAGGCCTGGATAAAAATACACTCCTTTACTGCAGGGCAGGCGCAATCTTGAGTGCAGACCGCTATGTAAATCAGATTAGTATAAATCAATCTATGATATATTTTTAATTGTTTAACAGGAAGCCTCAAATGCAGTGAATAGATTTTTGCATATTGGTCTGTTCATGAATTTTAAGAGGGGAAAAAGTCGTCAAAAAACAATATACAGCTGTGCTATTCTCTATCTGTATGGGGCCAATTCTGAGCATCTCCTTCGAGAATCCAACGTGCCTTCAACTCACACATATGCCAAGTCCACCCAGCTCATGACAATTAGACTTCATCAGTTCAATTTTATTATAAAGACCAAACTAATTAAGGGCCTGATCCAACACATTGATAAGACCAGTGACAATTAGCAGAGATAGTGAAGGTCTCATAGTGAGTATTTCATATCCCTACTAGCCTTTATTGGACTGATAAAGGACCACTACAAAGGGTTTAATTGCTACTGTACTTTGTTCACACCACACCTTAGTTTTGGACATTTTAGCTTTTAAAATGCTCACTTTGCTTGCCAGGCCTTTGATGTGGCCAGAAGCAATGGAGACATCTTCTGAGGGTGGAGATCTCAACTGGAAACAGCTGAGGCAATGTTCCATATACCTGCCTTCCTTGTCTTCCTCCTCCTTTACCTTCAGCTGCTTCTTCTCTCTTGTACCCCTAACCACTTCCAATTCCTATGTCCTGCTTCAGGGTGTAAGAAGTGGGGTCGGGAAGATCACATGCTGCATCTAAGCCTAAGGCCTGAGCCACCCACTGTTACTGTCACTGGGAGTGGTGCCTGCTGATTTGTTTCTGTTTGGTGATGGTAGAAGATTGATGCAGTTTGCTGCCCAGGTGCGGTAGGCATGGTAGAAAACTTGTTTCAGCACCACCCTTACTCTAATTGCTGCATTTCTGGTGATGCCAGGGGCTAGGCTGATCACCCTTTTTGGTTCTGGAAGAGATATTTCCAATTAGGCAAACTGGGCAAACTGCTGTGTGGGTTTTTTCACCTTTCCAGAAGGGCTGGTTTGAGTGGTTTAGGTTCAGTTGTTGCAACTTGGTCCTGAGCAAAGCATTGCATGGTGAGGGGGGTTGGGTGGGACTCAAAGGTATTTAGGTACCTAACTCTCCTTGAAACCAATAGGAGTTAGACACCTAAATTAATTTATGAATCCCACATTTCTCCTCCATGTCTCACACAGCTTTTGGCTTTCCCCATCTCATCTCTTCTACCTCCAGCGAGGAGGAGAGAAGTCAGGGTTCCTTTGCAGTCCTGGAGATGGAGAAGGGAATATGGGCTTCATAGCCACCCTCAGGTTTATAGTTCTCCATGGTCTTTGGTGCCATTTGAGATACTATTTGGAACAACCTGTAGGTGATTACCCCAGTTAGGTAACAGTTTAAAATAAAGTTTTAGCCCCTGCATTCAACCTCTCTCTGATTTCAGTTCCATTGTTCCCTGGTACACATGAATTGTGCCTGGTTGTTGTATGTTTAGTGTTAATTTAGCATTTGGCTTCTGTCAAATAATTACTACTCAGAGAATCAGAACAATGTGTTTTGAGGTTCCAGTTTTCCAAGAGGATTTCAAGCCTGAAAATAACTGGCTTTTTTTGTAATAGGAAATAACATAAAATATTGTGTGTAAAAGAAAATGATGCCATTTGCCTGAAAATTAAATCCATAAGTAAATAATATAAAAACTACTAGGTAAGAGGTAAAAATGATTTATGTAATTAAAATACTCATGTATTATGAATAATCCTAATTTACATGAGTATATTAGGTCATTTTATAGTAATTAGCTGGTGCAGAGTTTTTTCATCAATTAAACTAATTGCTTTTTAAACTAGGTGTAGATTGAATATTGATCTTTTTATTCAGCTCACTTACATAAGCAAATTAGATCTAATTGCATGCTTACCACATCATTACTCAGTTATAACCAATTGCAGAATATATATATATATATATTCTTGGAAAATAATGCTCTCTTTCTGGTATTTGAAGTGGGTTATTTAATTGAGGTGCTTGAAACTGTGTTTTGTCATCTGTCAAAATAGTAAACATTTTTGCAGGCAGAACAATATAGCACATTATCAGTTAACTTAATGCACCAGATCAGATCAAAATAGGTACAGTAGATGCTTAGAAGTGTGGCTGTTTCTTCTGAAATGTGTTAAAAGGAGTCAAGAGACGTGAACACACACATAGAAATAATGGATACTGACCATTCTGATTTGCTATCACATTACTTCTCATTTTCCAACATTAATTTGTTGCTTGGCTTAGAGAGGATCAAAAAGCTGGCGAATTTCAGGGTTTCACCAATAAAGAGCAGAACATCATTTTCAAAAGCTAAGTAGGGGGTGGCAAAAGTTGTCATGCTTTCTCTGCATGGCTATCCTGGATGGTTCACAGCACAGTCACTTTCTATTTTAATTACAATGGGATAAGAAAGTGATATAATCCTTATATTCTAGTTATAGATTTCTTCTCTATGTGATAGAATTGTCACGCATTAGCTCTTGAAGAGAGGCTAGAGATAAAACCCCAACAGCTCATAATAAAGTGCTTTTAATTTTTTTTTGCTGGGAGGGGGGCGTGGATTGGTGGATTGTCCCTGTCAGAGAGGCTTATTTTAATCCTCAGATCTCCTACTATTAAAATATTATGGAGATGGGGAACTAAACGTTCATACTCACATAAAACATACCTGTTACAAATCTTTTTTTTTATTTTGACACTATGTGGGGCTCTGTTTTGATATACATTTCCTATGTGAAATAAAAATAAAATAAATTGTTTTCACCTAGTTTTATTTATTTTATTGTGTTGTGTGGTTGGTGGTTTTTGTTTGTTTGTTCAGAGACTCAAACTACAGAATTGCTCCTGCTGACAGACATTCTGGCAAAGTTAACTAGGTTGTCTGAATGTCATTTATATTATAGTAGGGCCTTAAGAACTGAACCAAGATCAGAAACCAGTTGTGCTGGGCCCTGTGCATATTGAGATAGCATATGAGTGTGTCAGGACAAGGACTAAGGACCAGATTTTAAAAATATTTCAGTAGCTACAGAAGTAAATAAATGCCTAGTGGGATTTTTAGAAGCACCTAAACAGGGTAGGCACCTAACTCTCTCTATCCATCTTTTGTACCTAAATACCTTAGAAAATTTGGCCTTTAGGGTATGTCTACACTGCAATTTAACATGTGCGGCTGGCCCATGTCATTTGGCTTGAACTCACGGGACTCAGGCTAAGGGATTGTTTAATTGTGGTGTAGGCATTCAGGCTTGGGCTGGAGCCTGGACCCTGGGACCCCATGAGTGGGGTGGGTCCCAGAATTCAGGCTCCACCCAAGCCCGAATGTCTACACTGCAATTAAATAGTCTTTTAGCTCCAGGTCTGAGAGCCTGAGTCATCTGACACGGGCCAGTCAGAGGTGGTTAGTTGTAGTGTAGACATACCCTAAGTGTGGAAGGCAGGCAATGTATGGGGGAAAAAACATTAGTCCATTTTACAGACAGGCAACAGAGGCACAGAAGGTAGGCTTCCAAAATGACCTAAGTTAAATCAATTTCCAAAGTGATCAGGTCCAGATTTTGAAAAGTATTGATTGATGCAGATAGGTGCCTAGGGGAATTTTCAAAAGAATCTAGGTGCCTAACTCCCAAAGATTTATTAACAGTCAGTAGGACTTGGGTGCTTTTGAATATTTTAACCATAGAGATTACGTGAGTTGTTCAAGGCCATACAAGAAGTCTGTGGTAGCAGCAAGAACTCAGTCCATATCTCCTGAGTCCTACTCACCACCTCAACCACAAATCATTCTCTCTCACTTCAGGAGAGTTTCTTGCTACAAAAAGATTTCACACTAGGTACCCATAGGAACTGTGATTTGGTGCAGATCCCACCGTACAAAAGGTTTTTCATGTAAACTGTACAAGTGACATAGGTAGATTACAGTCTTGCTTACCTTACAAAGAGTGTTCTTGCAAACAGACCAGTGGTCAGAGTCTGCCCTCCTCTATGGTGATATTGAGAGCAAAAGTATGAAGGAACACATGGGGCTTTAAAGAGTGTCTTTACCACAAGTGATGAAAAGCAAGGGCTGGGTGATAGCAGGCACTACTGTTATTCTGGAACAGGGCTGCTATTCGCCCAGTGCAGGTGGGTAGGCGGTGGGTAAACAGGAACGGGAAATGAATGGAGCTTTGACTCCATCCGATGGCTGTGAGCCAGTGCTGAAAGGAAAGCACTTTGCTTCTGGCTCAGGATGGGTGGAATCAAAAAGGCAATTGTGACTTTCAGTGTCACAATTTACTCCTTGGTTACTCCTGGGAATGTACAGCCATGTGCCACTCAGGACAGATTATTTGTTAAAGGCTAGATCATAATCTTACACCTATTACAGAGGCAGATCTAAAATGATGTAAATCACAGCACTATATCTATTTACACCAGCTGAGGATTTGACCCATAAGGTTACGGATATGTATAGAATGGGCACTGCTATCCCTGCATTCGTTACTTTCCCTTCCAAGCTCTATCTGAAAAATTGGATTCTTCTTTTCTTTTGGAATTTGTGTGAAGAGTTTTGTTGTATTATTTTGTTTTATTGCACTCTGTTTTTTCCCAACTGCACAATAACCCCAAGTGCTTTTCCAAGGGTTTACTCTATAAACACAATCAAATATATTCCTTGTCATTTGATTTAATGGGTAGAGAGAAAGGGCTAGAGCACACATGCAACTGGAGCTGATCAAAAGCTGATAGCACTTTCACTGGGGAAGCCTAGACAGGAACTATCCTGTCTGCACTGGCTATTGATGAGGCCAGAGACCTAGCAAGATAGGATTTCCAATTAGCTCCAAATGGAGGGGGAGGCTGGTGTAACTATCATTCGCACAAATACATGTTATTTCCTTCAGACTGTCAGAGGTATGACTGTCTAGTCAACTGGAAACTTTTCAGCTATAAACCTGCTCTAGCATGAATTGGTTTTGGGGTGGAATGAACTTTGAAAAGACAAAGGCTACTGTTGTAAAATAATAAAATAGGAGAACAGCAAGGAGGAAGCTGAAGTTTAGTCAATTCACTTGTTGCATCAGAACTCATTCTCAGGAAAAATGAGGGCTTGCAGGGAGCTGGATTCAATGAATCTCTAGAGAAATTCTTTGCAGACATTCTTACAAAAGATATGCTCGGCCGTAATCCTGGGTGTGCTGCACCACTGCAAAGCAAGTGGAAATGACTGTTTAATTGGCATGTTGAGGATTGTCCTTATGTATGGGTAATCCCAAAGTGACATATAATTAGGCTTGACAGAATTTGATTTTTTTAATATAATTTTGACAGGTAATATCAGCGTCTATTTTAAAGTATTTTTCAGTGTTTATCCATTTAAATATTCACAGTCGTGCAAAAGCATGGAAGCTCAGACCATGGGGAGTGGATCAGTCAATAATTATTTAATGAGAGTAAACACTGAGATTCAAATAGTTAAAGCTTTATAATGGTTAAAACACAAACTGTCAATATTATATATCAACATGTTAGCCTTAAAGCAAACTCAAATGAGTTCTCAAGCAGCATTTTTCTTACCTTGCCTATCTGTAAATTCTGGTTATTATCAATGGAAATAATTTTTGTCTGTTTGTGTATGTACAGTGAAATTGATGTTTATCAGCATTTACCAATAAAAATCTAATCCTTCCAAGCCCACATACAATTGGTGTCACTGTATATATTCTCACCCAACTCCTCGTTATGCAGGGTTTCCAGCTAAAGGTGGGATGCTACTGGCTTACCCCATATCCTCTTGGTTCCTCACTGCTGGAATGACCTATTGAAACTGTGGCTAGCCAGGTGTAAATTAGAGCAGCCCCAAACTACACTGGGACCTGCTCTGGAGTGTAGCTGGCCTCAGTAACAGTGGGAATGCAAGAGTGGCTTATAAATAAAACTACTTGTCATTGAAAGCATCAGCTGAAGTAAGATAATGAGAACTGCCTCACTAAATGCAATGAGTATGTGTTATTGTTATTTAACTTATGCCGTGTATGCACTACTGTATTTCATTCATTTAACTCCAATACATTCATTTATAAATTTCTATCTTAAGGCTTGAAAATGTTTTCCTACACTTTATTCTTGCATAATTTCAAAAGTTTTGCACAGATATATCACACTTAGGCCTCTGTCCCTTCACACCTCTGTCTTTACACTTTGTATAGTGGGGGTGCTGAGAGCCATTGAATCAAACTGTAAACTCTGTATGAAATGGAAACCACTTCAAGCCCAGGAGTGCGGCAGCACCTCCCGCACCCCTAGTTCCAGCACCTCTAACTGCAGAGTCCCTGGTTCCCTGTTTCATAAAAGTCCAATAAAGTACACCGGCTGCCTTTCAGCCATCCCTTCTCCTCTCCTCTGCTTCTCCCACTCTCCTGCAAAATGCAGCCTTTGTGCCAGGATTGTCTGTGGGATTGCACGAGGTATATGTCAGAGCAGGCCCAGCATCACTGTGTTCCTTAATATTTTTGTGATCACAGGTGATGTGGCAGAGTTTTACCTGGGTCTTTGTTATTCACTCTTCATGCTTGCCATCCAAAATGTTTTAATACAACCCTGCTCTTTTGCACAACTGCATAATACAGCATTAGTATGCAGTGGAGACTTCATACATATTCCTGCAAATTATATAAAGGTGTTAAGCATGAATCTTCACAATGCCCAAGTGCCTTTTACAACAGCTCTGGTGACACTGTGAGCTCTATTACATTTTTGTTCTGAAGTGGTGTTCCTCAGAGAGGAGGAAGAAAGTTATGCACTGTCAAAGAGTCTTGATGCGTTTCCAGTAAGTTTCATACTTGAAAAACAGAACAAGGGTTTTGGAGGGAATGCCCTGACCTTGGACTGGAGAGGGGATGGGCATGCATACAAATAATGGTTAGCATGGTAGTCGGCCCCTGTCTGGCAACATAGTTGCTGTGGAGAGAAGAGCAAAATATTGCTAGAGGGAGATGTTTTACTAATTAATTATACGCTGTACCCCATCAAGTGCTCAGACTTTCTACTCATGCTGAGCACAGCTTATTACCAACTGCCTATTTGCTGCTTCACTTTTTTTCCTCTCCTTTTGTATGGCAAATTGTTACTCTTTTAATAACAATGCATAATCAGTGCACCTTGTTTTGGCAGTGTTAGTGATGTCAGCCAGATGTGGCATTAGTGTTTCTATCGGCCATATGTGGATATTGTGATGATTAATAAAGTGGCTAGTATGTATGCAAACAACTACCCTCGACTAAGTAGAATCAGAATGGCTCAATTTCTTGTCATAGTCCCTAAACTGTTAAAAGCTAACATTCTCCTTCATCTTGGGTGGTAGAAATCCTTGATCTTGGGCTGCTCCTAAACAATACCTTTTTCTATAGATGAAAGTTATCATCTTGAATAGCTCTGAGAAGCAGATGTATGTGCAATTCATGTGGCATAGGTATAATGTGACATACTTTAAAACATGTGTCCAATAAACCTAAATGTCGTGACATATACATATCTCTAATAGTAGAAACACATATTAATTATGACTCTAAGACTTTGGGTAAATAACTGATTTTAATTATCAGGTTCTGCGACTTTTGGCACCTCCAAATAAATCTTTGTGCCATTTTTTTTTCTGGGTACATGTCATAGACATTGAATGTACCAGGGAACCTTGCATCACACTGGAAGTAACTATGTTGTTCATGTGGGGATGAAAATAAAAGTGGAATGTATGCTTTCATATATTACCCTGTTCACGGTCTACAGAAGCTCTTCAGAAGCACAGAACAGCAGCTGATCATATTACTTACCTCTTTATTTATAGAAGAATGCTTAAGCAGGCTTTTGGACTTGGCTACTTTTTTGTTGGACCTGAACAGAACAGGCCCATCTGATGGATAACAGTCCACATAGGAACCTTTAAGCTAATGTCCATTCATTATGAGACTCAGTCTCATGTTACAAGACCATCTGAGTTTTCCCAGCAAATTCAATTGGGCTATTTGCATGAATAAGAGTTCCAAGAGAAAGCCTGTATTTCTGAAGGTGAACCAAAGGACTGAATTCATCTTTAGAATAGCTCCAATCAGTTGATTTACACCAAAGATGAATTTGGTCCAGATGCCCCTTTAATTTGCTGCCGTTTCTCTCTCTACTCAACATGACTGGAGAAGATAAGGTTTGTGTGTAACAGCAAATAGATAACCTACAGGCAACATGGAAAGTACAGACAATTATTCCCAAAAAGAAAAGGAGGACTTGTGGCACCTTAGAGACTAACCAATTTATTAGAGCATAAGCTTTCGTGAGCTACAGCTCACTTCTTCAGATGCATATCGTGGAAACTAAGCCTGCTGCAGTTTCCACGATATGCATCTGAAGAAGTGAGCTGTAGCTCACGAAAGCTTATGCTCTAATAAATTGGTTAGTCTCTAAGGTGCCACAAGTCCTCCTTTTCTTTTTGCGAATACAGACTAACACGGCTGTTACTCTGAAACCAACAATTATTCCCGTGATTCTCCTCTTGCATCTAATTATGGGAGTGTGTATGCAGCCCTTTGCTTCTTGGCTCCCCTTCTAAAATCTCTGAAAGTTCAAATGTGTGTCTATGCATTGACTAATGGGCGAATGCATTCCCAGATGAGATATACTGTGTTCTCTTCAGGACCTGTCACCAGTCTATTTGACTTTACTGACTTTACCAGTGTTCTCAGGTGATATGCCCATGATTAATGAGGGATTTGCTCACAACAAATAAAGCAGTTAGGAAGCACTTTTTCTCTTAATGAGATGCATAAATGAATTAAGTAATGTCAATCTAGTTTATCTCATGGTGGGCTTGGAGTCTTATTGCTGTTTTACTGACGTTGTTTTCCTTATTCAGGCTATAATTTACGAATATCTTACAAGCCAAGGAGAGTCAAGGCCTGGTCAGTAGCTGGATATGAAGTCTCCAAGATATGCCCATGGTGCTTCTGGAAATGGTATTAGTGATTCTGCAGGTGATGCTCTTTCCTCTGGATCAGTTACAGCACAGATGCCACGGGGGTGAGGGGGAGGCTGAAGATGCTACCCTTTGAACAAGGTGCAAAGCTGAGGTCCCGGCCACTGGCACTTACAAGTGTAAGGGTGTTAGCTCTGCTGGCCAAATTCCAAACTGTGTAATTAATTGCATCCTGCTTACTTTACAGAAATCCCCTTAGCAGTTTCAGCAGGACCTGGTGTTCACATATTGTCTTCTATAGCTAGAGACGGATCCTGTGCCACAGTGTTCAGATTCAGATCTGGAAATGGATGTTTGCAGAGGTAAGAGACAATCAGGTCTGGTTTGGTGGTCTGGAGTGCTTGCAGTTTATTCTGTTGTGTACTGCTGCTGTGCACCATTAAATTGCCGCTAGGTTTCATGCCAACAGCAGCTACATAACATTGAAAGCTGAAAAGGGAGATGCATATTACTGTTGTGTATAATGCAGTATTATTTTTTGGTACACCAGAATTATTATTTTTTTAAACAGTGCTGTATACTTTTAAAAAATAACCGTCTCTGGTCATCTGTAACTCTCACCATTTTTGCCTTGTAAGTTAAGAAAAAAAGACATAATCTTTAACCTTGAATTCTCAGCTTTTGCTGGTTTTGTGTTGCAATCCTAATTCTGAACGTAGTGTCGGTACCTATATTTCTATACATATGCTTTCAAGTTCCTCTTCCTTAAAGTTGTAACATAATTGGACAAACCTTTAACCCACTGGTTTGAAAAAGCCTAAATTAATGGTGTGCATTGAATACTTTCAAGTGTTAAACAAGAAGAGTTCAAAGCCATGAACAATGTCTTCTGTCACAGGATTGAAAATATTGCTAGCTGGATATTGGCCAAGGGCAGAACAGATAACATGAGAATCGTAATTAGAGTTTTGTCAAGCCAAACCTTTATATATATGTATTTCAAAGTTTGAACTACTTAAAATCTGCAGGGGTGGTCGATCAGATTAATGTTACCTCTTTTTGATTTTGAGCTGCTGCTTGTATCTTCTAATGCCTGTGAATAAGAACAGATGTGTTGTTACTCATAAAGGTTTTGATTAGAGTTTTCCCAAACATCATCTAGCTTCATGGCTATTTTGCAGTTTTGAGAAAGTGGAATCTTTGTTCCCTAGTCCAAGTGTTATCAGAAATATAAACCTACTTCCATACCATAAAAAAATACAGCTCTAATGTTGGTTTAAAAAGAAAATAAAGATGGCTTATAAAATAGATGTTCAAATGACTAGTAAGAAAAGCACCTAGCTTTTCTCAGCCAATACAAAGTGTTTATACAAACAAATGAATGACCATAAACAGTTTACAAACATCCCAATTACAGTTTCCACTGTCACTGACACAAGATTCTTAAGTAAGCATGAGCGTTCATAAAAAAATAAGGGATAAGGATAGTAGGGGTATAGTCATATTGAATTTATTTTTTATCCCCTGATAAGTGAGGTGGCAGTGCACTGGCATTTCACTCTTGCAGTTACCTCATTTGTATCTACGTTGAATGTATCTTTCATTTGAACGTGGTTGATTTAAGATCTTTTAAAAAATCCCTAGTTTTCTGGCATGTCTGATCTTTTAGTGCTCAATTTCAATTCTATATTTTAGTATGTTTCATTATTGTTGATACATTTGCTACCATATTCTAATTTCACGTTTACTTACACAATCTTCTAAACCCTGCCCCCTACTTTTATTAACATTCGCAGGGCTATGTAAGCAATAATTTGTCATTATATAAAGCCTGACCCAAAGACTACTGAGTCCCCTGGGAAGTTTTACAGCAATTTCCATGGGTCTTCGATCAGGTGCACGGGGCCAACATCTCAAGGGTTTGGCACCCATAATTGGGATCAAATTTTTAAGCACTCATTTCTCACTTAGCACTTTTGGCCCTTATTTAAATGCCTACACACATTGTAATACTCGTGAATATTTCAAAGGTTAAATTATTTCTGCATTCTTGGACCAATGAACCATCCCCCCTGATCTATCAATATTTAAACAATGGCATTTTCCATCTTGTACCCTGGCCATTCTTTACAACTGCAAAATGAATGCAGCTTCCCACAACATTTGTCCTGTACATATGAAGAGATGAAGAGCTGAACACATGCCACCTGAAGGAAGTTACATTCTGAAGACACGCAGTGATGCTTAAGATACACACTTTAGAGAGCAGTCGGGATAGATCACATTAACTGTGTAGGAGAGCAAGCACAGGGCCAGTAAGAACCCAGGAAAGAAAGACATTTGAGAGAAATCAATTACTGGCACAGAGCCAGTAGCCAACTATGAAAGACACATCATCGAGAGTGATCAGGCACTGATAGTATACACACCGTCTGTTTGGTCTCAGGGGGAAGTTTTACTAATGTAAATTAATCTCTTTGTTTCTTGTGATAAATAAGTGAGTAATCTATAGGGTGGAGACAGCATGACAGCGAACATTCTAAAAACCTGCCTGGTAGTTGAAATAATAGAATCATAGGAATGTAGTACTAGGAAAGACCTCAAGAGGTGTCAAGGTTCCTCCCCCACTCTGAACTGTAGGGTACAGATGTGGGGACCTGCATGAAAACCTCCTAAGCTTACTTTCACCAGCTTAAGTTAAAACTTCCCCAAGGTACAAATTAATTTTATCCTTTGTCCCTGGATCTCCATTACCACCACCAAACTCTAACTGGGTTTACTGGGAAACGTAGTTTGGACACATCTTTCCCCCCAAAATCCTCCCAACCCTTGCACCCCACTTCCTGGGAAAGGTTTGGTAAAAATCCTCACCAATTTGCATAGGTGACCACAGATCCAAACCCTTGGATCTGAGAACAATGAAAAAGCATTCAGTTTTCTTACAAGAAGACTTTTAATAGAAGTAAAGAAATTCCCTCTGTAAAATCAGGATGGTAGATACCTTACAGGGTAATTAGATTCAAAACATAGAGAATCCCTCTAGGCAAAACCTTAAGTTACAAAAAAGACACACAGACAGAAATAGTCATTCTATTCAGCACAGTTCTTTTCTCAGCCATTTAAAGAAATCATAATCTAACACATACCTAGCTAGATTACTTACTAAAGTTCTAAGACTCCATTCCTGTTCTATCCCCGGCAAAAGCTGCATACAGACAGACACAGACCCTTTGTTTCTCTCCCTCCTCCCAGCTTTTGAAAGTATCTTGTCTCCTCATTGGTCATTTTGGTCAGGTGCCAGCGAGGTTACCTTTAGCTTCTTAACCCTTTACAGGTGAGAGGATTTTTCCTCTGGCCAGGAGGGATTTTAAAGGGGTTTACCCTTCCCTTTATATTTATGACAAGAGGTGATCTAGTCCAGTCCCCTGCTCTGAGGCAAGATCTAATATACCGAGATCATCCATAACAAGTATTTGTCCAATCTGTTCTTAAAAGCCTCCAAAGGTGGGCATTCCCCAACCTCCCCTGGAAGCCTGTTCCAGAGTTTAACTATTCTTGTAGTTAGATAGCTTTTCCTAATATCTAGCGTAAATTTATCTTGCTGCAGATTACACCAATTATTTCTTGTCCTACTTTCAGTGGACCTGGAGAGCAATTGGTCATCAACTGCTCTATAACAGTCCTTAATTTATTGAAAACTGTTAACAGGTCCCTCTTTAGCCTTCTTTTCTGTAGACTAAACATGCCCAATTTTTTAATCTTTCCTCATACATCAGATTTTTCTAAATCTTCTATCAATTTTGTGGCTCTCCTCTGGACTCTTCCCAATTTGCCCACATCTTTCCTAGTGTGCGGCACCCAGCGCTTGGCACTCTACGCTAGCTGAAGCCTCACTAGAACTGAGTAGAACGGGACAATTACCTCCCATGTCTTACATACGACACTCCTGTTAATAATTGCAGAATGTTAGCCTTTTTCACAACTGTATCACATTCGATTTGTGATCCACTATAATGCCCTGATCCTTTTCTGCAGTTGTACCACCTAGCCAGTTATTCCATTTTATAATTGTGCATTTGATTTTTGCTTCCTTAATGTAGTACTTTGCACTTATCTTTATTGAATTTCTTCTAGTTGACCAATTCTCCTATCTGTCAAGGTTGTTTTGAATTCTAAGTTTGACCTCCAAAGTGCTAGCAACCCCTCCAAACTTGGTGTCATAATCAACTTTTATAAGCATACTCTCCACCCGGTTATCCAAGTCATTAATGAAAATATTAAATAGTATCAGACCCAGCATAGACCCCTGCAGGCCCCCATGAGATAGTTTCCCAGTTTGATAGCAAGTCATTGATAACTGTTCTTCAAGTATGATCTTCAAGCAATTATGCACCCACCTTACAGAAATTTTATCTAGACCACATTTTCCTAGTTTTCTTATGAGAATGTTAGGTGGTACATACTAAAGCCTTACTAAAATCAAGATATACCACGTCTACTGCTTCATTGCCTATCCACTGGGCTAGTAATTCTGTTAAAGTATGAAATAAGGTTGGTTTGGCATGACTTGTTCTTGACAATTCCATGCTGACTATTCTTTATAGCCCTATTATCCTCTAGGTACTTACAAACTGAATGTTTAATAATTTGTTCCAGTATCTTTCCAGGTCTCAAAGTTAGGCTGTCTGGTCTATAGCTCTCCACATCCTCTATTGTTCCTTTTTAAAGATAGGTGCTACTTTTGCCTTCTCCAGTTCTCTGGTTCTCCACCTGTTCTCTATGATTTCTCAAAGATCATCGCAAATGGTTCCGCTATTACTTCAGCTCAATCACTCAATACCGTAGGATGAATTTTATCACAAAGTAAAGGACCTACATCTTCCTTCATCTTTCTCTTGTTCCTATTGTATTTAAAGAGACTCATTGCCTTTTATGCCCCTTATTAGGTGTAACACATTTTGTGCCTTTAGCCTTCTGATTTTGTCCCTACATGTTTTTGCTATTCTTTGTACTCATCTTTAGCAATTTGTCCATGTTTCCATGTTTTCTAGGATTCCTTTTACATTTTCACCTCATTAATGAGCTTCTAATGAATCCGTATTGAACTCTTACTAGATGTCCTATCTTTTCTTTGCATCAGAAGAGTTCGCTGTATCCTTGAGAAACTGCCAGCTCTCCTGAAGTCCTTTTTCCTTACATTTTCTTCCCATGAAACTTTATCTACAGTTATCTGAGTTTGTTAAAGTGCACATTTTTGAAGTCCATTGTCCTTATTCTGCTGTTTTCATCTCATCTTACTCTGTCATTCTGCTGCTCTTATTCTATTGCTTTATGATTCCTTAGAATCATAAAATCTATCATTTCATGATCACTTTAATCCAAATTGCCTTAAACTTTCAGATTCACAACCAACTCTTCCCTGTTAGTCAGAATCAAGTATAAAATGGCTGTTCCCCAGGTTGGTACCTCCACCTGCTGAAAAAAGAGGTCACTAGTAGATTTGAAGAACTTATTGGACAATTTGTGTTTTGCCTTATTAATTTTCCAACAGATACCTAGGTAGTTAAAATTCCCCCATTACTAACCAATCTTGTGTTTTGGATATTTCTGTTATTTGTTCTAGAAATGTGTCATCCACCTCCATGGGCAGCAGGTGAACCCCAGGATCGGGGAGGGTAGCCTCTGGCCCGGACTCCCCCTTCTTCCCAGGGCCCCACCCCTCCCCCCAGAGCCCAGAGTACCCCCCATCCCAGCAGCCAGCCCTCCCCCATATCCACAGGCCAACTGAGTGCCCCCAGCCCCAGAACACCAGGCAGGTGAGTGAGCACCATGCCCCCCTCCCCCCCGCCAGTCCCGGAGAACCAGGCGGGTGAGCGGGAGGCACGTCTCCACCACACAGTCTCAGAGCGCTGGGTGGGTGAGCGGATGGCACAGCCTAGCCCCGGGTGGGTGGCACCCAGCCCCAGAGAGCTGGGACAGTGGGCAGTGTGGTCTCGCTCCCCCAGCCCCAGAGCACAGGCCAGCCCCTATTAGCTCCCCAGCCCTAGCCTGGACCTCCGACCACAGGGGGAAGAGCCCCCCACATCACAGCCCAGGAAACAGAAAAGGGCCTGGGGGCAGAGCATGGGCAAGCCACGCAAGGCTGTTTGGGGAGGTACAGGCTCCCCCTGCCTTCGACACCTGCCTCCCATGTCCAGCCCTCATCCTCATTTGGTGGTCCAGAGTAGACCCCCCTACCATAACATCATCCCTATTTTTCCCCTTTTATCTTCACACACTAAGGGTTTTTGTATTTTGCAAAAGTTGGATGAAAAGAAGAAAAAAATCACCACCAGGGGACAATCAAAGCAGTCCCTTCCTCTTTGGTTATGATTAACTGTCTCCATTTTATTTAGGATTCATGAAGTGTAGTTATTCTTGGAGTATCATTGATTTTATACTTCAGTTTTACTCAAGAGATGTATTTTGCACTTTCTGCATTTATCACTAAAAATGAATTTTCGAACAGACAAAATAAAAATTAGTTTTAGCTATTTAAAGGACACTTTTAAAATTGGGCCATATCCTCAGCCATTGACTAGACAGGTATACCAATTTACATCAGTTGAATAGCTGCCACCGAGGGCTCCATCCCAGATTCCAGACCTCATCTCCTAACTCAATTCCAGAAGTTAATGGTAGTACCTGAGTGAAAGGTGCTACTCAGTGTGAGTAAGGGTAGCAGAACTGGGACTTTAGTACTTTATGGGATGTTCAGAACAGAAGAAGGAAGAAGATAAGCTGTTTCACTCAAGTTGCCACAGCATGTTTTGGTGCTAAATGTTAAAATGCCATAAAGATTCTTTATTTTCATTTAGTTTATTTAAGTTTATTGTATGGGGGAGGTCTGGTTTTATGATGAAAAAAGGCTGCAAATTGATAGAAATAGTTTTACCTACAGTTTTAATAAGTGGCAGGGTTATTTTTACTGAGACTAGAGGATGCAACACTCTTATTTTTGCTTGATCTTCTATTTTTAACACCAGAAGCTTCCTTCCACTGATTACATGCAATATATATATATATATATATTGCTTTAAAATTTGCAGAGCAAGGGCTTCTACTAACCAAGCTAAAGAATCAATTACCTTTTAACAGTTTGGGGACTATGACAAGCCGTTCTGGTTCTATTCAGTAGGGGGTAGTTGTATGCATACATACTAGCCAGTTCATTAATACCACGATAGCCATACATGATCTATGTAAGCACGAGTGAAAAATGGCCCTTGTTTTCTGATACATCTGATCTTTTAGTGGCCAATTGCAATTCTAGAGATGAGTACTATTGTCATAAATATAAAGGGAAGGGTAAATCCCTTGGAAATCCCTCCTGGCCAGGGGAAAGCTCCTCTCACCTGTAAAGGGTTAAGAAGCTAAAGGTAACCTCGCTGGCACCTGACCAAAATGACCAATGAGGAGACAAGATACTTTCAAAAGCTGGGAGGAGGGAGAGAAACAAAGGGTCTGTGTCTGTCTGTATGCTGCTCTTGCCAGGGACAGAACAGGAATGGAGTCTTAGAACTTTAGTAAGTAATCTAGCTAGGTATGTGTTAGATTATGATTTCTTTAAATGGCTGAGAAAAGAATTGTGCTGAATAGAATAACTATTTCTGTCTGTGTATCTGTTTTGTAACTTAAGGTTTTGCCTAGAGGGGTTCTCTATGTTTTTGAATCTAATTACCCTGTAAGATATCTACCATCCTGATTTTACAGGGGGGATTTCTTTATTTCTATTTACTTTTATTTTTTTATTAAAAGTCTTCTTGTAAAACACTGAATGCTTTTTCATTGTTCTCAGATCCAAGGGTTTGGGTCTGTGGTCACCTATGCAAATTGGTGAGGCTTTTTATCCAACATTTCCCAGGAAAGGGGGGGTGTGTAAGTGTTGGGAGGATTGTTCATTGTTCTTAAGATCCAAGGGTCTGGGTCTGTAGTCACCTAGGCAGATTGGTGAGACTTTTTACCAAACCTTGTCCAGGAAGTGGGGTGCAAGGTTTTGGGAAGTATTTTGGGGGGAAGGACGTGTCCAAACAGCTCTTCCCCAGTAACCAGTATTAGTTTGGTGGTGGTAGCGGCCAGTCCAAGGATAACGGGTGTAATATTTTGTACCTTGGGGAAGTTTTGACCTAAGCTGGTAAAGATAAGCTTAGGAGGTTTTTCATGCAGGTCCCCACATCTGTACCCTAGAGTTCAGAGTGGGGGAGGAACCTTGACAACTATTGTTTATACATTTGCTACCACAGTGTAATTGTTCATGTCTTCTTACACCATTTCTAAACCCAGACCTCCACTTTTTTAACATTCACTGTAGCCCAGTGAATCAAATCAAATGTAGATATTTTTATTTGTTTGAGCATGCTGGTCACATAGGCCTTCCTTAGTTTCTGTGTGCAGGAAAAGCAGCTGTTAATGAAAATTGTCAAAGTGAGAAAAGAGACTTCTTGTGAGCAAATTCCTGGGGCACACAGTGTGATTATAAAGGAGCAAAGCATGTACTTGTGGGCTGTTAAATGGTAAATACAAGCTTTTAAACCTACTTAACAGATTATTGTTTACAACCAGCCTTTTTGCTGTAGATAAATTGTAAATCTCTTCACCTTAAGTGCCTGTTTGAACTGTTCTCCCATCACACAGTTGTGCATTTGATGTTTGCCTTTTCACATGTTCAAAGTAGAGATGGACTTCTTAAGAAAAGAAGATCCCAAACCCCTCATATTTGGGGAACGTTTGGATCAGGAGCCACATCTGAACATGAGCACTGGAACCCATCTCTACTTGCCTTACTACACATATAGACTATAACTATGCAAAATAAAAGAGTGTGTGTGTGTGTGTGTAACTTCCCACAGCACCATTCTTGTATTTCACTGTTCATGCATTTTGACATAATGATTATATCTACATACCTTGCATAGTATAATTTGCATAAACCACTGTACATTTTCCTTTAGCACTGTTACTCAACTACCAATTCAGCCAACCCATAAGACTTCGGGGTCTTTGAGTCTGGCCATCGTTGTTAATGCTCAAAACACTGTGCATACATCCTTAAGTCCAGGCACTGGAACAAGGGGAGACAAGGGGGTCCCCAGCCCAGCTCTAACTTCGCTGAGGGGCGGCGCCTCAGGATGGAAGAGGAGAGGCAGGGTGGGGCCATGGAGGGGGCGGGCCCTTGTGCCCCCCCACACCTTTAGAAAGAATTTATTGCCCCTGACTTAAGTGTAGTATGTGTAATGATCTTGGGGTTCACTAAATAACAAAGTAGTGACTGAGAAAGGAATAACATTTTAAAAAAACAAACTGGAGAGCATCTCTGATGAACTGCGGCACGCGACCATGCAGTGTTCCCGGCCCCCGCCTCCAGGGCACATCTCCAAATTCCCACACTCACAACACAGTGCCTTATGAGGGATCATCTCCAAATCCAATCTTTCATAAATGTATCTCTACAGTACGCAGGGGGAAAGAGGCATTTAGAGCCTGCACATGCACTAAGTAGTTTATCACTTGTGTATGTGTTCGTGCATCTGCAAAATCCATTGTAGACAAATGATTTTATGGATGGAAGTGTTACAGGTTATGGCACATGCATTGCTTTTTGCACCAGAACTATGTGCACAGTAGACATGCAGGCTCGAGAATGCTCACATTAAGGCTGCATAGGGCCCACTCAATCCTGGGTTTCTTAACCAGGCCTATATTAAGGAAACAGTGTCTATGTTTGTTAAACCTTATGAATCGGACATTTTTCTAACAGAACTGTTTTTGCAGGGAAAAGGCCTGGTGTTTGGTTTCTTTCTTTCTTTCTTTCTTTCTTTCTTTCTTTCTTTCTTTCTTTCTTTCTTTCTTTCTTTCAATTGAAAATCTGCTTTTCACAATTTTGCATCTTTTTTTTTTAATTTTTCAAAAACATTTCTCCCCCAAACTGAAGCATTTTAACTAACCATATTCATGTTTGTTTGTTTCATAAAAAGAAAACTATTTTTGAAGGAAATTAAAAACAAAAACAACTGTCATTCTTTCAACTACCTTTACATCCGAATCATTCAGATACTATGGCGATGGACACCATATAAGACAGAAACTTTCTATCAGTGGTAAATGCACAAAGACTGTAACACAGACTTTGAAAAGAAATGAATGGATTTAGATAAGGAAATCTAAAACACTTCTAATATGAAACCGGGATCTGTGATTTTAAAGAGACTAGAATCTGGTCACTAGATTATGCCTTATGGGAAAGTCTGAAAACAATTCTATTTAGAAAGAATTCTGCTCATATAGCATATTGCTTATCTGTGAAGTCAGGGGCTAGAGGAGTGTTCTTCCTTCATTTTTATTACCAGGGTGAGTTGCATGAAAACAGGATCTGTGTTCCTTAGGGATTCATTTATTCCATATGATTGTTCTCTAGGTGAAGTCATAATCTTCTGTATGAGACATTGTAGTTGGTTGCTGTGACAATGATGATAATAATGGGGGAGACAGAGGATTATGACTTTGTCTTGTAGGAATCCATCAGTTCCAGGTGCTTATTCCCAGCACAAAGAGCTTTTTTTCATGCAACTTGTCTTAGTAAAAAAATACAGTGTTTATTGTAAGAATAAAAAAAAATTCTATATCCTGTATTTGTTGTTTGAAGAGACACAGTGGATGTGGGAAGTGGAGCTGGGTGGACCATGAGTAAGAGCAGAGCAATAGCAGCAGAAGTGAATCAGCACAAGACAGTATGGCTCAGGCCAGACCAGAAAGGGGAAATGTGTGCTGGGAAGCCCTTTAAAAAGTTGAAGTAGCCAGCCCCCTCACTGATCATCCTCATGGTCTATTGAACAGTAGATGGGTTGTTCAAGGATACTGTAAGTGCGTAGGCATGTAGATGTTCCCCATAGCCTCACCTCAGGGCACTTGCACAAACTGAGACAAGTTGATCAGTTGTGACAAAAATGGAATGCTTTAATCAAGATGAGGCTGTATGAGATTTATATAATGTCATTAACCCTGTATTATTCTCTAACTTTTTCTTTACACAACCCCACAACTCCTCTGGACTTCTTCTGGCAGTCATATGAAGCAAACATGTCCCTTTGGCTGATCACCATGAGTCTAAGTTCTTCGTGAGAGGCTAGAACTAGTTCAGAATCCTGTGTCTACAAGTATTTTCAACTACTTCTTGTAGTGTGCATTCTTGGCACTTTTCTATACTGAATTTCACTACTTTTGTGTGGCTCTTTATTTTACCTGGTTTTGTTAGGTCTTTTGAGTTCTTCACAATCTACCTTACTCTTGAATGAGATCAAAACTTTGTGTAACCAAGTGGCAGTGTTTGCTCATTCACTCCCAGCTTCCACCTCATTACTAACATGTCCAAGAACTGATTTCTGATGCACCCCACAATATTAACCCCTTTTTAATGTTGTGAACTGACTAAATCTAGCATACTCCAGTATTTAAAATGATCAGAAACATAAGCCTGTTTACCTGGTAGCTTTTAGACCCTTGTATATTGGTACTTGAGCCAACTGCTATTGTAGGCATGCACCATTGTAAAGCATGGTGTACGCAACTGTGCTGCATCTCTACCAGAAATTTGCATTGGTGCAGCTATCTCACTGTAGCTACATTATGGGTAATACTGAGGCTAGACAAGGCTGTAGTCCAAATTGTAATGAAAGAGCATCCATTTTCTTTAATTTAGCATCTCCACATGTTTTGTTTAATTAAAAATTAGGTCAAATGTGAAATCTAGTTAGCCTTATTTATCAGTAGCCTATCAACACTTCAAAAATATATATCTGCTCCACGCTTTGGGCTGCATATTAATTTTGTGCATACATTTCACTGTTAATTGTTACAAAAAAGGCTTCAGAATACAAAATATGAGAGCGTATGATACAGCATGTTTGAAGGAGTATGAGAACCATGCATACGAGTTACAACGAATAATAAAATTTGGATAATAATATTTTTCACACTAGCGTCTTATTTCTTTTTGCTAGACTGTGTCTGAAGGTTTGGGTTTTTTCTGTTTTTTTTTAATTTTGAAATAACAGACTAGAAAGTGTATTATTATTAAACGTATTTATTATGGTTTCACTTAGGGACTAACTAAGATCGGGGCCCCGTTGCATAGGTACTGCTAAACACAGAGTAGAAGAAAGTCCCTGACCCGAAGGGTTTATAATCTAATAGACAAGACAGACACAGGAAGGAGGAAAAATCATACAAGCAGTGTGAACACCACGATGGTAGCAAATGTTATGTTCTGCAATATTTTACATGTAACAGCCTGGGGAAACAAATTATTTTTGCTAGTTCACTTCTTAAAGCTTCACAAAAAATCAGAGTAAGTATAACAATAAAGGAAAATTTTTGTGTGAATGGAATTTTATGTTTGGTGTAGGTATGGGGCCTAATCCTGCAAATGCTGAATCATGTGAGTCGTTCCAGTGAATCCAGTAGGACTTCATAAAGGCTACTTGTATGTGAAAAACTAGGCATGAACAGACCCTCAAGGGGCTGCCTCTCTGTTTTTATTTGTCTCACACTTTGTTCTTTAGAGATGGATAAAACAGTGCTAAGCACAATCATAAACATTCAGGCAGTATGATCTTTGTTTTATATTAAGAGAACAACATCAAAAAACAATCTCAAAGTAAAGTCTTATGAAGTAACATGTGCCTCGTCTGTGGTGGGTACAACAACTCTGAAGGCCTTTGCAGAATGCGGGAGTTGTTTAAAAGTGCAGCATGAAGAACACAAGTTATAACATCTACATCCAAGGGAGAGCTACATATTGTTTAATTCACTTGGTGCAAACCCCGGCTTGCCCATCTCAACCTGTAGGGGTCAGCACCGGTGCAGTTACTCTGACTGCCGGCCACCAATTGCAGAATCAGAGCTATGCTTGAGTGTAGACAAGGCTTGAAGAAGAACTTTTTCCCTGGAAACGCATTCTAGCTTGTGAGGTGTAATTTACTTTGTTCCAATATTGCCAGCTCTATTTTATTGTGATTCTAGCAATTTTTGAGGTGTTTTTTAAGTAGCTCAGGAGAATAAGATGAAAGGTGCCAACTCATGATTTATTCCTTATTCAAAATGTCTGCCATCTCCTATTACTGCCAATGGGGCTGAATCCAGAAAGATGGCTGCCATTACCCTACAGTCTACCTTCATTTGCAAGTGAAGCTGCCCTTAATAAAGTTGACTGCCACATCTCATTGTTTTTAGTGAAACTGAAGCCATGGCCACAGACAAAATGGCTGCCACTTCATGGTTCAAGGGTCTAGACAGGACTCAGGAATTATGAGGAGCAGCAGACACACCATGGAAAGTGAATAGGAAGAATGAGGAGCAGGACGCTGAGGGAGTAGGAGGCAGATTTAGGAGTTGATGGGGAATGGGGTGCAGGGAGAGGTGGAAGACTGAGGGGAGTGCAGAGAACAGTGATAACATGGAAGATGGAGGGGATAGGATGGCAGTTCCCTCAGTATGGTGGGTAATGGGAGTCCCTTTAGAGCAGCTGCAGTGCTGCCAACTCTCATGAATTGAATATGAGTCACAGGATTTTGGAGCCCACAGAAACTGTCACGATGATGTGAGAAGCTCCTCCAATCCTAGGATTTTTTTCAGTGCTGGGCACACGGGCAGAGCTGTGTGCAAGAGCCTTGGGTCTAGGGACACAGATCTGAATTGCCACTGAGCCTTGCCTTCATGTGTGCAGAAGAGAGGATCCTGGGCAACACAAGGTGGGGCAGTGGGGAGTAATGGAAATGTTTCTGCTGGGTCCCCTGAGAATATTAGAGAGTTTGAAAAAATGTCTTACTTTGAACTGGGACAAAAGTCAATCTTGAACATTTTTGCAAACCCCCTTTTGTTGTTGTTGTTTTGGTTCAAATACCTCCTCACCCTCCCAAGTTGGGCAGTCATAGGCAAAGAGGAATAGTTGCCCAGTGGAACCTGTTTTCCCCCACTGTGCTGACTGGCACTCCAGCAAGGCTGGCGCAGACAGTTTAGTGACTGTACTACTTTACCTGCTTCCTCCTCTCTCCCCCAGCTCCCTGCCCTTAGTCCTCTGCCTTGCCACATAGGTCAGATCATTCTTGCCCTTAGGTTGCTCTCCTGAACTACTTGTCCTCTCTTTACACACTCTACTTCATGCTTCCTTAGAAACTCTCTGAGAGGATACTGAGGTCATCTATTACACCATATACAATCCAGTCATCTTTCTGCTAATACGATCAGTTTAGATCCCAGATCCTTTTATTTAGGGGACTGGACCAGTTGTCAATGGCCAAGTACATTCCTCCCATTTGACATCAACTCCCTTTTATTCTGAAAAGAGACAAGTGCCTTTAATTCTGTGAGAAAGTCACATTTAGCTACAGCCTTAACTTGGGGTTTGTCTCTCAGAAGTGAAAGTGCTTCAAAAAGCACATGGCCAGGTGCTGCTTTTATCAGAGCTATTTTGAAGTTGAGCATAAATTAATTAAGCTGCACTGATAATCTGTAGCTGTCGCGAGTCCAACAGTAAGTAAATGTGTTGAGCCTTTGGCACTCAGAAATAAACCGTAGCTCACTTCATGCCAGTAAAACAATCAACATGTTTCCAGGATGCTAACAAATGTTTTAGGATGTTATTCACGACTGGTGCACCAGCAAGAGCGGTCCAACATTTCCTCCTAAACGGACCACTCCCATTGCTGCATCACAGCCAAGCTTTTAAAGTGGTAGGATTGTAATTACAGCCCGTCTTTCTCTAGCACTTTCCTTCTGACTATTTCAAAATGCTTTAAAAATATTAAGCTTCCCAATGCCTGTGTGGGACAGGTGAGTATTTGAATTCCTGGGAAAACTCAAGAGGCACAATCCCGCTCCAAAATCCTGGCTGCACAGATGGAGCAAGTAAGTGTATGTGCCTTGAGATGGCACAGCCTGCTTCCCTCTCTGTGCCCAGCCAGCTCCACCGGCAAAGCCCTACTTTCTCCCCTCAGTGCTGGGATGGATTGTGCCTCCTGGAGCTCATGAATGGAGGAGTCCTGGTGCTCCCTAGCACACAGGGGCTATGATAGTCCCTGTCATTGTGCAGGGAAAAGTGAAAAGCTTCTGCCACCCTCTCCCTTTCCTCTATTCCCAATGCTAGGGCTAGGGACAACTTGGCCCAAAAAGTAACAGCTCCTAGGGAAAGTATCCTGGTGCTAATGAATAGAGTCAAGCAACAGAGAGAAGAGTGACTGCCCATAGGCAGGGAACAAAGCCATCATCAGGGATGTGGAAGAAGAGGTTAATTATACATTTGTAATAACTCCCAGGTAAGTGTTTTTAATTAAATAAAAGGTCACAATTCAAAATCACAGTGAGTGTATTCTGCTAAAACCTGCAGCTCTGCTTTGTTTTGGGGCAGGGGAGGAGGGGTACTGCCATTAACATGCTGAAGGTGCCTATTTGCTTCGAACAATGCAACACAAGAAGTGAAACTGGAGATAGTGTTTGCTTGTTGCTCACTCTTCCATTAGACCAGCAGGGCAGCATTAGACTAATGTACAGGGGGAGGATGCAACATCACAGAACTGAAAGGAAACAAGAGGACCAAGATATATGGTTCCCTTATTCTATTTTTCTAACCAAACTCGCTCATGCCGGATGAGTGAAACTGCCATGCCAGCGCAGGTTTCTAGTGATGTTGTGGATGTTTCCATGATGTAAAACATCACCATATACATAAAGAATGTGATGCTTTTTTCCACTTGTGATAAAGCCCCGTTTATTAGGATTTATTTAAAAGAATACTCCTGTTCTTTTTTTTTTTTTGTCTTTCTTTTCAGCAGCTGTCCTATGACTTTACATGGCTGTGAAAAGCCTTGAGACATCATGTGACATACATGCTGTGCTATCTCAATGCAAATCATTATTGGCCCCCATGCCTTTCATGTTGGATGGTCTGGCACTATAATTGCTTGGTTCCAATATTATCTGTCCCAGGGCTATCAATTCATTTTCAATTTCTCTACCTGTTGAGATAGCTCAGGTATCCCACCGAGTTTTGTCCTAGGCATCTACTACTTAACTTAATTTATTATGCTCCTAGCTGTGGAACACAGGCAACCTGAAGCACTTCTACAACCAGGGTTGTATTTGAGGGTTGCTTTTGTTTTCAGCTATTTTGGCTGGAAAATAGCTGAGTTTCCTTTCCCTCCACCCCGATGTAAACTTTATTGGGAGGCTAGTTGTTGTTGCACTGCATACATCTAAATTCTTTTAACTATTAGCTGGCCAGTAATAACTTCTGCTGTGTTGGCCTATTGCCACTCTCCCATCTTTTTGTTCATTCACTTAGCATGCAAAGAGCACCCGACAGAAAAACCTTATAAACGATTGCTTCCGAATAAATTCACCAACCTTTCCTGTTGCTAAGCTTGAAAATGACATTCTGGTATGATAGAACTAAATGAGTTAAAGAATCCAATTTCTGCCTTCTGTTACATTTGCACAGCTCCCGTTGATTTCAAATGGCAGAATTTATTCCCAAACAGAAAGGGAGGAAAACAAGATGGAATGGTAAGGAAACCAAAGTGAAAGAATATGCTCCCCTCCCTTGAAAGACCAAGGCCTGGCTCCTGAGCTCATGTTCTATGCACCATGGAATGGGGAATGGAGCAACGGCAGTACTGAACCACCTCTGATTCTGAGGACAGCCAGGAACTTGTTTGTACTCCAGCATAAGATAGACGATTCTAAAAATTGCTCCTTTGTATTCCTGCCAACGACCACAAAAGGCCTTCTAATAGTTAGGAATAGATGGAGTTCAGAGGTATCCATGCTACACTACTTTCCCCTCTGCCATGTCCCTTTGCTGTGGTGGTGTATACCTAGTATGAGACTGAGCAGACTTCCTTTATACAAGGGGAAACCCCAGGTAAAAAGGTTAAGGAGGGAGGGGAGTGTCTCTGATTCTGCACCACTGGAGCAGTGCAAAACAGTCAGAGCAAGGCCCAGAATCTGGTTTCTATTTCCCGCCTAGGAGCTAATCAGCCATGCATGGGGTGAGTACCGATATGTTGTATATGATGATTGGATTTTCTCATAAATTAAGTTGTAGGGTAATTACACCACAGATATTTAAATACTCCTTAAAACTTATGGCATCTTTGTGTGTTCAGGAACAAACAATTCTGGTTAAGCTTCATTATTCATGGTGAAATGAGTTGTTGGTCTCCTTGTGGGACCGTTATCTCTCACTGTTGCCATCTTTTCTGGCTATTTATACAGTGAATCAAAAGACTGAATGAGCCATGCAATTTGAATCCTCCCCGTCCCCCCATCCCTAGAGCTGGATGCCTAGAGATGGGACATTCACAAGTGCCTAAGGAGCAAAATCACATTGAAAATCAATGGATTGATACTAACACCTAATACGTTGGGATCCACTGATGAAAAGCCCTACCTAACACTTTCCAAAGGAGGTCAGTATCACTCTCATTTTAGAGTCGGGGGAAACTGAGGCACAGAGTGAGGACATGATCTGCCAAAGGTCACCCAACAGACCAGCCACAGAGCCAGCAAAAGAACCCAGGTATCCCATGTCCCATTTCAGTACTCTAGTTGTTAGGATGCTGGTGTTCCTAAGATTTCTTGCCTGTGGACAAAGAAAGTAAAATTAGCTTTAGCAGCAGGTCTCCTGTTTTTGAAGTGCTTTAGTCAATTTAGTTTTTGATTTGTGTGATCTGAGATTGTTTGGGGTGGAAGGTCTAAGTGAGAAACGGAGTGAAAGCAGAGTTTAAATCTTTTAGTAAACTGCTTGTTCTGCTTTTTTCTGCTGGGGGAAAAAAACAAAACAGAAAGATAAACGGCACAGCCATTACAGATTGGCCTGAATCCAATCCCCGAGTTACATCTAGGCCTTTAACGCTGCCTGAGAAAGTCATTTTAAAGAAATACAGTTATTACATACATTAGTCCTTACATCCTTGGAGGTACATCCGTACTCTTCAATCTTTCTGGATTACTTCAAATGTTTCCTGAAGGCTTTTAAATCCAGTGAAGACTGGTGTAAGAAAATTCTTTAAGCAATCCTTCTCTATTACTTGCTTCATAATCAGAAAAGATTTAAAAATAGGTGACAAATTAAAAACAAAAACTCTCCACACAATTAAGAACTGGCCTTCAAAGCTACCATGAAGAAGGAATCTTACATAAGCAGAACATGCTGCTAGAATGAAGTAAGATTAACATTTCAGATTCTATTCTCAAATAATTGATTTCTGAGCCCATGGGACCGATTTTCATCGGGTCTAAATTGGTGCAGTTCCATTGACTTCAGTGAAACTAGGGCAATTTTCACCAGCTGAGGATATCACCTTATGTCTTGTTCTCAGCTGATGGTTTACCCAGCAAGATAGGTGTGCATGTCTTCAGTATGAAATTCCATATTGTGGGTCTGGTACTGATCACATTTATACTCGTTTTTCACCATATAACTCAGCAGAATTGCTTCTGATGTGCATTGGTGTAAACTGAAAGTGACCTGTGCCCCTAAATTTTGAATTATTTGGGTTAGGATACTGTAACTCTGTCCATGAGGACAGATCTGAAATATGGTCAGAGATACTGTCCGCTATTTGATGATCTGAGGCGACGATGTGCCAAAACAGAACTCTTTATTCAATATTCTACAGCACGGTAAACGTCGCCAGATTTGGTTAAAGCGAAAAACAAATTCACAGCAATATTTAGTAAGAGGATTACCCCAACAGACACTAAAACTGCTGTTCCCCAAATGATGACATTTGTAATGCCAACAAAACTGTTGCATTCCTCATCCCCTGCTGTTGGAGACGCTGTGCATTTGACTTCTGGATCCTGGCCACTGTGTATTTGCCATCTGTATAGCTTCTGTGCTTTGGCTTCTATATTTGATGCCCTTGTCAAGGGAGAAAGACAATGAGCATGCCTGATGTTACCCTACTAAACCTATATAGTATGTGCTTAAAACAAGTGGTTCAAGACCAGTTAATTCTGTTCACTCAGTTGAAGTGATAGATATAAGCCATGCAGATAGCTCTTGGCATCTCTGTTGCATAAAGCAGATTGTATACTTTAAACCTTGGGGCAGCTTGAGTGTGAACCACAACCCTTTTCTCAGTTTTTCCATTTATAATGAGCTGATCTCACCCCCCAAAAAGTCCATTGTTTTAAATATTAAATTTCAATTGGGTATAGTATTTTCTTTGCACATCTCCTGCTACAGACCCAATGAAAGAGATTTGCTCTCACCTGAAAGCTCTTCCCTTTTGCAGGAGGTATCACCTTAGTCATGCTGGCACATAGGAACTTGCTGTTGTGAAAAGAGTTTCCTTGTTTGGGTGGTTCCCACCGGAGGATTCTTGAAGCTGCATCTCTACTTGCAGGGGACAGGCCCTGGTCCTTCAATAAGATCGATGGAGGGACTCTGCATTCTATGTACACCACACTGGCAAGTTATTCCCTAATTATTTAAGCCACAGATTGCTGCATCCATGCAAAGTTGAGAATTGAGGTTAATTGTTGAATAAAGGAACTGGCCCAGCAATCAATTTGTTTTCTAGACTATTATCAGAGAAAACATGCACCACAGTAACTTGACTTTTACTAGTTTTTACAGATAATGTTTAACTGTGTTAGTGTGAAGCTTTTCCCATAGTGGTTTAGTTCACATGCGGTACAAAATAAACTGTTTTTTTTTTTCCTTTCTGATATATTACACAGCTCAAAGGTCAATAATAGTATCATGTATCACTAGTCACTTTCAGTGCCACCCAGCGCTTAAGGGCACATGTTTTAATGCAATCTGTCAGCCCCACTTAACAGATTTAGAACTTGTTTGTAATCCATTAATAGTTCCATTTTTAGATTTAGCTTGCTACCCAAATAACAGTAAGAAATTGATTGCCAGCTCAGTGGTTTGAGACTCGAACCAGATTGCTGAGCATGAATTACAGCTACAAAAATTGTAGTGAGATGCTGGAACTCAAGGTGATAAACAAGAAATGCTTTCTTCAGGTAAATTTGGGAGGAGGAGTTGTCATGCTCTGCAGACCTGAGAAAGCCCTGCCTGGCATGTCTGGAGTTCCACTACTGCAACATCACCAGAAAACATTGTTTAAAATGAAAGGGATAAGAAACAGAAGGCAGCAAGAAAGAAAATGGACAACTTTATTTAGCTGTGGATTTAAAAAACAAAAACAAATCCTCGAAGGGCCTGTTCCTGCACAGTCACTCAGGCCAAACTCCCACTGAACACATATAAATTAAACCTAGGTTGGGTGTGTGCAGTGCTATGCCCCTCACTGGGGCTCTTCTCATTCCCCTCTGGTGAAAACAAAACACAGCTCCAGCATCAAGTCCTTCCCTTCTGAGGTAAAGCAGTTCCACCATAACCAGAAGCTGCCTCATTCTGAGCTTCTGAGCAACCCAAATGGTTTCATCCTGTTTTTAGGATACTGGTTATCCTTTCTCCATGTTTTATAGAAAACAACTGGGCCTGATTAGCTGATGAACATTAGCTGACTTGACTGCTCAGACCCTCAGGATGAAATTCTGACCCCTTTGAAGTCAATAGCAAAACTCTCGACTTTAAAGGGAACAGTAGTTCTTTAAAGGGAACAGTAGTTTTACCAGTAGTACAATTATTTTTTAATTTAGATATTGGGCCAGATCATCTGCTGATATGATCCAGCATACCTCCATTGACAATCACTGTTAGGATTTTCTTAGACCTGCTGCCATACTGCTAGACAATTTTTTTATAGGGCAAGGAACCAAATATAGGGTCTATAATGAAACCAGGGTACAGTTTTAACTAGGGGGGGTCTTCCTAGCGAGCGGGAGAGAGATTGATTATTTGACAGATTTTAAAACTTTTTTTAAATGCCTATGTTCATTCCTTTTATAATGGTCAGTATTTGTTGTTCTCTTTCTGAGACAATAACAGGTATATTTTTTAAAGTAATTTGGTGAAAGAAGCTGTTTTCCAGTAATTGTGACATTTTATTTACAAAAAATAGCTTTTCAGTTCGGGGCTTTTCTCCCCTCCTTTTGTGTTTCACAAGGTCACAGAAGCTCTTGTAGATTTCTTTTTTTGTGAATCAATAAAAAAATAAAATAGAGAGCTATTTACAGTAAAAATTGCTGCAATGAATGTCATTTGCCACTTATTTTATGCAATTGTGTGTTTTGTTCATTTAACTATTTTTCAGCTATTTCAGTGATTCACAGAGTCAGGTTTAAAATGTCTCTTGTGGGCTAATGCAGTGTTGGAGGCTGCTGAAATTTAAGCTCTAACTACCACGATAGGGGCTTAAGGCCAACATTTAGGTGCCCCAGGAATTCACAAAACCCCTGCTAAGCTTCCCTCTAAACTAAAATTCCTAGGCACCTGTTTCTGCCATTAGTCCCAAGGTGCCCTAATTTCTGGGTATGCCTAAAATTGCCTCAGTCCTGATACTGCCCAACAGCTCAGAGCCGAACTCATGTCTAAACCACAGCAGGATTTAGAAACTGAATGTTCTTCTACCTGCCTTGCTTTTGGGTCCAGTCCAGTAGCATGCCTAAAACCCCACAAGACAGCCACAGGAGATGGGCATGCCCCACCGCCCCATAACCTTTAGCCCAGTGAGTAGGGCACTCACCCACACGTGGGAGGCCTGGGTTCAGGCTCACCTCTAGCCTGATGTGGAGAAGGGATTTGAACTTGGGTCTCCAACCTTCTAGATTGGGAGCTGCCAACATTTCCTCCTCAGTTTTCCGCCTCAGTCCCCTTTGTGAATCCCACCTATTGACTTCTCTTTGCAGGACTGGGGCCTTAATCCATTATCTACAACCATGGGTTTAACACCCCACAAAGTACTAATGTGACTCCGCTGGGATAAAGATTTTTTTTTCTTACGCCTAGAAAATTTCAATGCACTAAATAATTCACAAACACCTAGTCCAATAAAGAATTGTTTTACCCCAAATCATAGGCACCAACTCTGTGGGTGCTCCAGGCCTCAAGAACCCACAGAAAAACATAGTAGATGCTCAGCACCCACCAGACACAGCTGTTTGGCAGCGCTGATCAGCTGTGTGGTGGCTGGGGGAGGGGCTTGGGAGAGGGCGGAGAGCAGTGAGCGGCAGGAGGGTGGAGGCTTGGTGGAGGGATTAGAGTGTAGGCAGGAAGAGGAAGAGCGAGGATGGGGCCTCGGAGGAAGGGGTGGAGTGTGGGTGGGGCTTTGGTGGAGCAGGGGTGGAGTACCCCTGGGGAAAAAATAAAAGCACCTAGGCCCTAAATCCACTGAAGTCAATTAAAGTCTTTCCCTTGACTTCAGTGGGCTTTGAAACAGGCTGTTAATCCTACGCCAGGAGATCTGGAGAACCCTGGAACCAGCTTGTGGCATCTTTAGGCTTGGGGCATAGCAGCTTGGTGAGCTTGCTATTGGGAGGGGAGAACTCTGTTACTTGTTCCAGTACATTACACCGCCCAGTCAGATGTCCAGCAGCTTTGAGAGAAAGAAAGGATAACGTACCAAACTGGGGAAATGTCAGGGCTAAGGAGCAGTCATTTTACACCATATGTTCCACTCAAAAACTAGGAGAAAATTCTATCCACATAACCAGTGGCGTTAATAACTGGTAGGAGCAACACTGGCTCTGCATTGCTCCTTCCATGTGGCACGGTAGCAGCTAATGATACTGTAATTTCTCAAAATCCTTGCTGCCAGAGATATATAGAGGGGACACCCCTCTACAAGGTTGTCGCTTTCATTCACATGGTATATGTAGTACCTTGCAGGGAATGTGGAGAGAGGACCACAGGTTCCAAGAAGGAAGCATTTGGAGGGGACAACAGGAAGACAGTCTATATGCACTTGGCTTGAATACCAGCTACAGCTGCACCAATTCTGTAAAGAGCTCTCTTAATAGAGAGCCAGTTTAGTTTGGGAAACTTGTTATTACACAGCATGTGGTACATGAAACAGTATGTTTCAGTTCCCTGACTGGAGGAGATTAAACTCCTCATTTCAGGTTAGCTCTGAGACTATGAAGTAGAAATTGACTCTCCATGAATACCCTACAATATTTGCATAAACCTGGCTGCTTTACTAAACATTCCTCCTGGCAAGTGTACTTGTTAGAATATTTGCAGGGAGTAAATACAAGCGAGCTTGAACACACTAGAAGCAAGTTTGTTTAAAAATGCAAACAAATAATCCACAAAAGCCTTAATAATCCACCCAACTCTATCAGGGAGGGCAAAATCTTGCTCTTCCAAGCTCGTAGGGTTGCCTAAAGGGTTCCTGAGCCAATCCGCCAGTACATTTCAGGATGGCTCATAGGGACTGAGGCAAAATGCTTAAAGTGCCTTACCAAAGGACAAAACCAGCAAACTCTCCTCAGTAGTCCCAGTTGCCAAAGGAAGTATATGAGTAGGAGGAGCAGAGACCTCTTCATATAGGCTGCCCTAGGGCTCTTCAACCACCATAGGATGTTGCCTATGGGATGAGGCATATTAGCTATTCCCCTAGTCCCCTTGGAATCCTGCTCATCTGCTGTGCCTGTGCACTAGGAAGAGGCATCTGAATGCACAAAGGAATTACGTAGTGTGATGCAGAGCACAGAGAGAGACAGACAATGACACTGTAGCCTGGTGATTAGAGCTCTCCCCCAGGAGCTGGGAGACCCAGGATCCAGTCCTCCTGCTTCAATGACTTTTTCATTATTCCTACACAGTTCATCGGAGAAACTGAGGAAACCTCCACATCAGAATTTCCCAATGATTAGCACATTCCTCTGAGACCTCTGTTCAAATCTCTTCTCCTCCCAGGTAGCAGGGGTGCCTGAACCGGGTGTGTCTGTGTGTCTCCAGGTGAGTACCCTAATCACTGGGCTAAAGGTTCTGAGTGAGATCATTTCCCCTCACAGCTGTTCTGCATGAACTCACCTGAGGATCCCAATGTGGTCGGCATGCCCACCCGTGAGTGCTGTCTTCCCTGCTTTGTAAATCACTCTGAGGCTTAGGTAGGAGATCGGCATTTGGACACCTAAGAAAGGCAACAGTGCACGAGCTCAGAGGCAGAAACATAGGTTTCTAGGGAACCTTTACCTCAAAAGCTTGGGAACCTCCAGGGCTCTGCAGACTTTCTGTGACTATGAGTGCTCCTGAAACTGGGACTTAGGCACCTAACTCCCTTTGTGCATCTAGGTCAGAGCCTTTTGCCTTCCTCTTCACAGCACACTCATGTGACTCAGAACATGATTTTGCCCTAAGACTGTAGGTCTGTGCTCAGTGAATGAAGTTTTCCTTAAAGTGTTATGGCCCTGCTCCAAATCCCATTGAAATCAATGAATCTTTCCACTGACATCAGTGAGCTTCGGATCAGACCTTAAAGGCTCTTGTGTCTACCCAGTAAGTATGATCTCATCATCCTCTCAAACCCAGGATTTTTGTTATTGTTTTGTAAAATAGGCAATACAGTGCAATTGTTTTGAAAACCAAATTATTTGTACAGACACTTACAGCTACGGTTTTCTTCTTTGGGAAAACATAAACCCTTTTACAGACAGACAAATGCAGATATATGATTTAGTTGCATTTTGTCAAACTAAAAAGGCTCCTGACTACATTTACAAAGAGGAACTTTCCCTTCATGAGAGAGACACTTGTGCGAAGCAATTCTTCACAGTTTAGCTTCAATTTCTGTTTCACCATCTGCATTCAGTTTGCTGCTGTTGGTCTCCCTTTGTACTGTCACTTCCTTCTCTTTCATGAGATGGTGGTAAGGCTCGGGGTTTTTGAGAGGGACATAAAATCCTGCCTCAATTGTCAGCAATAAAATGTTATTTGTTTATTTAAAATACAACAACATGAGCTAATATCTCGCTGGTGAATCTTGCCCTCATGCTCAGGGTTCAGCTGATTGCCATATTTGGGGTCGGGAAGGAATTTTCCTCCAGGGCAGATTGGAAGAGGTTTTTCCCTGGGGGTTTTTCGCCTTCCTCAGTAGCATGGGGCACAGGTGACTTGCTGGAGGATTCTCTGCATCTTGAATTCTTTAAACATGATTTGAGGACTTCAATAGCTCAGCATAGGTGAGAGGTTTATCACAGGAGTGGGTGGGTAAGATTCTGTGGCCTGCATTGTGCAGGAGGTCAGACTAGATGATCATAATGGTCCCTTCTGACCTTAATATCTATGAATCTTTGAATACAAGAGCAACACACTCTGGCAGTTTTTAAAGAGTATTACCCTTTATCAGTTTTAGTCACTGGATCTTTTTTTTTAAAATGCATCAGTGAGGATAACTTAAGAAGTAAACAGACGAGAAGGCATCATTCTCTGAATGCAGACGTTCTAGACAGAACTTTTTTGATTCTGCAGTGCTAAACTGTGTAGCACTGAAAAATTATACGTCTTACAGTAGGCCCAGGTCTACAAAGGTATTTAGGCTCCTAACATACATTGACAATCAACTTCAATTGTAATTAATGGAAGTTAGGAGCCTAAAACCTTTGAGGATCTGAGCCTTAGTTCCTGCAAGACCTTCATTTGTACTACTCCTGTTGGCATAATTTAACTTGCAGGATTGGGCCGTTAAGGTCACTCAGCAGAAACTATTTTAACCATCAAAGGTTCCAGTCCTACAGTGAGCTCTGAATGGGTGCATTCCTCATTGTATGCTTGAGGTGTAAAAGAGCCAAATTCTTCCCTCACACGCATGTTTGGTTCCCACTGATTTCAATGGGAGCCATGTCACAGTATCGATTTGTGTGAATTGTGCTCCTCTGATATTTTCATACAGCAATATATTAGTAGAGGGCACTCATTAGGCCTAGCCTATATTTATGGAATATAACCTCAAGCATATTAATCAACCAAAAGAAGAGGAAATGAGCAATAAATAACTAATACATGGTAGCATTCCCAAAACCCTGCATGACAATTTTCATGCACCAAATTTTATTAATACATGCTAGAGCTGGTTGCTCAAAATACAGCAAAGCTATTTAAGAAGAGGCCCTTTTTCTTTAATTGAAGTGCAGGATAGGTGCTAAATTCATATTTTACAGCCATCTTATAGTGTTGCCCTGAAAGTATCTTTGAGCCAATTCCTTTAGTTCCTATTCTCAAGATGAATAATCTTGCAAATTATTCTGCACATACACAAGACTGGATTGACTTTAAATTTAATAGCTGCAAAATATCTCACTATTGACTACTGAACCATTTTTTTCTTCGAAATGTATTTAGAATAAAAAGTGAAATTGCTTCAGAAAAGATTAACTATGCCTCAAAGAGTAATAGGAATCTTAAGAGAGATTCTTAATTTGAGGGTAGTAAGAAATTGCATCTTTGCCACTAGACCCCTCACTTGTGGAATCCCACAAAAATCAACTTCCACTCTTTCTTCTACATCTATATGCAGCTACTTAGTGACCTGGTCAGATGACATGGACTCTTTTGTCGGCAATATGCAGATAACACACAGCTTCCCTCACTCATTCTCATAGAATTGGCTACAAGACTCATTCCCGTCCTGGCATCACCTCATCTGATTGATAGCAATGCCAATATATGTAAACACGAAACCATCAACTTTTAGAAAACATCAACTGCAAATAGTGCAAATACTGCAAAACGTCTCCTTTGCAACACAGGCTACTGGAAGCACAACAAATCTGACCTCTACTTTATACACTGGCTTCCCAGGCATTGAGTCAAGTTCAAAGTCCTTATCTTCAAGGTACTAAATGGCCTGGGTCCATGTTATCTGAAAGCTCATCTAAGTTCTGTGATGAAGACCGTAATTGACAACTCCACTCCTTGGGCATAGTGGAACTTTCTACCAGAGGGATAAAATTTCTGAGAGAAGTATCACAAACTGTGAAACAAACTGGCATGACTGTCCATCATAAACCTCACCATCTTATGCTCCAAGCACAAGGCACACTCCTTCTTATTGTCCTTAATTCCTCCACATGCTAACCACACTTTTAAAATGTGCATTCTGTTCTGCATTTATGTTAGAGAAGGCGGGTCAAAGGAGTTTTTAAAATATATTAGGAACAAAAAGAATCCTGATAATCATACTGGTCTATTACTAAATGTAAATGGTAAAATAATCCATAGTAATGAAGAAAAGGCAGAAGTGTGCAATAAATACTTCTATTGTGTATCTGGGAAAAAAACAGATGATATGGCCTCATCAGATAGTGATAATAACACTCTTTCGATTCAACTAGACTCATAGACCTTAAGGTCTGAAGAGACCAGCATGACCATCTAGTCTGACCTCCTGCACCTTGCCAACCACAAAACCTTGCCCACCCACTCCTGTAATAGACCCCTAACCTCTGGCTGAGTTACTGAAGTCCTCATATCATGATTTAAAGACTTCAAGATACAGAGAAGCCACCATTTACTTTAATTTAAATCTGCAAGTGACCTATGCCCCATGCTACAGAGGAAAGCAAGAAAACCCCAGGGGCTCTGCCAATCTAACCTAGGGGAAACTTCTTTCCTGACCCCAGGTATGGTGATCAGTTAGACCCTGAGCATGTGGTCAAGACCCACCAGTCAGACACCTGGAAAATAATTCTCTGTACTAACTCAGAGCCCTCCCCATCTAGTGTCCCATCACCAGCCATTGGAGATATTTGATGCTAGCAGTCGCAGATTGGCTACATGCAATTGTAGGCAGTCACATCATAACATCCCCTCCATAAACTTATCGAGCTCGGTCTTGAAGCCAGTTAGGGTTTTTTTTTCCACTGGCCCTAGAAGGCTGATCCAGAACTTCACTCCTCCGATTGTTAGAAACCTTCATCTAATTTCAAGCCTAAACTTGTTGATGGACAGTTTATATCCATTGGGTCTTGTGTCCACATTGGTGCTTAACTTAAATACTGGGAGGGAGAGGAGTTATTTTTCTCTCTCATGTATTTATAGAGAGCAATCATATCTCCCCTCAGCCTTCTTTAGACTAGGCTAAACAAGCCCAGCTCTTTGAATCTCCTCTTATAACTTAGGTTTTCCATTCCTCTGATCATCCTAGTAGTCCTTCTCTGCACCTGTTCCAGTTTGAACTCATCTTAAACATGGGAGACCAGAATTGCACACATTATTCCAGATGAGGTCTCAACAGTGCCTTGTATAATGGTACCAACCTTTCCCTGTCTCTACCGGAAATACCTTGCCTCATGCATCCTGGGAGTGCACTAACATTTTTCACAGCCACATCACATTGGCAACTCATAGTCATCCTATGATCAGCCAATACACACAGGTCTTTTTCCTCCTCTGTCCAGTTCAGGTGCCTAGAATTCAAGAAGAATGTTGACAAATTGGAAAGAGGTCAGAGAAGCATCACAAGAATTAAAGGACAAGAAAACATGCTTTATAATGCTAGACTCAAAGAGCTCAATCTAGCGTAACAAAGAGAAGGTTAAGGAGTGACTTGATTACAGTCTATAAGTATCTATATGAGGAACAAATAATTAATAAGGGGCTCTTCAGTCTTGCAGAGAGAGGTATAACACAATCCAATAGCTGGAAGTTAAAGCAAGACAAATTCAGACTGGCATAACATTTTTAGCCATCAGAGTATATAACCATTGGAACAAATCACTAAATCTCATGTTGGATTCTTCATCTCTGACCATTTTTAAATCAAGATTAGATGTTTTCTTGGTGCAGCGTTAGGGCCTGTATTGTACAGGAGGTCTGACTAGATGATCACAACAATCCCTTCTGGCCTTGGAATCTGTGATTCTGTGGAATCATATTGCTTAACACACTTCTGGAAGCACTCAGGTACTTTGGTGATGAGGGTGGTATAAGATTCGATAGAGAATGCAAAATAATAGATTGGATCTTAACTTAAAATTAAAAATAAGGACATGGGCCCAAAATTATTTTGTATTGTGATAATGGGTTAGTGAGTATGCATATCAGTGTGCTCCAGTGAAGTGAATCAGATTTTATCAGATGTGTTTAGTAGTCCATATACCGCTAATGACTAAAGGAAATTATTTAATTGGCTCAAGTGATAGACGAACCTGCATCCTTCTTCTCCAAAACTACAAGCTTTAATCACCGTTGATCCAAAGAGTTATGAGTAGGTATGGTGTCTACCACCATGAAATTCTTGGTAGTCATGTAATAATTGCTCTTATCTTTGGAAATCCAAATTTCTTTTCAGGGAGAGGAACAATAATTTAATCGGTTTCAGAGTAGCAGCCGTGTTAGTCTGTATTCGCAAAAAGAAAAGGAGGACTTGTGGCACCTTAGAGACTAACCAATTTATTAGAGCATAAGCTTTCGTGAGCTACAGCTCACTTCCTCAGATGCATATCGTGGAAACTGCAGCAGGCTTTATATATACACAGAGAATATGAAACAATACCTATTCCCACCCCACTGTCCTGCTGGTAATAGCTTATCAATTTAATCCTATTCCAAACTTCACATTACAGGTCTTTTCCTCTAGTCAGCAGATAATGGTACATCCTGAAAGCCGGGGATGCTTGGATTTGGATCTGTGTTTGGGACTGAACTATACAGATCAGGCCTGTCGCTAATTTAAACTGAGATCAATGGGAATTTCTTGCACATATGCTAGTGATGAATTTAGCCAAGGATACGTACATCTCTCTATACCAGGATGGGATACATTTTTCAAGCCAAAAATAAAATTAAAAACAGTTAATGGGTAGATAAGAATGCTTTCAGAATAACTTGTGGGGCCCTCTCAATGTAGAACAGAGACTGAAAAACAAAGTTTAGCAGAACCATATACAAGGAGAGAGTTAAACAAGCCTGATCGCCTCCTGTGCCCTTGTTCTCTCATTGTTGCCTCTTTCAGACATTCTCCTTTAATTCTTGGTTAAAGCAGAAAGCAAATGAAAATCTCACTAAACAGTTTTGGCTGAGCCTTTGGAAAAATTAAGGAAGATAGTCAAGAGCTCTTCATTTAGAAAGTGTTTCATTTAGAAAGTGACAGTTCACCTCCAAAAGTATATAGATAATACACTGAGTGAGACTGGCTCATGTGGCTACCAATGAAAGTGCTATTAATTACATTTCCCTCTGTCTTCTTGCAGTGGTTTCCTCCTTTCATTCATTATTCTTTGCAAGTACAGTGAGCTTGATTTCAATGAGAATTTTTCTTACATGTAGCCTGTAGGATCACACTTTTTATACAGTAAATGTACCTTTCATTATAATGAGCATAACAAAAGAGGCAATATAAGATACTGCTGATATTCTGAACATGGTTCACTTCAGAAATCTTTGCAAAGCTCGCCTGGATTTGCATTTGGAGATCTGTCCTAAAATCTTCAAGACCAAGAAATCAAATTCATCAAACTGCTGAAGAATACCACATGAAAAAAGGAAAGCACAAAGAGGGAAGATTAGCTTCAATGGGAATTTTGCAAAAGTAGGGAGCACAGGATCAGGATTTGAAGGGTTCTTTCGTTATGTTAAATAAACCTAAGAATCATCGACTTTGCAACCCATCTAATCTATACACCTTACTATGAACAACAGCTTAAAAAACAAATGTGAATAATAATGTTTTATATGAAGATTATATAAGATATTGGTGTCACCATATATATGAACTGAAGCTACTAGCATTCCAGTTTCTACTAGACCCACTATTGTAAATTGTGGGCCAGATCCTCAGCTGGTGTAAAGGAGCATTGTTCTTTTGAGTGCAATGGGGCTACTCTAGTTGACAACAGATAAGGATCTGGTCCATAGCACTGAAGCCCTTTGTTTAAGTTCTAACAGTGGGGGGTGAGAGGAAATCAGCTCCTAAATTCAGATTCTTTAAAGATCAATGCTTATAATTTGTGCAGTTAGTCTGAGGCACTGATCTAGGTAGCACTTTGATGTTTTTTTTCTCTCATAAAACACCATTTACTATCGAGTGCCAGTAACATTAAGATTATAAGACAATATGTCATATAAAGATATTTATTGGGCCTCTGTCTTAAGCTTTCTGAGTTTCCTGGTGGCGGAAACAAACATTAAAACAGTCAACTCCATAAATTCTAAAGCTTTTGATTTTATTTTTAATAGCCTATTAATATCTTCCCCACAGCAACCGCTTTGACATAAATTAAGAAAATGAGGTCCCCTATTAGTAAAACAAGATACAGTTGCAAGGGTTCAGGTCTGCACTTAGATATATTGTAAACATCTAGTGCTGTTCATCTGCGCTATGGATGATGCATATAAAATAGATCTGCACAGGCTCTGTTAAAGCAAATTCTTCCAAATCCTTCTAGCAGGGTAGGAATTAAAGACTCAATCCTGCAAAGTGCTCAACACTCCTGTAAAATCAATGGGTTCTCCAAATGCACAGCACCTTGCAGGATTGCACCCTAATAAGTAATTTTCCTCCCTTTCAAGTGAAGACAGTTCTAATCAGTTGTCACTGAATTAAGAGACTTTTACAGATGATTTGTGTCTGGTTAATTCCTTAAGTGTCAGATACAAGCACATCTAACTCATTGTCAAGGTATAAAGGCCATTAAATGTTACCAATAAAAAAGTGCTCAAGGGTTGTTCTGCCTAACATGACATCATTTTAATATGTCTCTGTACCCTATGAGCTTTGTTATGTAATATTAGTATAGGACAATTAATGCAGTGCTCCTAGAAAAGGCTCATAAATTATGACAAACCATAGACTGCAGGGTTTTTAATTGTGCATGAAATTCATTTCATGTCTCATCCATCAAAAAAGAAGTACATTCTAACAAACTTGATTATGAATTTTAAGTTTGAAAGTCACCAAATGGAATGGTAACAATGGGATGCTTGTGTCGGGGTCCTCAAGGTGCTAGCCACCAAATTTCAGGAGGAGCGATCGTGTAAATGGCTGAGATTTTAAAAAATGATTCCTACAGTTAGGCTCCCAAATCAAAATTTAGGCATGTAAATAATTGGTATATGATTTCCAAAAGAGAGCTGTGCATGCAGTCTCTCCTCCTGCTGGTTGCTCAGCATTTTTGAAAATCTGGCCACTTCATTTGGGGAGAGAAATGCTGATCCTATAGAAATCAATGGCAAAATTCCCCATTGACTTCAGTGGGCCAGGATTTCACCCAGGTAGTCTAAATATTGACAAAGGAGTTTGGGAAGTTAAAGGTCAACATTGAATTTTCCCTTGGGGTGTTCCACCAATTCTTAGATGCAGCATTACATGTGTTCAGCAGAGCAAGATGTGAAGGCTGACATGACAGCAGGGAAAGAGTAGAGGCTCTATGGTGCACATTTTATACAATGCAGAGGAGGAAACAGTGGAACTGGATTACTATAGCAATGCTGATGACATAGCTTGTGGACATATTTCAGGGTATGCTGGTTCTGAAGTTATGAATTGCCTTCAGTGTCAGCATCACTGGGCACCTCTCAGGTAGCTAGACCTCAAATCACGTATAGTGGGACTTTCAAAAGGGCCTAGGTGCCTAACTCCCACTGAAATCAGTGGGAGTTAGGTGATTAGGTGCTTTTGAAAACCCACAATTAGCACTTTGTAGATCAAAATGGGCACCCTGAACTCCCTGATTTCATTCTCCTGTTACAAAGGGGTGAAGGAATAAAAACAGCATTTAGAAATTAAGCTACGGATTGTTCTGAAGCTGGCTAATTCTCCTCCATTTTTGCTCACACAAATACATTTGGTTCTGAAAATGTTAAAAATTATGACTGAAGCTTCAAAAGGCCCAACTTCTCTGCTCCTTTTGTAAAACTATTACATGGGAAAAAACCCATACCCATTTATTTGAATCTTGAATGGCAAACAATAAAATCTTCCTAATCCATGTGGTGACAAAGATATAAAATCTAATCTGATATAAATGGTGAAATATATCGTGTGAATGTAATAAATATGTCTATGTGCATTACTTTATGGTACAGCTGTGCATTTAGTGAAATATAGGTAAATTCCTAATAAAGAATTCAAATTATATTGAAAAAAATACTCAGACATGACCATCAATCCACCAGTTATTTGTATAATCCTGAAATTTGGAGGTAGTTTCTCCTTTGTCTCCCTCTGTAACTTAATTTTTTTTGTTGGTGGTGGTGGTGGTGTTTGTTTGTTTTACATTTGTTTGTTTTGTGTTTGTTAGGGTCAACTTAGAAAGTAGCCTGATGAACTTAATGAAGAATTCTGCTTTGTATCATTTGACAAAAGTGCTCTGTGGTCCTGATAACTGTTCCTGTTAATTCTGTTAGCTTAGAAACCCAACTGGAAACTTTTGCATGCTGTCTTTATTACTTTTTAATGATCTGGGACACAAAAGGTTGGAAGAACACTCAACTGTGTAAACCAAAACCACTTGTTTTGCCTCTGAATTATCATCTGTGACTGTAGAAGAGCATCTGTAATAATGGAGATTTGGTTTGGCTTGACAATTTCATCAAAATAAGGGAATATGTTATTTATTTGTATTGCCATAGTGCCTAGGAGCTAGGTGATGTACAAACACAGAACAAAAAGAAGGCTCCTGCCCCAAGTTGCTTACAATGTAAGTATGTTGACTTATAAACAACTAAGGACTTGCCAATAGGGCAAGTTTTGGTGCAGCAAACCAGGGAGTGAAACTACAGCTCACTTGCTTACTGTGCTGTAAAGTTTCATGGGAACCCTGCTACAGGTCACTGAAAGTTCCAGAGTGCGGTTTGGCGTACCATGGTGTCAAGTAATGGTTCATCAAGCCACATTCTGGGATATTCAGTGAATTGTAGCAGTGTCCACATGAGACATTATTGTGCAACAAGCTGGTGTGCTGTAATTTCCCACCATGGCTTGATGCATAGTAACTTGCCCTGTAGACAAGCCCTACATTAAGGCCCCTTTTGCACATATGATGTTATTATATGAGTTTCCATGTTATAATTAAAAGAGGGGAAATTTTTACTGGTAAAGATATCTAAGTGTGTGAAATATTTGTGGATGAACATAAAAAATACTGGTTTTCTATGAAAATAAAATCTGAATATACACCTTTCTTAGTGGCTGAGCTAATGCTATGAATTTCCTTGCAGTTTTGTTGTAATACATTGTTTAATTTGGACATGGCCTTCCACTGAAACACTTTTGTTTCATCCCTATTGCATTTAACATAACCGAGTGAATTTTGAGGTAAGATTAGTTTGATTTGACAGAGTAAATTAGCAACCAGTTCAGCACTAAACTCTATAAAAGCACCCAACAAGGTAACATTTTTAACACAGAATAAATGTAAATACTCTTCCACTTTGCCAACAGCAAAGATACCATTCTTCTAGTTAAATATAAATTGATTTATTCACTTAGGAAGAGGATAGAAGAGTAAAAGCTCTGTATTAAAAGATATAATGAGATTGATTCTGCGTTCTGGGAATAAAAACATATGACATTTAAAAGTTGGCTATATCAAGGAATAATGAGTGATTAAGATGAACACCAGCAAAAATAGAACGAGTTGGATTAATGGCAAGAAATGTGTGAATCATGTAAAAATCAATGCATTGTCAGAGGGCTGGGGAAATCCACTGGTTTATGAGGTGTCTCTATCATTAGTTGTAGTTTTGGGCCTGATCCATCATGGAGTTTTACGCTTCATATTAAGCTAACTGCTAGAAGATCAGGCAAGCCAGATAAACACTAAGAGCTTTGGCATGGTTACAATCTCCTTCTCACTGATATGTGGAATCTTAAGCAATTTTAGTACCACCGTATAGAAACTCAGTCTCAATAACAGTCAAAAATATATTGGATTTTCTTAAATACTAGAGTAAATCTGACAGTATCTCTATTTTTCAGATCTGAGTGACTAATGGATAATTTAATGGCTGGCAAGAAAAGGACATTTAGTTGGAGATAAGGCAAATATTCTAATTTTTTTACCAAACTGGAAAAAACCTTTATAAAACTCATTATTTTCTTTTGAAAAAATGGAATCTTGTTGCAAGAGAGCTATACAATTAAAGCTCTCATTCAGCAAGGTACTTAAGCACATGCCTACATTTATGGATTTCAGTGGAACTGTTCCCATGCTTAAAGTTAGACATATATTTAGTCCCAATCAAAAATATTTAAGTAATTAAAAGTGTTTTATTCCATTGTTGGGAAAAACTGATTTGATCTGTCTCTGATCTTTCTAAAGGGAATGTCATCAAAGAATGCAAGCAATGATTCTGATGGTGTCAAATCATGTTAGTGACTTTTTGGCAGATTTTAAAAATGTTGCTGAGTTTTAAAGAGGGTAAAGTTCACAATACCGCAAAACAATACCAAATAACAAGCACCACATTTACTTTCTATTAGTGATGGGGAAACCAACTTGAACAAAATAGGAAGCAACTTGAACTGATTCGCAAAAGTTTGAAATGGTTCTGAATTGAACTTTCCTGGATTCCAAATGTTCAGAAATTGTATTTCATTGTTCATCTTCATACACAATTTAACTTCCTGGTTGCAACCAGAAGCTTAAGTGCCAAAATGCTTTGAGAGTTCATACTGGGAGTTGTGCCAACCAAACTAGAAGCAGAGAGTGTTAGTAATCGCATAAGAGTCTACTCTCATGAGATTTCCTACCTGTTTTACAGACCCAAAAGCTCTGGAGACTTCAGACAGCATTTACATAGGTATTCTCACTTGATTTGGAAGTTCAGTTCAGGTAAGCAACTAATGTGAATTAGCCCTTCACTACTTTCCATGGGTCATTTCCCAAAGCCCCCAGAGATGTTTCAACTTACAGTATCAACTTGAGTCCAAGTGGCATTAATATCACACTTTAACAGTCTACAAGGGCTGGTACAGATTCCCTTAAAAATAATATTTTGCAATTTCACAATACAGCTTGGTAACAAAAAAATTCTTGCCTTCAGACAAACTAATCTATTTACAACATTTATTGAAATTAATCTACCACAAAACACCTAGGTGAATTGCAGCAGCTTGATTTTGCTGGGTCCTACTTTTATCCTAATTTTCTGGCTGGGTGTGATTGAGAAATAAGGTCAAGTAACTGCATCAATTTCACCAAATGTGCATTTGATTTTATATATACATAGACACATGTACAGAGAAATATAAATTATAAACCTGTGTTTCAAACATTTGTCAAACTTCCTCAACCAAGTCTTTTGGCTATTTTCTCGAGCCTAGCAACATCACCTCCACCCCAACACCACCACATACCATGAAGTCAGGGAGCTTTCCGTTCTTAGGGTCTCTGTGCTTTTTGGGATGGGGAAGTGAAGCCTTAAGAAAACTCAATGCTATTGAGGCCACCAGAAAAGTATCAAAGTAAATACTCCCTCTCTGTTCCTGTGTCAGTTGGCAGGATTCAGGGAATAGGTAATAATAAATAACATGCCCGGGAGTCAGAAGCAACTGGAGATCATCGGGCAGACTAGTCAGATGGTGAACAGCCCACTTTCCGTTTAGGGCATGTGAGGAGCTCTATAAGCTTGTTCACCAGTGTCACTGATGTCACTCTCAAAAACTTGCTCATGTGATGAGAATTCTGAGCCTGATGAGTCATCTCTGAGCCTGAGTCCTCTGATCCTGAGGAATCATTTGAGGTAATTATCTGTGAGTTCTATATGTCCAGCCAATCGCAAGCAAGAGTCTTGCCAGGTGACCCCCCCACGTCAGGTATATGATCTCCTAATGAAAGCAGCTACTCCAGTCTGCTCAACTTTGCTACCTGGTTGGGGATTCTCCTTGCTATCGAGCAGTTCTGACAGACTGTTCCTAACCCTGCTCCAGCTCCCACTCAAAATACTGCTGATCACCTGGCTGTCCAGGCAACTCACTACATACGGTCAGTGGGAAGGACAGAGTCAAAGAATAATTTTTAAAAAAAAAGTCTTAAAAAGAGGTTGCTCTAGAAAAGACAATGACACAAATGATGTGATGATCAATAGTAAAGGGGAAATTCAGTTTTCCAAGAACAATGCAGAATTTAAAAAAATCCTATTGCTGATGTCTTCATAAATAAAACCTTGAACAGTCAAACAAAAACTAAAAACATGTTTATGGACAATTCTCAGGGTATTTTTTCTCCTTCAAAAATAACTAAGCAGATGAGGAGAATATATTGCTAATTAATTACCCAAGAGGTCATCATTACATTTTGGTCTTGCAGTGAGATAGACTTCACTCATTAACCTGTCATGATGATAAAAGACCATTCATCACGATGTCTACCGTTGTGTCAAGAATCAGGTCCTTCCAAGAAGATATCTGTCCATCAGTGTCATGATCTTCTAGTTAGACAATCCATCATTTTGAATGGCACAAAAAATAGTCTTATCACTGTCTGTTGCTTCACAAAATAGGTACCTAATTCCATGAAAGGACTACGTAAAGAAGAGACCTATTTTCAGACCAAGGAGTAAGTGAACCTCTAAAAGATTATGGTATAATTAAAATAAAGAATATGGATTTGTAATCTGAGATGATGACTAATTTGGCTGAAGACTTGAGAAAGTAATAGAGTTGGTGGGCCAAACTGAGTGGCTTTCCTTCATGGATTTATTGTGCCCAGATTAAGGAAAGTCTGAGGTACAGTTACACACACACACACACACACACTTTTAATCTAATTTACCAAAGCATCTAGTAAAATATATTAGTCAAGTTGAAAAAATAAAGGCCCAGAACCTCTTCTTCATTCCTAATAGCATACCTATCATAACATACATATAAGCAAGACACAAGAAGTAATTCTTCTGCTCTACTCTGTGCTGATTAGGCCTCCACTAGAGTATTGTGTTGAGTTCTGGGCACTACATTTCAGGAAGGATGTGTACAAATTGGAGAAAATCCAGAGAAGAGAGGTAAAAATGATTAAAGGTCTAGAAAACATGACCTATGAGGGAAGATTGAAAAAATTGGGTTTGTTTAGTCTGGAAAAGAGAAGTCTGAGGGGGGACATAATGACAGTTTTCAAGTATATAGAAGGTTGTTACAAGGAGGAGGGAGAAAAATTGTTTTTCTTAATCTCTGAGAACAGGACAAGAAGCAATAGGCTTAAATTGCAGCAAGGGAGGTTTAGTTTGGACCTTAGGAAAAGCTTTCTAACTGTCAGGGTGGTTAAGCACTGGAATAAATTGCCTAGGGAGGTTTTTGAATCTCCATCATCGGAGATTTTTATGAGCAGGTTAGACAAACACCTGTCAGGAATGGTTTAGATCAGTGGTGGGCACCCTGCGGCATGGGGGCTGCATGCCACCCATCAGGGTAATCCGCTGGCAGGCCGCCAGACAATTTGTTTACATTTTCACAGCTGCCCACAACTGCCAGTGGCCACAGTTCGCCTTTCCCAGACAATGGGAGTGGCGGGAAGCAGTGGTCAGCACATCCCAGTGGAAAATGTCTGATCATAAAAATGCATTTAAAGTAATAAGGTGTATGCTCCCAAAGCAGACCAATCTGCCAAAACTTCAGCTGGTTTAAATTGGCATAGCTCTATTGACATCAGAGGAGCTATAGTAGAGTCAGAAAATTGAGAGTACTTATAGAGGCAATAAAACATTCTAGAAGAAGAAATGAAAATATACTAGACTTTAATGCATCAATTATAAATGGTTGAATGCTGCATAGGGGCATTATTATTGCTAATCTACATGATTTCTTATTAGAACAACTCATTTTTGAGTACAGAAGTCCGTCCTGGAATGTGTTTGTGAAAATCCTACAGAACTGCAATATTCCCAGGTAAAAGAGCTATTGGTGTGAACACAGTCTGACATGTGAGTAATTTACCCTTATTTATGAAGTAAGTTTTTAATCTAAAAACAAATTCAAATTACATTCTGACAATGGAGCTGCCATAATTATACTGATTTTTTTAATGTATGAAGAGTAGAAATACAGATAAAATCCAGCAATATCATGCTAGTAAGATTTTTTTACTTTTATTTACCCAGCTGACCGGTGTGAATACTTGTAGCAGAGGTTTTGGTTTTTAATCCACAGTCAATTAGGCAGAAATCAACAAATAAAAACACTGCAGCTAAACATGAACCAATAGTTATAAATTAAGTTACCTTTCCATTTCCCTTCTTTCCAATGACCTGCAGAATGGTTTTTAAAATTGGGCTTTTTGCATAGAAAAAAAGCACTATAGTAAGAAGATGATTTAAGAATGAATTTTATTAAACATGTTTGTTTGCAAATGTTAATATCACATGCTTTCATTGTTCTTTATTGCCAATGAAGCCAAATCATACTGAAGAAAAACACTTGTGAAGTTAGAGACATACAGATTTTAAGAGAAAATTCTATCAGATAAAGTAAGAATCAATAACAGGGGAAGCTGAAAATGTGTAGGCAAAACTGACACATATATACTCTCAGAACCAAAATACCCAACCAGCAATGGGTAAAAATTCATTGCATAGCTAATTCAACAGGGTTGGCCAGCTCTGCCGTCACAGAGGAACCTCCTTCCAATAGCCAGTGAAATTAAAACTAGGCGCTATCTATTGAAGTGCATTCGAAATTGGATCTGGAATATAGCAACAATAGTGATGAAGACGTGTTAAGGTAGTTACAATAACACATTCATGAAAGGTCTAATGAAGATGGATTGTGTTGTCTTTTCAGTAGCTGTACTGTGACATTGTCGCTGCAGAACTTCAGTGAATTACATTCCAGTGTTACCCTTTTAGTTCAGGTTTCAGAGTAGCAGCCGTGTTAGTCTGTATCTGCAAAAAGAAAAGGAGGACTTGTGGCACCTTAGAGACTAACCAATTTACTTGAGCATAAGCTTTCGTGAGCTACAGCTCACTTCATCGGATGCATTCAGTGGAAAATACAGTGGGGAGATTTTATATACAATGAGAACATGAAACAATGGGTGTTACCATACAGACTGTAACAAGAGTGATCAGGAAAGGTGAGCTATTACCAGCAGGAGAGCGGGGCAGAGGGACGACCTTTTGTAGTGATAATCAAGGTGGGCTATTTCCAGCAGTTGACAAGAACAGTAGGTGGGGAAATAAACAAGGGGAAATAGTTTTACTTTGTGTAATGACACTTCCATTCCCAGTCTTTATTCAAGTCTAAGTTAATTGTATCCAGTTTGCAAATTAATTCCAGTTCAGCAGTCTCTCATTGGAGTCTGTTTTTGAAGTTTTTTTGTTGAAGAATTGCCACTTTTAGGTCTGTAATTGAGTGATCAAAGAGATTGAAATGTTCTCTGACTGGTTTTTGAATGTTATAATTCTTGACGTCTGATTTGTGTCCATTTATTCTTTTACGTAAAATCTCCCCAAGGTATTTTCCACTGTATGCATCCGATGAAGTGAGCTGTAGCTCACGAAAGCTTATGCTCAAATAAATTTGTTAGTCTCTAAGGTGCCACAAGTACTCCTTTCCTTTTAGTTCAAGTTCTATAATGTAACGGAAAACAAGTGACTTTGTGGGGGTGTGTAGGGGGCAGGAGTTTCAGGATGGTACCAGCTCCCATAAGGCTCAAATTCGTCTGCTAATAATTAGATATTCACCCAACAAAACCCCACTAGGTACTGCAAAGTTTGGAAGTAACTGAAATCTGTCTCACCCCAGAGCCAAATCCTGCTTACTTTACTCACACAAATAATTCCTATTGCTCAAAAGGGACTTCACTGTGATTACTTGTATGAGTGAAAGAAACAGGATTTGTCCCACTGCTCAGCCCATCTGGACAGCACCCTTCTCAAAGTATACAAACGAAATTTAAATTTGGCAGTAGTCCCATCTCTTATCCTCAGCATTGCACTCAGGCCAGTGTATAAAATGAAACAAAAACAGTGCACCTTTACCAGAGTTTAAAAGCAGAATTTTTGGCCAATTGCTACATGTTTGGCAGGAAAACAGGGAGTTAAATGGAACCCATTACTCTTTCATTTATTTAATTAATTATATTTTCTTTCAGCTAAGATTGGGAGAGAGGGCGTAACAATAAAACTAAAAAGCAGTGTCATTCATTTTGTGTGCTGCTTGGAGATAGACAGCTAAATTCCCACATGCTGACCAGAGTTTTTAATTTAATTTAAAAACAAACAAACAAACAAAAAAACAGCTGTTTAGGCTGAAAATGAGTCCTTTTCTACTCATAAAAGGATAACAGAGACCAGTAATATGAAAAATGCAGATGATATGGTTCTTATCTCTGCTATGTGGAACTCGCCAACATAATCAAGTAGAAAAAATAATTTCTACAAGTATCTATTTTGATTTTCTTTGAATATCCATAAAGAAGGAAGCCAAGTATCACTGCAGAAGTGGGTGCAGGATTGTTGGGTTTTTGTTTAGCCCTCATAATAAGGAGCTCTCCTATGACAATCTCTGAGCCACATTAAATAGCTCTATAATTATTTTTATCAAAAAGAAAAGGAGTACTTGTGGCACCATAAAGATTTCTTTTTGCAGATAGAGACTAACATGGCTGCTACTCTGAAACCTATTTTTATCAAAGCACTCAAAGTGCCTGATGCTGAAGCACAATGTAGTAAAGAAGTCAGAATATATCTTGGCACAGTAACAAGCTGCTGACAGCACCTTGATCTGTCAGGTAGGGGACAGGAATATAAGCTGGTACATGCTCAAAACAATCATCACTGTTAAATTTCACTGCTAAGTGATCCTGAAAACTATTCCAGGCAGGGCAGACCCCTCCTTACTCCCGAAGTCTCACTGACTTCAGTGGGACTATGCATGGAACAGTTTTGCAGGATTGGGGTGTAAATCTAATAAATTTATTTTCATGGCAGAGAGAATGCAAACATGACATTTTGTTGTTGGGACTGAACAAAAATTGCCTGGCAACACTCAAATTCCAAGAAATAAGCATGACTGTAACCAGATATCCAAGGCCTGAAATCCATTCTCCAGTTTTATGTGCTACTAGGGACTTATTTCAGAGTAACAGCCGTGTTAGTCTGTATTTGCAAAAAGAAAAGGAGTACTTGTGGCACCTTAGAGACTAACCAATTTATTTGAGCATAAGCTTTCATGAGCTACAGCTCACTTCATGGGATGTTTTTGCACAGCTGCTTTTTGGGCATCGAGGTGCAGCTCATAATGATCATTTGCCTGGAAATCCTGCTTTGTTATGAATATCCTACAGTTCAACACCTCCTGGAACTGCTTTCCAAAACTACAGCAAATTCTTATTGATAGTTCTTATATACATACACACAGTATAATGCATAGTTTGGGACACCCACAAAGCCTAGAGAGAAGTGTATTGACAACTTCAGCAGTTACCTAAAATCTATATACCTGAAGATGTTTAAACTTACTGAGGTTAACTACCTCCTTTGAAGGATAGTTGCTGATTTTCCCAAGAGGAAAAATAATAAATTTTTCTTATCTATTCAGCCCTATAGTTAGGACATTTATTGAAGGATCTAGATTTACTATAATCATTTATGGTATACAGGAATGGTAAAATATAGTGCCCAGATCCTCAGGGAAAAAATTAAAATCTTATCTTGAAAAAGAGTGAAAACCCATTCTTAAAGCTTTGACAAGACTTGCCACACGATACAAATTATGCTTTATCCTCAGAGCACTGTAACTCTATAAGTCCACTGGGGTAAGACTTAGTCATCATTTTCAAAGGAGAAGTGACAAACAAAAATGTCCATCTCACTTCGTGTTTCCTTCCACTCTCTGTTTCGTTCAACTTTCTTCTTTATATTAGTGAACAACAGTCCCATCTCTAATAATAAAGAACATTAGTCATTAACCATACATACTTTTACAGTAATGAACACATTTTACAAGGTTTGGAGTCCTGGTTCATATTAGATCAACATCCATACATTTCCAATGGAGATATGAAGCTGCTTGGTAAGAACATCACTTCTAAAAACCAAGAGTGTATTAGCAGTACACTGAGGGTACAAAATTGTATATCTTTTTCCCTGTATACTTTACAGGGTAAAGCCCCAAACCTGCAAAATTTTGTTCATGCACTTAACATTCCAAACATGTCACAATAGTAAAGTTAATCACTCTCATAAATGTGTGCAGGTACAGGGTCTAAGTTTATGTTACAAGGAATGTTTCTTTGACACTACCAGCTACATTAATTGGCACTAGCTTTTCTTCAATACCGAGAAAACTGAAATCTTGCTGTTGAATAGCGGTCAACTAAATCAGAAGGGTCCCTTCTCTCTCATGCTTCTTAAGGGAATTTTTTCATAGAAAGTTAAGATTTATGCTATCCAGCCGTAATGATACGAAGTAAGGATTTTGCCTATTGTATCTTATCTAATTATAGTTTATTTCTCTGTAGCCTGCTTACTTTGTGTGGTCAGTAAAGACCTCAGAAGAAGAGACTGTGAATATTGGCTCAAATTTTAAAAAATGAATTCACATTCCTTTTTAGGTCACTTTTTAGTGACTATCCCAACATTCATGCTCACCAGCAGACATATTCATGGAAAGAACACACTTTACTCTAATCTTATCAAATACTCAGGGAGAGCAAACTAGAAATTCAAATGTTCACACCAGGAACATGATTCTAGGAGTTATGACAATGCGTGTCTCAGTTTAGCACTCATAATGTTAACTATATGAGTAGTCCAATTGATTGTAATGCCAGTATAATGTACTTAAAATTAAGAGCATGCCTAAGTACTTTGATAAATTGGGGCCATAGTCAGGTAACAGAAACAATACCATGTGACTTAGGTGTCCAGTGAAAGCTACCCATCGCTCACAATTTTGAATATTCACATTAGATTGCTTATGAGCAATCCACTGACCTAGAATTATCCACCAAAATTATTTGATAAATGATGACTAAACTGGCACAAGCTGTATTTGTACAGCATCTAGAACAATGGGATGATAAGGGCACCTAGGCACTACTTGAATACAAATAGTTAATAATCTTCTTCTTCCTTGTATTAATCCCATCAAATGGGGTCCACTCTACGAGTCCTCTCTTTCAAAAGTCCTCTGTTCAATGCCATGTCCTCTATTGCACCACCTCTTCCTTTATGACATCCCACCACTTCTTCTGGGGTCAGCCTCCCCGTCTTTTCTAATTCAGTCTTTATCTGTTGGACTTTCTTACTGACATAGTAGTCAGGTCTGCACTTTACATGACCAAACAACCTTTACCTCTTTTTTTTTTTTTTCCTTTTATGGGTTGAGCATATCTCTAACATTCCAATTCCTCGTCTGGTTTTCTCTTGCTTGCGCCACTCATCCATCTCAACATTCACATTTCTGTGGAACAGATCCATTGCTCATGTTTCATCTTTGTTTCCCAAATTAATAACAAGAACCATAATAATACAAGACAAAATTAATAGAAACAGCTATTGACTGTGAATGATTTGCTCACCTCAAATAGAACAGAATAGTCAGACTGAATGCCCAGAGGGAAGAGCAACACTAGAGGCAGTACAGTAAATTCTACATATATCAACTATTATGTATCTATTAGAAATTCAAACACCTGACTCTACAGTAAGGAGGTATTTAAGTGCCACCTGGTGGATGTATTATGAACTTTCCATCTGTCACACCTTTTCTGAATTCCTATAAATTACACTCAAAAGCACAATTGACCTCAGCAAGGTTGACATATAGTTTATGGAAGTATGTGCACTAGTATACCATGGATTGTTACTTTTCATATTAGAAAGTGTGAGTTTGCTGTTAAGAATGTTCATTGAGAGTGCTGTGGAGGAATTAGGTGGAGGAATTGTGGTCCATGTCAGAAGAGCAAGGAAACCTCTTGAGGTGAGTGTGTAACTTGTTTTGGTTATTCTGAGGTATGTTAATTAAGGCATGCAAAGTAAGGTTGCCTTAATTGGTGATTTCCTTGATTTTCAGTTATTGTTGGTGGGGTTTGGAACCCACCTACAGTAATTCCTGTACTGTGTGCAGGCCCCAACTGGACTACTCACAAAATTAGGAACAGGGTCTCTGATTTCTGTTTGGAGTCCCTATGCACTACCACAATGCAGATAATTAATATATAAAAAATAAGGATTGCATGTTTTGCTGGATCAGGGCTATAGTTTGTAAATCCTCTTGCAAACTTTGCAAAATGCTTTGGGATCATTGCATAAAAGGCACTGTATAAATGCCAGTCATTTATTTATTATGAGCTTGGCCCTTTGCTTTCCAAAGCCTGTGTTACTTATAAACAGCTCATCTACCATGAGCTAGACTGAAGCTGCTTCAGAAGGAACAAAAATGATCAATAATGTACCCCCTGAATAAGCAAAAGCAATCACTTTCATTGACTTTAGTGGGCAATTTGTGTTCATCTTACAGTGCAGCTTGCATATGAACCAGGAGAGCAGGAAAAATGTAAAAGTGGCAGCATGTCAATTGATGCTGGTGGTTGTGGCCAATTACTGGAATTAAAAAAAAACCTTGTTCAGAATATAGCAGGGTTAGCTGTTGACCCTGTTGGCCTCATACAATTGCTATTATACTTATTTTCATCAGTTCTTCTGCCCTAACACAACTGATTATGCTATAATTGAAAGCACGCGCTTCAGTGTGTATTGCTGCCACTTCTGCAGTCAGAACTCATGGATCTGAAAGGCTTTTAGGTATTCAGTTAATAGAGGTAGGGAAATATTTAAGTAAAATTTTGGTAGTTAGAGCAAGAGCAACTTAAAATAAACAATTCAGTAGCTATTGTTTGAGTGAAGAAGGCTATGAAAGCTGCCCTTCTCTAACTGTTGTATGGAAACTACAAAAATCAGTTTTGGTTAGTTTTGTCGTATTTTTATGTAACTTTCTAAAAAAAAAAAATAGAAATATGTTTGTTCTACTCCCTCCTTCCAAAGATGCATGGTATTTATTATTTGATCTTATTCATGGCTAGTGAAGAGTGTGATAGGAAGTTGGGAAACCTAAGGAAATGGGTGTTATTGCCTTTTACTACCTTTTTAGGACTTGACTGTGCAATTGCTTTACTGATGAGCCTTCACTCAAACATTGTGATGGGAATGCTTGCGTGTTTGAGTAAGGGCTCGCCAGCATAAGGAGGAGTTGATTTTAGGGATCAGTCCAGTGTCCACTGAAGTCAGTAGGAGTAAATAGTTCTACTGATTTTAGTTGAAGTGGACTAACGGCCAGATTCTCAAAAGTATTTAAAAACATAACTCCCATTGAAATCAGCCTTTAATGAATGTAAGGGTGTGAGTTTTAAAATATAATACATACCTCTATTTTAAACGATATCTAACTGGTTTAATTTGTTTTTTGTAAGTTACACACAGCACAATTTCAGAGATGTGTGTTACACATTAAGCCTGCCTCTGATAGACCACAGTTATAGCCACATCCAAAACTAAACTGTTTTGATCACATATGAATAGCCACACCTCACTGGACTGAGTGGTATCTTAGTTATGCAACCTCAACAAGGTTGAAATACCTTATTTTAGATGCTGCCAGTCGGCTGTGTGATGTGACTAACTGCAAACTAGATGCTTCCGAGCATGAACAGAAACAGGTAGCTAAGTATTCTAAGTGAGATGTTCATTAACTGCTAGATGAAATGTATTAAATTTTCCCTTGATAGAGAATGTCACATAGAATCAGATCTGATCCCAACAACATACACACTGAGAGAAGAAAGGCAAATTTCACCCTCTATGAAGTCCCAGCTCTGTTCAAACATAAAGAGGTCCTTTCCTCCTAAACTGCCAGGCTGTCATGTATAACAAGAACCTTCTATAACAACAAGGCCAACTGGGAGGTTGTCTTGCTTGAAGAAGATTTTATATCAGTTCATCTAGTTGTCCATTGTGCAGAGAAACAGAAAGAAAGAAGAAGTACAAGGGCATCTACTTTTTATGAAGATGATCCATCTTACATATAGATGACGTAGCCTCCTGATAGGGCCAGGATGGGGAGGGAGGACAAAACAGACACTGTGGGTGGGATCCAGATCTTCCAGGGGACGACTTTTCAGTCATGAAGAAATGATTCCAAGTGTGAGAAGAGTGTCTGCAGTAGAAATAAGACACCTTGAGCTACCCCTTTACAAATTGCAGATCTGTTGACTTGGTTATTTTATTCACAAGTTTCCTTGTGTTGCTTGATTCACTCCCTCTTCACTAACAACCAATGAATGGAATCTGTGACCTCCTGACCCAGACAGTGGATTTGTTGAGGCGGCATATTAGATGACATCACAAGGGGAATTAAATCTCCATTTAGACTTCCCTGCTCCAGGAACACAAAAGACTGTACCTCTGTATGCTCAGATGATACTCAGATGCTCTTTGATAGGGTCTGATGAAAGTAAGACTAGGGGAAGTAGAATGGAGATATGAGATGTGTCTTCCGTTTGCAAGAATACAATGCTGGAGAGAGGGATGTTCACAGCAGGAGTTCAAAAGCTTTGCAGAAAAAGTAACTTTTTTTCTCACTTGAATATAACTCTTGCTGTTAGATGCCACCTGCTGAAAAAAAAAATCACATTTAGCTGAATATGGGGGTGGTTATAATTGTTTTCAACAAACAAGTGCCATTGTGACTTATGAAACATGGGCATAAATGTATACGAAAGCTACCCCCAAATACCAGATTATTATTTCACTTACTGAACCAACTCATGAGTGAAGAGTACATTTAGCTATAGGAAGCTGTGTTAATGTGTACTCATCCTTTGATTCAGGCATGAACAAGCATTATTGACTCAAATATTATGCTTACTCAGATTATTTGGCTGAACAGTTATTGAAAGCAAATAAAGAAGATAAACTATTCAGAATGAGCAGAGAAGGGTAAGAATACAAGGTCATAGTTTGCAAAATAAACTGAAGTCTGGGATACTAAAAAAATGGAATGAACTATAGTGCATACAGATGATTTGAAGGAACTGAATGTTTAAGGAAGGCCTGGATCTGTGCTAAGCACAAAGCCAATGAACTCAATTAGTCCAGCTACTGCTTCCTTCTTTACAGATACAAAAGTCGTTTACTTACTCATTAGTCATTCCTTACAGAATTATAATCTATCATAGCCTCATCTTTTCTGTACTTCCTTGGGAATATAGAGAGGAAAACAAATCTATAAATAAACAAACAAATAAAAACTAAGACAGCTATAAAATGCTGCTCATCCATCAGGAAGGCAATCAATATTAAACATCTTTTACTTTGCCAAAGATTGATTGCTCCTCACCCACCGTATCATGACAAAAGGAAGTGTTTTGGAAGAGGCCAATACCTGGACACCTCAAAAACAAACAAACAAACAAACACTTTCCCAAAATTTCAGAACTTTTCTCTCTTACATCACTTTGTTTAATCTCAGTGAGTAGACCTCCCCAAAAAATGAAAGAACCTAATTTAAGGCTTGTGATCCAAGGCTCGTTGAAGTCAGAGGCTAAACACTGAGAGTGAAATTTTAAACCCACTGAAGTCAATGGCAAAAGTCCCCTTCAGTGAGACAAAGATTTCCCCCTGAATATACTTGGGAACCCATACACTGTAGAATAACTAGGTTTATTCTGCCTCTCACACGTGGTGTCCCACCACTAACACTAACTATTCTAACAGGGCAACAAAAATCTCCACTCCAGAAACTAACGCAGTCATTAATTTTTTTTTCTTGGAAATTTTATGGAAGCTTCCTATCACTACTGCTGACTATATAAAACAATACAATGTTTCAGTTTCTGTGCTTAAATATTCAGGTGCTATGAATACTTGTTGTTCCTTCTTGCCATTTGGAAAATAAAATAGGAAATTCCTGCAAATCAAATACTGCAGGACAACTTTAGATATTTTCTTAATTGTTTTTACTTTAAATATGTACTTTGGGGGGGTCATGTAATCATAGAATCATAGAATATCAGGGTTGGAAGGGACCCCAGAAGGTCATCTAGTCCAACCCCCTGCTCGAAGCAGGACCAATTCCCAGTTAAATCATCCCAGCCAGGGCTTTGTCAAGCCTGACCTTAAAAACCTCTAAGGAAGGAGATTCTACCACCTCCCTAGCTAACGCATTCCAGTGTTTCACCACCCTCTTAGTGAAAAAGTTTTTCCTAATATCCAATCTAAACCTCCCCCACTGCAACTTGAGACCATTACTCCTCGTTCTGTCATCTGCTACCATTGAGAACAGTCTAGAGCCATCCTCTTTGGAACCCCCTTTCAGGTAGTTGAAAGCAGCTATCAAATCCCCCCTCATTCTTCTCTTCTGCAGGCTAAACAATCCCAGCTCCCTCAGCCTCTCCTCATAAGTCATGTGTTCCAGTCCCCTAATCATTTTTGTTGCCCTTCGCTGGACTCTCTCCAATTTATCCACATCCTTCTTGAAGTGTGGGGCCCAAAACTGGACACAGTACTCCAGATGAGGCCTCACCAATGTCGAATAGAGGGGAACGATCACGTCCCTCGATCTGCTCGCTATGCCCCTACTTATACATCTCAAAATGCCATTGGCCTTCTTGGCAACAAGGGCACACTGCTGACTCATATCCAGCTTCTCGTCCACTGTCACCCCTAGGTCCTTTTCCGCAGAACTGCTGCCTAGCCATTCGGTCCCTAGTCTGTAGCTGTGCATTGGGTTCTTCCGTCCTAAGTGCAGGACCCTGCACTTATCCTTATTGAACCTCATCAGATTCCTAGAATAATCATCAGTGAGAATGATTCCACATTGCAGTATTCATACGGAGACTGGGACACTTAAAAATGTGAGCTGGTCAGAAAGCTGGGGGGAAAAAAGTTTCCCTCTTTTCAAGGAAATTTTTCCAACCTGTACTACTTTTGGCACCTAAATGCTGACTTGATTTGAGCACTGAGGGCCTAATCACTGACGTTAATGGAGTGTAAGTGCTCAGCATCTAACACTATCAGACCCCATATATAGAAAGACTCTCCATACATGGCAACCCAAGTCTGAAAACTGTACTTCCCAGTTAATAAAGAAGGATCCTCAGGTATCCTCCCCTACCTTAAACAGGCCAGCTTCAAAAGTATTTGCTAAGGATCTTTTATTGGCATCTGTCCCTCTCTGTTGGTTCTTCTGACTATATAAAAAAAGTTAGAAGACAAGAGTCTAGAGCATTTTATTGGGGATTCTCATTAGCCCTACAGAGCTTTTTATGATAGTTAATCCATTCTGAATATATCAATACTGCAGTGGACATATCAAGATTGTCTTTTGTTTTGTTGAGCCACACAGACCCATGCTGATGTCTGGATAAACTAATTTAAAATTAGATTAGAGAGAATAATGTTTCCATCCATTTAGAATGAGTGTAGTGAAGAAAGAAAGGAAACTCCATAATTTTAGTTCTTCACTGAATGCACACTGGGAACAGTGACTTCAACTTCCTAGCTAGGCTTTTATACAATCTCTCAGCCAGATTCACACCCACATGAATGGAAACTTTTTGTGGAAAAAAGAATATTTAATTAAGCCATTGAGAATCCTTACAATTAGTTTATGAAAACAATCTAAGAGCCCATGGATATTCTATAGTATTTTGAGGAACTAAAGTTTTCAGGTGATAGAAATATTGTCTAGTTTGTAGATAATACTGTTGATATTTCTGTAAAATTAAGATATGATATATCCACACTTTCCTTGCAGGTATAGCATGTAATCATATATGGACGCACTCAAGTAACTATATATGGCATGAAGAAAAGACTATCATGAAATGCATACCAAAAGATATGTCAGTTATCATAGACTTTAAAGAACTGGGATCCATTTTACTGATCGGCCATTAAGACACGTATTATATAATGGCAGCAGCAGAGTTTTAGGATTCAGACCTGGAGTTTATTTATTTCAATGGTCTTTGTGATAATTCTCTACAAATTATTTATTATTATTTCAATCAGCCGATGGACAGGCCTTGAGGTAAATTTAATAACAATATAAATATTATACAAATACCTTCTGGTAAAGGATATTATTTACAGAAGAAAAGAAGGAAATCCTTTCCAAGTTACAGCAGTGATAGACATTTAAAATTCCCATCCTCAGTAATGGTGAGATTCAGAGCACAGAACCTACATAGTTTCACTAAAGCCATCAAAATAGGGCCCTACGGGGACTTCAGCTGCAGATAAGCCATCTGTAGAGGGGTGAATTTAGCCCTGAATGGAAATATTGGCAGTTTTCACATAGCATCAACCGCTTGCTTTAATATCGTCAATAATTTTTTGCTTGTGTTCCACCACCGTGCCCTTTTGGAATCATACAACTTCCCTGTGCCAACTACAATGGCTTACATGGAACTACTGTATTATTAAAGTATTTGATTTATTTTTAGATATCTACTAGTCCAATTTAGCATCTGGAAGTAAGGAGTAGAAGTCAGCACCATCAGACCAGCTAGACCACCACCAGACACCAGCAAGTATGCTGTAGATTACCACTGTTTCTACATACCACAGTCTGGCAGCTTCTAAAATACCAGTAGGTACCTAGCTACATCTTTAGGCACTTAAATAACTTTGAAAATTGGGTCATTAGGAGTCTAAATCTCATTGAAAGTCAGTGGGACATAGAATCCTAAGGCCCAGATCCTTGAAAGTATTAGGTGCCTAACTCTCCTTGTGCCTCTGAGGATCTGGACCTAAGTGTCTCTTAAAAATAAAAATATGTAGGGTAAAATTATAGCCACATTGTAGTCAATGGCAAAACTACCACTCCCCTGGAACTCTCCCTCAGGGAATTAATTTTATTTCTGGGCCAAATCCTGCCACATCTTTGGACCACAAAGGCACCAAAGCCATGCAGTTCCACAACACAAAACAAAATAGGCTGCAGACAATTCACCGAAGTAGGAGAGTTCTGTTGTACACCATGAAACACTGCCCCTTGTGGACTCAAATTCTGTCACCATGCTGCGATGCTTCAGGGTAGACGGGGCAGACACAGGTCAGGGAGAAAGGATGTATGAAGACTATGCAAACCCACTGTGCAATCCTCACACTGCCTCTATATATGGAAGATGGCTGCATGCATTTTTCTAACCAACTGACTTCCCGCATCCATTGAAGTGGAGCTGTTGCATGAGTGTTTGTGGCCTTGTTGGATATGATCCCCCCACCCAATCCCATGTTATTCCCCAATGCAAAGGCCATTTGCTTGGCCTTGGTAGAAATTAAAAGCATTGGGCCTCCTTTTTTGATGTCTAAAGTCCAAGAAATCTTGCTCTATAGCTTCACATTCCTGTTTAAATACTTTGTAATTTTATATGCTAGGTGACTATCAGAGATAGAATCAATAATATATTATATATGGTTCCCTCTCTTGTTTTCCCACATATATGTTTTTAAATTGCAGTAGCATTATAAAAGCTGTGTTTTTTTTCAGATTCTTGATTGGTGTAATTCAATGTAGTACCACAGACTCTGAAAGAGCTATCCCAGCTGAAGATTTGGCCCTATGTCTTTAATATACAGTACACATCTTTCACTTAACACAGAACAGTTTTGTTTGTTTGTTCTCTGTAGCTATCCTCAGAGTATTCTTCAAGCAAAATAAAATGATTGTTTTATAGACAGCAATATATTGAAGAAGATATTAAAGAAATGCTAAAACTCCTAAGGCCACAACACAACATGTGCACAATTAAACCTTGGAAAACTAGTTGTAAAGGTTGCCTTTTATATCAAATGGGTTTAGGAATTAAAATTGAATCTTATTCAATATAACATATTTTAATAGATTTTTTAAAAGACTGTGTATTTTGTTTCATTGTTGTAACAGCAGTACATCTATTCTCTAATTTGATACTATATTTGTTAGTTTGCTAATTCTGTGAGTCAGCTATCTTTTGAGAAAACCTGATGTTTCATTTGACTGAGTGATGTCCTACTGGAGGGAGTGGTCACTGAACCATAGGTTCCATTTTCATGTTTCTAGTTTCCTATAAAAATGCAAGAGAAGCTACCAGATATAGATTAATAGCGTATAAGGCCCAAAGGGACCACTGGGATCATCTCAACTCACCTCCCACATGATACTGTTCCAAAGAGCTTTCCAGAATTAATTCCTGTTTAGACTAGACAGAGTATCTTTTAGAAAAAAAAAATCCAATCTTGATTTTAAAATTGCCAGAGATGGAGAATCCCCCACAGCCTTTCATGAACTCTTCCAATGGTTAATTACCATCACTTTTTAAAAAAGGGCACCTTTTTTCCATTCTGAATTTGTCTAGCTTCAACTTCCAGTGTCACTGGATCTTGTTATGTCTTTGTCTGCCAGACTGAAGAACCCATTACCAATTTTTCCTCTATGTAGGTACTTATAGACCAATCAGTTGGTTCCATCTTTCTAGTTGTCTCATGTTGCTTTTCGTTTTGTTTTGTTTTTTTAGCAGGGGGAAGTACACCAGCATTGTCTCTTTCAGTAATGTTTGTCGTACTAGAGCCAAACTCCTGCCTCTCCGCCACCCCCAGCTGAGTAGGTTACGCTGGAACAAAGTGACCTGAAATGCAGGGCAGAAGAAAAATAATAGTGCTTGTCACGTGACGCTAAAAGCAATAAAGGGTAAAATTGTTGAGCATAGATTACTTTCCCCAAGACTTCAATTTCATTATTCACCATTTTAGATGTAAATAATTTACAAAAACCTCAATGAGAAGTGAAGGGTCTATTCTCAAATTTGTGGTTTAAATGGCTGTATTTTCTTTCAGCTGTTTCTAATTCATCATTCCATAGCTTGGTCTAAGTTCCCTTACTCAAGGATGTGAGATCAGATTCTTTTCCCATTGTGCAATCAGCAGTATGGCTCTAATGCAGTGGGTTTAATAGGGTGAACACACATTCTGTAACAGAGAATGAAACAGGTTAGATCTGCTAACACATTGTCTGCTTTATCGAGCAGAGCATATGATTCCCTGTGTATGGCAACAAATTAGACTTTGATCATTTTAGCACGTAATAAAGATAACGTTTGTGTATCCACTCTGCAAACTTCTCACCTTCACTCTGAGGCTCATGGAGCCTACAAGAAATGAATTCATGGATGAAGAAAATCTGGCTCAAGCTGATTTCAAGCAAGACCAAAGTGATGCTGATCAGAAAGGGGACACACTCTGAAGAACTAGCCAAGGCATTGTCTTCAGCTTCCACCAAAGGCATACATTCTCCATTCATCAAAGTGGTGTGAAGCCTTGGAGTTCTGTTTTACTCCTCACTAAGTTTGAATACCAGGTAGAAGTGCTGTACTAAAATGTCTTTCTTCACATTCAGCTTACTAGCAAACTTCATCCCTTTCTCCCAGACCTAGCTATAGCGATCCATGCATTTGGCAACTCTAGGCTGCATTAGTGTAACTAATGAACAGGACCCTACTGGGCCATTGACAGAATTTTAGGCATACAAACCACATTTAAAAAAAGCTTTTTGGGTTACTTTAACTCATTGAATGGAAGGAAGAAATAAGTATTCCTTGGAGAGCTTACCTGCAGGTTGGATTTCTCCTCTTTCCTAAAAAGCTAAGGGGTAGAAGCCAGAAAATCCCACGAAGTACCAGTGACACATGGAGAGGCTGCTTTACAGGTGAACATCATACTGGATTAGAAAGACATCTGATGGCATGAGAATCCATTTTAAAATTACAATTTGTTGGTCAAACTTAAATAAAACTTCCATTAAATCTTTATACTGCAAGGACATCAGAACTTGACCCAATGTGTAAAAACTTCCAACATGCTCTTATTACACTTTGGGGATCTGAAAACTATGGCCATAATAATGATATGAGGGGGTGTACGACATGAGAGGGTGATATGAGGGGGTGACAAATCACGTCAAACCAACTTGATAGCTTTTTTTTGACAGGGTAACAAGCCTTGTGGATGGGGGGAAATCGGTAGACATGGTATATCATGACTTTAGTAAAGCTTTTGATATGGTCTTGCATGACCTTCTCATAAACAAACTAGGGAAGTGCAACCTCGATGGAGCTACGATAAGGTGGGTGCAAAACTGGTTGGAAAACCATTCCCAGAAAGGAGTTATCAATGGTTCACAGTCATGCTGTAAGGGCATAACGAGTGGAGTCCCAGCAGGATCAGTTCTGGGTCCGGTTCTGTTTAATATCTTGGCCAATGATTTAGATAATGGCATACAGAATACACTTATAAAGTTTACGGATGATACCAAGCTGGGAGGGGTTGCAAGTGCTTTGGAGGATAGGGATTAAAATTCAAAATGATCTGGACAAACTGGAGAAATGATCTGAAGTAAATAGAATGAAATTCAATAAAGATAAATGAAAAATACTTGACTTAGGAAGGAACAATCAGTTGCACACATACAAAATAGGAATTGACTGTCTAGAAAGGAGTACTGCAGAAAAGGATCTGGGGGTCATAGTGGACCACAAGCTAAATATGAGTCAACAGTGTAACATTGTTGCAAAACAAGCTAATACACTGGGATGTATTAGTAGGAGCTTTGTAAGCAAGACACACAACGTAATTCTTCTGCTCTACTCCGCTCTAATTAGGCCTCAACTGGAGTATTGTGTCCAGTTCTGGGCACCACATTTCAGGGAAGATGTGGACAAATTGGAGATAGTCCAGAGAAGAGTAACAAAAATAATTAAAGGTCTAGAAAACATGACCTATGAGGGAAGATTGAAAAAAAATGGGTTTGTTTAGACTGGAAAAGAGAAGACTGAGAGGGGGCATGGTAACAGTTTTCAAGTATGTAAAAGGTTGTTACAAGGAGGAGGGAGAAAAATTGTTTTTCTTAACCTCTAAACATAGGAGAAGAAGCAATGGGTTTAAATTGCAGCAAGGGAGGTTTAGGTTGGACTTTAGGAAAAACTTCCTAACTGTCAGGGTGGTTAAGCACTGGAATAAATTGCCTAGGGAGGTTATGGGATCTCCATCATTGGGGATTTTTAAGAGCAGGTTAAACACCGGTCAAGAATAGTCTAGATAATTAGTCCTGCCACGAGTGCAGGGGACTGGACTAGATGACCTCTCAAGGTCCCTTCCGGTCTGTGATTCAATGGTGTGGCAGGCAGATTTCTTACGATGTTTTTTGCGCCTAGTCAGAAGTACTGAATTAATTTTACTGTACATTTTGTCCCACATCCATAATCTAGTTACAGTGGTAGTTTGGCTGGATACTACGCATTAAGTAAATCAAAAATAAAAGTGCAGCATTAACATGTACATTCCCCATTATTTTCCCCCTCCAGAAAGCTAAGGCAAATATCAACATCAATATGGATCCCCAGGGAATACATATGGAAGATCTGAACATAATTAGAGCTTTGCACGTGGTTTTACTGAGACAGTATTAGAAAAGAGCCTCACTATAATACATGGATAGTGTGAAGCAGGTTGAGAAAATTTCAGATACAGGTCTGAGAGAAATAACTGAAATGCTATTTAAAAAAAAAAAGGAAGAAAAACAGAAGACTAGGAAGAAGCCATAAGCAATAGAATTTCAAATGTTGCCTGAGGCAGAAAACTGTCAAAGTGATGCCACAAGTGTAACTCAGGAGAAAACAGGTTGGCATGTATACTATTTGCATTTTTTTAAGCTTCTGAAAAGTTTTGTGAGTGATTAGTTGTATGCATTACTATTTCTACACTTTTGGGACCTAATTCCACTCTCACATACCCTTGGAAGTCCACTGACTTCATATCTATGGAACTATAATTTGTCTCTGTAGGATTATCAAACTGCATATTGTATGCCAGGTAAAACTGCTTCCAGATTGGATTACTGCAGCTCTCTGTATTCAGTGAACTGAAGGATAGAGCAGCATGGTGATTCTAGCTTGCCAATGGAATGCAACAGTTTGGCCCATCAATGGACTAGACCACTCTGTCTTCTCATCCAACCACTGTTTCCCTTTCTGCTTGTGCTGCCAAGTCAAAACCATGATCGTTTTTCTTCAAAGCCATCAATGGGTCAGGACCTAGATATATCAACAGTTGTGTTTCCATCCATGACCTACCTACACAGGTGCACTTCTCTGGGACAATTCTGCTCACAGATCACAGGGCAAAGCTCATGAGAGCTGGATTCTTTGAATACTTTCAGGTATGAAAAAAATCCAAATCTTGCCATTCCTTAAACCATACACATGATTTGTTAGTTGGCTGAATTCACCCCCCCCCCCCCCGAGGTGCAGGAAATTCAGCTTGCAATTAGCAACATCTATCTGTGGGGGTATCTGCACTGGTAGGAGGGTTCACCCTACTTCTCCCTTTGAGAGGCTTTTCCAGAGGAAGCCTGCTAGCAGAAGTTGCCCAAAAGAGATGTTAGATTAGCATATCTCCTGGATGTCTTGACTCTGTCCCTTCCCGCATCAACCTTACCATTTGGAGCTTTATTGACTGGCTCAGCTATCCAGAATAGCAGGGACTGGAGATGACTAGAGTCACTTTAAACCAGCTCCAGAAGGACTTCTGCCTCCAGTGGTTTGCAACCTTAGTTGTAATGGCTTCTACTGGAGCAAATCCAGCCTTGTGACTTTTCCTCAATCTTAAGGTATAAACTCCATGGCATTTAATGAAATTTCTGTATGTTTTATTAAAACAAAACCACAACAACAGCTGATAAATAGTTAAAATTTAGTAATATGGAAAGAATCATGATGTCAGGCTGGTAATTCTGTTTTAGCATTTTATCTCTAATCTCATCCAAACTTGACAGAATTATATGTGTATCCAGAGATTAAACCAGTTTTTCTTAGTCAATTAAAAAAGTGTGTTCAGTTGTTCATTTCCTTATCACCGCTGAACTATACCTATTCTTCATAACTAAAAGAAGGGTTATTATATGTTTGTGGTTGGTTTTTGTTTACTTTTTGTACAACACATTACACAGAATATTGTATTTCATTTGTAATTTAAAAATGCTACGGAGAAAGGCTAGGGTTTCAAAAGTTCCTAAGGGAGTTAGACATCCAATTCCCAGTGAAATTCAATTGGATTTAGATAGCTAAGGGTATGTCTTCACTGCATTGTAAACCTGGGCTCAGACTCAGGTTTGAGTCCAACCCCAGCTACCACCCACACACAAATCTGTCTGACTCAGATCAGTAAGCATTCAGGACCCAAGTCCTAGGACCCACCTGGAGGAATGGATCTGAGTCTGAGTCCTGCTGAGACTCGCATACAAGCCCTGTCATTTTACATGGTGGACACAGCTCAATCCTCAGATCTGAGTCAGAAGGTCTGCATAGTGCAATGTGGATGCATTGGCATGGTTTTAAGACCTGGGTCAAGCAACTGTATGATGGGTTAGCAACAATACACATGCTGATTTAACTCAAAGACTCCCAAATTGGCAAATGGGCTATTTAAATGCATGAATCCCAATTTGCATAGGCAAATGCAGGTTTGCAAATGAATATTTGGCTGTCCAAGTATGCGGTTTCTGTTAGCAAATGCACATATACAGGTTTATGGACAAGTAATGATTGTGTGTGAATGTTTCAGAAATGCGCTGTGCTCTCCATTCACAACTAATCTCTCAAAGCCATTTCGTAAAAAGTAACTGATGGCATCATCATGAGGTTTGAAAATAATTTACCTTCCATGTAACTCATATTCTGCTGTTCGTTCTACAAACAAAGAGAAGATGAGCTAGAAGTGAACAAGGGTAAAAATATAATCCATTATTTTTGGAGAGCATTCAGTTAACTAGTCCATTGTCTTATCTGACAAACCAAAAGGATATTTAAAAGAGAGAGGCAAGACAGAAGTAATGGTTGTTAATTTAATGGTACTGAACTAATTCTTGAAGAAATATGGTCACTGAAAAATGGTGTGAAGATGTGCGTGGGCTGAAGCTAAACTGATTTACATTAGCTGAGGATCAGAACCCATTATTTAAAAAGTAATATATGGTTAATAATGCAATTTTTCCTCTCCACACAATTGCATACATATTTTTGACAACTCAGAAATCTATGAAATTCAAAATACGTGGTTGTGTAATTATGATTCATTAATTTGCTTATCTCTTCACACAAATCCAAGCTTTTTCAGGCATCTGTAAACAACCCACGTCATATGTCTGGATGAATTCAAATTGTAATTATGAATATAACTACATACACCATTTCCACAGAAAACTCAGACTTGAAAATATCACATTTCAGCATTTAATGAAATTGCAGCAGATGGAAAACTTTTTCTTCTTGTTGTTTAAAAGACATCCTTATGAAATGTACTATCCCCATCCCCATCTCCTTTTCTTCTTCTTCCCCTCCATCCCTTCTTTAACAGATAAACAGCAAAATGTGCTTACAGGAAACCAAAACCACCATTATTTCAGATTATAGATATAGCAGTAAGTCTTAAAATGAAATTCAATCAGACTTTTCACAGATGTTCTTCCTGAAGGGAAATAATAATAGTAGATTTTGAGCAACTTTCATACCTAGGAGATTAAAATGTCCTTACAGAAAATCTCCTCAGCAGTGGCACGTATTGTGCTGCCCCTCTGCCAAATGGGAAGCATAAAAGAAAAGATGTGAACACAAGGAAGACTATCTCCCAATACTTTCTAAAATATGGAAGAATATTATACTGTATATTCAGCTAGGGCCCAATTCAGTATGCCTAGCTTCTTCTGTACACTGGTAAACCTCCCAGTGAAGTAAAGGGAGCAAGGATTTCAGAATGTGGCCCTTAGATTAGTATGCAGACTGTGCTGATGCAAACCAGGAGGCAGATGTACTTTCAGCTACTGTAAATAGTGAACAAGCTTTGTTTGTAAAGTTCTGTATTGTTGCTGGGCTTGCCACCCTCTGGTTAGTTTAATTAAAAGCAGTAGATTTTTTTTAAGTGAGTGGGATAAGTAGGACACGTTTCATATCTTCTCTGCAGACTTTCTCTCTAAAGGATTCGCTTCTCCAAACAACCCTCAGAAAGGCAAACGGCACATGGAGTGTTTTGCACAGGCACAAATTCAATCCTGTGCATTTGGCACATACAGTAATTACCTTATTTCCCATTTGCTATAAAGTAGCAAGCCAACAATATCCAGGTTTTTTTTCTAGGGGGTAGATTACCCACCGTTGTTGCAATTTCCCAGGCAGTCCAATTACTAACACATATTCCCAACAAAAATCTCAGCATCTGAGCTAGAGTCACCGCTTCCACCTTCCCTTAGGCGGCATCACTGTACTCTCCTCGTTTCCAGAAGTGAGGTCATTGGCAAGGATGTTGTTTTTGCTAGAATTAGACAAATGCAGGTGGTAAGGAGAGTTAATAATATAGCAGTACGAGTGCGCGATAGCCTAGAGAATGATACAGACCCTCCACTGATTGTTTTCCATGTGGGAACAAATTTAACCCATGAAGAAGTATTTCCAAAGAGAAAATAACTTAAGATGAGATCAATACAGGTCCTTTTTTCAGGGTTCCTGGTGGGACCAAGTTCAAGCAAAGAAATGGGGATGAGAGCAAGGCAAAGACTGAAAAGAAATATTCAGCCTGGAAAAATGTAAATTAATATGTCTGGAACAAAAAATAATCCAGCACACCTACACCCAATGGGAAAAGGAAGTGGTCTGTGGAAGGACCTAAGGATGATAGTGAGCAGCAAATTGGACATGAGTGTTGAATGAAATACGGCTTACAAAAAAGACCGATGCAATTTTCAGTTTCATCAACAAAGGAATCTAATCATGGATTACATCGGCAATTGTCCCTTATGTGGGTCGGGGCAACTACAGCTGGAATACGGTGTTCAGCTCTGGACACTACACCGTCTGAAATATTGGCACACTAGAGAAAGATTTGAGGAGAGGAACCATAATGATCAGGAGTGTGGAGAAACTTCCTTGTCTCCTCCTCTCCCCATCCCCATCAGACTGCTTGTATCCACCAGTTGCCTTATATTTAGATTGTAAGCTCTTTGTGGCAGGGGACTTTTTGTTCTGCGTTTGTGCAATGCCTAGCACAATGGTATTCTGGTCCATGATACTAATAATAGCAATAATTAATAATAAAGAGTTGAATGTATATAGCTTCGCTAAGCAAGAGCCAAGGTGGGAAGAGGTGAAACATGTCAAGAATCTATAAATACCTGAAGGTGTAAAACGTTGAAGAAAGATGGACAGGAATTTTAGTGGTATAGTGGTTGACCATCAGGTCTATGCAATTTATATAAAGATGGAGGGAGATTGAGCAGAGAGGAATGAATCTTTCAGTTGAGTCCTTAAAATTCAATGTCCTATTTTCTCTGTATTGATGTTAAAGTTCTCCTGGCACTTTTTCAGAAGGGTAAAGTTTTGCTATGGTGTCACTGGCTAAAGAATATGTTTCCTGCACAAACCATTGTGTAGTGTTCTATAGTTGACACACTGTACCTCATTGCACAGGTATAGTAGTATATAATTTATAAAGTGATTTGGCACGTTCTATGTGCTAGACCCTGTGACTGGGTCCACTGGGTTGCAACCGACTAACTTCACTTGGGTTTCACATGGACTCAGAGTTGTTTCTGACTGGATGCTAGATCTAGCCTTGTGAAAGCAGCCAAGCACAAATAGGCATTTGTTTTGTATCAATCCTAGTAACTCCATCTGCTTATTGGTTAGAGAACTACCACAAGATGTTATAGACACCTGCCCTCTCAGGCAAAAGGACAGAGTAGCACAATTAAATTGATATCTTAAGCATCTCATCAAAGGCATTTGGCAGAAACCCAGATACTTGAACTGCATAAATTCACAAGACAGATACTGTTCATAGTTCAAAGACTGTAGGTAGCCTTGGAAGGATTTGATTTTTATCCGGAAATGTGTATAAATCATAAATGATGGACAACCTGCTGCCCATCAGGGTAATCCTCTGGTGGGCCGCCAGACTGTTTGTTTACATTTGCATGGCCACCCGCAGCTCCCAGTGGCCGCAGTTTGCCGTTCCTGGCCAATGGGAGCTGCAAGAAGCTTTTACAGACAAGCAAATAAGAAAAGGCTGTCAGAGGACTTATTACAGTTTGATTTAAGGCTATTTACTTTTTATATTTTGACATATGATGTTGATAATTTGTGTTTTAATGGTTATAAAGCTTTACTTTTTTTGAATCTCAGTGTCCACTATCATTAAATTAACATAGTCTGACATGCCCCGGATAATTTCCCACAACTATGAAAACTTAAATTGATAAAAATAGAAAAAAAAAACTTCACCACAGTTTTTGGGTTTTTGAATATTTAAATAGAAGAAACTAAAAAATTCTTAAAAATGAACTTTGATATTATCCATAAAATTTAGAAAAAAATAAAAAGGTTGCATTCTGCCAAATCTAACTATAGCTAACACTCTGCACAGCTGGTAACTATTTGTTCATGTCAAACGTCAAATAAGACTGTGTTGGTTTCTTAAATATATTTTTCATAAGGTAATTGGCTGGTTCCTACACTGGCAATACTTAATAATGAAGAAAAGATGAAAATTTAAATGTATTTTTCATGCTTTATACATTGAAAAGGAAAAGTATAGCTTAAATTCCTGTGGTCTTTAAATGAGTAATAAGGCATATTAATTAGCTGTTGATTTGAAAAAAGGAACATTTCTAGGGGGAACAAAGCAGTCCCCAGGGAGTTGATTGTAACCTTGTTTTGCACAAAAGCATTTTAAATATTGCATTCTATTAAATGACAGTATAATTAAAGGTTGAAATAAAAATACTGACACCTGTGTGGTGATTCAAACAAACAGCCAAATAGATAGCATTATAGATTCAGACAAACCTAGACTGAGATTGAAAATATTATAACATCTACGGTTACCACACTTCAAAATATCTGTTGTTCATGAAGCTTTCATGGATTCTAAGGCCAGAATGGACCACTGTAATCATCTAGTCTGTCCTCCTGCATAACACAGACAAAGAATTGCCCCAAAATAATTCCCAGAGTATATCTTTTAGAAAAGCAAAATCATCATCAATGATGGAGAATCTATCACAACCCATGGTAAATAGTTCCAATGGTTAACCACTGTCACTGTTAAAAAATTATGCCTTATTTCCAGTCAAGCTTCAAATTCCAGCCATTGGACCGTGTTAAATACTTCTCTTCTAGATTGAAGAGCCCTTATTAATAATTGTTCCTCATGTAGTTACTTACAGACTGTAATCAAGTCACCCCTTAACCTTGTCTTTGTAAAGCTAAATAAATTGAGCTCTTTGAGTCTAGCAGTATAAGGCATGTTTTCTTTTCCGTTAATCATTCTCGTGATTATTTTCTAAACCTCTCCAATTTATCAACATCCTTCTTGAATTATAGAATCATAGAATATCAGGGTTGGAAGGGACCCCAGAAGGTCATCTAGTCCAACCCCCTGCTCGAAGCAGGACCAATTCCCAGTTAAATCATCCCAGCCAGGGCTTTGTCAAGCCTGACCTTAAAAACCTCTAAGGAAGGAGATTCTACCACCTCCCTAGGTAACGCACCAGAAATGGACACACTATTCCATCAGTGGTTGCACCAGTGCCAAATAGAGAGGTAAAATAACTTGTCTGTTCCTACTGAGATCCCCTGGTTAATCATCCCAAGGTTGCATTGACTCTTTTGGCCACATCACAATAATGGGAGCTCATGTTTAGCTGATTATCCACAACAACCCCCAAATCTTTTTCAGAGTCACTACTTCCCAGGATAGAGTTCCCCATCCTGTAAGTATGACCTACATTCTTTGTTCCTAGATATATAAATTTACATTTAACTATATTAAAACCCAGGTTGCTTGTTTTTGCCCAGCTTACCAAGTGATCCAAATTGCTCTGAATCACTGACCTGTTGTTTTCATTATTTACCACTTCCCCAAATTCTGTGTCCTCTTCAAACTTTACCAGTCATGTTTTTTTTCTTTCAGGTCATTGATAAAAATGTTAAATAGCATAGGGCCAAGAACCAATCCTTATGGGACCCCACTGGAAATGCACCCCTCAATCATGATTCCCCATTTACTATTGAATTTTGAGATCTAACAGCTGTTGGTTTCATCCACTTTGCTGGTCATCTATTTTTAAAAGGTTGTGTGTTAAAATATCCAATAGGACCAAGTACAATGTCACTTGAGAGATCCAGGAAAGGATCTGAGCTTTTTTGATTTAAAGACATTCTTATGGCAGTAGTCTCAGAACATTGTGGGGGTTAATGGAAGAGGTTGTGTAGTCCATTGGTGTTCTGCCATACATATCTGCAATGGACTTCTAAAGGGAGGGACAGTCTAGGTGATGCTGCCATCATGTGGGAGCCGGTGGGTAAATGGAAGTATGAAGTGGACACAGCCCAGAATAAGATAGTGAGAGGAAAATACTCAGATCTTCAGAAGAAAAACAAAAACAAATGACTCAACCCTGGAAATCCCTTCTCTGGTAAGTAGTGCATGTGTGTGTGTATGTGAATATTATGTAGTCGCACCTGAGGTCAATGGAAGGGCCCAGATGAACATGATTGTGCAGAACTGGACAGCCACAAATTGCAACCTTTTCCTGATTCTCAATATGTTATTTATTTTTTTCTAAATAGAAAGTGAGTTAAAGTATCTAATGCACCACAAATGATTGCTGAAGGAGCAGCCAGGAGTTGCAGTGGCAGAGGGAAGGAGAGGGGTCCAGATTGGCCTGGGAACCTTTAAAACAGAAAGAGAGAGAATCAGAACAAATGTATCAACAACACAATATAGCATGGAAAAGTTACTGTCATACCGCTATTTTCATGTATCCTTCCAAGAGGAACTCTTTTTCTCACTGGGAAGATACATCACATATTTTCCCCTAATGTAGAACATAAAGGTATTCTAAAGAGTCTTCTCCAATTTAGGCTCCTGAATAAAGTAGACATATAAGAGTGCCCAATGTTCTCTAAATGCTTGATCCAAACCCTTGAAGTCAATGGGAGTGTTTCTATTGCCATCATTGGACTTTGGATCAGACCCATAATAATGCTTAAATTTACTTGGTTTTTGGCATCATGTTTCACAATGCACTTGAAATTCTGTAAGATAAAAATAATTCAAGGGTGGTTAATTTCTAAAGACTCTACTACCCTTTCCAGACCCTCAATTTTTGGGGAGTAAGAAGTAAAAAGAGAGGTGCTGATAGGCTTATTTACTACACAATCTGTCAAATGCTATAAATCTCAATCTCATTATATTACATGACTCTTAACATGACACAACTGACGCAAGTAGACATAGCACGTTCTCCATGAAACCTTGACTGCAATGGGCAAAAAAAAAGGGATTTCTAAGTCTTTTTGTACTTTTTAAAAATGCATCAATTTAAACATATATATTGGAGATTAAATAATTAATCCAGTGTGAATAAATGGTCATGCAAATTCTGGGCCTTGAACCACAACCCTAAACCACTCAAAGATGTGGGGGGTGGGACAACATCAAAACTAATACTAATAAGTAAATACACTCAGGTTTCTTTGCTGAATTGTAATTTAGTTTTTCCCGAAAGATGAAATTCACCCTTTTGTGGAAGGTGAACAAAAGGGTCTGTTTGCACCAAAGAACCAGCACCCATGTGCAGGGGAAGCCAGAGTGTAGGGTGTTATGGAAAAGGGTTTTACAATGACTCTGAGTAGGCTGATCCAATGGAATGCACTTGACTTCACACGGATCCAGTGACTAGGAACTTCCACATCTATGGAGTGAAGGAACAGCTGCCCAAGGGTTGTGCAGGATCCCAGAAGTCTGCTCAGAAACTGTGTTCCACAGAGTTGTCCCCAAAGCTGTTTACCTGTGAGTGGTGGCATGAAAGGGGTCTTTATCCTAATGAAATCAGAAGGCTGAAAATTAGGTCAGCTCCAAATGTAGTGCTGCATCATGATGGGGACCTTCAGTACATCCTGAGTGCTATCCCAAGACTTAACCTGAAAACAATACCCTGCCTACATAGAACCACCAGCATGTCTTCCAGATCTGTCCCAGTGAAAAGATAGCCCGCTAGAGACAGATTGGTTCCTACATTCGTAGACAATTAGTTAAGATCTTGAGAATTCAAGAAAGTCAAAGGACTAGTAGACCAATGTCGTTAAAGGACAGAATAAATCCTGAAGGTTCAGGCATTCATCCCAACCATGGTGTCTCTGTCATCACTACACAAACAAGAATGAAACCATTCACACAAGAATGAAACCAAACCTTTCCTTTTTCGTTACTCAGGGATTCACTTTACATCATTGTGAGAAATTTCACAACATTTAAGGATGCAATATTGTCCACAACCTTAGTTCTTTTGGTTGGACTGAAAGCTCTTCAAGATACTATTGAAAAATGAATAGTGCTGACTAGGAGGAAAAGTAGCTCTTGCGTACTGTTTATAAAACGTGAGGTCAGTCCTCTGAACAAATCATGTTATAAAATTAGGGAAGAAAAAAACCCTTCTTACAGCTGCATAATATTGAAAGGGTTAGAAATAAACATAAAGTAATGCTTCCAGCTGGAAGATAATGTGTATCGCACAATTGTATTTCATGAATTAAATAAAGAGAGGTTAACTACCATCCAATGGAGATATTTTATGTATATATGCCTCCTTTCTTTCAAAGACTTTGTAAACACAGAAATGCAATACTTACAGAGATACTTAAAAACTGTTTTGGAGTAGCTGGCTTTTAAACCAATTTTACTTATTTAAAGTGAAAAATAACCCTTAAGTGATCATAAATTAGGATTTGCTCATCTATATTATTAGTTTAAAGGCATTTAATAACATGGTGGAGATAGAGACATCATAGGAGGTTCTTTAAAAAAAAATATAATAGAATCATAGAATATCAGGGTTGGAAGGGACCTCAGGAGGTCATCTAGTCCAACACCCAGCTGCAGGACCAATCCCCAGTTTTTGCCCCAGATCCCTAAATGGCCCCTCAAGGATTGAACACTTGCAAGGAAATCAACAAAACTGACACTGGATGTGATCCTATTGTCACTTACCATTTTGCAGCAATCTAACTCCATCTACTTCAATGGAGTTACTCCTGATTTACATCAGTGTAATTGAAAACAGGCTCAGACCCATTGTATTTTGTGCAGAGGGAGTTGCATATCTAAAAGCAACAATGTTTAGCATCCATCACTGTACATGAGAGGGCATATTGGGCATGAACATGTTCACTTGTGCATGAACATTACAATGGTTATTACTATATCTAGACAAACATAGCAGGAACATTATTCACACCTAAATGTGAGCCACAAGTGGTCACCTACTACCTTTGAATATTTGATAGGGAGCATGATGTGAAGCAAGGACAGACTAGAGAGTGTTTAGAGGGAGATTCCCAAAGGCCCAAAGAGTAGTTAGGTGCTTACCTATCATTGAAAGCCAGCCCTCCAAAGAAAGGGGGGAAGTGGCCCATCCAGCACCCCTTGGAAGACCTGGTAAAGTAGGGTCAGGAGAAGAGAATGCAGGTGTGACAGAGAATGGGGAAATGATTAGCATCCTCAGAAGGCAATGTAAAAGGGTGTGTGAGCAGGGAGTGTCCTGGAGGGAGGAGGTATCTGAGGATGTAAAAGGGAAAGCTGGTTGAAGTATGGTTCTGTGTAACACTAATGTTCAACAAAACTGCGTGTTCAGTAATCTTATTGCAGAGAGAGAGAGAGAGAGAGAGAGAGAGAGAGATTCACACACACACTCCCTGCTCAGTATTCCTATAGCTTGCAAATTGGAAAATGCCTGTATTCTGTGGGTTAATATGACATGCCAGAAATTATTAGAGAGCTTTAGAGTAGCAGCCGTGTTAGTCTGTATCTGCAAAAAGAACAGGAGTACTTGTGGCACCTTAGAGACTAACAAATTTATTTGAGCGTAAGCTTTCATGGGCTACAGTTCACTTCATTGGATGCATAGAAGGGAACATATAGTAAGAAACTACATATATACATAGAGAGAAGGTGGAAGTTGCCATACAAACTGTAAGAGGGTAATTAATTAAGATGAGCTATTATCAGCAGGAGAAAAAAACTTTTCTAGTGATAATCAAGATGGCCCATTTACACAGTTGACAAGAAGGTGTGAGGATATCTAACATAGGGAAATAGATTCAATATGTGTAATGACCCAGCCACTCCCAGTCTTTATTCAAACCGAAGTTAATGGTATCTAGTTTGCATATTAATTCAAGCCCAACAGTTTCTTGTTGGAGTCTGGTTTTGAAACTTTTCTGTTGCAAAATTACCACCCTTAAATCTTTTACTGAGTGGCCAGAGAGGTTGAACCAGAGAGGTAAAATTGTCTACCCTGCTTACACAGACATTTTTCTTCCTATCCCTTAGCCTAGCATGTTCTACTATTTCTCACTCCCTTTGACATTTCTTTTATTGCTCTCTGGAGAACTGGCTTATACTTACACATGTTTGAAAAGTAACATCTTTCTGTAGTACTTTTAAAATTAGTCCGTGCATTCTCTCTGGGATCTCCATTTGCTCTAAAGCTTTCTGCAGGTGCCAATTTCATACCATATATGACATTATGTTACCTGAACATTATATAACCTCCTTGCCAGTATTTTGTAGCAATCATTTAACTTTTAGGTTGTCATCCATTCTTCTTCTCCCAGGCCTTGCCCTCCACGGGCAAGGTAAGTTACTGGAGGCATGGAAGGAATTTCTGTATGAAGAGAGACTGGAAAGATTAGGACAGAGATTTTCAAAGCCACTTCTGAGATTTGGACATCCAGTGTCCATTAGTTTTAATGGGAATTTGACATCCTAATCCTTTCCAAAAATTCTGCCCAATGCAATAAGTTTAGAGTGGAAATGAGTACAAGGAGGACATGAGAAAGTTATACAAAATAATGAGTGATACAGATAGGGAAATTATTTATCTTTTTTTCCATAGGTCTTTTCTACCTATCGAGAAATATCACTGGACTCAGTGGGAACCCACTGCTACTATTTATGTGACTAAGGTTTGCAGGATTGTTCCTTAAGTCTGCTAAATTCCTTCTACTGCACAGAGTCTTAAATATTTCTACAGTAACGATCAGTTAAGTCCCCTCTATTCAGCAGCTTGTTCTCCATCCATTTGTACTTCAGTCTTCCTTTAATAGTTATTTTTAACATTGTACATGGTGTACCTATCTTTGGTACAAATGGTGTATCTTTGCTCTTTTGAACACAATGCACCATGATAATCTCAGCATGTTTTATAAAACATGTTGTTTTCATATATCAGTTCATCAGCAATTTTGTTTTCTCTTATTTGTAGAACATCAAAATGGCTGTCAGTCAAACCTGGCAATTCTTTCCCTAAGATTTTAGTTTACCTTCTAACACATGATGTCTTGAGTATGCTTATGTGAGGTGTATTTTGGCCTATTTAATTACAATATTTCCTTTTGTCTGCTGTAGCTGACAATTTAGCAGTATTCAGAGGAGTTATTGTAATGGTATCCATGTATCATAGTTCTATAGATGATCTATACTGCTATAGATTTCTCTACTAAAATAATTATTACAAAATCACTTATAAGATATAAATGGGATAAATTTATGGGATAAATTCCTGCAGCCGAACTCCCATTAGTACTTCAGTCCCTCTGGACTTTTAGTGGGAGTTTTGCCTGAGTAAGGTCTAGGTAAAGACTGCAACATCCTCTTCTCTGACCTTGAGAAATCCCGACTTGTCCTGCTCATATCCATTCAGAATGTTGCTGAAAAGATAATTTTCCTAGCTCATCACTTTGGCCATATCATCCCTCTCTTTGCATTGCCTCCACTAATTCCTCTTTCTTCATTGCCTCAAACATAAGCTACCTGTCTTCACTATCAAGACCCTTCACAGCCCATCCCTACTCTACCTCTTATCTCTTATGCACTGTTGAAATACCAGCTCCTGTCTCTAATCAGCCCATGTTACCAGTCTTCATTGCCTACTTGTTAAATTTTCAGACAAGTACCCTCAGGCTTTTTCCCCAGGCTGTCCCCACCTTGCTGCCTCTCCCCCCCACCCCCATGTGAAATCTATAAGCATCTGTGAAATCTCCTCATTTTCCTTCAGTAAACTTTTTAAAATCTTTTTCATGATTCCCTCAAAAAACTTGACAATGGTTAGAAAGCAGGAGTGATGAGACAGCTGCCTATCTTGCTGACCAAAATTGTCTCAGTTTCCTCTCATTGTGTTCCCTAGTTGGTCTGTATCGTCTGATATGTACATTGCAAGCTTTTTGTCTTCTTGTTCTGTATTTGTGCAGGGATTCTGGTTGTTGACTGAGGATCTTGGCACTACATTAATATGAATAATAATTAATTGCTGTTATACTGCATGCTTCATAAACATATTTTCTTCAATAATCTGCTCCACTTGGCCTTGATCTAACCTGTGTATTGTCAAAAAAAAGTCTCTGCCTTTTCTGACGCAGCCCTGTATCCACTACCAGCTTCAGCCACATGCAGCTTGGCTTTCTGTTTTTTTCCGTTTGCTGACTTAATGAGCTGGGAAATCATTCTTGTGTTCTCCATATGAGTGTAGAAGATAGACTTGTTCTTAATTAGCTGATGTATCTATTTATGCATTTCTTAGCACATTAAGATTAATCAATTATCCTTATTGCTGGAGTGGGTAAAAACCAGCTTAGCTGCCCGAATCATTAAATACTGAAAAATATTGTTTGGATAAAATAAGTGGCTTGATCCCACACAATGGTGAGTACTTTCCACAAAAGGCTGAAGGTGAAATTGATCCAGTCTATACAGCAGGTCTATATAGCAGTCAAGTCCCACTTATGCCCTGTTTCGGGGATTTAGGTGGGATTCATGTAATGCATAGACCTTGTGCTGGACCTGCTCAGAGGAGTGAATTCATCGTGAGTCTCTTCAATGCCCATTTTAATATATCCTTTTTCAGATTGCCTTTATTACTTGCACACTTGTGCAGCTGGGTCTGTTTGCATCAATGGAGCACTAAACATATTAGTAAAGGTTTGCGGAACTGGCTTACATATGGATATAAGCACCCAGGTTTGAAAAGTTTGGCCAGTATGTGTAATGGGCGCAAAGAGATTAAAACTTTGATAGTTTTTAATGGATTAAAGCAAAGGCAAAAAAGAGAGAAAAATGTTGCATACTATTGATTTTGTTTTCTTCATCAAGATGAATGATTATTTGAGGTTTTACACCGTAATATAGTACTGACTTATTTTAGATATTAATTCATATTTTTACAATTCTTGACTGCGAGTGTAACAACTTCATGTTATTTGTGAGAGAAGCAGATACAAAATTGAAATCTTAGTTTCAATCATTCACCTTCGCTCCTTTTCAGCATCATTCATCACTTTAATTATTATTTTTTCAAGAAGGAGATTAAAAAGGCTGAACAACAATGAATAAATAAATTAAACAAAGGCAAAAGGCAAACATGTCAGCCTATGTTTTCAGACCTAACACAGTGCACAGATTTTCTGGAGAGCAGGTCAGTTTATCAAGCTGTCTGCGGGGGCGGGGGAAGATTTGGGTTGATAGCAATAAGCAATTTTGAGAACCATTTGTAATCTTGATAAAGCCCATAAAACATCACACCAATCAGAATCACAAGTTTAGTTATAAAGAATTGAAAAGGAAGTAGCCTCCAGGCCAATTTCTGCTGCGACACTGGTGTTGAAAACCATTTTCAAAAATAAATGTGGGCAAACAGAACCTGTGTACAAATGTCAAGGGCAAGCACTTTCCAGAGTACACTGAGCCCAATGCACAGATTGAAGTCAATGGGAGTTTGGATCTTGACTTCAGTGGGAGCTAGTGCTTAATTTTCCACTGTTGTGCATTATATTTATGTAAATGATAGGTCTAAAAGGGTATATACTATTGGTGACAAGCTTCTCATACTTGGATATATTCTCATTTTTAAGTGATCAATTGTACTGCATTTTTGTTTATGCAACACATAAAATCTGAACATTAAATTGATCCATGAGTCATACAAGTGTTAATTTTCTACAGAAGGGGAAAAACTAGTAAATATGTTTGTCAGAAAAATTGCATTTGACTGAAGTAGCAATTTGGAGCCCTGCTAGCTATCAAAGAGTTGTTTCTGATTCTATATTCTCGAACATGTTAATCGCATAAGTTTAAGTATGGCCTGATCACAATGGAAAGACTCCCACTGACTTTATTGGTGATTGTATTAGGCCCTAAATAGTTTAACTGGATATCAGGAGAAACACTTTTTCTACAACATAAATGACCAAATTCTTCTACCCTCATTCAGATTGGGTAGTGCGCTGCCTCATCAATTCTCTCACTGATGTAAATGGGGTGACTTGCCGACTAAACTACTCCTCCGAGTAAACAGGATATCAGGATCTGGCGCAAACTGTATGTAACTACTTACAACAAGACTCGTGTACACGTGCAACAGAAAAAAAGATGAGAAGCAAATGGTGGCTGCCATTAAAACATCAATATTTCCAGTCGGTATTTTGGCAAGTATTCCTTCTCCAGGGGTGATCACGATATTTGCTCTTGGTCATGTAGCCATTTCTGTAAGCTTCTCACAAAGTATCTCCCTCTCACTCCAGTCACATTCCCTCTGCTCCATGACCTGCTCTCCCAAAACACTGCAATTGTTTTCACATTCTGCAATACACAAAGTAATGGAGTGGAAAATGGAGTCATCTTAGTCTGACTCTTGGAAAAGGCTAACATTTGCAACAGTTCCATGTGGAGTTAGAATCATACTGTACCGTCTAGTAAGAAAACACTCCCAAACTTAGGGTATGTCTACACTGTAAAAGTTAACCTGGGCTTTTCATAGGTTTTAGTCCAATCCCTCCCCCCATCTCCATTAAGTCAGGGGTGTAGTGCTTTACCCAGTTGGGGGTGTAGGTTATAGCCTGTATGCTGTTTTCACTCAGGCTGGAACCTGTCCACATTTCAGTGAGGTTACAGGCAAAGTTACTTGAGTAATTTTCCTTCGATGCCCTTCCCATAATTCCCACTGAAGGACAGAAAAGTTCTACTGAATATGACACAAAGTACTGGGGAATAATCCTAGAACATTCCAGCACAAAGATACATAGGATATACCCACAGATACACACACAGATGAGTACAGAAACAATGAGAACATAATAATGCAGGTAGGATTTTGCTGTGGGAATGCTCACACCTAGGCTAGGCTCACTTGGGTGCTCAGACCCAGCTGACAATCCCCTGGGCTAACTTTGCGGAGAAGACATAACATTAGAGCTAACTCAACCTTTTCAGTTTGGCCCATCACCATAATTGGAACTGGAGAGAATCTAGTATTTAAAAACACTGTATTTGGGAACTACCAGGCCTAGCCAGCTCACAGTGCAAGCAGTTCTTTCTCTTTAATAAATACACTAAACAGGCTCTGTTATGGAAATAAACAAGGCTTTTAATTGTTTTCTCTGATGAGAATCAATGAGTTTATCTTTAGCTACAAAGTACAGCCACCATTTTTTCACGCAGACAATTAAACACTAATTTGCAAGGACAAAATTGCAGACAAAGGAATTAGTTCATGCATCAGTGACTCTTCATTAATAAATGCAGCTGGTATTGGTCTACAAGAGATTTAAGAGGCAAAATGCTAATATGTTCCCTTCATCAGGAACATTGCTTTTGCCTTTCTAAGGGTTTGTCTACACTACATGGTTTTGTCAAAGCAAGTTATGCCGACAATCAAAAACCAGTATAATTGCATCATTTGTGCACGTTCATACAACGCTCCCTCTGTCATGTCCACAGCTGGTGCTCTAGCATCGATAGGGAGAGCAGTGCACTTTGGGTAGCTATCCCACTGTGCTACTTGCCACCTTCTGCAGCTAGGAGTTGTGGGAACTCCCAATCTGAACAGGATTCAGAGTTGCCTGACTTACTGTGTGCCCTGGAGAGAAACAACATCAGAATACTTAGGCATTCATGGAGCAGGTGGACCGGTGTTTTGGGGGCAAATGTCAGTGTAGTTGTGTCATGGCTGATCCACATATCCCCTTGTGCATGCTCCCAAGATGGTACCTCCCTGCATGGTGGAATCAAACTAAGTCCACTCCAGCTGTGGAGGAGGGATCCTCCATGCGATGTGCTCTATAGTGAATTTATGATACAGAGATGAAAAAACAGGCTTGATGGGAAATAAGCTATTTCTTAGCCCCTTTTCTTACTGAAATATGCAGCTCTTTAAGTCCTCCCCACCAGTGAGCAGCTGTCATGAAAGATCTGATCAGAGTTCTGTACCAATAATACATTCCTCCAAAGACATGCCTGTTCACTCATAATTAGTGCGATATAGATTTCAATAGTAATTTTAGAGAGCGTTCAGCCAGTGCATAACTCAAGCTAAAGACCAGAGAGAGGGCGAGGTGACATAATGGTGAAATATACTCAGCATTAAGAAAAAGGATGGTTACTACTGGACATACAAACAACTTCACATCCATTTGAAAAGTCATGACTTACCTCTGACTCTCTCTGTGGGTGTTTGATTTAAAGATACTAAACACATAAAATTGACTACCTGTGGTTTCTATTTTTAACTCAGACCAATCTCTAGAGCGGATAACTTTTGTTTCTAAAAGAGGTCATGTGTGACCTGAAAAAAATTGATCCAGGAATGACAAACAATTTCCTGGTGGCTTTGCAATTTTCTTTGCTACGTTGCAGCAGTCTGGGTCCATACTAACCTGCTGGTTTCATAGACGAGATTATGCCAACCAGGAGTAACAACTTCCGCAGGCCTACAGGAGTCAAACTGCATAATCTCCAATCATACAGGAGAAGTAGGTTAACTACTTCGTAGCATTACCAAGTTTAATGGAGACATTTTACACTTAAAGTTTGTGATCTATGGTGAGTGTAAAATCAAAACCCATAATGACCACAGAGAGACATTTCACACTGAATATTTTAATTAAAGTTTTATTTATGAGATTTGACGACAGCTTTATATTTCATTAAATATTTATAGATAATGCAATTTGGTGTGCAACTGAGATACTGACAAGGAAACTGGTTATTTTACATATTAAGCGTTTCATGGCATGTGCAAACAGAGACTGAATTCTGGATTTTTTTTAAAACTAATCTGAACAGGGCACAATTAGAAAAGCAATAACCATTGCTCTTAATAGTTCAGTTCATTAAAATAACAAATGTGGCTATTAAAAGAGAACATTTATTCACACTAAGTATAGAGAGCTCAGACCAATAAGTTCAAACTTGGAAACCTAATGTTAAGCATCTAAGTCTATACCTCAATACCAAATAATCATAATTTTCAAAGGTGCCGGACACCATTAGGTCCCATCAACTCTACTTCAGTGGGTGCTCAGCACTTTTTTGGGCCACTTTTATTTACGTACAGGCTGATGTACCTGATGTTCAGATATGATGACAGTTTTAACTGGCTCTATGGGGAGTTGCAGGTGCCCATTGTGACAGAAGTGGAGGTGATAGGGAGTAATGTCATGAATACTTTAGGATTTGCTGTGTCAGAAGGTAAGAATGGATATGTAACCTAGTTATTCAGAAAGACTGTCATTTATATTGTTCATTATATGCCAACCTGCTGCAATGGAATAACGGCTGTGGGAAGAACAAACAGGAAAACAATACAGTTGTATCCCAGATATGAACATGAGGGACAAGAACCAGACAATTAGCTTTGGAGATCCTGTCTCCTGTGTCTCCAGGGGTTTGCAAATCTTGTTTTGCCAAAGCTAGGAACCTGGAGATCAAAGGGAGACTAAAGAGTTAATATCCCTTTCTAAGGGGGAGAAAGGGACTCATTTGTCAATATCTGTCTAAAGAGTCCAGATGACACAGGCTGTGGAAGAACCTGAAGGAACTTCCCCAGATCCAGGGAACGGTCAACCTTAGGAAGAAACTAGACATGCATTCTCTGTTTGATTGTTTTAAAGATTTTTTTCTCTGAAATGCTTGTGCTCTAAAATATAATATTTGGCTTTAAGGGTGCTGACTGGTCTCAGGTTACCACTACCCTTACCCCAGAGAGAACAGAGTTGCAGGGTCTGCCTATAAGTCAGATCTCCTGAAGTAAATCGTGGGTGACACACAGGGGACTGCAAACCAGGGCCTGGTCTCAGAATGGAAAAATTGTGTAATTCTACCTGGAAACAAGGTGATAGTTAGAGGCCTGAGAACTTGGTAGGGAGAACAAAATTAAGAGGGGTCAGTGGTTCAGTTCACGTAAACGTGATATCCTCCACCACTAAAAATTTGGCCCTTAATTTATAATAGACAAAGCTAAAATTGTGCAAGAATAAACTAGTTTTGACAAAATAAGAACTAGTGACTTTGACTATCCTTTCAATCACTTTCATTGAAGCTCAGAATATTTATTAGAATTCCTAGTAAACCTCACCAACTTGGTGGCTACTTCCTCCTGCAAATCATTATTAAATGAAACTTAGTAGACAAATATACATAAAACAGCATTGGTCCCAGTGCCAGTTCCTGAACTTGCTATCTTCCCTCCACTCTTTGTTTCTTATCATTCATTCATTCATTCATTCATTCATTCATCTAAATCTAGATGACTTCTTTCTTCTTTTATAGATACTTATAAATTACCCTATCAGGAGCATTTTGAGAATCCAACCAAGTCACAAATACCCAAGTTCACTTTTATCGACTATTGAAGTTTTTCAAATAATTAGTAAAGCTCTGAAATGTTGTTCACATGTTATGTGCCTCTGCTGGGCAATCCTTAACCAAATATTACCCTTTTCTGTCCTTAGACCTTCAGACATTTCCCCAGGAATTGAACTGGTTTTTCCAATCTATAATTCCTAGGTTCTCACTTAACTGCTTTCTTTTAATTTAAAATAGTACCATGTTGATGATGGAACAATGTTATGCAATACTTCCACTATTTCACACTTCATTTCCTTAAGAACTCCTGTATACATACATCTGTTCCTGGAGATTAAGGGTTTAATGCTCTGAGATCTTGAGTCCTATCAGGCTCCACTGACTCTATTAGAGTTAAAGATACTCAGGATCTCACAAGATTGCTGCATTATTGTTTCTCAAGTGGCTCCTTAGCTTTCTCTTTAGAAATGTAATTCTCTTAAGATCAGACACTTGTTTCCTTTGAAAAGTGAAATAGGAATTTTCCATTTCCCTCAACTCTTTGGACCAATGTAAATAATAATACTAATTTATTTCTTCCTCTACTTCACCATCTTCTTTAATTGCATCTCTTGGAGGTATAAGGCTTAATCCTATAGGCTGCCAAGAGAAGTGAAGATAGGCAAAGCACCAGTACTGAGCCCTCAGTGGTTACTGAGCACTTGTACAATGAGAGGTTTCTGCATAGCATGGATAAACATGCAGAGACAGACAGTGCTCAGTAATATGAAAGTCACTTTACTTCTTCACTCAACACAGAACTGTTTAGTAGTAAATATAGGAAATGTGATGCCAGGGGAATACATGGCATTTCCAGGGCACAGATATATACACACAAACCGGTGTGTAGAAAATGCATGTTTAGTATCAATCTTTAGGATTTTCAGTTACTCCTTTTACCTGCTAGGAATTGTAGCTCGGTTGAGTGTGCTTAAGAGCTGCACTCAGAATGAAATGAATCCAGAGGCAGTCATGAGAGCTAGCCACTTACACAAATGCTTCTGGTGGCTCCCATGAAAATAATCACGTTTAGGCAGCTGCTCAATGTATTCTGGCCACAGTGTTCTTGCCAACCCACCAGCCTGCAGCACCTGCTCCCCTCACATTACTTATTGGAATATGAGTTGTGAATCATCATGCTCATCTGTGCAGCTGCCCAGAGTGGATGTCCCACATATTGATTGGTTCCTTGATGTGGGACATGAAACTTCCATTAATAGAGAGAAGAAAGAGGCACCCAACACAGGAAAAATATTCTGGTCACATGGGCTCCATTCATTATTTGGTTACAATAGCTACAGCATGCAATAGGGACATGGATAGGTATGTTATAACCAGCATTCACTGTTTATATATTTTTAAATCAAATATTTTTTCAGACACAAACACTCAGATCACCCACTGTTTGAATTCCAATACAACATTTATTACAGTTTGTATTCTGTGAAATATTGTCAGTGTTGAATATTATGCTGTAACTCACTAGAATAAAAGTGTGTTAATTCCCACTGGAATTTCATGCTGCTTGAAAATTTATGAATTTGATTTTCAAGGGACAACACTAAGCTCAAATCAATTTTCAAAGGGGTAGGCACTTTCAACACTTTGAAAATAAATTGTAGCTTTTCTACATTAGGAAGATTTGTGATGCTGGTTACATGAACATTATTATAATTATTCATTGGTTATTTTTTCTGGTACTTTTAAAGTAATCAGAAATAAAAATATTGCATATTACACTTGTCATTTCTACTACCTATTGGGATTCCCTCCGAGACCTTTTCCCCTCGGCTTATCCAGAACACCTTGTTCGGTTCTGGGAGAACACTTTATCCACTTCTCTGGAATCCAAAAACTTAGCTGAAATCCAAACTCATCACTAAGGTTTCTTTATTGGCATTTCATAAAACGACACATGAGGTGATCAGGCTCAAGTGTAGAGAGATGTGCTAGGGTGCTCCACAATGCCAAAGTACATAATTATAAATCAGATCATACATATATATATATTCTAAAACAGATTAATACATGCACATTACATTCTACATTGTACCACATGCTTTATGATTAGCTCAATCATTTTGTGAGCCAATCCCTGTACAGATTATGAGCTATACCTGAGCTACAAAGCATGTTCGTAAGCAAAACAGTAGCTGCAAGCTTATCACATTACTCTTCTTCTTGCTATTTCTTTATCTCCTAGCTACCTTTTATTTAAAAGGCCACTTGTGAATTCATGTTTTGACCATTGTTAACTTCTGGTTCCCTTACTTCTGTTTTCTTTCCTTGTTCATGCAGGGCCTATGCCAACAGCCCTCTAAATCATCCATTACTGTGCATTATATAGAACACGATGACTAATTTGTAGCAAAACACTTAATATTCTTTGTGCTTCCATTTTTAAGATCCAAAGAGGTCAATAATAAATACAATCTGGGCTACCACAGGGCATATGAAGATTTAACAGATGAAAGGTTTCTCCTTGTCGTTTTTATTGGAAGATGGGTTGGGCTACTTGACCTGTTTTGTTAGTTATTTGGCTGAAGGAATTTTTTTTAAAAAGTGGATTATTTTTTTTCTTTTTTAGCCAAACAAAAGCAAAGTTTTTAACAGTGGAATCTTAGTGGGCACTTAGGTGTCCAAGTTCCATTAATTTCGAAAAGGAGTTGGCACCTAGCTGCCCTTGGAGTCTTTGACAATCTCTTCCGAACCCCTTTGAAAAATCTTCCCCTAAGGGTGTGTCTGCACCAGGAGCTTGGAGGTATGAGATTCCCTGTCAGACATGGGCTAGCTCAAGCACACTAAAAGTATTTGTGTGGACACGGCAGCATGGGTGGTGGTTTGGGCTGGCTGCCTGAGCTCAGATCCAGGCGATCCAGCAGGGTCAGTTTCAGGTGGCTATCCCAAGCCATGCCTGTACCACAATATCCACTCTTCCAGTTTTAGTGTGCTAGCTTAAGGTGAGCTAGAGTGAGTCTATTTACCAGTGCCTCCAGCTGCAGAAATACCCACTGGTAAAAAAAAAAAAATACTGTAGAAATACCCACAGTAAACCATACTGACATGTATTGGGCCTATTACATGCAGCCTATGTTGCATTTGGTGCAGGGCCCCAATGCGACACAGAGATCCATTGCTGGTTCACTACTCCTTTTCAGCAATTCTTGTCAGGCCTGACATATTTACTACACCTAATATGCTGTTGTCATGATGTATACCCCAGAAATGGCATGTAATATATCATTGCAAATATAATAACTCACTAATAATTAATATTTTTGTGTGACGTAGAATCCTAGAAGATTAGGGATGGAAGAGACTTCAGGAAGTCATGTAGTCCAACCCCCTGCTCAAAGCAGGACCAACCCTAACTAAATGTATGTCCGGGGTATGTACAAGACTTATGGATATGTGCTATAATTACGTTTGACAAGCAATGCATAAATCCAGTTCACCCTAGAGAAAAGAATGTGTATTTGCTTGTTGTCAGGCAGAGACAATGAAGGCATATTTACATAAAAGGTAAATAAAGCCATTAACCTAGAGAGTGGGGGACTGAACCTCAAATGATAAGTAATTTAATCGACTGATTGCATACAATATCACTGTATTATAAAAGTCTATCAAATAAGGTCTTTTCTGAAAGCTAACGACACTCTGGTGATTTATAACATTGGGAAATGCATCTATTGAAACTGCATGAGAAAATATGGATATTTAATGATATTATGCTATAAATGCTGTGACCAAATATAGGGAGAAACAGGCTCCCTCTCAGACAGGAGGGAAGGCAGCTATCTCCCTGTCTCCAGTGAAATGAAGGAAGGTGTGACCAAAAAAATAGACACAAATTGCACACAGGGGGATGAGAAGCCCATGGGCAGAAAGAAGAGCATGGGGTCATACTGTGTCTAGGGACATTGGGAGGATTATAAAGAGAGATAAGAAACCATCCTGGCATCCATCGCCGGACAAAAGGGGCCAGACATACGGGTTCTTCAACCAAAAGCGTTGAAGTCTCTTTGAACTGAATATAGGTGAGAAACCTATTTGACCAAAGATATTTCACCTAGGAAGACAAGGGAAAACAGCACTTTGTACTTCTGTGGAAGGTCCTGACTGAGAAAAAGTCAACCTTGGCTGGAAAGAAGAAAGGCTGGTTAAAAAAAAAAAATCTGCCTTGAACCAAGGCTGTAGCTTGTTGAGTTAAGTCTTAGCCACTCAAAAATGTTTTTTTGTCTTTTACCCTTAAAACCTCCATTTCTGTAATTTAAATTGTTTTACTTTTCAATCTAAACCAACCCAGTGCTGTCTTTGAAGTTAAAGTGATTCTTAATCTCAGTTAAAGTAATAATCTCTGCTTTGGTCTCTTTAAAGGAGCAACAATCCTTATTCATTTTTTGAGAGTTTCAGGAGAGGGCTGGAACTTCAGGGCAGATGGCTTTAGGGAAATTTGGGACTGGGAGTGGGTTGGGGTCACCCTGCAAGTAGTAACCAAGACTGATGGAGACGAGAGTGGGATTGTTGTGTTGTAAGCAGGCTGCTAGGACCAGAGTGCTGATCCAGGGCTGCACAGCACACACTCACTCAGGAAACTGCATGCTTGTCTACTGGTGTCCAACAGTGAGCTCCAGCATCAGAACATTTAAGGCACCCAGGGTTAAAGGGCAGGGGATGACAACCTTTCATTCTACATTTTGGGGTGGTCTGAATTGCACCCCAAAACGTGACACACAGTGACTCAGACACAGCTTGGGGAACAAAAACCCCACCCTAAGCTACAAATATGCCTGGCCCATTCTGCAGACCAGGGTGTGCACGAGAGCACTGGATCATAGCCCTGGCTCCTCCAACTCTCTGCAGTGGTCAGTGATCACTAAGGCTGCGAGTCTGTCCTGGAGGTCAAGGAAAGTCATGGCATCTATCACGGAGGTGATGGAAAGTCATCCGGGATCTCCATGACTTCCGCAGCTGCAGCAGTCAGTGTGGCTGACCCCAGGGCTGCCTGAGATGCTGGGGCAGCCTCGGGGCCAGTCACACCAGCTGCTGCTGGAGCACCCTGAGACAAGTTGCACTGGCTCTTGGTGGGATGGCCCCAGGTCAGCCACTGCTGGGGTGGCCCCAGGGCCAGCTGCCCCAGGTGCTGCTCAGGTGCCCTGGTGCAGCTGGCCCTGTGGGAGCAGCAGTGGTCCCAGAGGCTGCTCTGGAGGCCATCAGAGCAGCAGTCCCCGGGGGCCTCAGAGCAGTGGGTGGCTGGGAGGTGTCAGCCCCCCACCGTTGGAGCAAGGGCCAGCTGTCAGCCCTTGGGGCCCCCCACAGCAGCTAAGTTTTAGTTATAGGTATTCATAGTAAAAGTCTTGGACAGGTCATGGGCTATGAATTTTTGTTTATTGCCTGTGACCTGACTATGACTTTTACTAAAAATACCCATGACCAAATCTTAGCCTTCGTGATCACTCATTGAACTTGCTCTGCACAACAAGAGCTTTCTACTGCCCCACGTAGACCCTTGGTCTTTGAAAAATCAGCATTTAAAGGCACAGTCCCCAACATGTCACTCCCCATCTATTGCTGTCCTCAGGGGGTGAAGTGTTATCCTAGGATTGAATGGAGATAGCAACCCCTGCACTTCCCTGAATTTAGGGATTAAGACTGTCCCTCAATCTTCCATTATAGTGCATGTGTCAGTGAACAGAAGACTCTGTGTACTCACCGTTATTCCTTCATACAATAACAGCCAATTTATATATATATATATATATATATATATATATATATATATATATATATATATATGCATGCCAACAGGTTAGGAAGTTTCACTGTTTACCAGCTGCAAAGTTTGTTCCATAAGGTCATGTCACAATACCAAGCAGTATAAAAATAAAGATAGAAAGAAAGAATTGACAAATGGGCAGGCCTATTTTTGCTTACAGTGATCCTTTAGATGCTCATAGTTCACCACCTGAACATGTTCTCTACCATTAGGCCTAAACTGGGTCTATCACACTGGTCCTTGTCCCTCAGCTGTGTACCTATATGTTCTTACCTGGGAAGCCACTATGTTGTTTCCCTCTTTGTCCCTCCCACAGCTCCTATTGAATTCAGGTATTCTGGCACCTAATAAACATTTTAATACTCCAATATAAATTATATGGTCTTGCTCAATAACTAAGTTATTAGGTTCTTAGATTATTACATACCAGCTCCTAAAATATTGTGTACTGTGTGGAGATAAACTAATTGGTCCTCTTGACCAAGACAATATGGTCAGTTTGTCCTACGGTAATAGGAAATCATTGTTTTCCAAACAAGGACAATCACATTCTTGTTTCCCATATTGTCATACAAAAAGAATCATGTTATCTTGTGATGCACGAGAAATCAACACCTCACTAATGCACAGAGCATCCAAGTATGTGATTTTTTTGTGATACAACACTGGTTTCATCTGAAACAATACTTTCTAAAAATGAGAGATGCACAGCTGAAAACCAGGTAATTCCTATGCAAATTTGCTTCTGGATTTTACTTCTCTGAATAGAATCCAATGGAATTTAAGAGCATGCTGCCTGGAGAGCTCTTTCAAAATATGAGGAGAGCAAAATATTATGTTATTTCCCAGTTCATTTTAGCTGTTTCTGTCTTTCCAGTTGAGACTGCCTGAAGTAAGATACATCAGCTGTTCCTCCAGAGAGGAAACAAGGCTGCTGGAAATACAAAAACATAAATCATTGTATTTCACTATAAAGCAGCAATATATATTAAGAGAATGTCTTTTGAAACATTATATTATGGTCTTTGGCCTAGCAGGCTAATAATACAAGAGGTTAATTTAAGTGTTGGTTTTCCAGCAAATTTGCACATAAACACTGTCATGCATAAATACATATTTTCTACATGCAGCTGGAGGCTCAAGATTGTTTTGCAGAACAGGGACATATCTTTCACATTTATTTCCTACTTCATGCACTTTAGTCAAGGTGAACTTTTTTCTTATGCATAAGTGAATTACAAGAAAAATAATCTATTACTGATTGTGAGTGCTTTGGTTAATTTTAAAAAAAACCCATCAGGTTGTATTTATCATTTATTTTGTTTAAGGAGTATTTAAGGCAACATTTCCTCCAAATACATGTTTTGTGAGTCAGCCTTCCTTAAGTAGAAGTCAGGCAATGATACACTTAACTATAAAGTTCATTTTGCTTTGAATTTAGGTGGCCTATATACGCTCCCAAATTTGTACTACAGCCTAGGTTTGTACTTCATAGGTAGTATGCAGTGTGAGTAAGTTGTACTGTGTCCTTTTCATATGACTTTTATGGACTCACAGTACAACCAAGCACTTAGTCTCAAACCCACTTGTTTTCTCATCCACCTGTTACATCTTGTCTTTTAGACTGTAAGCTCTTTGAGGCGGGGACTATCATTTACTCCATGTTTGTACACCATCCAGCACTGTATAGCCTTGACTAGCTTAGCCTCCAGATGCCACTGTGATATTTATGTTAAACAACAATAATCAGGGACGACACTGGTGTCTAAAGAGGTAGGCGCTATTGTGTGATATTTTACAGTATGTGCTCATATAATTAAAGGCTATGTTATAATGCACACTCACAAAACGGTAGAGTCGAGGCGAAATTAACTGTATTTTATTCCATGTGCAGCCCAAACTTTTAACTGTACTTTTCATAAACCTACAAACAAAAAACATTCAAACTGTACTATACTTGTACTATACATAGCAAATTTCAACTTTACACCTCCATTCAATTCTGCTGAAGAGCTGTTGGAAATAAGTTGCAAATATTTGATATATATCTATATATATATATATATAGATATATATAGATATATAAACATATATAATAAAAATGACAAAAGAAAATGATGTTACTCCTCTCACATGCAAGAGCTGCAGAATCATTGTTGCTCAGCCTTGCCAAAAAAGAAGGAAAAAAACAGCTCACCCTCAAAGAGACCACATCCAGAATATTTTAGCCCGAAAGCATCAGAAAGTTAACTGTGACTGAAAATGGGCAGTTAGACAGAAAACCCTCATGTAACATTAACTCCAGCTGTTGGTTGTCTTTTTTGACATGGGACTTCACTTCTTTTTATAACATATTAAAAGATAACCATATGTAAGTATTTTGCTAAACTGGGTACAGAGAACCCCAGAACCTTACAAAATCAAGCCGATAATGATCACTACTGTGTTATGGGCTTGATTTTATATATATTTGGAGTACGTGTGTGTGTGTGTACCCCAAATGAAAAAAACATAGCAAGAGGTCCACAAAACTGCCAGTGTGGTTAAACAACAAAGTAAAAGAAGCAGTTAGAGGCAAAAAGGCATCCTTTAAAATCTTGAAGTTAAACCCTATTCAAGAAAATAGAAATGAGATTAAATCTGCCAAATCAAGTGTAAAAGTATTATTAGGCAGTCCCCCACCCCCAAAAAAGAATTTACAGAGCAACTAGCAAAAGACAAAAACCAACAGCATTTTTTGTTAAGTACACCAGAAGCTGAAAGACTACCAAACAATGAGCGGGGCCACTGGATAATCAAGGTGCTCAAGGAACACTCAAGGAAGATAAGGTCATAGTGGAGAAAATGAATTAATTCTTTGCATCAGTCTTCAGTGCAGAGGACTTGAAGAAGAGTCCCACACCTGAGCTATTCCTTTTAGGTGACAAATCTGCGGAACTGTACTAGATTGAGTGGTCAGAAGAGGAGGTTTTGGAACAAATAGATAAATTAAAAGGTAATAAGTCACCAGGGTCACATGGTATTTACCCAAGAGTTCTGAAGGAGCTCAAATGTGAAATTGCAGAACTACTAACTGTAATATGATGTAACATAGCTCTAAAATCAGTCTCTGTACCAGGTGACTGGAGGACAGCTAATGTGACACCAATTTTTTAAAAAGGCTCAAGAAGTGATCGTGGCAATTACAGGCCAGTAAGCCTAACTTCAGTGCCAGACAAATTGGCTGAAACTATAATAAAGAACAGAATGATCAGAAACATAGATGAACACAGTATGTTGAGGAAGAGTCAACATGGCTTTTGTAAAGGGAAATCATGCCTCACCAATCCTTTCGAATTCTTTAAGGGGGTCAACAATCGTGGACGAGGGTGATCCACTGGATATAGTATAGCTGGACTTTCAGAAAGCCATAGTCAAGGTTCCTCACTAAAGGCTCTTAAGCAAAGAAAGCCATCATGGGATTAAAGGGAAGGTCCTCTCATGTATCAGTAACTGGTTGAAAGACAGGAAACAAAGGGTAGGAATAGATGGTTAGTTTTCACAGTGGAGAGAGGTAAATAACAGGGTCCCCCAAGGATCTGTAATAAGACCAGTGCTGTTCAACATATTCATAAATGATCTGGAAAAGGGAATAAACAGTGAGCCAGAAAAGCCTACAGAAGATGCCAAGTTATTCAAGATAGCTAAAGTCCAAAGCTGACTGCAAAGAGTTACGAAAGGATCTCACAAAATTGGGTGACTGGGCAAGATAATAGCAGATGAAATTAAATATTGATAAATGCAAAGTAATGCACATTGGAAAACATATTCCTAACTATACATACAAACTGATGGGGTCTATGATAGGGTGTTCACTCCAGCCCTCACCAGATAGGGACTAATTAACCTTGTAGTCTATACCTGGGGGAGAATTAGGTTGGACAGGCACACCCTAATGGATGATGGAGCCCATTTGTGAAGGGACAGGTGGCACTAATATAAAGAGAGGAAGCTGTCAGCAGAAGAGGGTGGCAGTGTGGATGTCTGCAGTCTCTCTCTAACCTTACAGAGGGAAAGGAGGAAATGAGGGGGAGAATAAAAGCCCTGATATCCTGGCCCTGAGGGAAGGGCATATCCAGAGGAGAAAGAAGAAAGAGCCAGAAAGAAGCGAAGAGCCTGACAGAGGTGAAATAGAAGCAGCCCAGGGAAACAGCAGCAAGATTTGAGACAGAGCAGATCTTGGCTCCTGGTTGTAGGGTCTCTGGGCTGGAACCTGGAGTAGTGGGTGGGCCTAGGTTCCCCTACCAGCCACTAGGGAAGTGGCACACACCAGGCAGTGGGGAAGATGATTGTCTAGGACAGTCATCTTCTAGTGCGACTTTGATACCCCAGAAAGGGAAATCATACAGTGACCTGGCCAGAGGGCCAAGCCACAAAGGTGGTGCACACTGAGTTGCATAGAGAGTAGTGTATGCGAACAAGCAGCAGAAGGGGGTATTGGACTTAGAAAGAGCTAATCCCCAGAGCAGCCAACAGGAGGTGCCCTAGTGGTAAATGGACACTATGTCAGGTCTAAATTAGCTGTTACCACTCAAAGAGATCTTGGTGTCATCATGGATAATTCTCTGAAAACATTTACTCAATATGCAGTGGCAATCAAAAAAGAAAAATGAATTTTAGGAACCATTCAGAAAGGGATAGATCATAAGATAGAAAATATCATAATTTTCATAACTACAGGCAGTATTTAAAGTGTGGGCATACCATCTAAATTGATGGTATGCCCATCTCAAAAAAAGATATATTAGAACTGGAGAAAGTACAGTGAAGGGCAACAAAAATGATTACCAGTATGGAACAGCTTCAATATAAGGAGAGATTAAAAAGACTGGGACTGTTCATCTTAGAAAAGAGATGACTAAGGGGTATGTGATAGAGGGTTATAAAATGGTGTGGAGAAAGTGAATATGGATGTGTTGTTTACCCCTTCACATAATGCAAGAGGCAGGTTTACCCAGTGAAATTAATAGGTACCAAGTTTAAAACAAACATAAGGAAGTACTTCTTCACACAGCACACCATCAAGCAGTGTAATTTGTTGCCAAGGGATGTTGTGAAGGACAAAAGTATAACTGGATTTTTAAAAAAGTACTAGATAAGTTAATGGAAGGCTGGTGCATCAACAGCTATTAGCAGAGATTGTGCTGGGGACAACCCCCTGCTCTGGGTGTCCCTAAACCTCTGACTGCCAAATGCTGGAACTGAGCGGATTGATCAATAAATGCCCTGTTCTGTTCATTCCCTCCGGTGCATCTGGCACTGGCCACTGCTGGAAGACATGATACTGGGCTAGATGGACCATTGGTCTGATCCAGTATGACCATTTTGATGTTCTTAATGTAACTCAGTTATCCACACCTTACAGATCACCCCTCCGATGGTAGCGTGTCAAGGAGCAGGAAAATTCCATGGAGGAGGCTACCCTTTTGGTGCTTTCGTTAGATTGTTCTGTGAGAGGAGTGGCATTTACTTTGAAAACTATGGATGGGAAGTTTACTGGTGGCCAGGGCTATGTGAACACAGCCCTTGGCTGAAATTCTGGCTCCACTGAATGACAATGGCAAAACTCCGTCTGACTTCAGTGGGACCAGATTTTCACCTCCATGGCCTCCACATCATCTTGGAGTATTCTATTTCTCTTCTGGTTTGATGCCAGATAAGTGGTCCCAGCCCAAGGGTAATTCCACAGCAGGGATGAGTCCCACAGAAGAGTTAATACGCCTCAAGCCAGGCTCCTTTGTGAGGATTATTCTGATAAATCTCTCCCCCGTATTCAAGAGAGGCAGTAAATCAAAAAGTAATTGCATACTCATACTGTATATTTTGTTCAGAGACTTTTGTGTGCAATAAAGTACTACCCAGCTCCAGAGTTTGTCAGGATCAAAGCAGCTGTTAATCTTATAGTGATAATATACCATTGTTCTTGAGTACGCACTTCTGAGGTTGAAAGCACATTCGGAATTCTAATCTGAAGCAACTCAGGTAAATTAAAGCAAAGAAGGATTTTTAATGTACTTAAATGAAATGCAAGATAAATTTCTCTTCTGGAAAGGAGAACTGAATGAACTCCTTTTGATAGCATTATAAAATATTTTGAGTTCCCTTTCCAGCAGCCATCTTTTAATTACATGCAGTTCAATACAGTTGTCCATATCAGACACCCTGTACGATTGTTCTTTAATCCAATAAATTGGGTGAAAATATTGTATTTTTATTACTAGTTTGATAGCTTAAACTGCATTGATCATTTAATTATTAACCTTGACATGAAAAAAAGGAAAGACTCCTCAACGATTTAAGAATTCAAATGGAGTCATCTTTTGAATGAAGTTCACAGGCTTAGTTTAAAACCAGTATACGCTAACTTCACAGGAACTGATACAATTTCCTTTAAGAAAAAGGAAAACCAGCATTAACTGCAATATTCTCTGTAGATATAAATGGCAGCATTTCAATAGGGTTGTATCTTCTCACAGTCAAATTGTGTTGCTATATACTGTAGCTACATATGATGGTTAATTATTCAGACTTATTAGTACGCATAGGGCACTAGTTCTGCTACTTTTAGTAGACATGGAGATATTTTGGTTTGTAATTAAGAGATTTTTGTGGGAGTTTATAAATGAGCTAAATTATTTCCTGTGATGTCTGCATTTTTTATTGAGGAATGTTATTGCTGTCAATCATACTTGTTATCTGACAGGATAATTTTAAAAGCATTTCATCTTATTTGCCTCTCTTTTCTGCTTGTGTGATAAAGATGAATCTGTGCTACAAATAGAGCATATACTATCCATGCAGCCTTCTCCCTTCAGTCATTTTTCTATTGTTAAACATTGCTGATGCTACATGCTTTGCAGTCGTACTACCGTACCTGTGCAATATACATTCATTCACCTCAATTTGTCTGTCATTTTTGTTTTGTTTGAAAACTTGTTTTCCCAACTTGGCTACGTTAATTTTTACTGTCATCATACTGGTCATATTATGCTCCATAGCTTTGCAGGGGTGCTAGAACAATTTGTATAGCGAGGGTGCTGAGAGCCATTGAACCAAGCTGTAAACCCTATATACAATGGAAACCACTTCAAGCCAGGGGGTGTATTTTTTGGTGGTTCCCCCCCCACACCCCCGAGTACTATTAAGTTCTTGGCCATTTCATGGCAAAAATGCAATCCATCCACATTTTCTCTGTTAATTATCCACATGAGCTTCTTCAGCTATCATTTGCTGAAATGAATCTCATTTTCCTCCCCACTCCCATTTCAGTGTTTAGTTTTGTTGATTTTAGTTGTTTACTAAGGTAAAATTCACCCTATTGTGGAGGACTTTCCCTGTCCCATTTCTTGAGGTTTGTTGACATCCTTCATGGGTGTAAGGGACTGGACAAAGCAGCCTTTTAATTACGGCAGAAGCACCAGGATGGCTCTAAAGAGAGGATATAGATGAGGTTACTGGGGTGGAACCTAATTGATCCTCACATATGCAGGTCCCATGGCTCACAAACATTGCACAGCAACAGCAACCACTGCTGAGCAGAAATGGGTGAAATTTTTCAATTGAATAGTAAAATTGTCCCCCAAAATGTAGTTTTGGAGCAACTGATACTATTCATGAATGCAGCTTGAATTTGGCAAATAGTTTCATACAAATAAAAATGGGGGAAATTCAGTGTTTCATTTTGCCATTTTTGAAACAAAATATTTTGATGTCATCTTTCAAAACTAAATCATTTCAAGATTTAGCTTATTTATTTATTTTTAAAAGAGTGAAAAACACCCCAACATGTAACAATAAGAAAAAAAACAAATATTTTGTTTGATGAAAACCTTTTGTTTGGCACAAATCTGAAACATTTGTTTTGTCTTTTCGTGGCTAGAAAACCCTCTCCAAAAAACATCAGTTTTGATTTGAAACAAACTTTTTTTTTTTGGTTGCAACTGCCAAATGGAAAAATCAATTATTCACCTAACTATACCGCTATACTATACAGCTAAGTATATCTTTGACAGAGACTGTGAATTCCTTCCTCTCTCACTGCCATGGTGCTTCCACCACAAAGCCCAGTCACTCAGGCTTTGTGCAGAGAAGTGAATTTCACCTGTTATGCATACCTGAACTTGTGTGTTTTGTATTGCCATGGTATATATATCTTTGGCTACATATTTACAGAAGCCCAGGAGTCAATTGTAAAAAGTCACCCCTTCTCATGGCTTTCTAGTTCGTTTGTGTGGCGTTAACACAGCTAGACTGTAAGCAGAGATAGCAACTGGGCCTTCTTATTGTCTTTACTGCTATAGGTAGACATGGCACTTTATAGACATGAATAATCATAGTAATAGTACACCTTTCCTCTTCCTACAATCAATGAAGATTTAAGAGCAATAGGAGCCTTGAGGACAATAGTGTTTGTTTTGTAGTTCTAATAAAATACAAATATATCATCATTTGGGTCAGAAAGGCTGACAAATGCCAGTGTTCCACAACCCCACAATATAACATTAGGGCTCATGGAAATCAATGGGCATTATGAAACTGCCTTTGAGGATATGGCTTCAGATAAGTGATGATTCATGGATCCACTTATGTGGTAAATGTGAAAAATGAAAATGACCTACACAGTACCTTACTCCATCCCCTCTGTAGCCTTTTGAGGCAGAAAAAAGCCCTAAGTTGAGGCAGATAATGCTGTAATTGTGGTATTTTTTTTTCTTATATGAAGGAACCAGTTTCTAAAGGTCACTGATGGACTCCAATGGAAGTAAGCCTTTATATTATGAATATAGTTGAATAAAGTGAGTCTGTGGAGGAAAGCTCATGCAAAAGAATCACCACTGCATTTAGCAAAAAGAAAAGGAGTACTTGTGGCACCTTAGAGACTAACCAATTTATTTGAGCATGAGCTTTCGTGAGCTACATTCACACCCCATGGGAGGCTGAGTAGAAGCTCACAATTGAGCCTTAAGTATATTATAAGCATCTCACTCAGAAGAAAACCAAACAGATTTCCTGAAGCATTGACATCTGCGAGGATGTTAAGATTGGAAAGGAGAGAGAGAAGAGTAACAGTTTAGTTATTTTCGTTCTCCTGTATTCTTGTGTCCAGGTCACACTGGGAACAATTGCTTTAATTCTTCCACTTCTATTGTCAGAGCTAGTCTGCGCTGCCCCACAATTTGGACTAAGCGGGTGTGAATAGCAGCACATGCCAAAGTGCTGTGTTGTAATTCCCCAATGTGGACGCGGTGACCATGTCCTTTAAAGGTCCAGAGTTCACATTAATGTAGTGCTATTTCAATCTTGGGTGCAATGCCAACATACCTGGATTTTTCTCTGAGCATACTATCCTTACTTTTATTCTACAAGAGCGGCGGCAAAAGCGACTTGAAACTTGTCATAAATATAAAGGGAAGGGTAAACCCCTTTGAAATCCCTCCTGACCAGGGGAAAGCTCCTCTCACCTGTAAAGGGTTAAGAAGCTAAAGGTAACCTCGCTGGCACCTGACCAAAATGACCAATGAGGAGACAAGATACTTTCAAAAGCTGGGAGGAGGGAGAGAAACAAAGGGTCTGTGTGTCTGTCTATATGCTGGTCTTTACCGGGGATAGACCAGGAATGGAGTCTTAGAACTTTTAGTAAGTAATCTAGCTAGGTATGTGTTAGATTATGATTTCTTTAAATGGCTGAGAAAAGAATTGTGCTGAATAGAATAACTATTTCTGTCTGTGTATCTTTTTTGTAACTTAAGGTTTTGCCTAGAGGGGTTCTCTATGTTTTTGAATCTAATTACCCTGTAAGATATCTACCATCCTGATTTTACAGGGGGGATTTCTTTATTTCTATTTACTTCTATTTTTTTATTAAAAGTCTTCTTGTAAGAAAACTGAATGCTTTTTCATTGTTCTCAGATCCAAGGGTTTGGGTCTGTGGTCACCTATGCAAATTGGTGAGGCTTTTTATCCAACATTTCCCAGGAAAGGGGGGGTGCAAGTGTTGGGAGGATTGTTCATTGTTCTTAAGATCCAAAGGTCTGGGTCTGTAGTCACCTAGGGAAATTGGTGAGGCTTTTTACCAAACCTTGTCCAGGAAGTGGGGTGCAAGGTTTTGGGAAGTATTTTGGGGGGAAAGACGCGTCCAAACAGCTCTTCCCCAGTAACCAGTATTAGTTTGGTGGTGGTAGCGGCCAATCCAAGGACAACGGGTGGAATATTTTGTACCTTGGGGAAGTTTTGACCTAAGCTGGTAAAGATAAGCTTAGGAGGTTTTTCATGCAGGTCCCCTCATCTGTACCCTAGAGTTCAGAGTGTGGGAGGAACCTTGACAAGACTAAATAACGAAGTTTGTTTTTGCAAGTTTGGAAGCAGATTTATAAGCCTCCAGTAACTGTTGTTTCAGGATTTGGGTTTCTTTTAATGCCTAAGGACTAATTACTTACTTACTAACTGCAATGTTTATATCTCAAAAGTGGTTTCACAAAAGTATAACCTCCAACTAATATGTTATCTCCTATCCTGATAAAACTGTCAGTCATGTTTAACAAAAAAAATTGTTAAAATAATAAAAAATTCTTTCCTTTGCAAAGACCTCGTATGCCAACTTTTAGAACAAATGTTTATAGCCATTATAAACATTTGAAGAATGAGTTTTGTAATGCTTCTGCTGACACAACCTTAACTATCATGGTGCAAACAGTCCTGCTAACATACATCTCCCTTGGACATCTAGTATGGTCTGATACCCGGCAGATAAAAGAAATGAAGGAGAAAGACCAGTATAGGCTAGAATACAAGAGGGAGATAAAAGACTTTGTGAGCCACAGTCTCATTCTTAGCTCACACACAAAAAGTCAAACAAGTTCATATTTCTGAGAATGACATATAGCTCAAATGCACAGTCCCTCCACAGACAAATGGAAGATAAATCTACCGAAGTCTAGGAGAAAAGAGATGGATCGATGATGAGAATTATGTTACATGATAGCAGACTGTAGCACCAAGCAGAATACGAGAATAAAGTAATAGATAATGTTTGAGTAGGAAAATCAGAGGAGACGTTGTCAAGAGACAGGAATGTTACCATAAGGACAGACGATGGATACAGAGAGAAAGTGACAGAGGATGCTAACAACTGGTCATCGTGCCTGAGAAAGGTAAAGGGGAAAAAAAAAAAACTAACTATAGAGTGGGATCTGTATAAAAGCAACAGGAATGTAGAGGGAGAAAAGCATGTGGGAAGAGAGGGCTTATCCAACATGGTGCAAAAGACTCGGGGGAAAAACCATCTAAAAGTTGTGTACAATCTGAAACCCAACTAATTGATCACCTCCACCAGATCAGCATCTCCTGGCATATAGTAGGACACAAGATTGTAGAATTTAGGGAAGCTCCTCAAAGCAGAGCTTTAAGGGGGTATTGTTTCTAAGAATGTTACCAAGCAGAATAGACCCTGATTTGATGGTAGTCATATGCTACTACTCTTTGCCCTGGTCTACACTAGGACTTTAGGTCGAATTTAGCAGCGTTAAATCGATGTAAACCTGCACCCGTCCACACAATGAAGCCCTTTATTTCGACTTAAAGGGCTCTTAAAATCGATTTCCTTACTCCACCCCTGACAAGTGGATTAGCGCTTAAATCGACCTTGCCGGCTTGAATTTGGGGTACTGTGGACACAATTCGATGGTATTGGCCTCCGGGAGCTATCCCAGAGTGCTCCATTCTGACCGCTCTGGACAGCACTCTCAACTCAGATGCACTGGCCAGGTAGACAGGAAAAGAACCGTGAACTTTTGAATCTCATTTCCTGTTTGGCCAGCGTGGCAAGCTGCAGGTGACCATGCAGAGCTCATCAGCACAGGTGACCATGATGGAGTCCCAGAATCGCAAAAGAGCTCCAGCATGGACCGAACGGGAGGTACGGGATCTGATCACTGTTTGGGGAGAGGAATCCGTGCTATCAGAACTCCATTCCAGTTTTCGAAATGCCAAAACCTTTGTAAAAATTTCCCAGGGCATGAAGGACAGAGGCCATAACAGGGACCCGAAGCAGTGCCGCGTGAAACTGAAGGAGCTGAGGCAAGCCTACCAGAAAACCAGAGAGGCGAACGGTCGCTCCGGGTCAGAGCCCCAAACATGCCGCTTCTATGATGAGCTGCATGCCATTTTAGGAGGTTCAGCCACCACTACCCCAGCCGTGTTGTTTGACTCCTTCAATGGAGATGGAGGCAATACGGAAGCAGGTTTTGGGGACGAAGAAGATGATGATGATGAGGTTGTAGATAGCTCACAGCAAGCAAGCGGAGAAACCGGTTTTCCCGACAGCCAGGAACTGTTTCTCACCCTGGACCTGGAGCCAGTACCCGCCGAACCCACCCAAGGCTGCCTCCTGGACCCAGCAGGCGGAGAAGGGACCTCTGGTGAGTGTACCTTTTAAAATACTATACATGGTTTAAAAGCAAGCATGTGAAAGGATTACTTTGCCCTGGCATTCGCGGTTCTCCTAGATGTACTTTTAAAGCCTTTGCAAAAGGTTTCTGGGGAGGGCAGCCTTATTGCGTCCTTAATGGTAGGACACTTTACCACTCCAATAGAGTGCTTTTCTTCAGGGGACACTCAGAGGAGCCCATTCCTGCTGGGCTGTTTGCCTGTGGCTAAACAGAAATGTTCCCCACTGTTAGCCACAGGGAGGGGGGAAGGTTGAGGGGGTACCCATGCGGTGGGGAGAGGCAAAATGCGACCTTGTAACGAAAGCACATGTGCTATGTATGTAATGTTAACAGCAAGGATTACCCTGAAAGAGTGTAGCCACTGTTTTATAAAATGTGTCTTTTTAAATACCGCTGTCCCTTTTTTTTTCTCCACCAGCTGCATTGTTTCAATGATCACAGGATCTTCTCCTTCCCAGAGGCTAGTGAAGCTTAGAAAGAAAAAAAAAAACGCACTCGCGATGAAATGTTCTCCGAGCTCATGCTGTCCTCCCACACTGACAGAGCACAGACGAATGCGTGGAGGCAAATAATGTCAGAGTGCAGGAAAGCACAAAATGACCGGGAGGAGAGGTGGCGGGCTGAAGAGAGTAAGTGGCGGGCTGAAGAGAGGGCTGAAGCTCAAATGTGGCGGCAGCGTGACGAGAGGAGGCAGGATTCAATGCTGAGGCTGCTGCAGGACCAAACCAGTATGCTCCAGTGTATGGTTGAGCTTCAGCAAAGGCAGCTGGAGCACAGACTGCCACTGCAGCCCCTCTGTAACCAACCGCCCTCCTCCCCAAGTTCCATAGCCTCCACACCCAGACGCCCAAGAATGCGGTGGGGGGGCCTCCGGCCAACCAGCCACTCCACCACAGAGGATTGCCCAAAAAAAAGAAGGCTGTCATTCAATAAATTTTAAAGTTGTAAACTTTTAAAGTGCTGTGCTTAAAGTGCTGTGTGGCATTTTCCTTCCCTCCTCCACCACCTTGGTAGTCATCCCCCTATTTGTGTGATGAATGAATAAAGAATGGATGAATGTGAAGCAACAATGACTTTATTGCCTCTGCAAGCGGTGATTGAAGGGAGGAGGGGCGGGTGGTTAGCTTACAGGGAAGTAGAGTGAACCAAGGGGAGGGGGGTTTCATCAAGGAGAAACAAACAGAACTTTCACACCGTAGCCTGGCCAGTCATGAAACTGGTTTTCAAAGCTTCTCTGATGCGTACCGCGCCCTCCTGTGCTCTTCTAACTGCCCTGGTGTCTGGCTGCGCGTAACCAGCAGCCAGGTGATTTGCCTCAACCTCCCACCCCGCCATAAATGTCTCCCCCTTACTCTCACAGATATTGTGGAGCACACAGCAAGCAGTAATAACAGTGGGAATATTGGTTTCGCTGAGGTCTAAGCGAGTCAGTAAACTGCGCCAGCGGGCCTTTAAACTTCCAAATGCACATTCTACCACCATTCTGCACTTGTTTAGCCTGTAGTTGAACAGCTCCTGACTACTGTCCAGGCTGCCTGTGTATGGCTTCATGAGCCATGGCATTAAGGGGTAGGCTGGGTCCCCAAGGATACATATAGGCATTTTAACATCCCCAACAGTTATTTTCTGGTCTGGGAATAAAGTCCCTTCCTGCAGCTTTTGAAACAGACCAGAGTTCCTGAAGATGCGAGCGTCATGTACCTTTCCCGGCCATCCCACGTTGATGTTGGTGAAACGTCCCTTGTGATCCACCAGAGCTTGCAGCACTATCGAAAAGTACCCCTTGTGGTTTATGTACTCGGCGGCTTGGTGCTCCGGTGCCAAGATAGGGATATGGGTTCCGTCTATGGCCCCACCACAGTTAGGGAATCCCATTGCAGCAAAGCCATCCACTATGACCTGCACATTTCCCAGGGTCACTACCCTTGATATCAGCAGATCTTTGATTGCGTGGGCTACTTGCATCACAGCAGCCCCCACAGTAGATTTGCCCACTCCAAATTGATTCCCAACTGACCGGTAGCTGTCTGGCGTTGCAAGCTTCCACAGGGCTATCGCCACTCGCTTCTCAACTGTGAGGGCTGCTCTCATCTTGGTATTCATGCGCCTCAGGGCAGGGGAAAGCAAGTCACAAAGTTCCATGAAAGTTCCCTTACGCATGCGAAAGTTTCGCAGCCACTGGGAATCGTCCCAGACCTGCAACACTATGCGGTCCCACCAGTCTGTGCTTGTTTCCTGAGCCCAGAATCGGCGTTCCACAGCATGAACCTGCCCCATTAGCACCATGATGCATGCATTGGCAGGGCCCATGCTTTCAGAGAAATCTGTGTCCATGTCCTGATCACTCACGTGACTGCGCTGACGTCGCCTCCTCGCCCAGTATCGCTTTGCCAGGTTCCGGTGCTGCATATACTGCTAGATAATGCGTGTGGTGTTTAATGTGCTACTAATTGCCAAAGTGAGCTGAGCGGCCTCCATGCTTGCCTTGGTATGGCGTCCGCACAGAAAAAAGGCGCGGAACGATTGTCTGCCGTTGCTCTGACGGAGGGAGGGGCGACTGATGACACGGCTTACAGGGTTGGCTTCAGGGAGCTAAAATCAACAAAGGGGGTGTCTTTACATCAAGGAGTATTTCAGGCAGGACTTCATGGAGGGTTCCAATAAGAAATGGTGCACCTAAGTTATTGTTCTTATTGGAACAAGGAGGTTAGCCTGGCCTCTGATTGATACATGGCTAGATTTACCTCGCTGCACCTTCTCTGTGAGTGACTGCAGTGTGACCTAGAGGAATGAGTCCCCTAGACAGGGGAGGGGGGGAAGCAAATGAGTACAAAACAAATCTGGTCTATTTCTTGTTTTGATCCACTCCATCTATCTTTTACATCTTTGGCTGGCAGCAGACGGTGCAGAAGGACTGTATGCCATCCACATCTCATGGCTGCTCGGCAGAAGATGGTACAGTACGACTGCTAGCCATCCTCATCTCTTGCCTGCCTGGCAGAAGATGGTACAATACGACTGCTAGCAATCCTCATCTCTTGCCTGCCTGGCAGAAGATGGTACAGTACGACTGCTAGCAATCCGTATTGCCTGCCTGCTCACCATAAGACAGTTCAATAGGACTGACTGCAGGACTAAAGAGAATGACCTGATCAAGTCACTCTAAATTAAGTCCCTGCGCCCATGTCTGTCCAGGCGCTCCCAGCCGACGTGGCCAGGAGCACCTCGGACACCACGAGGACGACTACCAGTCATACTGCACCGTCTGCTGCCAGAAGGCAATGGGTTGCTGCTACTGTGTAGCAAAGCCGTACCGCGTCTGCCAGCACCCAGGAGACATAGGGTGACGGTTACCTGAGCTGGCTCCATGCTTGCCGTGGTATAGCGTCTGCACAGGTAACTCAGGAAAAAAGGCGCGAAACGATTGTCTGCCCTTGCTTTCACGGAGGGAGGGAGGGAACGGGGGCTTGACGATATGTACCCAGAACCACCCGCGACAGTGTTTTAGCCCCATCAGAGTGCTCCATTGTGACTGCTCTGGACAGCACTCTCAGATGCCCGATTGTTTGCCGTTGCTCTGACGCAGGGAGGGGCGACTGAGGACATGGCTTATAGGGTTGGCTTCAGGGAGCTAAAATCAACAAAGGGGGTGTCTTTACATCAAGGAGTATTTCAGGCAGGACTTCACGGAGGGTTCCAATAAGAAATGGTGCACCTAAGTTATCATTCTTATTGGAACAAGGAGGTTAGCCTGGCCTCTGATTGATACATGGCTAGATTTACCTCGCTGCACCTTCTCTGTGAGTGACTGCAGTGTGACCTAGAAGAATGAGTCCCCTAGACGGGGGAGGGGGGGAAGCAAATGAATACAGAACAAATCTGGTCTATTTCTTGTTTTGATCCACTCCATCTATCTTTTACATCTTTGGCTGGCAGGAGACGGTGCAGAAGGACTGCATGCCATCCACATCTCATGGCTGCTTGGCAGAAGATGGTACAGTACGACTGCTAGCCATCCTCATCTCTTGCCTGCCCGGCAGAAGATGGTACAGTACGACTGCTAGCAATCCATATCGCCTGCCTGCTCACCATAAGACGGTTCAATAGGACTGACTGCAGGACTAAAGAGAATGACCTGATCAAGTCACTCTAAATTAAGTCCCTGCACCCATGTCTGTCCAGGCGCTCCCAGCCGACGTGGCCAGGAGCACATTGGACATGACGGCTACCAGTCGTACTGTACCGTCTGCTGCCACAAAGCCAGGGGTTGCTGCTACTGTGTAGCAAAGCCGTACCGCGTTGCCAGTACCCAGGAGACATAGGGTGACGGTTACCTGAGCGGGCTTCATGCTTGCCGTGGTATGGCGTCTGCACAGGTAACTCAGGAAAAAAGGCACGAAACGATTGTCTGCCCTTGCTTTCACGGAGGGAGGGAGGGAACGGGGGCCTGACGATATGTACCCAGAACCACCCACGACAATGTTTTAGCCCCATGAGGCATTGGGATCTCAACCCAGAATTCCAATGGGCAGCGGAGACTGCAGGAACTGTGGGATAGCTATCCACAGTGCAACGCTCCGGAAGTCGACTCTAGCCTCAGTACTGTGGAAGCACTCCGCCGAGTTAATGCACTTAATGCACTTAGAGCATTTTCTGTGGGGACACACACACTCGAATATATAAAACAGATTTCTAAAAAACCAACTTCTATAAATTTGACCTTATTCCGTAGTGTAGACATACCCTTTGTTCCAAGTGCCAACCAAGGAGGACATAAAACAAACATGACAAAATTTTGTATATTTGTAATGATAGCTAGTATAAAGACCAGTTTCTTATTAGCACTGTTGTATGTTTCACCTAATTACGACAGCAGTTATACAGCTAAGAGCTATGGATTACATCTGCACTAGAATTGTGCAAACAGTTGCACAACCAATGCAAAACTAGTGATTGATTTGGACTTTTGCTAGCCTTTCTAAGGTTAGAAAATGTCTGTCACTTCACCAGGAATATTTTCATTTTTGGAAAAATCAGTTGTCATGATCATAAACTCCATTTCCAAACAGCAAATAGCCTTTTATGAATAGATGAATAGACAAGGATTATATAAATTTTAAGTTTTGGCTGAAATTTTGTTTAAATGTGTCTCAGGGGAGACGCTAGGCTTTATATCCATCTTTTTAGGAAATCTGCCTATTTTGTACCTAAATATATTAAAAATAAACCCTTTGTTTTAGGTAATGAAGCAACCTTTTAGACTACCAGTGCGTTGGAGATCTACAGACCCAAGTGGTAATGGTGTCCAAAGAGGCTCACAACTGAGAGTGCCAATCCCAAGTCAGACTGTCAGAAAACAGGGCAGACACCTTACTCTGGTAGTGTGTTCAATAATTAGATTCACCAAGCCAGTTACAAATGCACGCTCCTGGATTACTATATTCGTCTCACCATTGAGACCACAAGCAGTCCCCTCAGGCATTCCAGCCAAACTTACCACCCAGAAAAAAATAGACTTAATGATATTGGTCACATAAACCAAAAATCACACTGTACTAGGTTCTTCCAGCCCCAAAGGGCCAGTTACTTACCCCAGGTTGAGATACACTCCAGATCTCACCAAAGGCAATATTATAGCCAATTTCTCTAGTAAACTAACTATCGATGTATTAGCTAAGAAAAAAGAAATGAATTATTGAAAGGTTAAAGTAGGTAAAATACATTACAGGTGAAACAAAGTTTGTAAATCCAATATGATAGCAGAGGTGCAGTAATTTGCTGGTTCTCCACGGATTTCTCAGGGTTCCCTAGAATGGCTCTAGAGATCTCTGTCCAATTGCTCAGAACTCAACCCTGTCAGAATTCATTAGTTCGGAGATGAAGGATCATTCCCAGAGCACATATTTATAACTGACTTCCAGGAAAAGCAGCCAAGCAAATACTTGCTGTCACAGATAAAGAATGCATTCTGAGTCTTTGATCTCAGGCCACCACATTGTATTTCCTATGTATACACAAATAATCCAGTTACAGTAAAAAGAAAAGGAGTACTTGTGGCACCTTAGAGACTAACAAATTTATTTATTTGAGCATAAACTTTCATGAGCTACAGCTACTTCATCGGATGCATGCAGTGGAAAATACAGTGGGGAGATTTTATATACACAGAGAACATGAAACAATGGGTGTTACCATACAGACTGTAACAAGAGTGATCAGGTAAGGTGAGCAATTACCAGCAGGAGAGAGAAAAAACCTTTTGTAGTGATGATCAAGGTGGACCATTTCCAGCAGTTGAAAAGAACCTGTGAGGAACAGTGTGCGGGGGGAGGAAGGGGCGGAATAAACATGGGGAAATAGTTTTACTTTGTGTAATGGCACATCCACTCCCAGTCTTTATTCAAACCTAATGTAACGGTGTCCAGTTTTCAAATTAATTCCAATTCAGCAGTCTCTCGTTGGAGTCTGTTTTTGAAGTTTTTTTGTTGAAGAATTGCCACTTTTAGGTCTGTAATTGAGTGACCAGAGAAATTGAAGTGTTCTCCGACTGGTTTTTTAATGTTATAATTCTTGACGTCTGATTTGTGTCCATTTATTCTTTTATGTAGAGACTGTCTGGTTTGGCCCAGCAGAAGAATCTGTCCTATATCGGGACATCTCCTTCCGCCCCTCCACCCCCACGAACATGATACAGTTCTGTGGTGACCTAGAATCCTATTTTTGATATCTCTGACTAAAGGAATATTTCCAACACACCTCTGAACAGCATACTAACCCACAGAGTCCTTCCTACCAACACCACAAAAAGATTCTGGGTGCACTCCTCCTGACGGTCGAAACAACAGACTGGACTTCTACATAGAGTACTTCCACCAACGTGCACGGGCTGAAATTGTGGAAAAGCAGCATCACTTGCCCCTAACCTCAGCCGTGCAGAACACAATGCCATCCACAGCCTCAGAAACAACTCTGACATCATAATCAAAAAGGCTGACAAAGGAGGTGCTGTTGTCATCATGAATAGGTCAGAATATGAACAAGAGGAGCTCACCTTACCTGATCACTCTCGTTACAGTGTGTATGATAACAACCATTGTTTCATGTTCTCTGTGTATATAAAAAGTCTCCCCACTGTATTTTCCACTGCATGCATCTGATGAAGTGAGCTGAAGCTCACGAAAGCTTATGGTCAAATAAATGTGTTAGTCTCTAAGGTGCCACAAGTACTCCTTTTCTTTCTGCAGATACAGACTAACAGGGCTGCTACTCTGAAACCAGTTACAGTGATATACATAACGCAATTGCCGGCTCTTCATTATAATAGGGGTGATAACTGAAAACAATACATGTAACATTCACTGGTTTTCAGTAAGTTTGCACATCAAGTAGGTTCCTATCTCTATACTAATATCATGCTTTGATCTAAGGTTAATTAAATATGGGGCATGCATACTAGTGAATAAACAAGTTACAGGTAAGTGAAGACAATATCACATTTCCTTTGAATTATGCGCGCAAACAAATAAATTGGCCTTATCACATTACAATGCCTTTTGACACTCCTTTGATTTCTATTAGAATGCAAGTGAATTAGCCTGCTAGCAGCTTGCTAGACAGCATCAAACAAGCAAAGTGAGCTCTACAGGATTTCCATAAAGATCTACAGAGCTGTGGCTCCACCATGCCTTTACTTCTCCTCAGTATTCCCAGACATCCTCCCCCACAGCTTTGAAAAACCCATTCAATTCAGGTTGCACAAGGCTTTCGGAAGGCCCATGTTACTGTTACACAAGTCTCTGATTTCATTTGAGGTTCAGGTTCATATGAACCCAAATCTCAATGCAAAACTATGACAAAAGTACAAAGTTCTTTTGGATGTTTCTCAAGATTTCCTGGTTACAGTCTGAAACTCAATAACCACTTTCATAATGTAAGCTCAGTGACAAAACTCACTGGTTTCTGGAAAACCTTTCGCCAAGTCTGTTCTTTTCTACAGAGATTACATTTTCCCAAGAGGTGCACAGTCAGAAAGGCCTAAGCACTCCCTGGTTCCTCTAAAACTCAATATTTGCTTACGCAAAAGAAGTAATCACATGCATAAATGCCCATTTTGTGTGTACACATTCTCCCTTTCTGCAGCCAAATGGTGCATTTTTCAGACGCATCAGAAACCCGTGTATTTTTGTGTACAAGTTAAATATTGTTATGGGATAAAATGGAATACCAGGATTGATTCCCCAGTTTCATGGTTCTAAACCTGGAATAGTCAGAGGGCACCAACTCAACTCCTTTGCTTTGTTTGAGACAGCAACCATCCCTTGACACCCTCTTTGTGCACATATGTGTCTCCTCGCTGATCAATTTGGAAATATCCTAGTTTATTTTTCCCAATAGATTCAATATCTTATTACAAGCCAGCACAACTAGCAAGACAGGGGCTATGACTTTATCAGGGGAGAGACATGGTCACAAACATGAGGATAAATTCTCAGTTGTTTTAAGTTGTCATCGACCGATTGAAATCAAGCCACAACAATATACACCAACTGAGAATCTGCCCCATGGACTTCCTGAATATCCAAGAGTGATGTCCCAAACCCACCAGAGTGGATACTTCTTTTATTGAGCAATGAGTTTCTTCTGCAACAGTCGAGGACAGAAAATTCAGTGGAAAAGAAGAGGATGATCTCTAATGGTAGTAGTATTTTTCTGAGTGCTCAAAAATGTGATAAGGGCTTATAGAAATACTCCTATGACCCCTGTGCAGAGAAGCATATACTCTAAATGTGATGTGATGCAACCAGAATGAATGGGAAGCAAACAAAGCATGGGGAAGATTAGAGAGAAGGGACAGGGATGACAGCAATATGATTGCCCAGTGATTAAGGTCCGTGAGGCACATAGGCATATAGATGGTTACTTTTAGGCATTTTCCAATGGAAATTTTTATATAGATGTAAACTAAAATATCCAACATTAAAACTGCTATCCAAACCTGTGATTTCACTGAGCATTGGAGGAAATATTAAAAGTTGTCCATTATGCCATCATTTCCCACAGCTCTCCCAGTCTGTCCTTAACACCTAAGCCATCTGCCTGTCATTTGTTGGCTCTCCCCATACCTCATCATAAACAAACCATCTGTTCAGTGCCTTCAAACTTCTATTTACAATGCATTCTCTTTTATCTATTTTACAACTCTTTGTAGATGTCAAAATTTTAATTACACCGTCACATATTAGGATGTCAGCTACTCTGGGTGCTTTTTCTAACAACAGTGTCTGTGATGGTCTAGGAGGCATTTGAATGCATTTTATGGCTCAGTGATATATGGTATTTATGAAACATACAACAAATTTTAAAGTGAAGAAGCAGATGATGTATGAAGTCAATAATTGTTCCAAGACAGCCCCAAATGATTGATGTCTACATAATTCCACAAATGCTGTCGCTTTATTAAAATACAATAACAATATTAATTTATATGAAAATTCAGTTCAGCTAACAGCTAATGCATTTAAATTTCATATAATCTAACAATACAATCTTCCTTCTGTCTATTGTCAGGTTGGAAAAAAGGAGAATGTTACTTCTTGATTACCCACTGTATAAACCCCCTTCATATAAAATGTAAGTAGTTGTGTTTTTATAAATACTAAAAATATGATTATGAAATCAAACTCTGAGAATATGGGTGAAACTGATCTAGTAAACAGACTTGACTGCAAATGTCTGCACTGAAAGCCCAAAAGACAGCTTTAATATCAGTGACAAAATTAAAATGTACACAAAGTTACAGCTTCATTCCTTCCTCCAATCTAGAAGTAGAACTGGGAAACACGGATAAAAACGTTCCCAAATCATTTACAATGATTTTGAATCACTGGTATTTTGCTTTGTTTGTATAATCTCAGGAGATTGAATATTTTGCACAGACGCATAAAAAAGACTCAAAATGACCCTTTCCATGAAATTTTTGCCAGGAGGATTTGTAGGATTGGTACAAAAATTAGAGGAGGTTGAAGTGATGTGGTGTGTTCCTAGAGACTACATAGCCCAGAGGAAGAAACACAAGCCTGGGAATCCAGTACTCTGAAATTCTGTTTTCATCTCTGCTCCTGCCTTGCCTTCATTATACTTTTTCATCATATAGCAGTTTACACCATTAACTAGGTAGACACTTTAGGTGCTCTATGATGTAGACAAATATCACTGCTCAAATTTAAAGCTCAGGACTGGATCCTGCAAGGCGCTGAGTGCCCTCAGCTCCCAATCATTTCATTAGAAAGTAACTAAATTCAGCACCTTGCAGGAGTCCTTGGTGCCTTGTAGTATTGAGCTCCTTGAGAAATCATTGACTTTTCTAATGTTGAACAGCAAATTTGTGTCATAACCACAATTAGACTTCCTGTTGTCAGACACCTAGGCCCATAGCCTTGTCCATGAGACCACATCTAGTCTTTCTGACCATCCACTTTTTTTTTTTTGAGTTGGTTGCCTCCTCTGTAATAATGATATTTACCACAGTGGAAATTAATAATATGCAAGGTTTAGAATATCCACAGCTCCACATCAGTATGGAAGTATCACACCCAATTTGAAAAAGAGAAATTAGAGACACATTTAACACTAGCGTAGGAAGTTGTAACTCCCACTGAAGTAAGCACATGTTGCACAAGGGCTGAAATCAGTCAAAGCAGTACATCACTTATCTGGAATGGTCTCTGGACTTCTTGGTTAGAGATGGGCTGGATGTTAGGAGGCCTGGGTTCTCATTCTAGTTCTGCCACTGACTTCTAGTTCTGTGTGACCTTGAGCAAGTTACATAAGCCTCTGCTTTCCTCTCTGTAAAATGGAGCAGTGATGCTTGCTTGTTCATTGGGAGGCCTAAGTGCTATGCAAAAGTGGATAGTGGATCCTAACTATAACAGGATCAATTAAGCACAGATACACTTGGTTGTGTCTAAATAAAACACCTTTCAAATTACCTTAATTAAGTACAATTCAAGGAAACAGACGTTAGAAATCCAGTTGATAAGAGTTAGTAACAACTGACTCCAAAGCACACCAGATAACCCTCTCAAATTACTTGATAGCAAATTGATATGTAAATGTACTGCAGGTGGATTATCCATGGCAGATAGCTGTGAATGAGTAAGCAGCATATAAACAGACAGATATTTCTGAGTAGTTACCCCACAGTTGTCTTTCTCTAAACACACACACACGCACACACACGTACATATGTATATCCTTCACCCAAATAAGCTTGAGCTAGCAAAGCTCCACCAGGACGATGAACCTGTACTGGCATCTACAATTGTGTTCCAGATATAAATACATACAGCTGAACCATTTGCACTTCAGTAGCTTGATTCAAGGTGCTTTGGAAGATGGAACCCTGTAGAGAGAAAGTCAACAACACAATTAAGTCTCTCTCCACCTCACCAATCTCTCCCTCTCAGCTCCATTTTTTTTTTTTTTTTTAATTTTCTTGCCAACATATCAGAGCATCACACTGATTGCTGCAATCCACCACAGTCATTTCCAGGGAATGTTCTTTGGTATTGAATACCCACAATGTTTCTGAGTACAGGTGGGTTGTGCTGCTCTGTTACTAAGGGCTTGTCTACACTGACAAGTTTCTGCGCGGTAAGGCAGCTTTTTGCACTCAAACTGCAGCCGTATACATACTGCCAAGCCACTTTGCAGCCTCAGATGCAACATTGGAAAAAAAACCAACCTGGACTAGAGTCGTCAGGCTATTTGCGGAGAGTCTCCAGTGCTCTATTGCCAGTGTAGACACTTGATTGCTTTCTGCGCTGTAATTGGCCTCTGGAGCTGTACCATAATGCCTCAAGTGACTGCTCTGCTCATTGTTTTGAACTCGGCTGCCCTGGAGACATGCGTCCCTCCCCTTTCAAAGCACCATTTCTGACAGCCATTGTGTGCTGTGCTGATCTGCTCCGGGACCCAAAGCAAACCATTAATGTGGAATGCTCCTGCTGTTGAACACAGAGGCAGATGTGTGTTTGTGTGTGTGAGTGAGTGAGCAAGAGAGGGAGAGAGAGATTGCTGTGCAGAGAGCCCCGGGGGGAGGAGGGGGCTGATGTTGGGATTTCCCCTTCCCCTGCCTCAGGACTGGTTGGTTCCTGCCACTGTCTGAACTTACAAGACAGCATGCTGACACACTGTCCCTCAAAACACACTGTCTCTCCCCCCTCCCTCCATACACACACACACACACTCCCTGTCACACACTCTTCCCCGCCCCTCACTTCAGTTGAAAAGCAGCTGGCAATGTAGTAGGATGCCCATGGAACAATGGGCCTGGGAAACCTGCATCATGTGAGGCTGTGCCTGCCCCATTAGGCATTGCAAACCCTTCCCAAAGCACCCTGCGGCCAGCTGCACCGTGGGATAGCTACCCCAATGCACTGCTGGCTTTGCCCTTGCAAGAGCTGCTAATGTGGATGCGCTCCAGCCTCACAAGCAGCAGAGTTTGGACACGCTTGCTTTCATTCCAGTGTTTTAATGAAAGTGGTATAACTTGTGGCGCAGTAACTTGCCAGTGTAGACATACCTAGAGATCGCTGGATGATTTTAGTCCCTCTTTGGCACCATCTAACTGCGCACGTACAGTGAGTTTCGGTTTTGTGCATGCTCATGTGCAGGTTTGTGTATGAAATTTTATGAGCTTTACTAGAGCGAGCAGATGTCCTAATTCTAAAATTGCTTGGTGGAATGGAATTATTCCAAAAGAGCTATTCCAGCCATGCCAACGGAGTAGTACACCTCACTCCCTTTCTTTCTTTTTTTTATCTGCTGGATTAAGGTAAGTAAATGAAGACTTGGATGTCTTTAAAGGAGCCACTATAATATGTGAATAATGTCCCTTTCCCCTTAATTAGCCTTTCTCCTTTATTGGCTTGGCAGTTTTTGTTATAATTCTAATCTCAGATACACAGATGCACATCTCCATCTAATGCTCTTGGATACACACACAATGCCAGGCTTTTAAAATAAATGCAGCAGCACATGTCCTTAATGTTATTTAAGAATAATTTCTTTTAAAAAATTCAAAATGAGCACTCAACTTTCCAGCTGTTTTCTTGCTTCATAACTATTTCCACCTGCATGATAACGATGCACCAGTGTTGAAGGAATGTGGATTATTTTTCTTTGTTCTAAGTCTTACAACAGTGATTGCTTTAATTCTGCTCTCAGTTGGTAGTGCCTGAGATATTTTTTGATGATGGAAAAGAATAAGGCAGAACTTCATACACCCTGGGGTAAACAAAAGGGCAGAGTAAAGATTCTTTTGTGTTGTACCTATTCACTTCTTTTCCCACTCAGTCAAAAAGACTTTCTACTGCTAATCAGGGCCGGATTAATTTTTTTGTAGGACTGGCGTCAAATATATTTGTAGGCCCCCATGGAGGCAATGGAGCATGGCGTGGGGAGGTTGGTCCCCGGAGTGAGGGGCCAGCCAGTGGCAATGGGGCATGGCATGGTGGGGGCGTCCCTGCGCCGCCCAGCCCAGTGTGAGGGCAAACTGGCAGTTGCCAGATGCACATTTGCCCGCCTAGCCCTGTGCTGCCAGCGTGCCCCTTGCCCTTGTAGGTGGGCCCATGCCACGCCTCACAGCCTCCTCTTCCAACCCGAACCCCCGGCTCCCTATTGCCAGTGCCCCCCTCAGACCCTCCCACAAATGCACGGCACCCTGCACCACACCACCCCTGCCCAGCTCCCCCCTGCCCACAGCCCCAACACAACTGCCCAGCACCCCACACAGAAGCCCCACTCCCTACTGCCCAAACACACACAGATCTTCCCCACCTCCTCACAGGCCAGAACCCTCTCAGGTCCCCCAGAGACCCACTCCCCCATGCCCTGCTTCCCGGCCACACTCACCAGCTCTGCTGGGAGGCGACTATATCTGCCGGGCAGAGCCAGCAGCACAGCCAAGGCTGGTCTCAGGATGGGAATTGCTCTGGCCCCTCAGGAGTGGCAAGATCAGCCAGGCCAGGGCCTGACCCGGCCGGGCTCCCTCTGAACCCACTTGTCTGGAGGGGCCCATCCAAGCCCCCTACACTGTCCGCCCCTCCACCCCCCGCAACTGGCAAAACGGGTCACGCTTCTGCACCAGTCCCAGGCAGTTCAGCTCTGTGGAGACAAGATGGGCCCCGCAGGTGGTGGGAAGCAGAAACTGCCTGGAGCCATTGGTGCGCTAGGGTTTGGCCAGGGTGCAGAGAGGAGCTGGTGGGTAGGGCCAGGGAGCAAAAAGCAAGCCAAGAGGAGCAAGCGGTGGACGGGGGTCTGGCGGGGTCTCGGGGAGCAGTGCAAGCAGAGCAGGCCAGGGCCCCTGATGAGCATGGGCCCAGTTCCATGGCACCACTGGTGCCATTGTAAACCTGGCACTGCTGCTAATCCCATAGGACCAGATTCTGGCACCTTCATTTAAGCTGAGTGATCGCTTACTTGACAAGCAGCCATTAGGGGTCCATCAGGTTCTGATTTCAAAGACACTTCTCATAAAAGAAGACAATAATTGACCTGGGAAGGGGGTGTCTAAAGCTGTGCAAAATGCATCTGTTTGGGGGTTTTGCTGTTGACTTGAAACTCAGGCCATGTTCAGCAAAAGTCTGCCTGTCTGTGGGCCAGCTGCCTCCTGAGTGCCCCCTCATGGCCAGTCAGCCAGAGGACGCTTTGCAGTGGCCTTCTGAATTTGCCTCCCTTCCAGAGGGGGCTTATTGGAAAACTCCACACAGACTTCCATGGGTCCAGTGACAACAGCCCTCCTTACAGTCCACTTTATTAACTTAAAGTTCAAAAATAAACACAGAAATATTACCCCGCTCCTCACTTTAAGCTGGGCACAGCCCCAAAGTCCTCTGGTGTCTCAGGGTCCTTCCTGCCAGACCAGGGCTACTCAACCATGGGCCTGATACTGACATTCCAGTGCACGCAAAACTCCCAACACAAGCAAAACTCATTGGTTGTAACTTTTTCCACAGAAAAAGTTGACTCGTAGAATCACATGCAGAACTAGTCATGCTGCCTACGGTTAAGGCAGCTATTCGACATTGGTGAGGCCTCATCTGGAGTACTGTGTCCAGTTCTGGGCCCCACACTTCAAGAAGGATGTGGATAAATTGGAGAGAGTCCAGCGAAGGGCAACAAAAATGATTAGGGGACTGGAACACATGAGTTATGAGGAGAGGCTGAGGGAGCTGGGATTGTTTAGCCTGCAGAAGAGAAGAATGAGGGGGGATTTGATAGCTGCTTTCAACTACCTGAAAGGGGGTTCCAAAGAGGATGGCTCTAGACTGTTCTCAATGGTAGCAGATGACAGAACGAGGAGTAATGGTCTCAAGTTGCAGTGGGGGAGGTTTAGATTGGATATTAGGAAAAACTTTTTCACTAAGAGGGTGGTGAAACACTGGAATGCGTTACCTAGGGAGGTGGTAGAATCTCCTTCCTTAGAGGTTTTTAAGGTCAGGCTTGACAAAGCCCTGGCTGGGATGATTTAACTGGGAATTGGTCCTGCTTTGAGCAGGGGGTTGGACTAGATGACCTTCTGGGGTCCCTTCCAACCCTGATATTCTATGATTCTATGATTCTAAGGTTGCTTGTCACTTCCCATTATAAGAACCTGTTTTCAGGCATTCATAACAGTGCCAAACTTTTATTAGTCTGACTGAAATTTCACAGAGTAGGTATCTGCTTCAGGATGATTTTTGTGGGGGACGTTTCAGCCAAAGAGGTTTCCCCATTTCCAAGGAAAAGATTAGGAACAAATAAATTGTTTCACCTATGTTAAAAAAGTTCTTAAGAGACGTTTCATAGAGAAGGGCTAATGCCTTTATGCTTTGGAGCAAGAACTTGAAATTTAGCAGTGTGGCCAGAGATGTGCATTTTGCTATCCCATGAAAAAACATTCAATTTTGGCCAAGTGATAAGTTAGTGAAAAAGAGACTCATTAGACTTTGGCCGTTAAATTCTCTGCATATTCCACTTGCACTGGGCAAGGTCCGGCCCGGGGCTTTAGGGGCTGAGCAGGACTTTCCCTGCACTTGCTCCTCATAGCCAACAGGCACCACTGTGGCACCAGCATAAGAACTAAAATCAGAGGGGTGGGAAATGAGGTGGGTTGCAGAAACAAAGGGGGGGGTGCAGTAATGGGAAGAAGGGGGCAAACAGAGGAAGACAGGAGGCAGTGGAGTGGAATGGGGGGGGGCAAATAGAGAGGGAGCAGGAGCCAGGGAGAGAGAGAGAGAGAGTGAGTGTGTGTGTGTGGGGGGGGGGGGGGGGGGACGGGACAGGAGCAGAGGAGAGAGCAGGAGCCAGGGAATCCGGGGGATTGAGTAGGAGTGGAGGGGAGGGCCGGAGCCAGGGGGATACAACTGAATAAATCTAGTTACATAATTACACTAGTTTAAAACCTGTGTAAGTGAGAAGAGAATCAGGCCCTTTTTATCCAAATCATCTGAAAGCAAATGCATGTCAGATTTATTTTTCCTGTGTTGATTCATTGTAGTGTATATCCAGAGGTATACATAAGGAGTAGGAGGATCCACAGGGTAAGGGGATCAAGGAGCCAGTAAGAGCAGCATGCTGTTGATGTGATCAGAAGCTGGGTAAGATGTCTGGGTTCAGATTTGTCCTAGTTCGCTGAAAACTTCTGGTTAAGCAACCCAGAGCCCAGCCTTTCATTAGTTCCTCTGTAAGTTTTGTGTGCCCCACCTGTCAGTTCACCGCAGGAGTGATCCTCATCTGCCTCTTACATTTCAATCCATGGAGAAAGCAGAGGGGGCATTTGGTTCTCACCCTTGCCAATGTTCCAGCATGGCCTCTTCTACGACACTATCAGTGGTTGCTGGGACACTTTGGTGTTGATAACACCAAATTGATCCTCAGACTCTGACCTCAACCAATAAGTGAGGGAAGGGAATGGGAAATAACCAGTATCTGCCTAGGACCACAGCATGAATTTCCATTTTAAAACATTCCATCTTTGTGGTTTTACTCTGAATACTCTTATTCTGTTTTCGTCAGTTTCATGTTCCTCCCACAGAGATGGGCCCTCAACCATTTAGTATCATCACTCTTCCCATAAATTCTGGTTGCCAAAATAGCAGCTTCTTCCACTGACATGCAGTATGAACAATTAGATCATGACTGATTAAGCTTGTACAAGCATCACAACAGTGCAGCTGTACAAAACCAAATAGCTTTATTGATTTTTTTTTAATCACAGATTTGAAATATAGCCTGTAAAGGTTTCAGAGTAACAGCCGTGTTAGTCTGTATTCGCAAAAAGAAAGGAGTACTTGTGGCACCTTAGAGACTAAGCAATTTATTTGAGCATAAGCTTTCGTGAGCTACAGCTCACTTCATCGGATGCATACTGTGGAAAGTACAGAAGATCTTTTTATACACACAAACCATGAAAAAATGGGTGTTTACCACTACAAAAGGTTTTCTCTCCCCCCACCCCACTCTGTAAGGAGAGTGATCACTTTAGATAAGCTATTACCAGCAGGAGAGTGGGGTTGGGGGAGAGAAAACCTTTTGTAGTGGTAAACACCCATTTTTTCATGGTTTGTGTGTATAAAAAGATCTTCTGTACTTTCCACAGTATGCATCCGATGAAGGGAGCTGTAGCTCACGAAAGCTTATGCTCAAATAAATTGCTTAGTCTCTAAGGTGCCACAAGTCCTCCTTCTCATAGCCTGTAAAGTTTGCATAGATGCATTAGAGACATGAATGACATCCTGGGATTGAGTCTCAGCCCTAGTTTCCTACCATTTGCCCTGAATGGTGTAAAAGGACCATAATCTGCCTGCAGTTGGGAAGCGGGGACGGGGACGGGGGGGGGGGGGGGGGGGAGAGGGGCGCAGATTTTCTATTGGCATAAAAGAAGTATAGCTGGCTTCTGTACCAGCCTCCACTCTTCCATGTCATAGGGGGAGTGCTGAGGAAATGAAATAGTCTGATGAGATGGAGACCAAGGGGGAAGTACAGATTTTCTAGCAATTTAACATATAATTATTCAGTATTTGCTGCTCAGACATGTTATGGATAGGATGCCTCTGTTTATGTTAAGATTTTGTAGCCCGTAGTTAAACAAACTTTACATATATTTTTTAAAGTATATACTTTGTGCGAAGAAGATACAGTCTAGGAATCATAACTTTTCACCTATATTGCTGGGGATTTCCTTTTGCCAACAGTGTGGATTTCATTGCCTAACACTGAGTTCCTGTTTTTTTTTCTGTTTAAAAACTCTCTCTTCCATAAGGGCAGGTGGGACTGTATGGTCTGAGGTCTGTCACTATGATTTCTTAGTTACTTCACAAAAAAGTATTAACCCTCCAGCCAACGTGCAGCCATAATGAAGCAGAAAGCAAACAAGTCAGTAAATCATTTCAATAAAAATACCACTGAGTACCTCCACCGCAGTCTGCAGAGCTAGGCTGATTTACTGTAGCTGACAATCTAGTCCCACTTGCGGAGAAGGCTCGTGTTTACTGTTATGTAAACTCACTGGGCTGATATCCATTCAGAGTATTATATCTTAGATTTTGTCACCCTGTTTTTAGAAAGGTCATATAACCATAAAGAGAAGCAAAACAAGAAGGACCCTGTCAAATTAGTCAGTTCCAAAGACAACTTCATGTACATGAATTTCTGACAAAGGAGACTTTTTGCCAGTTTGATTTTTTGCAAGTTACCAAAACAGAATTGGCCATTGTTTATTCCTGCAGCAATCTGGATGTTTTGTATTCCTATTGTTAATTTTTTTTTAAAAAGCAATCTGGGCCACATTCTGCCCAGTAACAACTCACTCCTCAAGTAGCTATTGATTTCAGAAGAGTTATATGTGGTACAAGGTATTAGGCAACGTAAGTGAGTCAGAAGCTAACCCTAAGGCTGGTTTAAAAGGATCTCCAGTCCCAGTTAAAAATCCTGCTTGTACCTCTCATTTTGTCAAAAAAACTTTTGAAGGCTGCCCTGTCTTGCAGTCAAAACATGCCATGCACACACTCGCCCTCAGAAAGGAAAGGCTGTAAAACCTATCTTGGAGCATGTTTGATTTCCTGGCTGCCTTATTTGTTTACAACAAAGTTCTTAAAATTGTCTCTACCATCTGTGTGGCTTCTAGTTGTTTGAATGAGAATGAGATATTAAAATGCCATCCAGATGTCTAGATGCATATCAGTATTAACATATGCAAATTGTCAAAAAGATGGGAAAAAAACCTTTTCTTTAACAAAAATAAATATATTTTCAGATAAAATGGAAAGAAGTAAATCTCTTAAGGCTGACCAAAAAACAAAAAAAAAGAAAGAAAGAAAGAAAGAAAACAAGATGCACTGACTATACACAACAAGTACAAAGTGTTTTTGGTAGTTTCTCCTATAAATCTGTGGGAGGAAAATTCTATGAAAAGACAAATTTAACATAAAATGTCGACATTGAAGAGGGGAAACATCACTTGGCTTGAAGATCCGGCAAAGTGAACCTGAAAAAGTTAAATTTTAAAGTTGTCTCCCATATATTTTTTCTTGGATGTAGCTGTTCACACACAGAAGAAATCTGCTAGCTGTTGAACATCTGATTTAAAAGGAATCTTAGGCCCCCTGCCTGAATTTATGCTTAGGATTAGACCCAATGAACTCAGTTATGCAGGATCAGGCCTTCTCTCAGTGGAATTATTTTTGCATAGGGTTATTGTCATACATAGTACCAGAGCATTAAGGCTAATCTGTTGTCTCTAGGTTGTTATAATTAGGGATCTTGAGTCCTACAGTAGAAATATGTTTGATTTGCTTTTAAAGATTCTTAAAAACTAAGTTCTAATAATGGAAATATGTACTGAAGTGCTAAAAAAAATGCCTGAATGTACAAACAAGAATTCGTGTTGTAATTCTATGCAGTCAGTCTCAGAGCCAGGAAGTGAGGGAGAAAAGGTGGGCATCCATGGCAGCTTATGGTAGGTGGTTAGATAATATGGTGATAAATGCATTAAAAATACTTATGTTGGATAGTACCTTATTCGTTGAGTAATTCCATTGGTTGCAAGGGCAAAAAATACTCCTTAGAATGAGTAAAGGTAGGACAATCTAGCCCTGTGAGTCATTCCATAGGGCGAGGATGTGAGCTGCTTATTAATATTGGGGTGAAAATCACCACATGCTGAGGAACAGCACAAGAACTATATGCTATTTAAGTCTCAAAAAATAGTCCCACTTTAAGCCAAATGTTATGGGATGTAAGCGGTGCTCAGGTCTTAGCTACCTGTGTGTGTGGTGAATTTTACCCTGGGTAGTAGAAGTATATGCTAGCACTTTTCCCATCTTTTCATCAGCAGCAGAGGGGTGAGCAGTTTCCACTCTGTGTTTTGGCAAAATCATTTTATGAATCCATTTTTCTTCTCGCAGGTTCTAGCTTTCAGATACATGAATTGAGGTGGACGTTTTGCTTAAACATACATTGCTTACAGAATAGCTTTTCCTCCTAAATCAATTATACTGAAATCAATATGTGGTGTGCAGCAACCGCACTTTTATGATACCTTGAGTGACATTCTTCAGGGAGAAATAAACTAACCGTCATTGCTTCAGAACATTTTCCCTTACAATTATGCTCTATAAGCTACCTGAATGACTATCTTTAAAATTACATTTGTTTATTACAGAGAGTGTTGATTTAAAAAAATACATATAAAAGTGTCCACAGTTCAGCACCTAAATCTATTACGTTTAGGCTTCTAAGTGGTTTGACTTTTAGAGGCACGGAGCCTCTAAAAAACTGCTACCATGAAGGCTCATAGCAAATCTTTGTATTATGACCAGAAATACTTGCTTTAAGTGGGAAAGGAGAGACACTTACCATTGATAAGACACATCACATCTCTGGGGATAACATTCTGTTACCCCCACTTCCACAAGATGGCTTTCTGTCGCCTTCCTGTGTCTGGACCACATTGAGGGTTATGAGCCTTTGAACACAGGTATCTGGCTCTTTGAAATTCAAACAGACTAGGTTTATTCTTTTAGATCCAGAGGTTTGATACCCACTGCTGAAATCCCACCCAGGGGTTCTGCCTTCTCACTGAAATACAAGTTTAACAGTAGAAGTGGTTGTAAGAAGGAAAAACAGTTTTGTGGGGGAGGGAGAAATTGATGTTTCAAAATACTGCTGTTTTGAAATTTAGATATTATGAAATTTCTGGGGGGGGGGTTTCCCCCTTTTCTGCCACATTTCTCTCCCCCCCACACACACACCTATTTCCCACTGAATGCAACAGAACGAATTATTTATTTTCACTTTTGCACTTTCTTTCTTTCCCAGCATTCATCACAGGGCCAGGGGTTGTGATAATCCCCATCTGCCAGAATGGCTCCTTAGTAGATGTGGGTGGCCAGCATAATGAGGAATGGCCTCAAGGCTGCTCATTATAAAGCCAGGAAGGGAAGAGGGATGCAAAGATGGCTTATAAAAGTCAAACTCCAGGATGTGATCCTTTATTACCACCACATACACCAAATCATGCAAATTATTTTCAATTTGTTCCATTTACCTGTGTTGACTCTATTGTCCCATCAATTTAAAACATATTTGAAGTTTGTGATTTTGATAATGCCAGTATTATGCATCCACTGCCTTAAAAAAGTTTTCAGCATGGCGGGGGAAGGGGGCGGGCAGAGAGAGGAGATAAAAAAAGAAGTTTTACTCCTATTAGCAGGATAATTTGTGAAGATAGATTTTCTAACTGTAATTATGCCCAATTGCCAAAATAGCTACTTATTGAGTACTGTGCTGTTAGCAACAGTCTCACAGCAAGTGGAGAACAGTTAGAAAGCATTTAAAAAATTACATAATGATGTAAAAAAAATTGGGTTGATGTATTTCAACTGAATTCAATTCAGGGGCATATGGTACATTAGTTAGAATGGGGCCTTAGTGCAAAAAGACATTTCAAAAACAGTAGCAGTTCCCCTACAACTGACAGGGAAAATAATGTTGATGTTTTTTTAAAAAGGTACTGCACTTGGTACAGAGCAGGAGAAAAGATTTTAAAAGAGGTTTTCTGAAGAAGCTGCAAGTTACCATGGATAGATTGTTGTAGATGCAGGGAAACTAAAGTGTGATTGTAAAGGGATGAATGGAGATTTCATGCTGGGCATGATCAGTGTAAACAGAGAGTCCACACAGGCTCTCCCATGGCTGCATTTTAAACAAAGTGGTGCAAAGTGCTGCACTTTAGGAGTACCTTCTACCACATAAACAGCCCAACAGACTTGCTACTTGACCAGCGTGAAAGGTGTGCAATGAAGCCTGAAATTGTATGTATAAATGTTACCTGGTTTCGGGGTTTGTTATAAAGTCTATACTTGAGACAGATTTTGAACAAACGTGGCACAATTTTATTGTCTAGCACCAACATCATGCAATATTCTTGAAAAGACTGAGTGTTATGTGTCTTGCTCTGTGCCCCATGTATAGACAATGTGAGTCCAGTAGCACAGACTTTCTTTTAGCTCAGACTGTCGCTGCTATTGTTTGAGTTCTGGCTTCAATCTCCAGACCAAAATGATGGTTGTTACATAAGTAGATTTCACTTTGAGATGTTGGGTATCTTCCAATGGAGAATGAAATTTTGGCTGTAAGACCAAAAACAAATATTTGCACAGTTTACTGCTTAGCAAAACTTCCAAAGTTTATATAATTCCATTTGTGCACTTTTTGACCCTAGAAACAGGACAGAATTTTAATGGCCACCTCCAATGTCAACCTAACATCACAGGATAAAAAAGAAACCTAACTGCTTATTTCAATTTCTTCTGTAATTAAAATAGGAATCCTATCCTGGGAGACAAAAGATTACTGCTGGGGGGACAGTTAACCACTTGTGGGATAAATATGTTTGTGGATTATTAATTGCAAAGTAAAAGCCTATTTACTACTCTTTATGTGGGTTTGATCTCTGCAGCTAGAGATACATTCATTTGCAAACAAAAATGTTTTACTCTCCCCTCATTCAGTGCACACAGATTCATTTAGAGTTCATAGGAATTATGAACTGCCATCAAAGGGATAATAAATACACCCTCACACATTTTTAACTTTTTTTCTATCTTGTGTCTTTGATGGTTTAGCACACAGAGTTTAGCATATAGAGTTCAATTAATGAATCTTAAAACAACTGGTTTCTACTTTAAAAGTTGTTGTAACTAAATAAAGTAAGGCATCTTGTCAGCAAAGTCTTCTAAACAATAAAAGCAGAACCGCTCAGCATACCAATGCAATCAAAGGATAGAGCTCAGTAAACCTGAGATTTGTGTACCACAAAATATCTCAGAGGGACAAACAGAAATACAGTAAATCTCTACTTACAAAGAATACAGTAGCAATCAATTTTGTTTTGTTTAGATTCTCATCTGCTATGAAAATCCTCCCGAAGGTAGCCAGCCTTATTTACAGCATGATATTTTTAATATTACCCCTAAACTTCATAAAGCTCTAATTATAAGAAGATCCCTGAATGTCCATTATAAAGATGGAGCAGAAGATGAGTGGTGAGTTTTTATTCCCTGTCACCAGCAAAGTGAATCTCTGCTGCTTATACAAGCCCCGAAAATATGCATGACAACAAAGGTAAAATGGTTCTAACACACATTGTCCAAGTCCTTAAAGCTTCATCTTTCAAAGTCTAGAAATTGACAGACTATCTTGTGTTTAAGTGGTATGAATGGAATTTTGATTGGATTTTAATTGTTTTCACTCTCTCTGCTTTTATATTTCAGTGTTGTATAAACTGGTCAGCTTGCATTTTATCTAGGCATTAGCAGTGCCCGTATGATTTAGGCTTTTCACACACTTTAAAATGAAAATCCTTTAACTGTTACAGACATTTTAAAAAATGGTCAGTTGTGACTGTTGGATCCTTCACTCAAGGCCTGATTCAAAGGCTACTGGCTTCAATATATCTCACTGACTTCAATGAACTTTGGATCAGACTGTCAGTGCCTTTATTCCATGTTTGATCCAGGTTGGTTACCAGCAATGCAGCCTCATTTTCATGGGAGTAGCCTTTCACATTGTTTTGCCCAGATGACCTCTATTGTTATTTTTCACTCATCTGACCCGCTCTGTACAGAATTACACCACAGGAAGTAGTGGATTGTCCATCTCTTGAGGTGTTGAGATCAAGACTTGGATACCTTTTTGGAAAATATGCTTTAGTCAAACACAAGTTATTGGGCTCAATGCAGGGGTAACTAGGTGAAATTTTATGGCTTGTGTCAAGGTTTCTTCCCCACTCTGAACTCTAGCGTACAGATGTGGGGACCTGCATGAAAGACCCCCTAAGCTTATTCTTACCAGCTGAGGTTAAAAGCTGCCACCACCAAAGTGTTACACAAAGAACAGGTGAAGTGCCCACTTGGAAATGTCTCCCCCTCAAAATATCCCCCCCAAGCACTACACCCCCTTTCCTGGGGAAGGCTTGATAAAAATCCTCACCAATTTGCATAGGTGAACACAGACCCAAAGCCTTGAATCTTAAGAACAATGAAAAAGTAATCAGGTTCTTAAAAGAGAATTTTAATTCAAGAAAAAGTAAAAGAAAAACCTTTGTAAAATCAGGAAGGGAAATACCTTACAGAGTAGTCAGATTCAAAACATAGAGAATCCCTCTAGGCAAAACCTTAAGTTACAAAAAGACACAAAAACAGGAATATACATTCCATTCAGCACAACTTTATTTTATCAGCCTTTTAAACAAAACAGAATCTAACGCATATCTAACTAACTAAGCATTGCTTACTAACTCTTTACAGGAGTTCTGACCTGCATTCCTGCTCTGGTCCCAGCAAAAGCATCACACAGACAGAGAGACCCTTTGTTCCCCCCGCAGCTTTTAAAGTATCTTGTCTCCTCATTGGTCATTTTGGTCAGGTGCCAGCGAGGTTATCTTAGCTTCTTAACCCTTTACAGGTGAAAGGGTTTTGCCTCTGGCCAGGAGGGATTTTATAGTTCTGTATACAGAAAGGTGGTTACCCTTCCCTTTATATTTATGTCAGCTTGCGTTATGCAGGAGGTTAGACTAGATGATCTATTGGTCCCTTCTGAAAAGCTATGAATCTATGAATTAAAGTTGGACAAATAACAGCAATAGTATTGCAGGAATATTCAAAAATGAATTTTGATTTGATGTTCATGAGTCCTTCATATTGGCTTTCTTCAAACACTCACAAGGTCTAGTATCAATAGCACTAATGCTCACAAAAAAGCAAATTTTAAGCATGAATATTTGCTTTGAAACTAATTTCATATTCCATACTGCCCTACTGTATGTTCTCAATCTATTGCATTTGTTGTTCACATAAAACATCTGATTAAGAACAAACAAAATGCCAGGTACATTGCTTTGAAGACATTCACAAATGATTTTTAATAATGAACACTTAAGTATTATTCAATCTGCTCATGAACATTTCACAAAGAGAAAAGTGGTGATAATATTAATATTGAATTACTTGATCAGTACAGACAAGAAGAACATTTTAAACTTCATGGCTCAGCACCATCTAAAAAGGTCCTGAACCAGATCACCCTATCTGAACAATCCAGCACCATGGAAAAGTACAGATTCAGATTCACAACTGCAATTAAACTCCATAGTTTGGGTCCATCTCTAATTGGAATTAACAATCATCTCACTATTCACTGATTACAAATTGGCTAGATTGAACCTTTGTAGGCACAGCTCTGTTTGGGGGACAATGAGGAATAACCTAGCCTCAATGCCTCCTGGAACTGCCCAGTGTGCACTGTGGGCACAAACGGCTATACTCCCACAGCATGGTTGGCTATTTCAAGTGGACGGTGCATAGGATGAGTGGTATCATGTCTCTGCCTACTTTGCTCCTATGTAACTACTCTCCAATTTGAGGTGCTGTGCATCCCTTAAAGAGTAAGCTGTGCAAGGACTGCAGTTCTGATTGACTGGTGAACAGGGTGTACAAGGCTACAAAGGGAAGGCTTTTTACTGTCTCCCCAAAACTGTGCACCGGCATAAGGACTGGGCAGAGCCTAGCCCTGCAGATCCCTGCTGTCAAGGTGACCTCAGGTGGGTTTTGTTGGCTTGCTCTGATTAGTCTATTGATTTTGATTTATTATTAGCCTTTTCAGAAACAATGATATCAATATGTCTCAGTTGAGTTTCCATTGATTTTAGTCACCGTAAGCAAGCTGACCTCTGCTTCTGAAAAAAGAGTGGATGAACCGTTAGGTTTATTAATATACCCTAACCTTGACTGGGCGGGGCGGGGGAGGAGAGGGGAACATGGCACCAATATTATTCTTTTTGGTTGCTGGCCAGAATGAAAATAACATCAAGCTACCCTGAGAGAGAGTATAATCTATGCCCAGTGATTTTCCCAGATGGTGTTTTCTCTGCTGGATATAGGAACAGAATTTTTTTTATTGTTGAACATTAGGGACTTGAACTTTCAGCGCTTACATGCATATATCTCACGTTGGAGCATATAAAACTTTTGAGTGTGCAAGGTCTGTAGAACTGGGCATAGGATTTATATCTGATATTATGTTTCTTTTTTTAAACCTAATGGATAACTGTATCTTGTGCTTTTACTTTTTACTCTTCCTGTTTTATTATTTTATCGGCTTTTAAACATGATTCTAATAAAACATTATAAACTAGAGAAGGAATATGGTAGAGAGTGGGGAAATTAATTTGTGCTATTAATTTTTCAGTGAGGTGTAGCCAAAAGACTAACTTCCTCCTTGCACATAGACTTCAGGATTGATTAGTAGGCAGATTGTATTGCCATCCCTACAATATAATAAGTAAGTACAGATGTAAAAGGGATTCATCTTCAGGGAATTATTTAGGCTTAAATTATGTTGAAAAGCTCAATATGAACAATTAAATGTGAGCTATATAAAATATCAAAGGGAAAAATCATAAAAGCTATCAGAAAGCAATTTTTCAAATCCAAAAATACTAAAGCAAAAAATAAAAATGACCTGGTAACCAATTTATTAACCAAGATTTCGAGGGAAAACACTTCAATCCCACAAGAAACAATTAGAAGATCCTGTGGAAATAGTGCATTAAAAAAGAGGAGTCTCAAAAGGACTGAATTGCTTTTCCCTCATACTCTTTTTTTTTTTTTTTTTTTATGGAATTCATCAAACTGTATTGTTCTCTCCTGTTTTTGAATTTTGCTTTCCCCATACAGTATGATTATCTGCCCTCCATTGTAAGGAGATATGAATAAGCTAATACTTTCAAGGCTGCTGAAAGGTATGCAGTTCTTTTATTTATTTGTCTTTGTGGAATACAAAAAATGTAGGAGGGAGATAGCAAAATGTTGCCCTTCTCTAACACGCTTTAGAAACTTACATGGCTGATTTACTGCCAGCACAAACATACAGCACAAAATAAACCATTTTCATTTAAATAAACAACCTTATGCTACAGAACTAAATCCTGTGCAAGGGCAATGGTTGAAAAGGACAGCACCACTGTGCAGCTAAGATATAGGTCAAGCATTGATGAGGAAAATTCACCCCTATGTAGCGGTTACCTCAAGACCTATGTACCTTTTGCATTTTACTTAAGTCCTTTTTGGAGGGCTTAGTGAGACTTGAGTGGGGCTTAGGTTTTATGCAACTCCTCTGCATATGGATGAAATTCATTCCTATCTGTGCATCACATACCCCAGAGTGCTCAGTCTATGATTTAGAGGGTTTGACCAGACCACCGGCCAGCTAGCACATGTGGTTTCAAAATGTATCTATCATTGGGATTCTCCAATCCCAGTTACACATGGAAGCAGAAGGGCAGCTGTTAGATCATTGCATCCATCTTCTCTTATGTAAGTGTTATTTATTGTTCTTTTGAAATGAAGATAAGTAGATAACAAAGTGTTGCTCTTCTCCAACACATGAAACATATTATGAATAAAGGTTAGTGGATTCTGTGATCCATCAGCTCTAAATTGTTTGCCTTTTCTAGAAATAATGAAAACATGTTGAGACTATTGAGATAAAATTAGTAATTTATGGAATAAAAATCAGCCATAAATGTACATGTTTCATCTGAGTAAATCATTCATTACCCTTGATACTGCCTAGATTGTAGAGTAATGAATTGGAACCAAAGCCTGCTTGAATTGATTGGTATACTTTATCCACATGCATTGTGTTTTCACAATATAAAAATCTTTTCACTTGATTAAAACAACAATATTAAGCACATTTACTGATGTTAATGACTAATCCTAGTTAGGAATCTTAGTCATCCACATTTTCCTAGTAGAGTGTTACCCTCACTGGTCTCTTCGCAAATATATTGACTGTTTTGACTGTGTTGAACCCTAATCCAAAGCATCCTGAATTTTGATTTACAAAACTAATTTGAGGTCTTGAACACATACAAAACCAGTATATGAGTGTGCACACCCTGATGTACAAGGTTTTTGAGGTGGGGAGGGAGGGACAGGCAGAGTGAAAGGGCATCACATTTTCTTGTGTGCACTTTTGAAAATTGAGCCCTCGTGTGAAAAGCCGCACCATTACATTCAGTTTAATATAACAGAGCCAGCTACTAAGGAACACAGCTTAGATCAAACACAAGTCACATCTAAAGACAAATATGAGAGACATTTCTAAGAGTAAAAGAGAGAACCACATGTTATACATACTGGTTAGGTTGCTTAATGCACTTCTGGAAGGCTCTCTGATACCATGGTGAGGAGGGCCACATATGAACACAAATCAATTAGAATAGTTGTGTAAATACAGAAGTTAAGTATTATTAGACTCCTACATTCTTGAAACAGATGTACACAGGTCAACCTGTTATAAAACAAACATTATGATAAAATTATAATTTTCTGTATATCTCCTAAATCTATTGTTTCACTTCAGAAGAAAGAAACCAAATATTATTATCAATTATGTTATAGCTTTAAAATTTCAATGATTGTTGTTTTGGACATTGGGAAAATAATGCTAAACTGTGTTTTGGACTTCTCAATGTGCATGAGCAACAATTTCCTGAGTAGAGCCCGATATACTAATAATTCACATGACTTAATAATATGGGCCTTATCCTTCTCACCTTACTTTTGTAAGACATGATTCAAAACTTCTTTTTGTTGACTTCACTGGGTTTTCATTAAGGCCCATCAGAAGTGTTACTGAAGTCAATGGGACTATATTAAGTAGAATTTTACACTAAAGCTTTTTATGGAAATCAGGATATTTTATTTATATTGCAACCCTTCTACCTTGAAAGGTTATTTCCTTGCCTAACGTTAAAGGTGCTACTATTAGTGCTCGAATCTCATCTTCCAGAAAACACACATTCTTGATCTGCCCACAGCTACTCATAGCTCCCTTTCAATGGTCTACGGGGCAGGCAAGCAACTTTCTTTCAGGAAGATGCACAGACAGTAACCCTGCATAGCCAAAATGACAATTCCATTGCTCACATTAATGATTTAATCTACCTACCATGATAGAAACATTCCCATTTGTCCATAAAAGACACACACACACACACATCTGTGTGCTCCAAAAGTGTCATAATGAATAAAACAAAACTCTTTCTGCCACGGAAACAAATAATTTGTGTGTGAACACATGCATGTGCATGCAGTACTGTTACTTGGCAACAAGTCCTTATAGCTTTATCCCTAAGAGAATAGAAATGCCTTTCCAGTACATTAAAAAAGGAACCTCCATCTTTGAGTATCACCTGGCATTCTTGTTCATTTCCTCAACTTTTTTTCATTCCTTAATTTTTGTAGTCTGTGCTCAAATGATCTCACCCTGCATTTGTTTGATGAAGGTTACCAAGATGGAAAAGCCATCTACTTTTACCTTGATTTCAGATGCTCTGTTTGCTTCCCTTAACTCTACTCCAAGACTAAAAAAGTTTTTTGGCCTTGTCCATAAGGAATTCATGAATATTCTCCCTCCCCAACTCTCTCCTTCCACTTAAATAGTGGGATCCTTTGCAAAAAACAATGATGTTGCCTTACAATATGATAACATTCTAATTTCTGAACAGAAGCTACATCAAGAGCTGTGGTAATATTATGATTGCAATTTGAACAGTGCCCACCAATTTTCAGCCATAAGCAAGGTAATTGATAATGATAACTATTTCAAATGGATGTGACTGAATATAAGCAATTGATCGACTTTATTATTATCCTAACAATTACTCTCTTTATTCTTTGTGGTTAATAAGTAACCTGGGTGGAAGAGAAATGTCCCTGGCATATTTTATATGCCATCAACTTCCAAAGTGTGCTATGTTAAGTTAGAGCTTGTCCAACCTATTGAACCTGGTCATATTTCTTCCCTATTAAAGTTCTATATGTCATCTGTTGTTTCACCACCTGTTAATCCATCTGTGCTCAGAGTAGCAGCCGTGTTAGTCTGTATCCGCAAAAAGAAGAGGAGGACTTGTGGCACCTTGGAGACCCTCAAATATATTTGAGCATAAGCTTTCGTGAGCTACAGCTCACTTCATCGGATGCATGCAGTGGAAAATAGAGTGGGGAGATTTATATACACCGAGAACATGAAACAGTGGGTGTTACCATAGAGATTGTAACAAGAGTGATCAGGAAAGGTGAGCTATTACCAGCAGGTGAGCAGGGGCAGGGAACCTTTTGTAGTGATAATCAAGGTGGGTCATTTCCGGCAGTTGACAAGAATGTGTGAGGAACAGTATGGGGGGAATAAACAAGGGGAAATAGTTTTACTTTGTGTAATGACACATCCACTCCCAGTCTTTATTCAAGCCTAGGTTAATTGTATCCAGTTTGCAAATTAATTCCAATTCAGCAGTCTTGTTTATTCCCCCCCCACCCCACCACTGTTCCTCACACGTTCTTGTCAACTGCTGGAAATGGCCCATCTTGATTATCACTACAAAAGTTCCCCCCCCGTCCCCCCGCTCTCCTGCTGGTAATAGCTCACCTTACCTGATCACTCCTTACAGTCTGTATTGCAACACCCATTGTTTCATGTTCTCTGTGTATATAAAATCTCCCCACTGTATTTTCCACTGCATGCATCCGATGAAGTGAGCTGTAGCTCACGAAAGCTTATGCTCAAATATATTTGAGGGTCTCTAAGGTGCCACAAGTCCTTCTCTTCTTTTTCCATCTGTGCTGTAGCTGTTGTCTTGATTTATAAACATGCCTATGCCTTACTAACCCTATACATGCAGCCAGTTCCCAGCACCATTTGTCTTTTCAAAACAATGCACTCCAGCTACTTTTTTTCAAATTCCAGAAGGTAAAAATATGAGTAATTCTATTCCAATAAAATGATACAACAAGTGATTAGATTTGTTTTCCTGTTCACTCTGTGGTCCTGAAATTATATAGACAAGGTAGGACACGGCTGCAATATAAATTTTGATCCACGATTTTTACAGCCTTTAATTCAGTATCAAAAATGAATTACTCACACTGTAATATATAGAAACATTCTAAACATGTGCTCTCAACAGCTGCGGTTATAAGCAATTCCCCGTTGAGTTTAGCTAATGCAAAATATCTAAGGGGGGGGGGGGTATTTTACTTATAATCTATAACAGTTTTAACAGTAAAAAGAAAAGGAGTACTTGTGGCACCTTAGAGACTAACCAATTTATTTGAGCATAAGCTTTCGTGAGCTACAGCTCACTTCATCGGATGCATACTGTGGAAAGTGTAGAAGATCTTTTTATATACACACAAAGCATGAAAAAATACCTCCTCCCACCACACTCTCCTGCTGGTAATAGCTTATCTAAAGTGACCACTCTCCTTACAATGTGTATGATAATCAAGTTGGGCCATTTCCAGCACAAATCCAGGGTTTAACAAGAACGTCTGAGGAAGGGCGGGGGGAGGGGGTAGGAAAAACAAGGGGAAATAGGTTACCTTGCATAATGACTTAGCCACTCCCAGTCTCTATTCAAGCCTAAGTTAATTGTATCCAATTTGCAAATGAATTCCAATTCAACAGTTTCTCCCTGGAGTCTGGATTTGAAGTTTTTTTGTTGTAATATTGCAACTTTCATGTCTGTAATCGCGTGACCAGAGAGATTGAAGTGTTCTCCGACTGGTTTATGAATGTTATAATTCTTGACATCTGATTTGTGTCCATTTATTCTTTTACATAGAGACTGTCCAGTTTGACCAATGTACATGGCAGAGGGGCATTGCTGGCACATGATGGCATATATCACATTGGTGGATGTGCAGGTGAACGAGCCTCTGATAGTGTGGCTGATGTGATCAGGCCCTGTGATGGTGTCCCCTGAATAGATATGTGGGCACAGTTGGCAACGGGCTTTGTTGCAAGGATAGGTTCCTGGGTTAATGGTTCTGTTGTGTGGTATGTGGTTGCTGGTGAGTATTTGCTTCAGGTTGGGGGGCTAAGTCATTATGCAAGGTAGCCTATTTCCCCTTGTTTTTTCCTACCCCCCGCCCCTCCTCAGACGTTCTTGTTAAACCCTGGATTTGTGCTGGAAATGGCCCAACTTGATTATCATACACATTGTAAGGAGAGTGATCACTTTAGATAAGCTATTACCAGCAGGAGAGTGGGGTGGGAGGAGGTATTTTTTCATGCTTTGTGTGTATATAAAAAGATCTTCTACACTTTCCACAGTATGCATCCGATGAAGTGAGCTGTAGCTCACGAAAGCTTATGCTCAAATAAATTGGTTAGTCTCTAAGGTGCCACAAGTACTCCTTTTCTTTTTGCAAATACAGACTAACACGGCTGTTACTCTGAAACCAGTTTTAACAATGCTATTTCTACCCTATTCAAAGTTATAGGAAACATAATCATACTCAGGTAACCGATGCCTTTTTCTTATCAAGTATGTTTTCTTTTGCAAACCCCAGCTTTGTGCCTGGAGGCATCTACTCTGCTCAATTTTTCTGCTTCCTAAGTTACAACATGTTAGGAATATAGTTTTCTTCTACTGTATCATTGGACCTATACAATTAAAATGCTTGTTATGTCACAGGGTTGAATTTCCCCTCGAACTTGCCATAGCAGTTTGCATTAAACCAGGCATTTTTATTGATTTTGAATTGCTAGGCGTGGGTCTATTTTAGGCCTTCATGGAAGATTCATTGCTGTATTTTTTGATGACCGAACTTTATCGTGACCCACTATTCCTATTCCCTATGTGCCCTGAGCCCTTCACTAGTTTTACGCTTTTCTTTTGCTTGTTATAATTAGTTCACACAGGACTGAAAAACATAGCAGTTAATAACAAAGGCTGACTACATTTATCAAATGCCTCACGGTTGGTTGACTGACAAGTCATAGCAATGAGAAAAAATATTATAGTGATTGTGAGCCATCAGCCCTCACATTCAGCTAGGATGATCTTTTTGGCTGTGGTTGCCGAAATCTTCTTCCATCGAGGCTTTTCCTTTCAGTTCTTTAGGATGATTCATCTTCACTTGACATTGACTAAGTCAAGGAGGAAACAAACATTCACTGGCCTTTACAGTGTTGTCAACATATCGGTTCCAGTGAATGAGAGACAAGGTAGGTGAGGTAATATCATTTACTGTATTTAACTGTGACACTCTGAGTAAGGTTTCCAGACCTGAAGACAAGCTCTAGGTAAACTCTAAAAGCTTGTCTCTCTCACCACCAAAAGTTGGTCCAAAAACAGATGTTACCTCACTCACTTTGTCTCTCATTCACTGGCCTGTTTTTTGTTTGTTTTTTTTTTTTTTAAATCGATGAAGTTAAATGGCTCCAGGTCACTTTAGCTATTTCTTATCCACAAGTGGCTCTTATTATATATTTTTATATAAAAGGCTACACTGTCCCAGGCCCTTATACAATCTGATGAGAGGTGGTCACAGGGAGTCTTTTCTCTTTGTATCCTTCCTAACACACAAGAGATAGTGACACTTGGAGTCTGTGGTCTTCTGGGAGCACAGAGCCTGCTGTCTCCTAGCACACACAACTCCATCCACCTTTCCTCTACCCACACTGTTTACCAAAGCTGGCAGGGCATAGAAAGGAGGACATGATGCACCAGCCTAAGCAATGCATTAGTATGCACAATGCCTCTCTGTGTGCTCCAGGCAGATAGCGCAATCTCTTTCTTCGTTCTTCCCTGGGAAGAAACAGCACTGCACCAAATCCAGCTCAGAGCTAGCCCTTTGAGGCATAATTGGACCGAAGGAAAATAAGACGAATATGGATATAGCTTACGTATTTAAAGATGGAGAAAAATATATAGTTACAGTTTCAGAAGGGCCCAAGTGACTTAGGACCCTATGTTCCATTTAAAAAACAGTGACTTAGGAGGCCCTTAGGTTTTCAGTGGGAATTAGGCACCTACGTATTTTTGAAGTTCTGAATCTAAGTGCCTAAATCACAATAAAAATGGGACTTTGACTCTTACAATTTTCCCCTATGACTCAAATTCTTGTCTCTAAATAGCACATTGAAACATCTAGTCCAGTAGAAAATCTGAGGGTAGAAAGAGTGTCAGAAGCTACTTCAATAGGTTAATTCAGTTATTATCTAAGTCATGCTGCAAGCTATAGGCTGATATTTTCCAGAATCCATTAATTGTTAATGAACATTTTAGGTACCAAATTAAATTAAACCCATTTGATCATTCAGAGTTAATGATTTCCTGCTGGGTCCTTTTTAATGTTCAGAACTGGCCTTCTGTGAAATACTATTGGCCATTTTGTCCTTTTGGGGGCCTCTGCTGAAGGTTACTTTGAAATTTTCACCTTTTCCTTTCAAACATTTATATTTATAATGTGAGCAACTGTTCCCTATTATCGTGCTTTGAATTCAAGATGCTACATGAACATTATAAGTCCCAGAGCTCTGTAACAGCTGAAAAGCAACCCCCGAGTTTGCAAACCCAGGTAAAATTAACTTACTGATTAACTGTGTGAACTGAAATCAGTGGTTTAGGCCACGTCTACACTACCCGCCGGATCGGCAGGTAGTGATCGATGTATCGGGGATCGATTTATCGCATCTAGTGTAGATGCGATAAATTGATCCCTGATCGCTCTGCCGTTGACTCCAGAACTCCACCAGGGCGAGAGGCGGAAGCGTAGTCAATGGGGGAGCAGCGGCCGTCGATCCCGCGCTGCGAGGATGCAAAGTGATTCTAAATCAATCTAAGATGTGTCGACTTCAGCTACGCTATTCTCGTAGCTGAAGTTGCATATCTTAGATCGATCCCCCCCGCCCCCAGTGTAGACCAGGCCTTAGTAAGCACTATAATAAAAGCACATGGCATATTGTCTAGGGCCATAGCATAAACAATAGAATTGCATGGTGTGACACACTAAAAATACTCTGCCATATCCTGGACAAGCCTTATGGAATAGGATAAACTTTACTGAATTAAGTTAACCCTTATTAAATTAGATTTAATACCTTTGGGGTCCATTGTATTAATAATGCAATTGTGTATGTGTTATTGTAACTCCTCTAGCAGAAGGCAGATGCTAATGTAATTCTTCCTTTATTAGCCCTTTGAAGCTAACCCCTGGAGAGGTGTCCATATACTAGTTCAAACTGGATTCTCTAAGGACCAACTGACAAACAGAAGCTTTGTGGATAAATAGCCTGGCTCAGAGCCTTCTATGTGATCCAGCAAACAGACTGGACCCTGGTCCATGGAAAGACCTGATTCCTAGGGAAGGTTTGGAAGAATGTGCTCTACTGAGGCTCCAAAAGACTGGATGTTTGTTCTAAGCAGAAGCTGTGATGAGCTTGAAACCACAAGGAAAACCCTTGGGTGGGGTTTTGAAGGACAGCTTCTATGTTAGGGTAGGAGTGATCTCTGGTAAGCTTATTAGCATGTGTGCAGGTTCTTTAATTGTTTTTATTATTTTTTTGTGTGGTGCTTTTACCTTAAGAATAAAATATGCTTGCACAAAAAGAGCTGTGTGGTATCTATAACTATGGGCAAGGACACTTAGCTGTGTCTGAAGAGAAAGCAGCCTGTCTCTGCTGGGAATAACAGTGAAAGCAGGAAACCGTGCAGCCAGGGAATACCCCGATCAGGAGGAAGAGAGAGGTGGGTCTCCACCCAAGGAAGATAATGGCTGGGGAGCTGCAAGCCTGAGTGGATGCACTTGCTGAGCCACTAAGAGGAAATACAGGTGCACTTGCCCTGAACTATAATATATAGTGAGAGATCAGATTCCCCTTCAACTTTACTGTTATTCTTCTTTGAATCTCCCCCCAGTGCCCTTTTCTCTTTCTGGGAGGCACAGCAGCAGTAGATATAGATAGTACAGCACTATCATCATCACTGTAATATCAGTATTCAAATACTCAGTGCTAATGACAGCAATAAGGGAGTTGGCATTCCAATAGCAATTTCCAGGGTATCAAAGAGCTTTGCAAACATTAAGCTTGAACACTCCGGTGAGATATAATTATATAATTTACCAATGAGAAAACATAAGCACAGAGATATTAGGAGCCTTATTGAATGCCCACTGAAGTCAATGGGAGTGATTTCATTGCTTCACTGGCCTGTGTGATATGCAAAGGTCACACAAGATGTCTTTGGCAGAGTTGGGACAGAGACCTAGATAATTTGGCTCCTTGTTCAATGTCAAAAGCACAAGACTAATTTTCAAAATAATATTGCGCCTATATATTGGTAAACTTCACTTAACGTAACTTGGTTCAAGGATATTCCTATACTCCTACATTTTCTGTGGCTATATTCTCCACATCAGCTAAGCTGTGTTTGGCACAAATACGGAGGTGTGGGGAATAGATGGCATTAAGACACCTTTATTTCCTCCTAACTTTAGAATCATTCCCCCTGGAGCAAATTATACCAACTGAAAGTGGCCTCTAAGTCATTCTGGATGCAGGGTCACCCTGGTCACATCCCCTACATAAGCAACACAAAGCTGCCCTACTGTGCCAAACAATCAGCTCCTCTATCACTTTGCATAGCTTCTCCCATGTCCATGCAAATTATATGGTGCACCTTTGTGCAATGTTAAGCCATTTTCTATTTCAAATATATCTCCTCAGACTGTCGTAAAAAATTAAAATAAAAAACAACAACAAAGCAAACACTTCCTTTCTATGCAATCTTTTATTAATTCAAAGTATCCAGTTTTAAGGTCCTTCCACTGGTAAGGAAGCATAACCACAAGTAATGTCAGTTTGGCTTGCTCTAAGCATGCTATTTGAAATACTGTATTCACCCAAAGCCCAAAGAAGGCAATGAGAGTCTTTCTGGACTCAGGTCTCATGTGAGGTTTTCCAAGTTCCTATATCTCTAGTAATATTTCAAACAGTTTACTACATAGCTTCATAACACAGTATGCATTGCCTGTGTGGTTGGGAACTTCAATATCAGAAGAGTTGAGATAAACACCAATGCTGCTATCACAATACATTTCAATAGAGGAAAGAAATATAGCCTTGTATTTAAAAGATTTGATCCATCCAGGGACGAGGGCTGTAATAACTTAGACACTGGATCTTTTGAGCACAAAACTGTTGGAGCATATACATGATTATTTATCAAGACAGTATATGTGTAGTGCAAGTATTATGCATTAGCACTTACTTGATATAACAGGAATAAACACTCCATGAAAGAACACAGAGCTCACTGAAAATATATATCACAAACACGTTTTTATAATGAACCAATGGACTATTTACATGACAGCTTTCACACAGGACATGAGAATGCTAGCTAAATACAAACAAAAAACCCCAAGTGAACAATAAAATTTTATTATGGTGATATAACTAAAAGGATCTTTTTAGATTTTAAGAGTGAACTATAAATTTGCTAGAAGTATCAGTTCATCTTATTACGTGACACCTGGAGGTCATTCCAAAATCACAGAATGGTAAAGAAGAATTAGGTACTTCTGTAGTATGCAGAATGGATTTAGGTATTTGTTCTAAACTGGTCCCAGCAAAGTGCACTGTGCAATAATGAGTAAATGGAATGAATTATTCCAAATTCCCATATAAAGTGCTTCAAAGATTCTTATTAATGCAGCTAATTATTAAAGGTTACAATAGAATAATATGTAAAGGAACCCTACTGCTCCTTGGAATGATATTGGGATTACAGATGTTGAGAAACTGATGAATATTGTAGTCTTGAAATTCAAAGAATAACAGCAATCAATTCTGGTCTGAGAATATTCCTCAGATGAGAGAAAGCAGATTTTATCAAGGCACTAATATGTTTCCTGAAGGTTAAAATATGATGCAGGATCTTGCCATGATTTTTACGGCACATGATGATTACATGGTATCAAGAACACTATCTTCAAAAGAAAATGAAAGTAGACCCTCTGGATCAATCAATATTATCTCAGTTAAAAAAGAAGAAGAAAGACCAAACATAAAGTTTCTCTTCTGTAGAATGAATAGGTTTGGAATTGTCATTTCTAGCCTTGATATGTGCCAAGATAAAAATATCACTTGCCCAATCCCACCTGCCTTTAGTGGTATTTACACTGAATAATCATAGATTGTTAGCTTTCCTCAAATAATTTTCTGTGAAGTGTTTCTGAGCTGTTATCTCATTTCCTGTGCATCTCCACAAGTTCCTCATATTATCACACACCTGGTCTGTCTAAAAAAGCCCTCTCAGAAAGAAGAAATTCTTGAATATTGGCAAAGTTTAGCTCAGTCATAGGAACCAGTTCGTGCTAACTCAAGAAAAGGTAACTTTTAATTAGCAATGACAAAACAAATGATGGCATATACTAGATATGTACCACCAGTCAGAGATTTATACTATCATGTTCCACTGGTTTGGGACTCCACAATATTTCTTCTGTTCCTTTTCTTATCAGACCCAAACCCACAAAAATATTTCAAAGATCAGTTAAGCTTACAGCATTGCATTTATCTATCCCAATATTAACAAAACCCATGCACCTAAAAGCCAGAACATCGCAATCACTGCCCCTCTAATAAACCATTTTCCTCATTATCAGAAAGAAGTTCATACTTCAGCACAATGTAATGTCAACTTTGACTGAGAGATTAGAGGAGATTTATGCCTTGTAGTTATCAGCCGTGAGCCATGGAACAAGCTAGCTGCCTTGAGTACAAACCTGCCTGGAGGGTCCATATTTGGAGCAGCTAACCCATGATTGCACTCGCAGCAGCCCATGCCACTCTGGCTACACTATATTTTTAAACACACTAGCTCGATGAGAGCTAGTGCAAATATGTCCATTGGAGCTGGGAATCACACCCGCAGCTCCAAATATAGACGTAGCTGCAGAGTCAGCTATGCTCTGCCCCCACTCAAGGCAGACTGTAAGGTTACAATCTAGCCCATAATAAGAAGAATTATCATGCATACACCTGGAGAAAAAACTAAAAAAAACCAAAAAGCTTTAGGTTTATTTTAGAAGAAAATGGTCCAGCTCTGAGGATGTGGGCATCAAGGGGTCGGGCTGCTCAGATCCTTCCCCAGTATAAATAAATAAATACATGTAAGAGGTGTTACCTTCTAAAGAAGAAAACACCACTGAACCTAGGCGAGAGAGAGAGAAAATGAGGTGGTGTCACAATTCTGACAATGCAGAATGGAAATTCAACGTTTGTTCTTGAGTTCGTGCTCTGCTTTACTTTAGGGGAATAGGAAATTTTTGATTTAAAAGGCACCATGCACATGGGGTGCATTATTCATCCGAAAGTTCAGTCTTGTACAGTAGAATTGCCAGATACATACTTTTCCCCCTAAATCTGCCTGCTCCCTCGGTATTGCTGGAACTTCACACAGATGATCTGAAATCAAACATTCAAGGGAGATACTGCAGTTAAGTATTAAACCTGACACCTTTTATGTCCTGTACAATAATTGACTTCAGGTTATGCTAACCTACTCTGCAGGTTAAAGTAGTGAGGGCAGTTTCATGTCATATAGATGGCACTGGTCTCTTTATTTTATTTGTGCATTTGAGATTTTAAAGGAGCACAGAGGCAATTTTCATTTGTATTTTATTTTTAGGAATATTTACATGGATGGAGACTATAAGGAAGAATCTTGCATTGACAAGAGGACCAATTCAATCTTGTAATGTCCTCTGAAATGGAAATATTAAGGTCATACTTGCCATATTTCTAATACAGCTATTTAACATGCTTTCTCCACTTTGTTTTGGTGACAAGATTTGCTTTCATGAGATTAGTAACTTTTTTCCACATTTTCACCTTTTAATTGGCCCTCGTATTGATTTTTATTTACAGAATTTGCTCTGGGGATAGTTGATCAGTTGACAGTGATAATTAGCCAGAGGACACCGCTTGATATTATGGGCTATTTTTATGTTTATTGGCTTTCTTTTTATTGGTCCATCTGGTACATATTGTTTCTCGTGAGACTGTGTTCCTCTCAGCCTGTTTGCACATATCACACAGTCTGGTTGATTTTTTTTTTCCTTTTTATGTCAGGGCTTAAAAACAACAACCCTGTTACAAGCCAAATCTCAGCTGGAATAAATTGGCACAACTTCCTCAATGGATACTTGTGCGTTCCACTGATGAAGACACCCCAGCTGTGACTCAAACCCTTAGATTCTATTTCTTCACTGAGACTATTCCAGTTAGAGACTATGCTTAACCTCCAAGTCTTAGTAGGAGTATTTATGTCCACTATCCACCTCCTCCCACATTATTCTCTGAAAGCCCTTGCTGCGATTCTTGCTTTGGATATAGACTTGCTATTTAAAAATACAATATGCAATGTTAAGGAGTGGAAAAAGAATATGAAGTCTGATTCTCCACTGCCTTGCACCTTGTATAATCATTTACACCTGAGCAAAATGTGACATGATTGCAAATCAGAATGTCAACATTATATAGTCACTCTACACAGTTGTAAATCACTACACAAGATGCAGGGAAGTAGAGACCTATCTTACATATCCTTACGTACTTGTGGCAAAACTTTAGGAATCTGAGGAATCTTCTTTTTTAAAGGTACTTAGGGATTTCAGTGTGAGACACCTAGATTAGGTACTAAGCTCAGATTCACGCAGGGAGTTAGGCAACTAACTGTAATTTCCATATCTCCAAATTCTGGCAATTAGTTTTCTATGTCCAGATCAACTCTGCTTGCATTAGTATTGGCCATGGCAGCAGGTGAAGTGTACAATACAGAGGTTTAACAGCTATGTTACTGAACAACACAAGTTTCTTGCATCTTCAAGACATTGTGCTTTCATACAGCAAATTCTGTTGAACTACTTAGGTATATGTACCCTACTCATCACTTTGGAATCTGAGAGTCTTATGAACTTGATATGAGGGTATTTTCTCTGGAAATAAGGCAATTGCCAATAATGAACCTGAATCAATGCCCACTGAAGTCAATGGCAGTTCTTTTTCAGTGGGCATTAAATCAGACCCAATATGGCTAGACAGGCCAACAGTAACTACACACTTCCTTTTAGGGTAGTTTTCACAGGCTATTTATAGTGAGAAATGAGTGCTGCTTTCTTTTTTGCACATCCAACCTACTGGGCTGAAGAAAATGGTTAAAACTTTTCTTTTAATTCTATAATCTTATTATCCTAGCTCCACTAAAAACTGATTATGAAATCTGAGGATACTGAGAACCTGGATTTTTTCCATTAAATTTAACTTGACATTTTTTTCAAGCAATGTGGTACTTACTATAGTCCAGATCCTTTTAAGGCTATCCAGGGAAACATAAACCCATGCAGTGAGCCATTTTCTGTCAAAATTACATCTGACCTGCATATTTTTGCAATTCTCAGATGCATTATACAGTCAGATCAGGTTGTTCCTTGACCAGTTGTTCACCCCTATCAATTGCATTAGCATTTAACCCGTCAGTTTAAATTACAAAGGTACCAAAGGTTAAGGAAGGTTACAATAGATTTAATCTCTCACAAAAGTGGGAAAGAATAATCTTAAATCATCCATCAATGTGTGTTATTTTTTCTAGTGACATACATATACTCGCCTTCTAGAAACTTCACTGTTACTGTGTGTAGCATTCTTATTGGATAGACCATATGCAATGCAGAAAAGTGCTGGAGAAGTAATAGAAACAAGAGCACTGTGTATGTGCTATTTAAACTTAGACTGCATCTTCTTTATCTTGGTATCATTCTCCCCTCTTCTCTGTCTCTTCTTTCTATGCTAAATGTTCTCATAATTTTTCTATATAGATTTTTATTGCAACAGCAAAGTGATACTTCTGCTCTATCTTACCAGTAGGACCCATCCTGGAGCACCCAGAGAGGGGCTGGAGTCCCAATGAATCCTATTGAAATAGAGGACACTAACCCCCCCACCACACACACACACTGGAGGCACCCGGCCTCTTGCAGGATCAAGCCAATCTAGTAGTTTTATGCACATGTATACACCTGCATAGTTTAGGAATATTCAATACACATATTGTTTGTATATGTTTCACTATAAAAATATGATCAAATATACATAATGTAAGAATGCACCATTTGGCCTTTCAATGTTTCAGTGATAATTTAATAGCTAGAGCCAAAGTAATGAATGGCCAGCCAAATCCCCTAAATTTTCCTCAGTCAGTCAGATGCTAACTTTCTACCTTTTTTTACTGATGCACGTAATTCCAGGACTAATGAAACAGTTCTATTCATTTTTGTTATTGATTGTTTAATAGACACGGTTAAATATCAGATGGTCACTGGTCCTGTATGAGTGTGTAATGACTGGGACCAGAACATGTACAGTGCCCTCCCATTCTTTGCAGCCCGGGCTATGGACCAATTATGACTTTAGCACCACTTCTAGCCTGACCATAAAGAGCAGGGTGAGCCCTTGCTGCATCACTGAAAATCACAGCAGAATTCTCATTACAGGTTGCCCAAATTCCAAGTCAGAAACAATTCCTCCTGGAACTACCCCAGAAGCATCACCTCCTTCATGCTCCACTGCGCCCTGAACACAGGGGTGTATGTTAAAGGCACAATCTAGTCTTACATATCCAATAGACAATATCTCATGCCATGATGCCACAATACCATCGAATCAGCAAGAAAAGTCAAGTTCATCCTAAGCTATGAATGTGTAAAAGGGAGCAACATTTCCTTCAAAGCCTTTTCCCATAGAAATGCTTTCCCAAATTTCTATATGATTACACTTAGGGACTCATCCTTCCATTCCACCACAAAGTGCCCACTGATGGCAATATGAGTGTTGCCTGCTTAGAAGCTGTGGGATCAGGATATTCGAGAGGCAGAGCCTTTTGTTGGTACACTGGGGAGGAATGTGCTATTGCTGAGCTTAGGAAACCCAGTTTGCCTACACCCTGCTATGGCAATAGAGATAAATAATGTATTGTTATAATTATAATAATATTGTTATAATAATATGTATTCTGAGAACAGTGAAGAGCACAAATAAAAACAGGATCTGGAAACATGAATGCATGAATATATATTGAGTTTTAGCAACAGACAAGTGCTGAAAGGAATATGTCAGTGGATAAATATTTCAGCTTCTATATTCTTGTGTATTTACAAGAATATATTAACTGCACCTTGTTAGCTGTACCATGGTGAATGTTGTTTAATAAGCAAAGGAAAAGCTTAAATATAGATTTAGATAGCCTGAGCTTGGTTCATCTCTGACAGAGTGAGGACGTGCCGGCTGCACCTCCCTGATTCAACAAGGGCTGCTGTCCCCTGGAGTAGGGAATTCATGCTAGGGAGAGGCTGGGCAGTGTTTGCAGTCAAGCCGTCAAACCTGGGGATTCTCTGAGCAGTGGTCACCACTGACATGTATTGTGGCCATCCTTGCAGAGCAAAATGTTTTGCGGCAAACAGCTCCACCTTGTTCCAGTGAAGCCAGACATGCCGGTCTACAGAAACACCCATTTAGGGAACCAAGCAGCGTATTTTTATTTAAATCCCCATAACAAAAATTTACATTCATATCTTCATGAATAGATAAGGATCATAATCAGATCTGCTGTCTATTCTCACAGGAAGTAAATCTCAATATCAGTCAGTGTGAATTCCTACTGAACATTTACAGCCGTGCAGATGTCAGGCAGATAATCTTTACAGTGACAAGAACCATGCAGGCCTTATTGATGTAACCCATGATATTACCACCCTAAAGCAAAGACAGATTGCTTTTGAAGTTACATGCCAGGCTTTATTAAAAAGGGCAATGGGAATTGTCAAATTTCAAAGTCTGCTATAATAGTCTGAAATTCAGAAGATTTGTCTACACCAGGGGGAAATGCACCCTAAGGGGATGTGATTTCTAAAGAGCACTAAAAAGTTTCACATGGCTTGATCTGTGTAGACCCTGCTGGTGTGCACTAAAGGTTCGTTAGTGCTCTTTAACGTCATACTGTTTCAAAGAGAACGATGTGAAAGCTCACTAGGGAACCTGAGTGTGTACCAGCACAGTCTACATGAACAAATTAACTTGCACTGTGCTAGTACACTTTAGTAATCACAGCCCCACAGTGTGCATTGCCCCACTGCGTCGAAAAGATCTTAGTCTGTTTTCAGTACCACTGGAATGTGGTTAAGAGAAAGGAACAAGAGATGAAGTGACCTTCATTTTCACTGCATTGTTTCAGCTCCATATATTTCAGCTGGAGATATTGCTATCACATGCAAAAAGGCGGAGGATTAGTCTCTTGACCCTGTTGTGTCTGCTTTGTGCTGCAGTACTTAAAACTGTCTTAAATGTGCAGCTGAGGATCTCACTAGGATAGGGAATCCTTCAACAGCATAGTGCCCATCTCTCAGTTCATCTCAGGGTTGTAGCCAGGAGAAAGGCATGTGGCTGAAGTACCATTGCACTCATGTAATCATCAGTTTCCCAAACAGCCTTTGGGGTTCATTGCCACTTAGTGCAAACTTCTGCTGCTGTGAGGTTGGTCTAATTTGAACTGTGGGCTTTACAATTCCACCTCTCTCTGGTGAATTGCTGTAGAGTGAATTTCATTTGATAACAGTGAGTACCTTTAAAAATAAAATTAATTTCCTTCTTATACACTTATTGAAAATATAAAGCTTCAGGACTGAACTGGGCCAAAATCTGTTCTTTATTGCACTTTTGAGCCTCAGTGTATCTAAGCATATTTTGACACACTGTAATTTTCCGTCCTCCAAAAGTGAATAAGCAAACATTCTTTTTATGTGAAATAGATAATCCACTGTCATCACAAGTGTTGTGAGGATTGTAAAGGAACCAAAAAGCTATATCAATAAGATGAGAAGTTGAACAAATAAGAGAGAACCACAGAGAAATTTTCCAGATAACACGTGTGTGTACATTTCTGTGGTCACAAAATCAGAGGCTAGAGCTGAGGATAGCTAAAGCTTTGGCCATGAAATCATATTTTCTAAAAGGAACATCATAAAACAATACAGACATTTCTGTGTGCTCACATATTGAACGGTTTTTGGCCTAGATTCTTGGCTGAATTCCATTCCAGTTATGCTGCTTAAATGGCATCCCCCAATTCACCCCTCAGAGAAAGGGAGTCTTGCTCAAGATTTTTTGGGTTATTTTGGGGGGGGCAAGTAAGGGGTGGAGAACATAATCACAACTTAATTGTAAATTTTAAATGCCCTAGATCCTGTAATCCCCGTTTAATTCATTTTTCTATTTATTACAAATTCTGAAATCCTGTAATCCTGCGGGTGTTCGCTATTGATATTCAGATTTAATAAAGACAATTGGATGAGATCCTGTAATAGGTGTGTATGTGCACTGTTCATTCACATTCAAATTTATTAGAGGCAATTGCCTGAAATAATAATCACAGGCTCTTACATTTATTAGAGGCAGCCACCTGAAATAGCACTGTTTTGTCACACAGTCCAATATTTCTTTACTATCTATCACCAACCGCTTTCTGCCAATTGTCGTACACAGGGGGGAAAAAAAATCATACTAGAGAACTTCATAGCAGTGCCCTGTCATACTACAGATTGACAAGAAAAGACATAGTCCAAGACCTGCATGCACTGATGTGTACTCATAATGTAGGATTTGTCAGTCCCCAAGCCTTCTTTTTTAAGGTTAGGTCTTAAAAAGCACAACCAACATTTCTGAGACATTCCCATGCAGTTTATCTCCTATCCTGTTTGTTTCTTGGTCAACTCTGGGATGCCTCCAAATTTTCATCTATTTGGCCTGAAATTAACATTTGCCTTTCCAGGAAGGTAATCATTCATATGGCCTGTGCAATTCAGGCCACAGAAGGTGGAACTGGGTGAAAGAGGTTATGAGCTCCCTACCCTCCAGGCATAGAGCAGCACCCTGTGGGGAGACGGATACAACTGCCTAACCACGTTCTCTGGGGGCCCCAGCCTGTGATATACTCTGCTTTGCCCCCCTGGCCCTAGATTGACCACAGCATACCTGGGAAATGCAGGAATTATGTGAGTTTATCACTGTCTTATGAACAAAGCTCCCACTGAAGTCAATTTGAGTTTTGCCTGCTTAGAGGCTGCAGGATCAGGATATAAGAGAAGCAGATGGTTTTCTTGGTGCACTGGGGAGGAAGGTTTCTACTACTGAGTTTAGGAAATCTTGTTTGCATACAGCCTGCTGTGCCACTAGAGAAAAATAATACATTATTTTGATATGTGTTTGAATACAGTGAAGAGAACAAATAAACAGGATCTAGAAATACGAATGCATGCATATATATTGAGGTTTAGCAAGAGATAAATGCTGAAAGGAATTTGTCAGTGGAGAAATATTTACAAGAATACATGAACTTTTCCTTTGCTTACTAAGCAATGCTCTTCATAGTGAAGACAACATGATAAAGATTTTCATCTAGATTCAGATATACAGGACTTGAGAATGTGGGATTGTGAAATTTCACCTACCTGAACCAATTGTAACTGCTGTACCGTGGAATGAGGAATTCTCCCTGAGGTGGGTCAGGAAGTATAGTCCTAAAGCTTCTGCAGGAGAGGGCAACATTGAAATGTAGCCTAGGTACCGTGGAGGACTCTTCAAGAGAACCTGTACATGTGATGCTCTAGATCAGTGGGTCCATTTCCATGTGAACCATCACCCTTCAGAATTCCATCAACTTTTTAGGTAGTATTGATTTTTTATGACCAGCTCGGGGAAGGGAGTTTGTGGTCAATATGTGCAACCATAACGTCCCCTTTAAACCCCTGGACTACCAGGGTCATCCACCATCAAGACAGTCTGAAGAACTCCCTCTCTCATCTAGAGATGTATCTTATTATTATTTCTAAAATCATTCCAGTCTGCACTAATAGGTCCATAAAATGTATTGTTCTTCCTAATACCATCTAATAGCCCAAGAAATAAATCTCGGTGTCAGTCAGTGTGACTTCCCAATGAGTGTTAATAGTGGTATATGTGTCAGAGAAAGAATCTTTACAGTGACAAGAACCATTCAGGCCTTATTGATGTAACCCACAGTATTACTTCTCTTGAGCAAAGTCAGATTATGGTAAAGTTATATGCCAGGCTTTATTAAAGAATGCGACAGAACTGTGATACTTCTGAAGCCTGCTATAATATCTGAGTACCCAGAAGGCACTTGTGGCCTCATCCTGAAACTTTTTCTCCTGTTTTCAATACAGACAGGTTAGGAAAAGGAACAAGAGGTGACATGACTTTCATTTTCACTACATCGTTTCAGCTCAACTCTAATTCAGTTCAGCAGAAGGACAAGCTACCACCCACAAAAAATTGTCATTTCAATGGGGCCAGGCTTTCACCCCTGATTTTCATTTACATGAAAGCTTTTTTTGCAACACTCTGGAAGTCTAAATAGGCCATAAGGTGAGCATAAATGTAATTTAGACCCATTTTAAGGTCTGTGTGTGGACCCATGCTTGCAAGAAGTGGTTAACGAGGGCTTGTGGACCCAACTGGTCTGGGCCTGCTACACCTGTAACAGATGTCAGGCGTATAGAGGGGAGTTAAAAGAGGAGATTCAGCTCAGGTTGGGGTCAGGGAGGAAAGCAGAACTCTGATTTTCTTTTGGTGAGGGAAGCCTGGTTTCAGCCAAAAGTCTGAGACAACTTACTGGATGAGCCTCTTGGTGGATGGTATGACCAGACCTTGGAAGGCAATCTAAAAGGACTGGCTACGAGAAGCCCTGAATAGACAGGCAGGGTCCTGTCAAAGACTTCTCAAATGACCCTGGTTTTGAATTCATAGTATCCTCTTTTTTGGACTTTAGTACCCCAGAAGACTTAAATTGTGACCAAGTTGGAGGGGCAGCTCATGGGAACAGGCAGACCAGAGGGCTACCGTAGCTATCAGGGGGTGCCAGCTAGGGAGAGAGTCACTATGTCATACCCAGCCACAAGGAGGTAGTCCAGTGGTTAGTCCACTCTTTCACAGGCCCCTTTAAACTCCCAAGGGTAAAGGGGTAGGAGAGTAAATGAGAATCAGGCAGTAGATAGCACATGTCATGCATACATTGTATGGCACATTATCAGCTTATGGAATTCAATACAACAGCTAGGCATAAAGTCAAACACTCTGGCTAAATAATTTCATGACCCCAGAGTTGTAAGGACTGTATGTAAAATAAGCTAATATTGAATCTCATGCTTCAAGGTATAAATTCATCAGCTGAAGGCCCAATGTACAATAATGTATAATTGGTTAGGTTTAGTGTGATGGATCTGGTTCACCTTCCTTTGAAGTATTGCTTTTGGGTCACTGCCAGAGGCTTGATGATACTGGACAAGACTACCATCCTAGATGAGTCTGGTACTATATTGCAAATCAAATGACCCTGTGTTAATCTAATTGGGCTGTTAATCAAATGGAATGTTCCAATCTAAAATAAAATATAATAAAGTCTCAGAACCAGATCATCAACAGCCATGGGGATGTTTTGTATCCCATTAATAAGTCAACATGCCATAGCAGGACTTCCTTATGCTGATCCCAGCTGCAGTGTTAGCCTCTTTGGGCTGCTGGTAGTCTACACAAATTAGAGGCTGCTCTAATTTACTCTGGGTGATGGCCTGTGACTGGGACTGTGTGTGTGGGAGGGTGGTGGGTGGGAGGAAAGAGGAGCAGGAAGATCCCTGCACTTCTTTGTCAAAGCTTTTGACACAGTCTCCCACAGTATTCTTTCCAGCAAGTTAAAGAAATATGGGCTGAATGAATGGACTATAAGGTGGATAGAAAGCTGGATAGATCATCAGGATCAACAGGTAGTGATCAATGGCTCCATGTCTAGTTGGCAGCCGGAATCAAGCGGAGTGCCCAAGGGGTCGGTCCTGGGCCAATTTTGTTCAATATCTTCATTAATGAGGTGGAGGATTGTGTGGATTGCACCCTCAGCAAGTTTGCAGATGACACTAAACTGGGAGGAGCGGTAGATACGCTGGAGGGTAGGGATAGGATACAGAGGGCCCTGGACAAATTAGAGGATTGGGCCAAAAGAAATCTGATGAGGTTCAACAAGGACAAGTGCAGAGTCCTGCACTTAGGATGGAAGAATCCCATGCACTGCTACAGACTAGGGACCAAGCAGTTAGGAAGTAGTTCTGCAGAAAAGGACCTAGCGGTTACAGTGGACGAGAAGCTGGATATGAGTCAACAGTGTGTCCTTGTTGCCAAGAAGGCTAACAGCATTTTGGGATGTATAAGTAGGAGCACTGCCAGCAGATCGAGGGATGTGATCATTCCCCTCTATTCGGCATTGGTGAGGCCTCATCTGGAGTACCGTGTCCAGTTTGAGGCCCTGCACTACAAGAAGGACATGGACAAATTTGAAAGAGTCCAGCAGAGGGCAACAAAAATTATGAGGAGGCTGGAGCACATGACTTATGAGGAGAGGCTGAGGGAACTAGGATTATTTAGTCTGCAGAAGAGAAGAATGAGAGGGGATTTGATAGCTGCTTTCAACTACCTGAAAGGGGGTTCCAAAAAGGATGGATCTAGACTGTTCTCAGTGGTACCAGATGACTGAACAAGGAGTAATAGTCTCAAGATGCAGTGGGGGAGATTTAGGTTGGATATTAGGAAAAACTTTTTCACTAGGAGGGTCGTGAAGCACTGGAATGAGTTACCTAGGCAAGTGGTGGAATCTCCTTCCTTAAAGGTTTTTAAGGATATGCTCTAGTTCAACCAAATTAATTCAGAGAAGTCCTATGGCCTCTGTTATACAAGAGGTCAGACTAGATTATCAGAATGGACCCTTTTGGCTTGATAATCTCTCCTTTACAATCCTCAATAGCAGCTGAGAATCTGGACTTTGTCAAGTATTTATTGCAAACACTGTCAGTGGCAAAATGGTCTGGACACCTCTGTTTGTTTCATGGGTGATCCTATAATCCTATGAGTTTGCTCTGATGGGTTTCAAATTTAATCAAGGCAATTGGCTGAGACCATATGTAACATGTTTAAAAATATTTGAGTTACTCCTATTGCATTAAGGGAGCAGATACTTCTTGCAGGGACACAGCTGCTATCTAAACATGCACTTCGAATGTTGAAAAAAAAAAGTGTTTCTGAAGTACATTTGTGACCTTTTTATGGTACCTTGTAACCACGTGTATAAGGCGATGTTAACATTTTGAAATTTCATTTTTTATTCAAATATTGACATAAATATTGGAAGTTTTTCAAAGCCATCCCATCCTTGTATTTTCAGCTAGCTCCAACCATAATAAAATTGTTAGCTTGTATAGTGTCCCCCTGCCCTTTATTGGAGAGAACAGAACAGCTCATCTTTGTCATAGACCCATTATGGCTAACAGTGTTGTTGCATCTTATCAGCTGAAGTTCCAATTAGCCATTGTGTTCAACACAATGACAATTACGAAGGCCTTGTTGATCACAGATTTATTACAGAATAAAAGGTACACATATCCCTGATAGAACAGCCCAACTATTGTCACAGTTCTTATTATCTTTCTGGTGTGCTTGTTGTATAAACACGACAACAACAGACTACCCCAATACCGCATCTTTGAAGTATCCTCTTGTATCGTTTATGTACACACAATACAAGTACATGGCAACAACAGCAGATTTACCCAACACTGGTATAATTGGTATGCTGAGATCATTGAAGACAGCTGGGTTTATTTCATTCAAGATACTTCATTAAAATGGTAGCCCAGGCTTCATATCCCTTTGGATCAGAAGCTGGAGAGATGCTAAGCAAGAAATATGCTTTTCCCAAGCCAAAGAGACGACAAGAAAAATAATTGCAACTGAACTGATTAATATTTATAGTATCATAATTTTTGTTATCTGTCACTGTAGAAATCAGACTCTATAAGCTATGCTAAATCTTTGAATGAAATCCTGACCCCAGTGAAGTCAAAAGCAAAACTCCTATTGACGTCAGTGGGGCCAGGATTTCATTCTATCTCATGAGGGGTGTGCATATATATATACATAGAGAGAGAGAAAGAGAGAGAGAGTGACAAAGTTCCTCCTCTGCGTTGGTGGGTCCTGTGCTTTTTGGTGGATTTGCTCACCTCAGAGGTTCACGGCAGCCCTCAGTTTGACTGCTTCTGCTAGAGGCTCAAGCCTGC